>NC_140510.1:4844450-6044450 GCF_964339955.1 Pipistrellus hanaki | reverse complement strand
GCATTTCTATACACCAATAATTAACTATTACAAAGAGAAAAATCTAACTTATTGCAACAATAACAATAACAAAATAAGGTACCTAGAAATAAATTTAATCAAGGAAGTAAAAGACCTGTACTCAGAAAACTATGTGACATTGAAGAAATAAATCGAGGAAGATACAAATAAGTGAACGCATACAGTATCATCATAGAGTAGAAGAATTAACATCATTAGAGGATTTCACCTTCTAAAGTATATATAGTTACATTTGTACAAACCCAGCCATGACATATTCTGAAACATATGTAAAAAAAATATTTCTTCACTTATTCCTGGCTCTTTCTGAAGGAAGTTCTGCCTACAATCATGGAGGAGATATCTGTGACATATATCATGTTTCTTTAACAATAGGTGCAGTGTTAGTGTTATGTAGCAATCTATAGATTCAACACAATCCCTATTTTTTTTATTCATTATGCTTTTTTCTTTTTTTAATTTTTTATTTTATTTTATTGATTATGGTCTCACATAATTGTCCTTATTCCCCCATTCCCATCCCAAACCCCTCCCAAGATATGCCCCCCCAACCCCCGTTGTCCATGGCCACTGGCTAGGCCCATATGTATGCACACAAGTCCTTTGGTTGATCTCTTCCCCTTACCCCCATCCTCCCCTACTTTCCCTCTGAGGTTTGAGAGTCTGATCGCTGCTTTTCTTACTCTGTTAAAATGCCAATGGCATATTTCACAGATCTAGAAAAAGTATTCCAAAAATGTATATTGAATCAAAAAGAACCCTAATAAGCTCAGCGATCTTGAGAAAGAAAAACAAAGTTGGAGGGATCACAATATCTGATACAAACTATACTACAAGGCCATTGTAATCAAAACAGCATGGGACTGGCATAAGAATAGGGATACAGATCAATGGAATAGAACAAAGACACCAAAAGTCAACCACACCTCTATAGCCAATTAATATTTGACAAAGGATGCAAGGGCATACAATGGAGAAGGAGAGATAGAAAATGTCAGTTGTGAGAGAGAAACATTGATCAGTTGTTTCCTGAATGCCTCCTATTGGGCAGTGTGCCCTGACCAAGAATCGAACCAGGACTTCCTGGTTCATAGGTCAACGCTCTGCCATAGAGCCACACCAGCCAGGTTATGTTTGATTCTCTTGATGTATAATCAAAAACTTGGGGACTTCATTACTGATGTAGTTCTAACCCTTTTGCTTTAGAATTGAATATGTGGACTGGAGGAGCCAAACAATTTGGAGTGTACATATTCAACAAACATTTTGAAGACCAACCAGGTGCCAGGTTCCATGACAGCTGACTAGCTATAGTATCATGACGAACAAAACATGTTCCCTGTCCTTAAAATGATCCCAGATGCAGATGGTGAGGCAGACACCAAACCACTAAATGTGTAATAATTATGAATTAACTAAGGGAAGCTAGAACAGAAAAAAAAAAAAAATCGAGTCTGACTGCCTGGAACTGAGCAGAACTAAGAATTTTGAATCCAGAACTGATGAGCAAGAGTTCACCAGTTATGGCAGTAAAGGAGGGAATACCAGTGGAAGGCAAAGGCCCAAAGTAGTGTGTGCACCATCTAGGAGAATATGTGGACCTTTCCAGTCTATAGTGAGTGTTGTGTGCCTTGTATGCACACAAACAATGAGGAGATAAAGAGTAAATGTGTCAATGTTGTCTGGATTTCCGGTTAGTAAGAAAGATTTCAGTGCAGAAGGAAAAATATTAATCATCTAAAATAATAGGTTTAAAAATACAATAAATATTACTGTTATGGTATAGGAATATAATATATGACAATACTTTTAACTTTATTGAATGTTACTTTGTATTTTTACACTAGACCCATCATTTTAACATGGTTTTAGTTGTGCAACTCAGCATCGTTAACAACAGGTGCAGTGTTGTGTAGCAGATCTAGAGCTCATTTACCTTGTATAACTGAAGCCTAGTGCTAATTGTTTAGCAGCCCTCCTGCCCCATTACTCCTCCTCCAAGCTCCTGGCAACCACCATTCCTGTGTTGGATGTGTGGTTTTCCTATTCTATATACTTCACAGGACTGAGATCACGTGGTGCTTGCCTTTCTGTGACTTATTTCTTTTACTTATCATAATGTCTTCGAGGATTATGTATGTTATCACATATTGCAAATTTTCTACCTTTTAAGGCTGAATAATATTTCATTGCATGTATAGATTTCATTTTCTTAGTCCATTTCTTAGTCCACGGGCTTTTAGGTTGTTTCTACATCTTAGCTGTTGTGAATAGTGACACAATGTACATGGGTGTGCTAACATCAGTTTATAATTCTGACTTCTGTTCCTTTAGGTAAATACCCAGAAGTTTGATTGTTAGATCATATGGAAGTTCTATTTCTAGTTTTTGGAGAAATCTCTATACTGTTTTCCCAAAAGGCTGCACCATTTTACATTTCAACTAGCATTGTATAATACTTCTAATTTCCCTATATCCTTACCAACAATTATCTATACTAATAATAGAGGAATATGCAAATTGCCTGGGACTCCATCACAGTAACAGTACTGACTGAATAGCAGGCTGCATGGGGAGAACAGGCTGGGAGGAAGTTAGTGAGGGAAGAGCAGACTACATGGGACAACCAGGCTAGAAGAGGGGGGACAGGTAGGTGCAATCAGGCCAGCAGGCAGGTGAGCAGTTAGGGGTGATCAGGCTTGCAGGGGGTCAGTTAGGGGCAATCAGGCAGGCAGGCAGGTGAGCAGTTAGGAGCTAGTGGTCCCGGATTGTGAAAGGGATGTCCTTACTGCCAGTTTAGGCCTGATCCTGAAAGTCAGGCATCCCCCGAGGGGTCCTGGATTAGAGAGGGTGCAGGCTGCCTGAGGGGACCCCCTTATGCACAAATTTTATGGACTAGGTCTCTAGTTGTTGTTGTTGTTGTTTTAATAATAGGCATATTAACAAATTAAAGTGATATCATTGTGGTTTTGATTTGAATTTTTCTGATGATTAGTGACATTGAACATCTTTTTATATACCTGTTGGTCATTTATTTGTATTCTACAGAGAAATATATATTCAAGTCATTAGCCTATTTTGTTTCATGTGTGTTATTACATTTTTTGCTATTGAGTTATAAGGGATACTTAATATCTTAGAGATTAGCCCTTTATCAGATATATGGTTTACAAATATCTTATTCCATTCCTTATAACTTTGTCAACTGTATCATTTTCTAATAAAAGTTTTCAATTTCATTAAACTCTATTTGTCTATTTTTTTCCTTTTTTTACTGTGTTTTTTTTTTTATCATATCCATAAACATTTTCCAAAGCAATGTCATAAAGCAGTTACCATATATTTCTTTCAGAAGTTTTAGAGTAAGTTTTACCCTAGGAGTCTAACATTTATGTCTTTAATTTATTTTGAGTTGATTTTTTTGTGTACAGTGTGAAATAAGGGTTCAATATAATTCTTTGCCTGTGGCTATCTAGTTTACTCAACAGTAGTTGTTGAAGAGACTATGTTTTCCAAATTGTATACTCTTGGCACCATGTAGAACATGAGTTGGCTGTATATGCATTGATTTATTTCTGGGCTCTCAATTTTGTTCCATTGGTCTCTGTGTCTGACATTATGCAAGAATCTTACTGTCTAAGTTACTGTAGTTTTATAATATATTTTAAAATAAGGAGGTGTGATACCTTCATATTTGTTCTTTCTCAAGTAAATTTATCTATTCAGAATTATTTGTATTTTAGATTTTTGGTAGGAAAGAAAAAAATTAGAATAGAACTAAAAATAATATACAATAGAAAAAAATCAGTGAAAATGAATTTGACAACCCAGCTGATGTTGAACCAGTAGGTCATGTTGGATTCTCATTCAGGGCACATGACCAGCTTGCTGGCCTGATCCCCAGTATGGGGCATGCAGGAGGCAACTGATCAGTGATTCTCATCATTGAGGTTTCTATCTCTCTCTCTCTCTTTCTTCCTCTATCTAAAATCTATAAGAAATATTTTTGAAAAGAAACTTGACAGACCCTTAGCTAAACTGAGAAAAATAGGAGTGAAGATCCAAATAAATACAATCCTATCTAATCAAGAATGAATATGCTAATTGAAAAGATGGTGGCACCCATAGCCAATAACAAGGGAATATGCTACTTGACTTCCCTACCCTCAAAGATGGTGGTGCCCACAGCCACAAGATGGCAGCACCCAGTTGCCTCAGCCCCACTGGGGTGGCAGGCACAGCAAAGCCGGGCTCCTGACTCAGAGTCCCCCAATTCCCCCAGCCCCCCAGCTGCCGAGGGCTGGCCTGAGATGCAGGCAAACCTCAGATGTCACCTGGCCAGCTGCCCAGGGCTGGCCCAATGCACAGGCAAGCCTCTGATAGTAGCTGTTCAGCCTCCCAGAGACGCCCGAGGCTCAGGTAACCAGGGCTGGCCAAGACTTGCACTGCCTGCGGTGGCAGCAGCAATGGTGTGATAGGGCATCACCTTCCCCTGATTGCTAGGCTAACTCCCACCCCTAGGGCTCCCAGACTGAGAGAGGGGGCAGGCTGGGCTGAGGGACCCCCACTCCAGTGCATGAATTTTCATGCACCAGACCTCTAGTCAGAAATAAAAGAGAAGACATTAAAGCTAATGCCACAAAATTTTAAAAGATTATGAGCCTGTTATGAATAATTATAAACCAATTGGATAACCTAAAATAAATTGATAATTTTCTAGAAATATACAACCTACCAACATTAAGTCATATAGCAACTAAAAGTTTAAACAGACCTATAACTAGTAAGGAGATTGAATCAGTAATCTACAATCTCTCCATAAAGAGAAGCCAATGACTAGATGGCTTCAGTGGTGAATTCCACCAAACATTTAAATAATTAACACCAATTCTCAAATTCTCCTAGAAATTTGAAGAGTAGCAAATACTTGTAAACTCATGTGTGAGGCCAGTGTTACCTGATACTAAATCCAAGAGCTTTACAAAGACATTAAAAGAAAACTATAGGTCAACATGACTAATAAATATAGAGTTTTAAAAACCTTCTCAGCAAAACACTAGCAAACTGAATTCAAGAGCACATTAAAAGGAGCATACACCATGACCAAGTAATATTTATCTCTGGGATGCAAACTGGTTCAACATTAAAAGAAAACTATTTGTGTGATATATTATATTAATAGTATAAAGGTTATACTTAAGTAATCACCTAAATAGATTAAAGAAAACATTCAGCAAAAATTAAACATCCATCTATGATAAAATTCTCAACAAACTGGGAATTAAAGGAATTACCTCAACATAATAAAGGTACATATGAAAGCCCACAGAAAAATCTGAGGGATAGTAGTTTGCCTCTTAAGAAATATGTTTTTTTTTGGTCTATTATTTAAATTGGTTATTAAGAAACAAAAGACTCAGGGAGAACCTCTCACCTTCCCCCTAATTGTGGAAAAGAAGTTAGACAGAGGGGTTGCTCTGGGAAGCCTTCATCATGGAAAGCTGTACTTTCATATGAACTATGGACAGTGCGTCATGGGCAGTAAGTAGAAACCTCATGAGCCTTATATGATCAGAGTCCTCTCTGTGCCCAGGTGTTGAAGATGACCCAGGAAATATTCATTTACCAAACATTTGCTTTTCTATCTCTATGTGAATTGCATTTTTCCCCTTTTAAGTCCTAGACTATACTATCTTTTCCCCCATTTTCTTAGCTCAAGATGGCAAATAAGCCTTAACTGCTGGATATGTCCTTGGCCCCCATATTCTTATGAAACCTTTGTATGTACATATATAATTAAATTTGGTCATTTTCTCCTGTTAATCTATCTCATATCAATTTAATTCTTAGGCTATCCCGAAGAACTAATGAGAAATCTAAGGGGATTGGCCCAATAATTTAAAGGTCTATCTCAGCTCTTAGTAGAATTTTATGTTAGTACTAGAGGCCCAGTGCATGGGTGGGGTGTGGCTGGTTTGGCCTCAATTGGGGCAGATTGAGGCTGGGCCTATGGGGAGGAGGAGATGTGGGAGATTGGCTGGCTAGCCCACCCTGATTGGAGCTTGATCAGGGTCAAACCTGCTGTGGGAAGTGGCTTTGGGAAATTGTCTGGTGGGCCCTGCCCCAATTTGGGGTGGGGAAGGGGAGGGAGGAAGGAGGGAACAATCAGGGGTCAGTGGCCAGGGAAGGGATCATGGGAGGTTGGCCAGCCGGCCCCAAGCCCAATAGGCAGGGGAGCTGGCTGGGGGGAGGGGCCATGGTTTGTTGGCCAGCTAGCCCTGCCCCTGACCAGAGTGGGGGCCAATGTGGGGTAGGAACAGATGTGGGGAGGGGCTTCAGGAGGTTGGCTGGCTCACCCTGACCTCTATTCGGGTGGGGTGGGCTGATTGGGGGTGGGGCTGGATGGGGGGAGGGGCTACTCTAAGGTGGCTGGCCTGCCTCACCCCCTATGGGGCCAGTTCACTGGCTGCAGTGGGCGACATAAAGATCTGTGGTGTTCTGGCTGCTGGCTTTTTATAGATGACTCCACATATATTTTTAAAGGATTTAGTGGGACCCATCTTAACGGATATATTTAACAGGGGGTGGGGGGAGGGAGGAAGTATCTAAATGGAGGTCATGGGCCTGTCCTCATGCTGTGAGGATGTGACTCTATCCACATGAATTAGCTGAGGGCTGGTCACTTAGTCAAGCCAGATAGAAAAGAGGGTGAGGGACCAGCTGAGGGTGCAGGATGTGACCTACAATCTCAGCTCTTCTGCTGAGTGACTGCAAGCAATTGGTTGGTCTGTCATTGGCCACTAATGCTCCACCTATAAAAGAGCCTGGTAATGTGCCTGTTTGCAAGGCTTCCTAAGTGAAACATTGCACCTTCAAGGACTTTCAAAAATACCAGAAGTTACTGGAGTGCTAGATACACAACAGATGTTTATAAAAAAGATGGCATTTTCTCTAAGCAATCCCAACATTTGCTAGAGTAAGAGGACTACTAGCATTTACCTTTGAAACACTGAAGTTGCATGTTCATTTTGGAAAATAATCTCATAATATATACTTGTAGGCTTAAAAACATCACTAAACTTTGACCCAGCAATCTCAATTTTGAGGATAAATTCTAAAGAAATGACACTTAAAAGCTATCCATAGCAGAGTTGTATTTACTCCTGTATCCCACACCACCCCCAAAATTTAAAAGGCAGATAAAGTAGATGTAGTATTACATGATGATATGATGAAATAGTTGATAATCATTAATTACATGATGATATGATGAAGTAGCTGATAATCATTAATAATATTCTCAGAGATGTTAGAATGACTTTGTATTGTGAAGAAGAAAATCAAAATACATCTTACAACAATATACATGAACAGCTCTGTAAAATATATGAACATAAAATTGTAAACTATTTGTCTTTTAGTGAAGGAGTTGTTCTAGGTTATTGAACTTTTACATTATTTATAATTATGTATTATTTTATGACTGAAAAATATTTTCAAACAAATCTGAAATGATTGATTGTCACTAGTTTCAAAAAAGGAAGACAAAAAAAAATCCAAATGATGGAATAGTGTGATCACTGAGAAAATTGTAACTCATCTCACTTTCTTGTCCCATCTATAAACATGGCATAGGCCTCCTATATTTAACACACTGTGAATAAACATTATTTTTACTTTTATTTTGAGCTATGTCTTTTCAACAAAAATAGCCATAGCAAGATTAATATTCAGAAGAAAAAACAGAGCACATTAAAATGGGAGCCACAGGATGTCAGTTGTAAGTGATGTTTTTCTGGAAGAGTGAAAGAACTGGAAGAGAGAGTGAACTGAGCATCCCAAACAGCAGCTTGGTCTGTTTAAATCTGCAAGGAACACAGTAAGAATTCAGAAATTAGAACAGGAGTGAAACAAATGGCTGCATTAAACACAAATCCAGGTGCTAATTCTATCAGTTCCTTATATCCAGTATTTTGATAATGTGGATGCCAGGTTGTAGTTTGAAGTACGGTGTCCTTGTCGTTTTTGCACTTGAAGGAGGTTTCCCTCATTTTGCCCACACTAACCCGTGACAGATTTTTATAAAGTAGAAAGTGAAGGAAAGCTATCAAAAAGTCTACATCTGACCCTCTCAATATATCAAGAAGCTGTGCTAAATTGTGGTGACTTTTTAAAAAATATATATATATTTTATTGATTTTTTACAGAGAGGAAGGGAGAGGGAGAGAGAGTTAGAAACGTCAATGAGAGAGAATCATTGACCAGCTGCCTCCTGCACAACCCCCACTGGGGATGTGCCCGCAACCAATGTACATGCCCTGGGACCTTTCAGTCCACAGACTGATGCTCTGTCCACTGAGCCAAATCAGTTTCGGCTGTCGTGACTTCTTAAGGACAACAAGGTACCTGGGACTCAGTCACTTCATTCTGATAAAACTTTTCTGCAATGTGCAAAATCTGATCCATCCACAGGACTCAGGCTGGTGTAGTGCTTGGAGGTTACAGGTTGCAACCATCCTTCTACCCCTTTCCCAGGTAAGACTGAGCAGGAAAGAGGGTTAGTGGTTTGGAATCCAGGCAGTCCTTCTCCAAAACTAGTTCTGCCATTAACACTACTTAATGTGGAAGAATTGCTTCACCTCCTGTTGTCTGCCAGGATTACATAAGATAACCCATGGAAGAGCATCTGACACACAATAGCTACTCGGTACATAGACACTTCCCTGGTTATATGTAAAAGTACTTCAAAAATTAGATCAGAATTGTGCTTTCCCCATCTTAATCTGGTGGGAAAAAGGAAACTGCATTCCAAGAGAAGAGATCCCCTGCTGGGAGAGAAGCCAGGAGGCATCTATCAATATAATGGTCCCTATACCAGAGGGGCTCATGTTTACAGAGTGCCTTTGGGGAGGCATCGGAAGGAGGCCCAAGCTGAGGACCAAATTGGCCAGGTGTCAAGCAGAAATAAAGAGAGAAGTCTGATTGCAGAGGCCCCGCCTTCCAACACTGGAGGAGCATGTATCTTTGACATCACAAATCGAGGAAATAATATTGAGGGACCTTGAGAGACAGAGATCAACTTATACTCAACTTCTTGACACATATCAGACAGGTATGATATTCACATTTGTTGCTAAAACTTCTCAAGTTGAAGGGTGACAAGAAGGTTAAGGACATGTCTCCTGCAAAATCTTTTCACTAAATGAACTGACACAGGCAGAGGTCATTACAACTGCTGAGTTCAATAAACTATCTTAAGCCTCAAGACAGGCCCTTCAAATAAAAAGAGAGGTGGGGGAAGTTGAGGATGAGAACCTAAATATAAGCATCGACTTTAAATTGTTATTAAATAAGCAAGAAATCTGCTAATTTTTGAGATAATTTTATTGCTAAGAAACTGGAAGCTTGAGCTAAATTATAAATTCCTTGAGACTCAAGGCCTTTCAACTTTCTCCAAGAGTTGTACAGCTCTTTCTTTCTCCCAAGAAAAAGGAGAGTCTCAACACTAACAAGATATATACCAGAAGGATAACGGGAAAGCAGGACACCCTGGAGGGCAGACCCAGGTCCTGCCTTCCTCCTATGGGAGTTCTAGTTTCTATGTGTCTGATTTCTGTGTGGCAGCTGACTGTCTCTTCCTTTCCCTTCCTGAATGGTCAGGGTCTGATTGCAGCTACTTTATCGCTAGGCTGTATTATCAGTGCAGCACAGGTGGTACCTATGGATTTTCTTTTCGGTTCATAGACCTCTAGTCTAAGACTAGTTTTGTTTGGAACCCTTGCATAAAACTATAGCACATCACCCCGAGATCCTAGACTTTGAGATCACATCCTGGATTCATGAGATGCTGGGTTGTTTCACTTGGTTAAGATTGAATGTGTTGCATATGCGTGTAGGGTAAATAATGAAGAAGTGCTCTGTGATCTTATGAGTGGGTTGTGGCAAAGGCAGTGGCGGCACCCAGAATTGCATGCATCCCCACATTCTCATACCCCCTCCTAAAAGGAAGGCCAAGTGACTTGTTCTGACCACCACAACTATGGGAGGAAATAACAGGTTTCCCTTGTGGGCTGAGGTACGAAACAGACATACAACTGTCCAGCTGTCTCTCTCTCCTATTGTGTAGACTGGAGGGTGTGAGTTTTGATGTTTAGGGGACAGTGGGTCATTCATTAGTCTGAACTAATTTTTCCTTTAAAACCTGCAATAGACCTATAACAAAGGCAAGAAATAAACTTTTGGGGTTATTTTTGTAGCATAGATGAATCCCATCCTGAGTATTACAGAGATTATCTGGGATAATTTAAATATTAAGAGATAGAGAGTGTTATGCATGGGCTTGGATCTGTGGCAGGCCCGCCCCACTGGTCTCTCACAATGCCCCAGGCCAGAGCAAACTGTGGCCTTGGACCATTGTCTAGCCTCTGCCCTTTGGCAGGCACGGAAGTGGGTTGCACAGTGTGGAAAAAAACACATGTTTATTTTCAGAGATATTTTCCCTTGCTGCTGTTTTCTAGACAAGAGCACACTCAAATTATTATTAAGTGAAACAGCTCAGGATATGTCTAGCCAGGCATGAAGGTCAAATGGATTTCAAGGTGATGTGCAGTTGTCTTTGCGTTGGTTCTAGACATAGATTATCTTGTCTGAAAGGCCAGTGAAGCAGAAAAACAAGTTACATGTGCCACTCTTATTCCAACTAATAGCAGTGGAACTAGGAGTAGAAAACCTGGAAGGAATGATAGAAACATTTCTACTAGAGCTTTTATGTATTCATATTATAATTTCTTGCTAACCAGAAAAAAAAAATAGGATATGTTTCTCCCTAATTTAAAACCCATATTTTCATGTCTTCTCTGGCTCATTTTACTTTTCCCTTTACTTTGTAAAGAAAAAAAAAAAGAAGTTAATTTATATCTCAATTAACTTCTTTTTTTCACTTTACACTAGATCTTGTCCTTAATTTTTAAGTCCCTTTACAGTCTTATACTTGCATTACCTCAACCTCAATTTGATATAAATGTTTACTCTTTCTGCTTTCTTTCAGCAGAACTTAAAACATATCAAATTCCCTCTCTAGCATCTCTCCTTCCCAGTAACACCAACCACGCTATGTCATCAAAGGGACTGTAGGTATGGTGACCAATGGCCCCACGGTGGCAGACCATGGAACGGTGGGAGACTGCCACTCCTCGGCACACTTGGCCTCCTGTGAGCACTTCACAGGCCACCATTCTCTTGTTTTAACACATACTCCCCACTTGGCTCCTATGAATGATTCATTGTCTCCTGGGTAAAAAATAACAGGAACACAGCCACTTTGAAATGGAGGCAGAGCTGCCATGGCAGAGGAATTACCCCATGTGTCTTATGTTAAAAACATTTGGAATATTCAAACTGGACAGGATAACCTGTGGACTGGGCCCAAAGCAGAATTCTGTCCCAAAGAAGTATTAGCAAGGATGACAAGAAAGCAGATATTATTTTTATAAGACCCATGACTATCGGACTGAAAATAAAAACATTGGTTGGAATTAGTGTCAGTGTGGTACCTCACCTGCATAAGCAGAATGCATTCCTTTTATTGATTAACTTGTCTCCCTACCTGACTAATAGATACCATTGTCATTGTTTCCTAGTCAGAACTTTAGTTGGGCTTCTTCCTGAATCAATGCTTTCTAAATAACTATTCTTTCATCTTAAATAAATGCTTGTTGCCTCTCACTTTGAAAAGCATTTTCCTTTTAGCTGAGCATCTTTTTCATTGAAAGCTCCATTATAAAGTTTATTTTCTTTTATGGGATCTTTAAAGTTTGGAGTTACTCAAGGTTCAATTTAGATTGTTTTACTTTTTTACTGTATCCTTTCACCCAGGTGAATTCTTGTACTCACACAGCTTTGATGTTGGACATTATGTGCTAAACAAGATTACTCCATATGCACACCTTCAACTTTCTTGCAAATATATACAGGTAGGTGCCCTACTGACCCCTCAAGCTCAGCATGTTCTAATTATTTTACTTCAGTGATGTCCACTGCAGGAAACAATACCTTTCTAGTGAATTTTTCAATCCAGAATCTCTTCTACCATCCCTATCAAATTTTTTCATTACTTCTTATGCCCACCATAATATTTTATAAGTTCTACTTGTCTATATTGCAAACAGAGTGGTCTCTTAAAAATACCTGAACTCTTAATTATTCTATTAACAATGTTCCAATGATTTTCCACAGCTGCCATAAAAATGTAAACCTTTAGCACTGCCTCCCAGGACAGAGTAAACTGGCCCCACTTCTCTTTCTGCTACTTCTTTGCTCTATCTTCAGTTCCTTTTATGCACTACTAGAGGCCTGATGCATGGAGTTCTTGCACTTGTGGGGGGGAGTGGTCCCCTCAGTCTGGCCTGTGCCCTCTCGCAGTCTGGGAGCCCTCTGGTGATGTCTGTGAGCCTGGCTTCTGGCTGAGTGGCGTTCCCCTTGTGGGAGTGTACTGACCACCAGGAGGCAACTCCTGCATTGAGGATTTGCCCTCTGGTGGTCAGTGTGCATCATAGCTACCAGTTCCACTATTCCATCAATTTGCATTTTAGCCTTTTATTATATAGGACTAGAGTGCACAAGATTCATGCACTGGAGGGGGGTGGTGGTGGGTCCCTCAGCCTGGTCTGAGACTCCTCGGGGGGTGTCTGTAAGCTGACAGGCAGACACCCCTCTTATAGTCCAGGACCCCTTGCTTCTTACCACCCACCTGCAGCAAAGGTAGAGAGGCTCCCACCACCGCTGCTGCACTCCTAGCCCTGAGCCTGGCTTATGGCTGAGTGGTGCCCCCCTGTGGAAACACACTGACCACCAGGGGGCAATTCTTGAGTTTAGCATCTGCCCCCTGGTGGTCAGTGTGCATCAGAGCTACTGATTGTTCTGCCATTTGGTCTGTTTGCATATTAGGCTTTTATTGTATAGGATGCTTTTGCTTGTTATATAACCTTCTTATGTATTTTTCTTTTCTGAATAGAAACTTTTATATTGTATAACCTTCTTATGTATTTTTCTCTTCTGAATAGAAACCTTTTCCGCTTATTATTTTTTAAAAATATGTTTTATTGATTTTTTCAGAGAGGAAGGGAGAGAGGCAGAGAGCTAGAAACATTGATGAGAGAGAAACATTGACCAGCTGCCTCCTACACACCCCCCACTGGGGATGCGCCCGCAACCAAGGTACATGCCTTTGACCAGAATCAAACCCGGGACCCTTCAGTCTACAGGCCTTCGCTCTACCACTGAGCCAAACAGGTTTCGGCCTTTTCCCCTTATTTTAATCATTCTAACTGCAATTTGTTTTTTCAACTGTCCAATTATATATTATTTCCCCCAAATCCTTGACTATATTAGACAACTTCTACTTTTCTTCCATGGTGCCTATTATTCTTGTAAGTCATTTGTAAATATATATATATATTTACAAATCTTATCTTTTTCATCAATATATCTTTTGTCCCTAGAATGGCATTTGCTATAATGTTGTCTTTCAACAAATAGTTATTGAATTTATCAAGGGACACACTGGTTCACTCACATTAAAATCATTAATAAATACATTAAAATGGACACATGAAGAACAAAAGTCACAACTTTCCTTCAATGGCTGTGTCTGTCTGACGTTTTTATTGAAGGATCCTGAGGTGAACAAGGAGAGCGTTTTCTTGCTCTTCTCCTGGGGCTTGCCCTCCCACCAGGGGGTTGCTGGGGGAGGATGAAGAAGGGCCCTGCCTGCCTGGAAGGAGGCTGAAGGAGGAAGCGTGGGGCAGGTGGCAATGTCAGGACTGCTCAGTCTTATTCTCAGGGGAATGGGTCCCTGAGACTTCCTTTATTCAGCACGTTGTAAGGAAGTGAGTCATGATTTGGACCAAAGTGACAGACAGTATTAAGAGCTGGGTTTGGAAAGATTGTCCTCAGCTAACGTTTATGAAGTCTCTGTGGAAGAAGGCTGTTGGATAACAATAATCTCACTGGCTATGATGTCTGGGTGCTGGTGCACTATTTTAAGTTTTGTGTAGTATGCATAACCTCATTTATTCTTCACAGGAATTCCACTGTGCCTGCAGTATTTTATTACGTGCTTTCTAAATGAGAAATCCAAGGTATAAGGAATTCATTCATTTGCCCAGGAATTTAATGGAAGGGCCTCCATGACAGTTCAAGAATTCTGTGTGGCACCTAGGCCCTGAGCCTCTGCATTTCCTTATAGGTGTTTGGCCTACCTATTCTGGGTTCATGGGAACTTACTAAGACAAATACTTGTAAAAATATTTTTCTTTAAATTGTGTCTTTTCCTGCAAAATTTTCTCCAAATGTTGTCTAATCTTCACATAGGAAAATTTTCAGGCATTTGGTGTTAATGTTACAAACATTATTTAGAAAATCAAGTGTGTCCATTTAGCTTCACAAAAAAAGTAGACTACATTATTTTCAAATGCTGTAATGTGTGGTTTTGACACCATCATAATTTCTTTCTAAACATTTCAAAGATGCACATAGTTCAAAGAAGTCTAAGTTACCCTTCGACTTGCACTGGGGAGCCAGGCTTCAGTGTTGGCAGGAGCTGAGGGGCAGGGACACTCCTAATGGGGATATAATAACTTGGGTGGTAACATTGGAAAGCGCTAAGTGGATTTTTGATTAAATTTTCAAAATTCCTTTTCATGTAGATGAAGCAGAAATATTTTTAGCCTCATAGGTAAACCTTCCATACACATCAAAGTGTTACAAAATAAAAGCCCCGCTAATGCACTTTCTCCCATAACCATATGATGTGATTTAGTGTGTTAGAAGCAACCCATCAGCCCCAAGTATCTCCACACTCAACAGTGCATGTTATTCAAAATTCCAATAGAGAATCATTCTTTTAAATGTAGGTAATGTCTCTACTTAAAACACAGATACACTCCTGAGGAAATACATTTATGTCAAAACTATTGTAGTTATTAATGCATTAATATTAATTTGTTCACAGATATTGTCTAGGGAGACAGAGATGATGGGGAATGGGACCCTAGTGCTTTATGTGACATGGCCAGCAGTCTATATAAGCCAGAGCCCAGCACTGGGCCGAAGAACTCCTGGAGGAAGGAAGAGAGCAACAGAGCCAGAGCAGGGCCCTCTAAAAGGGAGTTTGGGAAGATACAAAATAAGTTTGTTTAGCTTTTGCATTTTTCTAAGGCTGATAACGACTTTCTGACATCCTGACTTTCATCTTAGCTCTTTCAAATAAGTTTTGAAAAAAATCCCAAGCCTTGGTTTTGTTTCTATCTACACCCCAAACATAATGGTGCCTTTGAATCACCTCAGATCTGGACAAGATGCCAGAGCCCAGGCCATCGGCCCCGCCTGAGTGTGCCCAGCATGAGCAGCACCGTGGTGCCCACTTCCTCTCTGAAGATTCCCATGTAGCTCATCTGAGGTGGGTTCTGGAAACCTGCGATTGACGGTATCTCATGTGAGTCTCACAATTAGGCAGGCTTTACAACCCTCGTCATGGAAATGATTGGAAAACTGAACCCACAAAAGGGGAAGGGATTTGCCAAAAAACCTAGTGATGGGGATCTTGCTGACTTAAAAATCTAAAGACCTCAAATGAAAAGGCAGGTTTCTAGCCACTACACTAAGCCCTCCCCCCTGTTGATTTATCTATCTATAAAGCTGGTTTGATGCTTTCCCCTCTTCCCCTCTCTATGATTTCTCATAAATGCTAAATCAGATGAGAATGGTGGAGAGTAAATATTAGTTTGCTCTGATGGTGTCAACCTTTAATTAAATCAATTGTCTGTGGCTTTATTAAAGGGGGTGCTTATATAAAAAACAGAAGAGAAGTGGGATGACATCCTACATGCTCTCATTTATCAGGGGTATGGAGACTACAGGGCAAGGAAGCCAGAATTCTTCCATGTGAATCTAGAAGTCACTCAGAGGTCAGAACCCTGCAGGGTCCCGTTGTGTTAGAAACAATAATCAAGTCCATGGATGCCTCAGCAGTGGCTCCACTCAGCCAAGGAGGGCAGAGGCCATCCCCAGGGACCTATTAGCAGGTTGGAGCAGGCCCAGGAAGGCAGGCTGCCTTGTTATTAATAGCAAATGAAGGGGATGATGCTGTCAGACAACCTCTCTCCATCCGGCCCAGGTTCTCCGGGCCACAGCATTCTCTTTACAGTGTTGTTTTTGGAATTATGCTTGGGCTGGATCTAAAGTCAGCTTCCATGGGTCTAAAAATGGCTGGTAGCCAGAGTACTTTTTATTGAGAACTAATTTGGGGTGAGGTGAGGTGATGTGGTCAGCTCCTGGAGCTATAGCAATGGAACATGTCTAGAGAAGCTATTTTTCACTTCTTTAGTACCTAAATGGGCTGCTTAGAGAGGGAGCGGCTCAGAGTAGTCAATATGTAGATCCCTAATGTATCTCACCTGAAGCCAAATCTGAGCTTCTGTTAGGCACCTCATTGTACTAGAAAGTTCCCTGATCATATACCCAGTTCCCTTTACTTACCTTCTGCCGATTGCAGGCTTTATGGGCAGTGGAAAAAAGGAAGAACTTCTGGGTGGGACAGTCGTGGGTCTGAATCCTACATCAATCCCTTCTAGGTATACGATGCATTACTTAAACGAGCTTTAGTGCTCTCACCTACTGACTTAAGATAATGCCTTTTCTTCTTCAGCTTCCAAAATAGGAATTCATTAAAATCAATATGCCATTGTCTGGAACGTGCAATTATTAGATTTCATTGTCCTTGAGAAGGTTCTACTGTCCTCAAGAGTCTTCCTTTCCAATGCTACTCCCTTGGGGTTTACTATGCGATGTGATTCAGAAAAGAAACTTACTAACGTATTATATGTTTGAGTGAATGGATGAATTAAGGATTAAAAATGAAACAAAAAAATGCCATTTAAAATTAAAATGGATAACACATAAAGTCCTTGCAAACACTTACAGGTAACTTATTCTCACCTTCTTCTTATACCTTCCTACCATCATCCTACACTGATTACCTCATCCTCAAAACTGTGTGAGAAGTTATTCTCTAATGTTCACTCTAATATGAGGGTTTAGTTTGTTTTTACATTTTTACTTATATTTCTTGAGCACTACCTATACACCAAACCTTGTGTGATTTGCTGAAGGAAGTTTCAGATGAATAAAATACCAATATAATCATGTTTTCAAAAGTCTATACAGATTTACACTAAAATACTAACAATTGAACTACGCTGTCTTGTTTTGGAGAGAAGGCAGCATCAGAAGCTGGAGAAGCACACGAATAGAAATACCTAGCCTCTCCTGGGGACTCAGCCTGGCTCCTAAAGGGGAGTCTGATATTTTCACTATGTCCCCAAATAGGGTTCTCAAATACATTTCCATGTGAGTGTGTGTTTGTGTGTGTGTGTGTGTGTGTGTGTGTGTGTGTGTGAGTGTGTGTGTGTGTGTGCACACATAAATTATGTGTTGAAGTTGGGAAACATATATTTTCAATATTTGTGGATGGACTCAGCACACTTTGGGAGAGAGGGAGGTTATGGAGCTTTAATTGACAGTTTCCTCAGCTGTCTTATTTGTCTAGTTTTATGGTATTTTTAAACTCATCAAAAGATTGACTCAGAAGCTAGAATGGTCTTTTAGTAAATCTAAAAATGTATTTTTCCCAGTAGCCCTGATTGCCAAATCCTATAGAATTTAGGAAACCTACTTTGCCAGTGGACTATTGATTTAATTAATGTAACTGATGATGGGAAGAATGTGTCTGCATTACTGATGGCTGTCCTCCTGGAAGGATGATTGTAGCAGACAGCCCCGAGGAGGCTATACCCCAAATGGGGCTAAGTAGATGTTGTGCCTGGAGCTGCCGTTTTTAATTGTGTTGTGGAATCAGAGGAAGCTTGGCAGACACATTATAAGGCTTAACTGCATCTCCAACATGCCTCCTGAGTGCAGGCCCAAAATAATTTTGATTGACTTGTATTTGATTTTGAGATGGACTAGGATATTATGAGCTCTGAGCTCAAGCTCAGGCCAAATCCAACTGCATCAGCAGATTTCTTCAAAGCAAGTGATACCCCTGCCTCATTCCTGGCAGTTGTGATTTAACCTCTGAGACATTTTCTTCCGGAGTTGAAGTCAGTTTCTTGGAATGTAGTCCCCCTTTTGGGGAAACAAACAGCGTCCTGTGCTGAGGCTGTGCATGCTGTCCCAGTTCAATCAGAGCTTGTATCAGGTGAGACTGGAGAGTGCTGTAGAAAATAGTATGACTTTTAACTGTTAGGCTCCCTCTCTGCAATGATAGACATGACAGACAAAGCACCTCTGAGGCTAGTACACAGAAGACACTCAATCCTATGTAATAAAAGCCTAATATGCAAATTGTTCCCTGGAGTGGCATTCTACCGGGAGTTCAACTGGGAGACTGAGAGTTCAACAGCTCACTATGACATGTGCTGACCAGCAGGGGGCGACATGCTGTGAGCACTTGCCAGCTATCTGGGGGCAGGGGTGATGGGATGGAGGTGTGGTGGGAATCTGGGGTGTCCGCCAATCTTGCTCTCACTCCCCCTGCTACCTCCCCTGGGATTCCAGGGCTCGTGCATCAGGGAAGCCCCCATGCTCACATGCCCGGTGCCTATGAGGGGTCCACCCCTGCACCCACATGGCCTTTTGTAGGTGAGCTGGGCCACAGCCACCAGGACCACAGGGGCTGCTTGGGCTCCCCATGGGTTCTCACAGGAGCTAGTTTACAAGGTTGGCCTGGAGAGAGCACGCTGCCCACCCAGTTTCTGTGTGGTATCTCTGGGCGGCCCAGGGGCCCACACTGCGCCTCGGCCTGTTGCCTCCGGCTGCACTTACTGCATCTCCAGGTGGGGACTCGGGTGTCATAACTCAGGTGGAGGGGGATGCATGATGGCCCGGGGGCCTAGGTGCTGCCCAGGGCCCAGAGGTCAGCTGGGACCTGCCCTTCCATTCCAGAATCTCACACTTCAATTGCTAGTCAGACCTAGGGACTGCAACCAGTCACAAATTTCCTGCACTGGGCCTCAAGTAAGTGTAAAATATACCAAACCTTCCGTGCATGTATTTAGACAGACGTTTTAGTTGGCAAAGTAAATAGTTCCCCAAATCCAAGTAATAAGGACATGTTTCTGTTTTTTCATGCCCAAACATAATGAACACACCAACCAAACCAACATGCTTTCTCTAAAATTCATCCATTGCTTGACAAAATAGAGAATAGCTCTTTTGTAAGGTTTTTGTGAGGATTAAGTTAAATAACACATTGCAAAGTACCTAGTTCAGTAAATATTATAAATTTTTTGGCTTCAGATTTAATAAAATATAAAAAAGTAAAAAATATAAAATAAATAAATAAAATTCATTCATAATTGTGTTTACTTCTGAAGCTGGGAGAAATCTGCTCAACACTTCTGACATGGAAATGGCATGTGGAAGTTACAGGGGCAAATGCATGAGATGTAAAAAATGGATGGTGGTGCCTATTGTTGCCAAGAATTTGAGCAAAATATTAGATTGCTCATGGGTCATGGACTTCCTTGAGCACAGGGTAAAGGGTTTATGTGCAACATTATGGGTTCCAATATCATGTAAGGTGTGTTGCTGGCATGTAGCATATCCCTAAGTACCGGGTAAGAAACGCATTGTTATGAAAGATGCAGATCAGGGAGGATGAACAACCTTCATTTGTCACATAATTGAGAAATAAAAGCCACCGTATTTAAATACAGACCCAACCAAATCAATGTCTCTATTTTAATGAAATCCCATGTTAGGTTTTTTAGCAGAATGCAGATCTATTGATGGGCAAAGGTGTGATATTAGAAATACTTCTTTTTTACTAATTTACTGCCTTTGCCTGTTTTTAAAATTTAATTTTATTATTAATATATTACATAAGTCTCCTTTTTCCCCCACTGCCCTCTCCCTGGATGCTTCCAACCCCCAGCACATGCCCTCCTCCTCCCAAATCTGTGTCCACAGGTTATGCTCACATGCATGCATAAAAGTCCTTTGGTTTACTTCTTACCCCCCTGCCTTCCCTATGAGGTGGGACAGTCTATTTGATGCTTCTATGGTTCTGGTTCTATTTTTGTTCACCAGCTTAAGTTCTTCATTCTATTCCACAAATGAGTGAGATCATGTGATATTTAACTTTCTCTGACTGGCTTATTTTGCTTAGCATAATGTTCTCTAGTTCCATCCATGCTGTTGCAAATGGTAAGAATTACTTCTTTTTTACAGCAGTGTAGTATTCCATTGGGTAGATATACCACAGTTTTCTAATCCACTCATCTGCTGATGTGCACTTAAGCTGTTTCCAAATCTTAGCTATTGTAAATTGTGCTGCTATGAACATAGGGGTACATATATCCTTTCTGATTGATGTTTCTGTTTTCTTGACATATCTATATAGTATACATAAAAGGCAAAGTGACTGACTATATGTCTGTCTGACCATCCAACCTACTGACTGACCAGTACATATGATGCACACTATTAATCTAAAAATAAACGTTGACTCCCACAAATGCTTGATACTTATAAAGCTCTCGCTGGCACCAATCACACGTGTGTTGTAATGGATCTATTATTGAAGCTACCTTTGGAAATAGTATATTTATAGATAATTTAAAAAATATATCTAAACGTGTGATTTTTTGTCCAAAAAATTAGGTTGTTCATAAATTAAATGAAGAAAATTTGAATGTACTCTAGGGAGATTTTCACACCTATTTGACTGATGATTCCATCGATTCAAATGATAGTGCCAAAAAGAAAAAAAAAATTCCCACTGAATTTCTTAATAGTATTACTCCTTCGGGAATTCTGTGTCATAAATTAAAATTGAGCCGAAACCGGTTTGGCTCAGTGGATAGAGCATCGCCTTGGGGACTGAAGGGACCCAGGCTTGATTCTGGTCAAGGGCATGTACCTTGGTTGCGGGCATATCCCCGGTGGGGGGTGTGCAGGAGGCAGCTGATCGATGACTCTCTCTCATCGATGTTTCTAGCTCTCTATCTCTCTCCTTTCCTCTCTGAACAAAATCAATAAAATATATTTTAAAAAAATTGAAAGTATGTGCAATCATCACGTTACTGAGAAATAGGCAGAATTCTCTAAAAATAGATTATAGAATAAAGTTTCAAAAGTCTATTCTCAATAAATGTGATAAATGAAGTCAGATAGCGTTCCAAATGGGGGAAAGGCAGAAGTATTCTCCCCAGTGATTTGAACTTGAATTACATTCATGTGAACACTTAATTAAGGAAGGCTTATGAGAAAAGACTAATGTCCATTCACTCAACAACTGGTATTGTCACATGTCTGTGCCAGGAATGGGGAGATGAAAGTCTAGTGCGTGCCTTTGAGCAGCCCATCACACATGAGAGAACAAGCAAATAGGCCATCACAGCACATGAGAGGCCTTGGGGGCATGGAGAGAGCCCTCTACACCAGACAGTGAGATCAAGGCTGCTTTCTGCTTCTCCCCAAAATGCAGGGTTAGAACTAATGAGAAAAATTCAAGAAAAACAGCCAAAATGGATCAAAGCCTAAATATAAGGCCTAGAACAATAAGTTACATAGAAGAAAACATAAGTACTAAATTTATGGACCTTGCTCTTAGAGAAGATTTTATAAATTTAATCCCAAACACAAAGGGAGTAAAGCCAGAAGTAAATGAATAGACTATTAAACTAAAAAGCTCCTGTACAGCAAAAGAAACTGACAACAATACAAAAAGGCAACCAACCAAATGGGAGGTGATGTTTTAAAACAACAGATTTGACAAGGGATTAATATCCAAAATATATAAAGAACACATACGACACAACATCAAACAAAGAATCCAATTAAAAATGGGCAGAGGACCTAAAAATACATCTCTCCCAAATGACCAAAAAATATGTGTAAAGATGCTGAACTTTACTAGCTATAAATAAGCTATCACATCACACCTTTTAGAATGGTTATTATCAACAAGTAATAGCAAGGGTTGGAGAGATTGTGGAGAAAAAGAAACTCTCACTCAGTGCTGGTGGGATTGTAGATTGGTACAATAACAATGGAAAACAGTATATTGGTTCCTCAAAAAATTAAGAATAGAGCTACCATATGACCCAACAAACTCTTTTTTGAGTATCAACTTGAAAAACTTAAAAAAATCATTTATATGTAAAGATATATCCCCTGCCATGTTCATTGCAGCATTAATCACAGGGACCAAGACATAAAGACTAACAAAGTGTCATGTGATAAAGGACTGGATGAAGAAGATGTGGTATAATAGAATATTATGTTAATCAAAACAAGTCAGTCAGCAAAAGCTAAGAACAATATGATTCCACTCTTATGTTGGATATAAAATTGAAACACATAGATGCATACACCATTATAGTTACCAGAGGGAAGGTCAGTGACAGTTAGTAAAAGCAAAAGGGGGACAAATATATGGTGATGGAAGATGTACATTTGAAACAGATATGATCTTATTAACCAGTATCATGCCAATAAATTTAATTTTAAAGAAAAATTTTAAAAAGAAAGTTAAAATATATAGACCCTAGATATTGAGGAGAGAAAAACTGGTGGCCAAATAGCCAGAAGTATCCTGCGCCTTATCCTGGAGCAGATAGAAGGAGCAACTAAATCGAATAACATACACTAAGAATTGACAAATTAGACACAGCTGGTGACATAATTTGCAGCTTGGAAGGGCACATGACACCTGGAGAATGGAAGAATCAGGAATCATGAACCAAGAACCAAGAACCAAAAATCAAGAACCAAGAAGAAATGAAGAATGATATAGCTGCAATAAAGAAAAAATAGAAAGTATCAAAAATAGACTAGAAGAGGCAGAGGACTTCATCAATGAGCTAGAAGACAAGGTAGGAAAAAAAACACCCAAGCAGAAAAGCAACTTGTAAAAAAAAAATCTTAAAAAACAGGAGGAAAGCCTAATGGAGCTTTGGGACAACACAAAATGAAGCAACATTCACAAAATAAGGGGGTGCCAGAAGGAGAGGAAATTGAACAAGGAATATAAAATCTGTTTGAATAAATAATTACAGAAAACTTCCCTGATATTGGGAAGTAAAACACTCACACAAGTCCAAGAAGCTCACAGAGTCCCAAACAAGATGAACCCCAAAATATGACATCAAGCCACATTATAATTAAATTGGTAAACTACAATGACCAAGTAAGAATCTTAAAGACTGCCAGAGAGAGACAGAAAATTACCTATAAGGAATCTCCCATTAGACTATCAACTGATTTCTCAAGAGAAACACATCAGAGAATGGAATGAAATATACAAAGTCATGCAAAGCAAGGGTCTGAATCCAAGAATACTATACCCAGCAAGGCTATATTTCAAAATTGAAGGTGAAATCAGGAGCTTCAGAGGTAAAAGGGTCTAGGGAGTTTATTACACCAAACCATCAATGCATATGATAAAGGGACTACTATAAAAAGAAATGGTAACGGGACTACTATAAAAAGAAGAAATGAGAAGAGAAGAAGGAATGCAGGACTGATGAAGTTCTCTGCCTCTTCTAGTCTATTGTTGATACTTTCTATTTTTTTCTTTATTGCAGCTTATAATTCTTCATTTCTTCTTGGTTCTTGATTTTTGGTTCTTGGTTTAGGATTCTGGATTCTCCCATTCTTCAGGTGTCATGTGCCCTTCCAGGCTGCAACAAAAAAGAACCTATAAATAATGCTTTAAATGTAAATGGATTAAATGTCTTATTCAAAAGATATAGCATAGCTGAATGTATAATAAAATATGACTCATATATATACCCTGTCTTCAGGAGACCCACTTCAGAACAAAGGACTCACACAGACAGATAGTAAAGGGATGGAAATTAAAAAAAAAATTGGGGTAGGAATACTTATATCTGACAAATTAGACGTCAAAATGAAGGCCGTAATAAGAGATAAGTAAGGCCACTTCAAAATACTAAAGGGAGCAATTCAACAAGAAGATATAACTTTGGTAAACATATAGGCACCCAATATAGGAGCACCCAAATACATTAAAAAAAAAAAAACCTTCTGGAAGATATCAAGGAAGAGATGGATAGCAATACAGTTATAGTAGGGGACTTTAATACCCCAATAACACCACTAGATAGATCCTCTAAACAAAAAATCAGCAAAGAAATATCAATCCTAAATGACTCACAAGATCAGATAGAATTAATTGACATCTTCAGAATATTTCACCCCAAAGCCACAAAATATACATTCTTCTCAAGTGCACATGGGTCATTTTCAAAGACAGACCACATATTGGGACACAGGCATTCTCTTCAAATTCAAGAAGATTCATATCAAGAATCTTCTCAGATCACAATGGCATAAAATTAGGAATCAACTACAATAAAAAACAATGACAAAAATCAAACACTTTGAGGCTAAATAGCATGCTATTAAACAATGATTGGGTTATTTTAGAGATCAAAGAAGAAATAAAAAGTATCTGGCAACAAATGGCAATGAAAACACAACAATCCAAAATCTATGGGACACAGTGAAAGCAGTTGTGAAAGGGAAGTTCATAGCTCTACAGGCCCACCTCAAAAAAAAAAAGAAAAAAAAAAAAAAAGAAAGAAAGAAAAGAAAAAATGGTAATAAATTATCTAACCCTACAACTCAAAGAGTTAGAAAGAGAGCAACAAGAAAAGCCCAGTGTAAGCAGAAGGAAGGAAATAATAAAGATCTGAGCAGAGATAAATAACATAGAGAAAAACCACACAAACAAACAAACAACAAAATACAAGCAAACAAGCTATACAAATGATAAACAAAACCAAGAGCTGGTTCTTTGAAAGAATAAACAAGATTAATGAATCTCTACCCAGACTCACCAAGATGCAAAGAGAGAAGACCTAAATAAACAAAATCAGAAATGAAAATGGGAAAATAACAACTGACCCCACAGAAATACAAAGGATTATGAAAAAATACTCTGAATAACCCTAGTCCAACAAATTGGACAACTGACAAGAAATAGACATATTCTTAGAAAATTACAAGCTCCTAAAACTCAATCAGGAAGAATAAAATAACCTGAATAGGCCGATAATTATCAAAGATATTGAAACAGTAATAAAAAGTCTTCTAGAGAAACCAAGATGGCGGCATAGGTAAACGCCTAACTGCAGCCTCACACAACAATTTCAAAATATACAACTAAAATATAAAGTGGACATCATCCAGAACTACAGGAAAGTTGACTGACTGGAAATTCTACAACTAGAAGGAAAGAGAAAACCAGATGGAAAATCAGAGGAGCTATAAAAGCCTAAGGTACAGAGACACGGTGCGCATGTGGGGAGAGGACGGAGCTAGAGAGGAGGGGTGGCCGAGTGCCTGGTTGGCATTCCCTAGTGGGAACGAGACAAAAGCTCCAAACTGTGCTGAGCCCCAGTTCTAGACCAGACCCTGGGGACCCAAGCTCATACAGAGAGAATCTGGGCTGTAAGGTGGGCACTCGGGAGTGGCAATAGGAAGTCCCGGAGGCACACACATTGTGTGCAGAGGACTGACTGTTGACTCTGCTGCTGGATTGCCCTAGCAGGAAGTAGACAAAAGCTATGGACATCACTGAACCCCACTTCCAACTGCACTGAACCCCAGTTCCGGGCTCATTGGGGGAGAGACTAGACTGTCTGGTCGTGGGCAAAACTTGAGGGCACCTTTCTCTCAGAGGTGTTTACAGCGAGTACCAAAGGACACTGAGGAACACTGAGACTCAGGAACCTCATAGGGTGGGGCTGACAGAAAGCCAAGGCTGTAGGCTCCACCCTGAAACTCCACCCCATCCAAACTGAGCACAGAGGCTCTTGAATAAGGCTGTCTCCTGGCATAGACACAGCTGATCCTCACAGCCAATTGGCCTGGAGGTCAATTCCTCCCAGTTATACCAACAACAATTAAAACTTAACTACAACAAGGCTGTACACACAGTCCACGAAGGGGTGCACCAAGAGTGTCCTCAGATAACTAGGAGGCTGACCCACTGAACCATAACACCTTAACACACAAAGCCACCCTACAAACTCAGAGAAGCAGCGAAAATGCTGAGAAAAGGAAACAGATCACAAATGAAAGAAATGGAGTACAAAAAGTGACTGGATATAGAGTTCAAAATCACGCTTATAAGGTTTTTCAAGAATTTCCTAGAAAAGGCTGATAAAATAAATGAGACCTATGAGGATATGAAACGGGATCAATTCGAAATGAAGAATACATTGTCTAAAATAAAAAATATTCTACAGAGTCCTAAAAACAGAATGGAAAATCACAAGAATCAAGTCAAAGATTTGGAACACAAAGAGCCAGAGTACACTCCTCCACAGAAGCAAGAAGACAAGAGAATCCAGAAAGTTGAAGAAAGTGTAAGAAACCTCTGGGACAACTTCAAGCGAACCAACATCAGAATTATGGGGGTCCCAGAAGATGAGAGAGAGCAAGATACCGAAAACATATTGAAAGATATAGTGAAAGAAAACTTCCCCCACCTGGGGAAAGAAATAGACTTACAAGTCCAGGAAGTGCACAGAACCCCAAGCAAAAGGAACCCAAAGAAGACCACACCAAGATACATCACAATTAAAATTCCAAGAGCAAAAGACAAAGAGAGAATATTAAAAGCAGCAAAAGCAAAGCAGGTAGTTACCTATAAAGGAGCACCCATACGGTTGTCAGCCGATTCTCAACAGAAACTGTGCAGGCCAGAGGGAATGGTAAGAAATATTCAAGGTGATGAATAACAAGAACCTACAGCCAAAAATACTCTACCCAGCAAAGCTATCACTCAGAATCGAAGGCCAGATAAAGAGCTTCACAAATAAAAAAAAGCTAAAGGAGTTCATCACTGCCAATCCAGAATTATATGAATTGCTGAAAGGGTTTCTTTAGGAAGAGGAAAAAATAAAGATAAAAATTCTGAACAACAAATATGTAACTATCAACAAGTGACTCTAAAAACCAAGGGAATTAAAAAACCTGATGAACAATATTAACTGGTGAATATAATAGAATCAGAGGTACAGAATGGGAGTGGACTGACGATTCTCGGGGAAAAGAGGAGTGGGGGGTGCGGGAAGAGACTGAACATAAACTGTGCACCTATGAATGAGGACAATAGGGGGTGGGGAAAGGGCAGAGGGTGGGGTGGGAACCTGGTGGAGGGGGGAAAAATGGGGAACTTTTGTAATAATATGAACAATAAAGATTTATTTAAAAAAAAAAAAAGTCTTCCAGCAAACATAGCCCTGGTCCAGATGCCTTTACAAGGAAGTTCTACTGATCATACAAATAAGAATTAAAAACTATCCTCCTCAGACTACTCAAAAATTCAAGAGGAAAAGATACTTCCAAGCTTTTTTTTTTAAATATATATATATAGATAGATAGATAGATAGATAGATAGATAGATAGATAGATAGATAGATATTTTACAGAGAGAGGAGAGTGATAGAAAGTTAGAAACATCAGTGAGAGAGAAACATCAATCATTTGCCTCCTGCACACTCCCCACTGGGTATGTGCCCACAACCAAGGTATATGCCCCTGACTGGAATTGAACCTGGAACCCTTGAGTCTGCAGGCCGATGCTCTATCTACTGAGCTAAACTAGTTAGGGCCATACTTCCAAGTTTTTTCTACGAAGCCAGCATTACCCTAATTCCAAAACCAGATAAAGATACCAGGAAAAAAGAGAACTATAGGCCAATATCCTGGATGAACATGCTACAATCCTCACCAAAATTCTAGTGAATCAGTTCCAGCATTACATTATAAAGATCATACACCATGACCAAGTAGGATTTATTCCAGGAATGCAAGGATTGTACAATATCTGCAAATCAATAAATGTGAAACATCACATAAACAAATCGAGAGACAAAAATCATATAATCTTATTAATTGATGCATAAAAGCATTTGACAAAATCCAATACCATTTCTTTCTTTTTTTTAATTTAATAAATCTTTATTGCTCAGATTATTACAATTGTTTCTCCCCCCCCCCCATAGCTCCTTTCCATCCAGTTCCCACCCCACCCTCTGCCCTTACTCCCCGCCAAATTGTCCTCATCCATAGGTGTATGATTTTAGTCCAGTCTATTCCTGCACCCCCCACTCCCCTTCCCCACTGATAATTATCAATCCCCTCCCTTTCTTTGCCCCTGATTCTATTATATTCACCAATTTATTCTGTTCCTCAGATTTTTAATTCAGTTGATTTTTAGATTCACTTGTTGATATATATGTATTTGTTGATCATAAATTTATCTTTACTTTCTTCTTCTTTTTCTTCTTCCTAAGAATAGCTTTCAGCATTTCATATAATACTGGTTTGGTGGTGATGAACTCCATTAGCTTTTTCTTATCTGTGAGCTCTTTATCTGCCCTTCAATTCTGAATGATAACTTTTCTGGGTAGAGTAATCTTGGTGGTAGGTTCTTGCTATTTATCACTTTGACTATTTCTTGCCACTCCTGTCTGACCTCTCAGCAAAGTGAAAATAGTGGGTCATACATCCACATAATAAAAACCTTTTATAACAAACCTACAGCCAACATCATACTCAATGTGGAAAAGCTAAATCCATTTCCTGTAAGAACAGGAATAAGACCAGGATACCCACTTTCACTATTCTGTTCAACATAGCACTGCAAGTGCTAGCCATAGCGATCAGACAAGAAGAAGAAATAAAAGGTATCCAAATTGGAATAGAAAAAGTAAAACTGTCCTTACTTGCAGATAACATGATACTATACATAGAAAACCCCAGCCGAGACCGGTTTGGCTCAATGGATAGAGTGTCGGCTTGGGGACTGAAGGGTCCCAGGTTCGATTTCAGTCAAGAGCATGTACCTTGGTTGCGGGCACATCCCCAGTAGGGGGTGTGCAAGAAGCAGCTGATCGATGACTCTCTCTCATTGATGTTTCTAACTCTCTATCTCTCTCCCTTCCTCTCTGTACAAAATCAATAAAATATTTTTTTTTAAAAAAAGAAAAACCCAAAGACTCCCTCAAAAAAACTACTAGACTTAATAAATTAATTCAGCAACGTGGCAAGATACAAAATTAGTACCCAGAAATCTATTCCTCTTTATACACCAATAATGAACTCACAGAAAAAAACAAACAAACAAACACACACACACACACACACACAAAATCCCTTTTACCATTGCAACAAAAAAATTAAGATACCTAGGAATAAAATTAACTAAGAAGGTAAAAGACTTGTTGTGGGAAAACTACAGGATATTAAAAAAAGATAGAGGAAGACATAAAAAATGGAAGAATATATACTGTATTCATAGATTGGTAGAATCAACATCAGTAAAATGTCCACACCACCCAAGCTATCTATAGATTCAATGCAATCCCTGTTAAAATACCAACAACATATTTCACAGACCTAGAACAAACTCTCCAAAAATTCATTTGGAAAAAAACACAAACAAACAAACAAACAAACAAACAGAAAAACCAAATAGCCACAGCAATCCCGAGAAAGAAAAAACAAGTTGGAAGTATCTCAATACCAGATATCAAGTTATATTACAAAGACACTGTCTAAAAACTGCCTGGTACTGGCATAAGAACAGACATGTAGACCAGTGAAACAGAACAGAGAACTTGGAAATCAATCCAAGCCATTACGCTCAATTAATATTTGACAAAGGAGGCATGAGCATACAATGGAGTCAAGAGTCTCTTCAATAAATAGTGTTGGGAAAATTGGATAATTTCATGCAAAAAAAATGAAACTAGACCACCAACTTAATACACCATATGCAAAAATAAACTCAAAATGGATAAAGTACTTAAATGTAATACAGGAAACCATAAAAATCTTAGAAGACTCCATAGACAGCAAAATATCAGACATATATCATAGCAATATATTTACTGATACAGCTCCTAGAACAATGGAAACTAAGGAGAAAATAAACAAATGTGACTACATCAAAATAAAAAGCTTCTGCACAGCAAAAGGAACCATCAACAAAACAACAAGAAAACCCACTGTATAGGAGAACATATTTGCCAATGCTATTTCAGATAAGGGTTTAATCTCCAAAATTTATAGGGAACTCATACAACATAACAAAAGAAAAATAAACAACTCAACCAAAAAATGGGCAAAGGACCAACATAGACACTTTTAGAAAGAGGGCATATAGTGTCTGAGAAACATATGAAAACGTGGTCAAAGTCACTAATTATCTGAGAGATGGAAATCGAAAGAACAATGAGGTCTCATCTCTCACCTGTTAGAATGGCTATCATCCACAAATCAACAAAGGAGAAGTACTGGGGAGGATGCAGAGAAAAAGAAACCCTTCTGTGCTGCTGGTGGGAATGCAGACTGGTGCAGCCACTGTGGAAAACAGTATGGAGTTTCCTCAAAAAAAAAAAAAAAATGGAACTCCCATTTGACACTGAGATCCCACTTATAGGAATATTTCCCAAGAAAACAGAAACACCAATCAGAAAGGATATATGCACCCTTATGTTCATAGCAGCACAATTTATAATAACTAAGATTTGGAAATAGCCTAAGTGCCCATCAGCAGATGAGTGAATTAGAAAATTGTGGTTCATGGACACAATGGAATACCACACTGCTGTAAAAAAGAAAGAACTCTTACCATTTGCAACAGCATGGATGGACCTGGAGAGCATTGTGCTAAGCAAAATAAGCCAGCCAGAGAAAGATAAATATCATATGATCTCACTCATTTGTGGAATAGAATGAACAACATAGACTGATGAACAAAACCAGATCCAGAGGTATAGAAGCATCATATAGACCAATGATCAACAAACTGTGGCTTGCAAGCCACATGCGGCTCTTTGGCCCCTTGAGTGTGGCTCTTCTACAAAATATCATGGCCTAGGCAAGTCTATTTTGAGGAAGTGGCATTAGAAGTTTACGTTTAAAAAATTTGGCTCTCAAAATAAATTTCAATAGTTGTACTTGTTGATATTTGGCTCTGTTGACTAATGAGTTTGCCAACCACTGGTATAGACATCCCAACCTCAGAGGGAAGGCTGTGGAGGAAGGGTTAGAGATCAACCAAAAGACTTGTATGCATGCATATGAGCATAACCCATGGACACAGACAGTAGGGGAGTGAGAGCATGTGCTGAGGGGTGGGATTGTCCTGGGAGAGGTAATGGGGGTGAGGGGAAGGAAACAAATGTAAAACTTTAAACGATAAATAATTTAGGTTAAAAAACATATAGACCCTAAAGATTGTGGATCCACTAAAGGATATGAACCCGTTTTTGAAAAAGGTAATCAACAGGCATTTCCATTTATAGCATGAGAACAGCAGGCTCCATTGGGTAGTATTTAAGGTCTCTCTGAAACTCCTAACACATTCTAACTACTACACACTAATTGCTCACTAAATAGGGATGTTTTTCCTTTTAAAGTCAGGCTAATGCTGCACACTTACACTGTCCTCCTTTCAGTAGATGTGCTCACTGACAGAAAATGCAACCAAAGGTGCTTTTAAAACCTAGATTTGCAAACTTTTTTGCAGTGAGAGCAAGTGTCCACCAGGTGGCAAGCAGCATTGAGCCTGGTGGGAGGGGTCGGCTCTCTGTCCACTGTGCTGAAGTGAGAGGCCTGAGGAAGCAGTGCTGCTTGGGGGCATTTCTACGTTGTTATTTGATGTGTGACTAATTTTATTTTAGAAGAATATACTTGAAGGGGAAGAAAACAGGAGACCTTTATTTTTGCAAGAATAAAGGAGGCAGCTTTACTTAAAGATGATTTTAGTTGGGTTTGGAAAGGCTACTTTGAAAATAAATGCTCTTATCACATGATAAAGAAGATTGGAAAAGGGAAACATGAATTTCCTTTGGGAACCCCAGAACAATAATTTCTAAAGGGAGACATTTAAAACCTGTAGTGTGTGGTTCTACGTCTCTGCTCATTTCCTCAAAGTTTCCTAAAGGAAAATTAACATCAAGATATTCATGAACAGCCAACTCCATGAAGAGCCTGCGATTGTCTTAATGCAGAAAGGTGGTGGCTGCAGATCCTAAGAATTGGTCATGTGACTTGGGCAAGCATTTTGTCTTCTCTGCACTTCAGTTTTCTCATCTGGAAAGTGAGGATGTAGATAACCACTTATCTCAATAATTCTCACTTCATGGCCACTAATGGAGTCGTTTTCCATGCCATATGATTTGTGGCAATATATCATTTGTTATTTTCAACAATCCTATAGGCAGGCATTCATGTAATATCTGTGTTGGTTATGGGAAAACAAGCACAACAAGTCGGGGAACATGTCCAGTCACAGGGCTGGTGAATGCTGGGGTAGGACTGTCAATCCAGGCGAGGCCAGCTCTGAGTTTCTATCCACTGCACAGAACACCTTTATGGATGACCTCTAAACATCCACTTTCTGTAAGAAAAATAGTGGAGAATCTGAAAAAGTTTTGTGAGAGTGGTAGAATAGCAGTTATTTAATTTAAAGTAACAACAGATAGAAATTACCTGCTTTAAGTAATTGTAAGCTTTCTATTGATTCTGCAACAAATTACCACTACAGTGGTGTGATACAACACATGCTTATTATTTTACCGTTCTGGCATTCAGAGATCTGAAGTGAGTCTCCCCAGGCTAAAATTAATGTTTCAATAGGAGTGGCTCCTTCTGTAGGTTCCAGGGGAAGTGCTATTCCCTTGCCTTTTTCAGCTTGTAGGGGCACCTGCCACTCTGCTCTGGCCTCCTCCTTCATCCTCAGCATCAATGACAGCATCCTCAGACCCGCTTTGACTGGCTCCATGGCTGCCTCTCTCACTGACATGGAGGGACCCTTGTCATTACATTGGGCACAGCCAGATAATTCATGTAAATCTCAAGATCTCACTTCATCACATCTTCAACGTCCCTTTTGCATGTAAACTAACATATTCATAGGGCTGGAGATTAGAACTTGGACATACTGAACAGACTTCCCATAGTAGCTGACCTGTATTGAGTTGATACCATGTTCCACTGTAACTGTATATAGATTTCGACAGCTCAGTTGATATTATTAGACCCCTTTTAAAAATGAAGAAGTGAAGATGCAACAGATTTCATATGCAGAATCACAAGCAAGTATTGGTAATATCTGATTCTATGGAAACTTCATTCTTATTATTTTACACTCAAGCATGTCTTTGCAGTGAGAATTATGGGGCTTTCACAAGGGCACTTGATTTATAATTAGCTTTGCCATTTCAATTTACATTAGGTTTCCAGGCCCCCTTTTTATGGCTAAAGCTGCATCATCACACCAGGGAGCTGCCCTATAGGCACTGTCTCCTCAGTGGCATCTTTATACTGTACTCGAAAGACACTCAAACAGTCACAATATAATATGACTGTTAACTGACAACAAATGTGTCAGCCCTGGATATATTTATGGCTCTTTATGTACAATAACTTTTTGTTATTAACCTTTCATTTTTTTAACATTTTCATTACAAAATTTTAAATGTATATACAAAAAAATTGGTATATCAATTTTTTTTATATATATAGATAGTGTAAATGACGACTACAACCTAAAGAGAGATGGCACAAAACCTTCTCCTCACAGAAATTTTGTACCACCTCTCTTTAGGTTGTAGTTGTCATTTACACTATATATATATATATATATATATATATATATATATATATATATATATATGCCTAAGTGACCATTCAACTGGTTACTTTGACACACACTGATCACCAGGGGGCAGATGCTCAATGCACAGGATTGGGCTCCCTCCTATCTGGATCAGGCCTGCAGGGATTGGGCTGAAACCGGCACTTCAACATTCTCTGAGGGGCTCCCAATTGTGAGAGGGTGCAGGCCAGGCCAACTGAACCCACCAGTGCACAACTCCATGCACCAGGCCTCTAGTGTTTAGATATATTAAAATCCTCATTAAGCAATGGTAGGATTTTTGTTTTTAATTACCATACATCTTGTTAAACACTTAAGACCAGAACTCTGGTTTATTATATGTAACCAGTTGTTTAATTCTAGGAGTCCAGTGCATGAATTCATACATCTTGAAAGGAACTGTGGGCTGCGAAGCTGCTGTGGCCATAGGAATTGGTCTCAACCCATCCTCCATACCCCCTCTCAGCCCCTACAGCCTCAACCCCTGGTTCCCTCTCTGCTGGCAGTCCTGTTCCCGCTGCCACCACTCCCACACACTGACAGTGCTGGCCCCACTCACACCTGTTGACAACACCAAGAGATTGGGGTAGGTGCCGGGAGCCAGCAATGGATGTAAGCAGGGGCTCCAGTGCTAGCTACAAGTGGGGCCGGTGTCAGTAACGGGTGCAAACGGCAGCTCTGGTGCCATAAACAGGTGTGAGTGGGCTGGCTTGGCAGCAGGTGTCACTATCGGGTGGGACAGGTTCACAGGAGCTAAGAATTTTCAGTAACCACCAGAGGCTCACCCTGATGACAGCAGCTCACCATGTTCTGTGCTCTGCTGCCTGCTGCTGATGCACACGCCCCCTGGTGGTCAGCGCACCAGTTGTTCAGTTGTTTGGTTGTTTCGCTGTTTGGTCTATTTGCTTATTAGCTTTTTATTATATAGGATTTCTGTCTCTTTTCTTTCATTCTGGAAGTACAAAGTGCCATGTGGTATAACTTCTCTTCTATTTAAATAACTTCCCTGAACATTTTTTTTATAGATCTGCTAACAAATTTTATCAGTTTTCTTCTTCAAAGAATATATTTATTATGCTTTTATTCCTTAAGGTTGCTTTTCTTAAAAATATATTTTATTGATTTTTTTTTTTACAGAGAGGAAGGGAGAGAGATAGAGAGTTAGAAACATCGATGAGGGGGAAACATTGATCAGCTGCCTCCTGCACACCTCCTTCTGGGAATGTTCCTGAAACCAGGGTACATGCCCTTGACCGGAATCAAATCTGGGACCCTTCATTCTGCAAGCCAATGCTCTATCCACTGAGCCAGACTGGTTAGGGCAAGGGTGCTTTTGATAGAAATATATTCTGAGCTCACAATTCTTTACTTTTATCCATCTAAATGCAGTTTCATTATTCTCTGCCTCCTTGGCTTTTTTCTTTTTCTTCTTTCTTTCTTTTTTTTTAAGAAATTCACCATCATAAATTATTTTTGTCTTATTAATAATTCTTTATTTTTATTTAATTGCTTTCAATATATTTTTAACCTTTATTTCTTAAGTTTTCAGCTGTTTCTTTATGATGTATCTGGATGTTTGGGGTTCATTGAAATATTGCCAACTTTTTTCAGCCATTATTTCTTTACTTTTCTTACTCTTTCCATATTTCCTCCCATCCCTCTGAGACTCTGATAACAGAAATTTTAGAATTTTGGTTTTATCTCACAGTTCCTTGAGGCCCTGTTATTGTTTTCTTCTGTCATTATTTTATTCTTTAATTTACCTTTTTACAGATTAAGTCATTTCTATTGATGTATCTTCTAATTTATTGATTCTTTTCTTTGTTATCTCCATTTGAAGTAGCCTATACAATATTTATTTTGAAAATTGTGTTATACTTTCATTTGTAAATTTCCTATTTTGTTCTTTTTTATATTTTTCATCTTTTCTTCTGAGCATCTCTGTCTTTTTACTTGTTTCAAAATAAAATTCAACCTTACTTTATTTGTTTCAAAATAAAATTCAACCTTACTTCTTGGATCATGTTAATAAGAGTTTCTTTAAAATGTTTATTTGATAATTTCAACATCTCTGTCATCTCAGAGTTAACATCAATTGGATTTTTTTTGTCTTGCAAGGTGTTAAGATTTCTTGCTCCTGCATACTATCAGAAGTTATGAACTATATTTATGCATTTTGCATATTCTTTATGACTCTCAGAGTCCTATTGAACATAGTGATCTTTGTGTTTTAGCAGGCAGGTTGGTCAGCAGCCAGGAACCTACATACCTGAGAGCTGTGGTTCCAGGTCAAGCTGGTTTTCATAGCTTTTGCTCTTCAGTTTAGATCTTTTCCGTGTGCACCACTCAGTGGCCACTCTAAGACCTGGGTGGTGGTTAGTTCTTACTGTGTTTGGTTTGCTGTGTAGGTTGAACATGCACAAAATTTGGGTGAGCTCAGAACTTCATACACAACTTTACAGAATCACTTTCTTGAGACCTTTCCCCTTAATGACCTCCCTGAAGCTTTCCTGCACCAGGGGATCCCCCTTGTAAACCCTCAGAGAACGAGACCAGGGCTTCATCTTCTTGTGTTGTCAGGAACTTTTTGTAACTATGTGTGTTGTCTGTCTCTGGGGACAAGAGAAATAAAGTTAGGAGAAGAAAAAAATCAGTGGGGATTCACATGCCCTTCCTTGAAGTTTTAGAAGTCTTCTCAGTTGCCACAGCTTCTGTGCTACTGTGAGAGTGCCCGGCCAGGTTAAGGGAGAACAACAATAACAACCACAACAAAGTTAGTGGGCGTTACCTATTACATCCGCCCCATAGATGTTCTCTTCCTCACTACTTGTACCAAAGACAGAGAGGTTATTTTTAAGTTCTTTCTGTCCACATTTGGTGTGTACTTTTAAGTAGTCTGCTGTCTTTGGATCTGGTCTAGGAAAAAATAAAAAGAAGGAAGGACATGGAATCTTACTGTCAGATTAGTTGTAGTACAAATATCTAATTTTGTTTCACTATTCTTCTACTATCATTGGCTTCTCAGAGTCCCCAGCTTCTCAGTGTCTGTCAGGTTTTTAGTTGCAGGTACTGAAAGACACAATAGCATCTCACTAGAAACGTCTTAATTTACTATTAACGATGTTTAAATTGCACCAGAAATGAGGTTCAATATAGCTCAAAAGTATGCAAACAAATAACAAAAATATTCATGCTTGTATGGATTATTTTTTTCCCTCTACTGTTCATGAACTTTCAAAATAATAAAAATGAAAAACAACTATTTGGTCTGATAATTTAGGCAAGCTTGTCATTTCTGCAGCCCAAAAATGAAGATTTACAACAGCAGCATCCAACTATCGCAGGTATTAAAACTAACTCCTAACATCCAAACCCACTGAAGACTTAATTTTTCCCTTAAGCCACAGGGGGCAGCAAGAAATAGCAAAAGACCACTGGGTTTGCAGACTAGAAGACATCAATTTGGTTACTTAATAAACTGCAATACCTTGAATAAGCTATTTAACTTATGTGAATCTATATAACTAAATCCATAAAATAGGCTACATGATTTACTCTTCATTCACTGAGACAAGACAAATGAAGAGATCCAGTAAAAATAATATAAGAAAATTAATGACACATAATACAAAATAAATTACTTTTAGAAAGAAACCATGTTAAGCACATAAAAATATAAAAAAATAAATACAATAACTTAAAATAATACTTTATATATGTTTAGAAATAGTAATAGATATTTTGACAGGTTATAAAAACTATAAATAATGTATCTACATGTTCAAAATGATTAAAGTAGTAACTCTTAGTATATGCACAGTGCTTACCATATTTTAAATGTAGTTCCTGGTCCTTAACAAGTTGCTTCATTCAATCAACACCTGCTGAAATGGGCTGTATTATTTTTTGTATTTGACAGATGATAACTTTGAGGCAAAAAGTTTACATTACATAGCTAGAAAGTGGCAGGCTGAAATTCTAACCAAGCAATTTGGGTCCAGATCCATTTCAATTTACCACTATGACTATGCTGTACCATCCCCCTTAATAATTTAGAACTTTCATGATTATTATATTATTCCTGTTATTTTTAACCATCATTTTTCTTTGGTGTTCACTCTTCCATGTTTTTTTTTAACCCAGCTTGGACATTGAAATCATGCCTATAAGACTCACCTCTTTCTTAATGTTCTTTAGCTACCAAGAGTCCGTATGTAAGAACAACATTCTGCCACCTTTAGAGAATCTGTAATAATAAGTGAGTTGCCAGAAATCATATCTTTGAAAGGCACACGGATTTTTTTTTTTTTTTGTAAAGTGTAGCTAAATAAATTTTCTGGGGAATCACATGCAGAAGCCAAATCATTCAATCTATACCACTAAAAGGATAATATGGAAATTGGACACCCTCACAGTAACGACTGAACTACAGGCTGCATGGGGCAACAAGACCCACATGGGGCTTAGTGAGAGTCGACCAGGTTAGCAGGAGGGCAATTGGGGGTGATCAGGCCAGTGGGGGTGTAGTTAGGAGCAACCTGGCAGGCAGGGGAGTCAGTTAGAGAAGATCAGGCTGGCAGGGGGGCAGTTAGGGGCTATAAGGCAGGCAGACAGATGAGCAGTTAGGAGTCAGTGGTCCCAGATTGTGAAAGGGTGCAGGCTGGGCTAAGGGGACTCCCCCACCCTGTCGTGCATGAATTTTGTGCATTGTGCCTCTAGTGATGATATATTTGTGAAGCCACTGGGCTATCAGAAGAGAGATGGAGCTTTAATTGATAATGTGGTATAACTTCAGGTAAGAAATAGAAGTTCGATAAACATATACAAAAATATTCATAGCAATACTAATCATAATGGCTAAGAGAAAAAGAACAACTCAATGTCTGTTTACAGAGGACTGGATCAGTACATTTATATTTATGAGCTTATTGCAATAAAAATATACTACAATCACACTTTGTAGCACACAAATTTCATGGAAGTAATGTTTAATAAAAAGATGTACCATATTATTTTTTTTTTAGTTAAATAACAGGCAAAACCTATGGTTTAAGACTGGGGGAGTGCAGATCCTGGGAAGCAGAGCAAGGGGCCTTCCGAGGTGCTGTGGATACTCGACCTGGGCGTGATGACATGAGGATGACACTTGACCTGGGCGTGATGACATGAGGATGACACTCGACCTGGGCATGATGACATGAGGACTAGCCGGTGCGCACATCGCCCCTGTGGCTTTGATCTGTGCACCCTGCTTCCTACTGGCCACACTCACCAAGTGGAGGGGACAGACACATAAAGGCCTCAAAGGGATCGTGTCACCTCTCTGGGCTGTACTTTTCATATCTCTGAAATAAAGGGCACAGGTCAGTTCTAGGCCCCCCTCTGTGTTTGATGCGCTTTGTGTTAGATCTTAGCCCCTGGCACACGCATGAGGAGAGAGTGGCTGAGCTCAGCAGGCCCATTCCTGGCTCCTTCCCGCTCTCCAGTCTACAACCCTCCTTCTCTCACAGTTCCACAGACAATCTGTCAGATATCCTGCTGAATTCCTCTTCAAAATACCTTCAGATTGTACCCTTTGCACCAGGCCCTTCGCTGCCCTCTTGTCTTGGGCCCTATCAGTCTCACCCGGACACTTCAAAAGCTTCTTGACTGAAACCAGCATTTATGTCCTTGATGCTTTTTGACACAGTTAAATAGTGTCTCTCTTCTGTCAAAATGCTGAGAGCATCTCTTTGCCACTTAGAGCAAAACCAAATGCCTTACAGGGGCCTCCAAGGTTCTGAAATATCTGGGGTCCTGAAATACCTCTGAGCTCCTCTGCTGTTCCTCTCTCTCTGGTTCTTGTCACCTGAGCCACGCTCACCTTCCTGCTGGTCCAGGGTGGGTGGCCAAGCTTGCTAATGCATCAAGGTCTTTGCATGTGTTTTCTTCCACCTAGAATGTGGAAGAGCTAATTTTGTGAATCCACCTCAGGATTCACAAAACTAGCTCTTTGTCAACCCTCAAGTCTTTGCTCAAACATTTCTTTCTCAAAATCACTCTCTCCAATCACCCTTTATGCCTGCAAAACCACCTCACTCCTGACTGACCCAGCTATAGTCTTCTGATAGTTTTGCTACTTCTCCCCCTAGCATTTTCATCTTTCTATTATGCTACATAGTTCATAGATTTAGTGTGTATATTACCTCTCTTTAAGTCAATAGCTCCTCCCTTCACCTCAGAAAGATTGATCTTTGGGGAAAAGCTGGCTAAAATAAAAATAAGCCATCCTAATATTATGAGAATTTGAATGCATGATTTATTTTTCTACAACTAGGAAAATAGTAGAAGAATTGCAATGCATGTTCAGAAGACTGAATTTTAACCAGATATCACCCAACTAAAACAGCCTGGAGTTCTTAAACAACTTTTTACTTGAACACTTATTAAAGTACTAGAGTCTTGATGCATGAAATTAATGCAAGGGGCTTGGCCCTCTCAGCCCTGGCTGCATACAGCCCCCCTTGGATTTTGAAGATTCAGTGAGTGATCCCCGCCCAGTAGCTGTGTACTGTGTACTGTGCAGCAGTGGGCTCAGAGGTGAAAGCTATACATCCTCTCAAAAGGAGTTTAACAACATGTCGCATGTGATCCAGTTTTGTAAAATCAAAACATAAGTATGTAAATAATGCAAGAGCTATACTCTGGATTATGTATATATTCTTTATTAATGAAATACTTTGTTCATTATTTATCAACATTTTTAAATTCTTCTATTAGAAGTATATCTTACTTATACACTAAGAAAACAAAATGTTTAATATTAGACAGAGTGTAAAAGATGATGAGTTCAATTAAAGGTTGATACTGTGTCATTAACTGGATGCAAGGAAAATCTGTATGAACCCCATCACACCTCACCTTGAATATTCATTTCAGATACAGGCTTTTCCTTCAATGTCTCTCATCTTAGGGACTTCAAAATGATCTTATTGTAACCAAAAGTCTTATCTATGTATAATACTGAACATAATTTAAGGTATTGAGACAAGAGAGAAGAGACAGAGATAAAGATATTTTTAACCAAAACAGAAAATGCATGGGGAGCCTTATTTTATTTATTTTTTTAAGGACTGACTGACAGTCTCCCCTTGTTTCTCTGTGGCCAAAATCCATGGGTGTAGTTTTAGGGAGACATCAGTATAGAACACCTATATTCTTTTTAATAATTTGAACCCTTTAATAATATCTTAGTCTGGCTCCAAGCACAATGCGCTTCTTGGCCCTAGATTCTTCAGGCTGAGACAAGGTGGCCACACTGGTCAGATGCCATAGGAACCGTAATTGCTGCCTGCAGAGAAAGTCCACACAGCCTCCTAATGCCATTGCCAAATCTGGAAACTATATAGTGTAAAGGTTTAGAATGTGTGGGTCAAAAAATTCTATTTATGTTTTTCTTTGTAAGAACTTCAGAAAAGGTGTGCTAACTATATAATTCCATAAAAAGTATTTTACTACATTATGATGATGTTCTATGCTGTAGTTTTGTTTATATGTATGCATTATATGTGTACATTATGTAAACAGATGTACTCAGCATTTACATGAGTAAAATGAATGAAAGACTTCAACTTTGTCAATCAAAAGTTTATAACATTTTTAAGTATCTGTATGTTTCATGAGTAGAAGGTGGCAGCATAACACATTTTTTTTTGCTAATTCCTCTAATATTAAAAATCCTTTTTGCCTGTGTAATACTTTTTTCCTTAAATTCTTCCTCTTTTTCTCCCCCCATTCCACCTCTCCTTCCCTCCTTTCTCACTACCAAAATATGCTATTCCAAGCCCTATGCTACTATAATACAACATATTACAACATTGGCCACAAGGATGGAAGATAGAGATTAGTAAAAAGAAGTTAAAGTGGACATATTTCCCAACTTCCCTATTGCTAAAAAAAAAAAAATAGGAAAAAGAAATAATTTCCAAGTTGCTTTCCGTTCTCTCTGTGGTTAGCTCTAATTATGTCAGTAGGATGCCCTGAGCATGTGGGATCTGGAGAACCCAGCAGGCACTGGTCCTCCGGGGCAGGTGAAAGGGAGAGAGCCTCCTCTCTTTCCACGGTGAGTGATTCCAGTTGTGTTTTTCAGGTTTTCAAATTTATTTTTAGATGGTATTGAGATATAGTTAGTCAATACTAAATAGCTTTGGGATAGACACCGTTCAATATGAAATAGTGTCGGAAGTGGGAAGTGCACTATAAATACTAGCTGTTATTATTAAAAAATAACATAATTTGAGTCTCACTTATGCAAAGATACTCTATTTTAAGGCTTACTTTAGCTAATAAGTTAGGAGTGGAGAAAACAGAGATAAAAATTCCATGTGCATTACTAAAATTCCAATAATCAGCAAAGTGGTAGAGAATGCTTAAGTTGGCATTTTTATTTTCAACAGCGTCTCGCTGCTATCAGCAGTCCATGTGAAACATCAAAGTGCACAAATAGCTCCCCATGCCACAAAACCCCGTTTTGGTGTGTAACAGGTTGCTAGGACAATCAGGCAAACAGGATAAATAAATTTTAACATGCATAATATGGTCTTTAATGTAAATCATTTTAATGCAGAGGTCATTTTGGGTGACCTAGTTCTTTGAGAACTAAATAATGTCAGGTGGGCAATTCTAAGCCTGCAGAAGTTTCAGTCCTTCTCCAGAGTTTTGAAATTCTATTTGGCATCATAGTATGGCCTCAAGAGCCTCAAGTTTCCTACTTTTTTCCAATTAAATCTCTTCATAACTTGTTTGCTCCTAAGTTCTGTTTCTTCCCTACACCACCTCACACCAGGCCATTGCTAGTTTCCATATTTCAGAAAAAATAAAACAAAAAGTATGTGTGAGCGGAGTGGACTTTGTAGGAGTTGAGGTGGTACAGAGTGGAGGAGGGAGCAGCAGGTACATCAGAGACGTACAAAACCCTACAAACTGAATGAGAAACATCCTCTGGTTAAAAAGTCCTTTGGCCAGAATTCCAATTGAATGTCCCTGTGGAGTGCCCAGCTTTAAGTTCCCGTCTTTCTTAGCCTTCGCTTCTCTGGCTTCCCTCCCTTTCTGGATGAGCGAAGACCAAATCTGCCCATGTAGAGAGCAGAGCCTTCCAGTTTGTCCTCTCTTTATACATTCACTTTCAGGCTTCTCTCTTCCTCTCCAAACAGTATAGCAAGGTATTTCCCCAAACTTAACCATTTGCTTTTCTCAGAAAAATTATATGTCCTGCAGGTAGGAGAACTTTTCAAGAATTTATCTCTGGCAGAACCAATAGTCACTAGCTTCCATGATAATTGATTAAAAACTTAAAAAGAATAAGTAAGATGAAGCAAATCTGGCATTTAGTGTTTGATTAGGCAGATTTGCAGCTGTTGTACTTAATATTGTTATTTCAAGTGTTCAAGTACACATTTGCATATATTTAAAAATGCTTAATATGCAAATTACTTTGCTGAGCCTAGAAAGACAAAAGAGACGAATTCCCCATCTCCTAGAGCTTTTATTGCATCAGATAGACATCACAACTATGTAGCATCCCAATTCTCTTCCACTCCTCCAAGAAGGAGGGAAGAGAAAAGAGTTATGCAGTCAAATGCATTTGAAGGACTTACCCTGGACCCAAGAGAGATGATCTCTAGCCAAAGACAGGATACTGAATCTGAGACCACACAGACCAGCCAGGTGAATTGATTCCTAGGCCGATTAGACAGGTTGTGGGGTAATTGGGAGTGTTCTCAGCAGAGATAGACATATGAAAAGCTAAGAGTGAAGAGGGAGTTCTTTATAGACCCCTTGGGAGAGACAGCCTGGTGAGGATATGCTGAGCTGGCAAAGTGGCAGAGAAGAGTCTAAATGTGGGGACAAAGCCTGATTATGTGGAGCTTTTATGGTCACACTAGAGTTTTTAAATTTGATTTTAAGAGCCAGTGGTAAATTAATAAAATTTTTTCATATCTTATTTTTTCAAATGAGGTATTTTGGCATATTTCTCTTCCTAAATATGATGGCCAAGACATTGGGTAAACCAGAAATGTGGAGTACATAGAAAGAAATTGTGCTTGTTAACTGTAAGGAACAAGCCAAGAGTGCTCCAAGTATTTCCAATCCTGTTATGTAAAAGAGGAATTGGAACATTCTGTGAAGCCTGCTGTGGGCCTCATTTGGCCCTGACTTTTTTTCTCCCTCCACATCCATTCTCCTTCTTTTCAAAATGCACCCTAATTTTTGTTCAGAGAATCCACTCTTTCCTAATCAACAACCATGTAATTTTAATGGATAAGCAGCTTTTGGAATAGAATGAGAGAGGCTCTGATAACATACACATTCCATAGTACTCTGTCTTCATAATTAGATTTGGAGCAGGTAGCCAACAAACCAAGGAGAAATGGCTGCAGATTCTGGGAATATAAAATATTGCCTTTTCTGTAAGATTTCACATAATTTGTTTTACTTCTTCTTAGAGTTAATTTAATATGAGATTCCTCCTTCCCTTCCTTTTTTTCTGTTGTTGTTGTTGTTGTTGTTGTTGTTGTTATTGTTGTTGTTGTTGTTGTTGTTCTTCTTCTTCTTCTTCTTCTTCTTCTTCTTCTTCTTCTTCTTCTTTTTCTTCTCCTTCTTCTTCTTCCTCTCTCTCTCTCTCTCTCTCTCTCTCTCTCTCTCTCTCTCTCTCTCTCTCTCTCTCTCGGCATTAGTGATATTAGTGATGACATAGTCCCTAATTGATATTGAGTCTCTCAGTTATAACTAGAACCAGTGAGAAGAAATTAAGGAGAAACCAAATAGGCTTTGTATCAGATGGAAAGAAGAAATAGAGAATGACAGAGAGAAAGAGAGAGAGAGAGAGAGAGAGAGAGAGAGAGAGAGAGAGAGAGAGAAAGCTTTAAGTTTCTGTACACTACACAGCTTGTAGTTTTCTGCATACCCATTCATCTTTTCAAATACTCAACCATCTGTTTGCTGTGCTCAGAACAGTCTTTCTTTTTCCATCACATCTGAAAATTTCTATTCTCCTCTCAAAACTGCTCTGGACACTCTCTTCTGCAAACCTTCATGTTTCTGTGATGTAGAGTCTCTTCACACATAGATCCTGGTTTAATCCTCTTTGTGTTTCCGTCTCCCAGCTGTTTCCACTCTCTCTGAGTGCTGAAAATGCAACAAAATTGATATAAAATTGAATGAGTATAATATTAAAAATTGAGGTATTCAAACAGGTTAAACCATTACTAAAACTTTGTGTGTTCAGTCTAAAATGATATAAGTAAATAAAGGAAAAAATATATAATATGAATGTATTTTTATTTCCTCTTACTATTCCTCTATTATCCCACTCTTCCCAAATGATGCTCACGCTCCATGAGTCTACTGTGTAAAGGAGACCAACCAGAGTGACTTGAGCACCATCTCATTTCCAGGTCAGAAAATATCTCAACCAAGAGGGGAATTCACTATAGGTGGTTCTTCTAGGTCAATGACAGGGAAGTGGGAGACATATAGACAAAGATGGAGTCCTTCTCGTTATTCAATTCCATCAGTGACTGCCCCTGTCAGTGAGGGAACAGGGCCTCCTGTCAGTGTGGGAGCAGGGCCTCCTGTCAGTGAGGGAGCAGGGCCTCCTGTCAGTGTGGGAGCAGGACATCCTCTCAGTGTGGGAGCAGGACTTCCTGTCAGTGTGGGAGCAGAACTTCCTGTCAGTGAGGGAGCAGGGCCTCCTGTCAGTGTGGGAGCAGGACTTCCTGTCAGTGAGGGAGCAGGGCCTCCTGTCAGTGTGAGAGTGGGACTTCCTGTCAGTGTGGGAGCAGGACTTCCTGTCAGTGAGGGAGCAGGACCTCCTGTCAGTGTGAGAGTGGGACTTCCTGTCAGTGTGGGAGCAGGACTTCCTGTCAGTGAGGGAGCAGGACTTCCTGTCAGTGAGGGAGTTGGACCCCCTGTCAGTGAGGGAGCAGGACTTCCTGTCAGTGAGGGAGCAGGACCCCCTGTTAGTGAGGGGGCGGGACCTCCTGTCAGTGAGGGAGCAGGGCCTCCTCTCAGTGTGGAGCAGGGCCTCCTATCAGTGATGGAGCAGGACTTCCTGTCAGTGTGGGAGCAGGACTTCCTGTCAGTGAGAGAGCAGGACTTCCTGTCAGTGAGGGAGCAGGACTTCCTGTCAGTGAGGGAGTTGGACCCCCTGTCAGTGAGGGAGCAGGACTTCCTGTCAGTGAGGGAGCAGGACCCCCTGTTAGTGAGGGGGCGGGACCTCCTGTCAGTGAGGGAGCAGGACCTCCTGTCAGTGAGGGAGCAGGGCCTCCTGTCAGTGTGAGAGTGGGACTTCCTGTCAGTGGGGGAGCAGGACTTCCTGTCAGTGATGGAGCAGGGCCTCCTCTCAGTTTGGAGCAGGGCCTCCTGTCAGTGAGGGAGCAAGGCCTCCTGTCAGTGAGGGAGCAGGGCCTCCTGTCAGTGTGTGAGTAGGGACTCCTGTCAGTGAGGGAGCAGGGCCTCCTGTCAGTGAGGGAGCAGGGCCTCCTGTCAGTGAGTGAGCAGGGCCTCCTGTCAGTGAGGTAGCAGGGCCTCCTGTCAGTGTGGGAGTGGTACCTCCTGTCAGTGTGGGAGCGGGGCCTCCTGTCAGTGAGGGAGCCTGACTGGACCTCCTGTCAGTGAGGGAGCAGGGCCTCCTGTCAGTGAGGGAGTAGGACTTCCTGTCAGTGAGGGAGCAGCGCCTCCTGTCAGTGAGGGAGCAAGGCCTCCTGTAAGTGAGGGAGCAGGACTTCCTGTCAGTGAGGGAGCAGGACTTCCTGTCAGTGAGGGAGCAGGACTTCCTGACAGTGAGGGGGCGGGACCTCCTGTCAGTGAGGGAACAGGGCCTTCTATCAGTGTGGGAGCAGGGCCTCCTCTCAGTTTGGAGCAGGGCCTCCTGTCAGTGAGGGAGCAGGGCCTCCTGTCAGTGAGGGAGCAGGGCCTCCTGTCAGTGAGGGAGCAGGGCCTCCTCTCAGTGTGGAGCATGGCCTCCTATCAGTGATGGAGCAGGACTTCCTGTCAGTGTGGGAGCAGGACTTCCTGTCAGTGAGGGAGCAGGGCCTCCTGTCAGTGAGGGAGCAGGACTTCCTGTCAGTGGGGGAGCAGGACTTCCTGTCAGTGATGGAGCAGGGCCTCCTCTCAGTTTGGAGCAGGGCCTCCAGTCAGTGAGGGAGCAAGGCCTCCTGTCAGTGAGGGAGCAGGGCCTCCTCTCAGTGTGGAGCATGGCCTCCTATCAGTGATGGAGCAGGACTTCCTGTCAGTGTGGGAGCAGGACTTCCTGTCAGTGAGGGAGCAGGGCCTCCTGTCAGTGAGGGAGCAGGGCCTCCTGTCAGTGAGGGAGCAGGACTTCCTGTCAGTGAGGAAGTTGGACCCCCTGTCAGTGAGGGAACAGGACTTCCTGTCAGTGAGGGAGCAGGACCCCCTGTTCGTGAGGGGGCGGGACCTCCTGTCAGTGAGTGAGCAGGGCCTCCTGTCAGTGAGTGAGCAGGGCCTCCTGTCAGTGAGGGAGCAGGACTGGACCTCCTGTCAGTGAGGGAGCAGGGCCTCCTGTCATTGTGGGAGCGGGGCCTCCTGTCAGTGAGGGAGCAGGACTGGACCTCCTGTCAGTGAGGGAGCAGGGCCTCCTGTCACTGTGGGAGCAGGGCCTCCTGTCAGTGAGGGAGTAGGGACTCCTGTCAGTGAGTGAGCAGGGCCTCCTGTCAGTGAGGGAGCAGGGCCTCCTGTCAGTGAGGGAGCAGGGCCTCCTGTCAGTGAGGGAGCAGGGCCTCCTGTCACTGTGGGAGCAGGGCCTCCTGTCAGTGAGGGAGTAGGGACTCCTGTCAGTGAGGGAGCAGGGCCTCCTGTCAGTGAGGTAGCAGGGCCTCCTGTCAGTGTGGGAGTGGGGACTCCTGTCAGTGTAGGAGCGGGGCCTCCTGTCAGTGAGGGAGCAGGGCCTCCTGTCAGTGAGGGAGCAGGGCCTTCTGTAAGTGAGGGAGCAGGACTGGACTTCCTGTCATTCAGGGAGAAGGGCCTCCTGTCACTGTGGGAGCAGGGCCTCCTATCAGTGAGGGAGCAGGGCCTCCTGTCATTGTGAGAGTGGGACTTCCTGTCAGTGAGGGAGCAGGGCCTCCTGTCAGTGTGGGAGCAGGGCCTCCTGTCAGTGAGGGAGCAGGGCCTCCTATCAGTGTGGGAGCAGAACTTCCTGTCAGTGTGGGTGTGGGACTTCCTGTCAGTGTGGGAGCAGGACTTCCTGTCAGTGAGGGAGCAGGACTGGACCTCCTGTCAGTGAGGGAGCAGGGCCTCCTGTCAGTGTGGCAGCAGGACTTCCTGTCAGTGAAGGAGCAGGGCCTCCTGTCAGTGTGGGAGCAGGGCCTCCTGTCAGTGAGGGAGCAGGGCCTCCTGTCAGTGAGGGAGCAGGGCCTCCTGTCAGTGAGGGAGCAGGGCCTCCTGTCATTGAGGGTGCAGGACTTCCTGTCAGTGTGGGAGCAGGACTTCCTGTCAGTGAAGGAGCAGGGCCTCCTGTCAGTGTGGGAGCAGGGCCTCCTGTCAGTGAGGGAGCAGGGCCTCCTGTCAGTGAGGGAGCAGGGCCTCCTGTCAGTGAGGGAGCAGGGCCTCCTGTCAGTGTGGGAGTGGGGACTCCTGTCAGTGTAGGAGCGGGGCCTCCTGTCAGTGAGGGAGCAGGGCCTCCTGTCAGTGTAGGAGCACGGCCTCCTGTCAGTGAGGGAGCAGGGCCTCCTGTCAGTGAGGGAGCGGGGCCTCCTGTCAGTGAGGGAGCGGGGCCTCCTGTCAGTGTGGGAGCGGGGCCTCATTTCAGTGTGGGAGCAGGCCTAGATGCAGCTCTCAGTTTAGAAGGATGGACAAAGCACAGGAGCTATTTTTATTTGCTATTTTCCACTAAAGCGTTGTGTCCCTATTCTACTATGTCTTGTTCCTTTTTTCTATTTTGAATTTTTGTTAAGTTTCCAATTTGGTTTTTGGATATCTGGGATAAAATATGTTTATATTACAGTGGCTGTGAGAGAGTTTGGTGTGTGTATATGGATGAATGTGTGTGTGTATACTTCATCCAAGATAGATGCAGTTCTAAGAGAAAAAAATAACAATAATATATGCTATTTACCTATTATAGTGTTAAAATTGCTGCATTAATTACATTGCACAGTTTTTCTCCTTTTTATTAAAATTCACACAGGCCTAATGAGTTATAATTTCACCACTGTGCAAAGATCACTGTTTTAATGACTGTTGAGTGCTATAAAAATGCTTGAAAACAGCAGTTCTGCACAACATCTTCAAAGTTAACTGCCTAATGGAGTTTGCACTCCCAATAACAATCTAGCTGCAACCAAAAATGCAAGTTCAGCTGCCTGCTGCAATTGAAGCCACACTTGTGAGACAGGTGCTGGTGCAAAAGGCAAGAGGTGCCATGACCTGAGGAAATGGTGGACTCCCTCTCCCCCCTGCTCAAGCCAGGAGTTCTTATAGGGATATAAGGTGGGAGGGCTTCTTTCCTATCCAATTACCTTGTTAACTTTCCACGCACTTGCGCCCTGTCCATTCATCTCTCTAGCTTAGGGCTGCTGAGGCCATATCCATTCAGTTCTTGGTGCTGAGTATAAGAACCTATCCCTGCTGCCATCTTGGCCAAAGGGGAGACTCCCCAGTGCTCCCTGACTGGCTACTGTATCAAGGTCTGTGTGTATGTGTGTCTGGAGATACTGGAGCTATCAGCCTGCCTCCCTATATGGGCAGGGCTCCCACACATCCAGTGCGGCTGGTTGGAGTCCAAGGGGCACCCCTGGATTACAGCACCCACAACCTCTGCACAGCCCCTGACTGGCCCACCCCTCCGAAGTGGCCATCCTTTAACCAAGGTCTGCTTAAGATAATATGGCCACCCTCACAGGTAGGCATGAGCCATTCTGGTAAAAGGTGGAAGCTCCTGCTGTATTTACCTGTGAGCTGCTTCCAGTGAAAACTCCTGCAGACTCCTAAATATGTTCTTCGTCCCCAGAGAAGACACAACATTTCATGCCTTAAATAGTGCTTTGTGTACGCTTTCAATTGGGCAGTCTAGGGTGAAATTCTCTCTAAAAGATTCTGTCTCTAATAGAATGTAACTGAGTAGCTCTTAGATTTTGGTTAATTCATTTAATCTCTTTAATCCAGTGTTCTCCAAACTGTAGGTCACAATGGTTATAAAATCAAATTAATATTTGCAACAAATTATGCAATCAAATAGAAAAAAAAATCAGAGCACAATGTATATTTTAAGAATTAATATTTTATTAAACCAATACACATTTATAATTTCATAGTCTGGAAGCCAGAAGACCAAAATGTCTCCGTAGGTGATGGTGTTGGGAGGGCTGCATTATCCTGGAGGCTCTAGGGAGAACCCATTTCTTTGCCTTTGCCAGCAGTTAGAGGCTGCCCACATTCCTTGTCTTATGGCCCTCTTTCAGCTTCAAATGCAGCAGTGAGTAGTCTTTTTTCATGGCATATGGCTGGAGAATGACTCTTTTATCTCTGTTTCTTAAATTTAAGGACTCTGATGATTACTTAGGGCACACCCATATAATCCAGGATAATATACCTATTTTAAGGGCAGCTGATTAGTAATCTTAATTCCGCCATGCCATGTAAAAGAATATACTTACAAGTTCTAGGGGTTAGAATGTGAACACATTTAGGGGGCCATTACACTGCCTAACACGGTATGAATTATTATTAATACCCATTTTACATGTGATAAAACAGGCATGTTAAGTAATGCACAAAATAACATATCTGGGAAGGATCAGGAATAGTACTTAAATCTGACACTTAAGTCCATTCTTTTTTTATTTATTGATTGATTTTATTGATTTTAGAGAGGGAGAGAGAGAGAAAAAAAAAACCACACACAACACCTTTGATGTGATAAAGAAACATTGGCCACTGCCTCCTACACAAGCATCACCTTTTGGTGTACCAGACAATAATGCAACCAATTCAGCTACACTGGCCAGAGCTCAAGTACACACTTTTCATCACTACACCACCTTAGCTTTTCTACTATTTTAGCAGCAGGGGAGTGGATTATCCAAGTTCAACTGAATCAACAGAGTCCTTAGTTAGAATCTACACATGCTCCATACAGTGGCCTTGGTCCCATAGTTAATCCTGCTCTAGAGAATTTTCAAGAGTGATGCTATCTCTTTCAGGATAGTACTTTCTGGCTTTGCCCTTTACTCTTACCTAGGTAAGACAACATAGAGCAGATAGTTTATCCACTCTAAGGTATCTGTATCTTCCTTGCCTCATTACTATACAGTTATCAAATATTTATAAAGAATTTACCACACATTATGGTTGGCTATAAGAAGTCACAGGTTAGTGAAATATTGTTCCTTCATTTAAAGAAGTCAGCAAGATAAAGGAAAAGCAGTTAAGTGTTATTACAGAATTACATAGAAGATTGAGTTCTTTTAATTTTGCCTCCAAAGTATAGTCATGCACCACAATATAATGCCAGACAGCATATATGACCCCATATATGTCAGTGGTCCCACAAGATTATAATGGGACTGAAAGATTCCTATCACCTAGCGACCTTTTAGCCATCATGCTGTCATATCACAACACATTCATTACTCATGTATTTGTGGTGCTGTTGGTGTAAGCAAACCTATGTCGGAAGTCGTATAACACACACAATTATGTGAAATACATAATACTTGATTCAATAATAAGTGGCTCCTGCAAGTTTTTGTATTTACTATTATATATTATATTGAACTTTTTGTCCTTATTTAGAGCTAATTCTTTCTACTTGTAAAGAACGTTTGTTATAGAACAGGATGTTGTGTAACACTGGCAAGTCTCCTACATACTGTATTTACAGTCTCTGGATTGCATCACTTTCTCTTGTGCTTGATTTACTCTTGTGTAGTTTCTACAGTAACACGCTGTACAGGTGGTACCTAGGGGCAATGGGCTACCCCGTACAGCCTAGAAGTGCAGCCTATATCACTGAGGTTTGGGTAAGTGCACTCTGTGATGTTTTTAGGAGGACAAAAATCACTCACTGACCCATTTCTCAGAATGCATCCTCCTCTTACAGGGGCTCATTACTCTATGTCTTGACTCAATTTCTTCTCCATGGCTACCGATTCATTTAAGCTGCCACTGTCTCCAATACACAGAGTAAACTTCTGTTGTATTTCTAAACAATATAATATATTCCTTTTTGTTTCTGAGTTTTTAATTTTTTTTGAAACAGTACCCTAAGCCTCAGTTGCAGTACCTCTAATCACATTTAAATTTATAAAATCTATCTGAAATCAAAGTATATATCCTCTCTGTTAGGTCAAGAGCTAGTTAATTTCCCAAGTATTTGGCTCTCTGTTTAGGAAAACATACCAAGAAGCTTATGGTGAATCCTCAGTTTGCAGTCTGGGTGGAGACACTGAAACCTAGATGATGCTGTTTTCCACTTCAGGGACAGGGCCTGAGAAGAGACAGCAGTAGGTTGAAGACTGATAGCTAGACTGGGAGGCGAGAAAGAAAGAAGGATCGCAGTGACATGGTGGAAATCAGGGGCTTGCATGCCAAAGGACTGGCAAAAAATTCTCAATAGTAAGAATGGCCAAAAGATATTCAAGAACTCCATGTCTGACCTGGCCAACATGGCTCGTGTTGGCTTGCTCACTGGAGGGCTGTGAGTTCAATTCCTGGTCAAGGATATAGGCCAGGGTGTAAATCATCCCCCATCACCTAAGGAGGCAACCATTTGATATGTCTCTCACATCGATGTTTCTCTCTCTCTCCTTCTCCCTCCTTCTCTGGCTACCACTCCCTTCCACTCTCTCTAAAAATCAATGGAAAAAAATACCTTGCTCTTTGGGTGAGGATTGAAAAAACAACACTGAGGTCTAAGATTTAAGGTCTACATGTATTTTGAATGAACTCTCTTCACAGAACAAAAATAAAAACAAAAAAATCCAATGAAAATAATATTAGTTTTCAGGTGTAATGACTACTTATACCATGGTTTCAATAGCATATAGGGCACTCTGAGACTTCTGTAGTGATAGGCTAAATTTGTATACTGAAGCTTATTCCCCAGTGTGCCTGCATTGCCAGATGGGAACTTGAAGGAGGTTAAGTAAGGTTACTGAAGTCATAGGGTGGAGTCCTGATCCCACAGGACTGGTGTCCTCACCACAAGAGAAAGTCCCCAGGACCCAGCTCCCACGGAGGAAACCTTTGTCTGAGCACAGTAAGAAGGCAGCTGTCTGCAAGGCAGGGGAGAAGTGTCAAGTGAAAACAAACCTGCCTGCACCTTCATCTTGGACTTCTGGGATTCAAAACTTTAAGAAAACTAATTTCTTTTAAGTGTGAGGGCAGCCTGAACCAACCAATACATGGTACTTACAAATGAGGGCAGAAGTGGGGCTGGCTGCCATGATTTTTCTTAAAAAGGAATTATCTGAAAGAAGTGAAACAAAATATTAAAATTGGAGTAGGAAGGTTGCTAGTAGATTATATGTATTCACCCCTACCTCAAACCCCCAGAAATAGCTAGACTGGGAGGAGAGAAAAAAAGAAGGTGCTCAGTGACATGGTGGAAATCAGGGCCTGGCAAGAGATGAAATATTCTTTGAAAATGTTAAAAGAGAGTCTGAAAACATGGAGCTACCAGACAGGTGACACCTGGTTTACACGAGAATGACATACAGTGAAAGTTACAAATAAATATGTATGCTTGGTAAAAGGCCAAGAAGAAAATGAGACTACCGTAACATTCCTACATGGATGAAAATTGGACAAATATTTTAGTGTCTTTGAACATTAATTTTTAAATGAACCTAATTTCTTATTTTTCAATTATAGTTGACATGCAATTTATATTAGCAGGTATGCAACATAATTAAATATTTATATAACTTACAAACTGAACTCCTTGAAAAATCTCATACTCACCTGACATTATACATCATTATTACAATGTTATTTACTATATTCCCAATGCTGTGAGACCATTTTATCAGTGCCAATTTGTACTTCTTAACTGCTCCACCTTTTTCACCCAGCCCCCCCTAAACCTGTCTCATCTGCCAATCATCAACCACTATTCTCTGTATTTATGCGTTCATTTGTTTATTTTTTCAGATTCCATGCATAAATGAAATCATGTGGTATAAGTGAAATCGTTGTCTTTCTCTGTCTGACTTATTTCACTTGGCATATTATCCTTTATGTCCAGTCAGTTTGTCATAAATGGTGAGATTTCATTCATATTAGGACTGAATAATATGCCATTATATATATGTACCAATTATTATTTATATATTTATCTATCAATGGACCCATAGATTGCTCCCATATATTAGATATTGTAAATAATGATGCAATAGACATAGCACTTTTTTGAATTGGTGTTTGGGATTTCTTCAGATAAATATTTAAACATTGATTTGCTGGATTACATGGTAGTTCTGTTTTAATTTTCTAAGAAAACTCCAAAGTTTTTTATGTTTGTTTTTTTTCCCCAAAGTGGCTGCACCAATTTGCAAATCTACCTACTATGCATGAGAGAACCCTTTTCTCCAAATTCTCGCAGACACTTATTGTTGATTTATTGACCATAGGCATCCTGTCAGGTGTGAGGTGACATCTCTCATTGTGGTTTTAACTTTTATTCCCCTGATTATTAGTTATGGTGAGCATTTTTTCAATATCCTCTTTGGAGAAATGTCTATTCTGGCCCTATGCCAATTTCTAATCTTTTTTTTATTTTTTTTATTTTGGTATTAAGTTTTATGAGTTACTCTAAATTTTGGATATTAACTTCTTATCAGATGCATCACACAGGTAAATATCGTCTCCCAATTAGTACACTGTCTTTTTATTTTGTTGATGGATTCTTTCATTGTGCAAAAAATCTTTAGTTGATGTTTTCCAAATTTTTTTTACTGTTAACACTAGTATAGATATCCCCAGTTCCCCCACCCCTTTGCTCCCTGTTGGCAGCACAAGCCTTTGCCAACCCTGGTTACCTGAGCTTCAGGTGGCTTTGGGTGGCTGGTTAGCTGCCATCTGAGGCTTGCCTGCACTTCAGGCTGACCTGGGTGGCTGGGGGACTAAGGGCACTGGGGATCTCCGAAAGCAGGTGCATGGAGCGGCTGACCGCCTAGGGGCAAGCCTTACCCTGCCATGCACCTGCCCACCTGGTGGGGCTTAGGGGACTGGGCACCACCATCTTGTGGCTGTGGGTGCCTCCATCTTTGAGGGTGTGATGGTCAATTAGCATATTCCCTCCTTATTGGCTGTGGGTACTGCCATCTTTATGAGGATGTGACAGTCAATTAGCATATTCCACCTTTATTAGCCAGGATGACTTACATTTACATCTTTTATTCATTTTGAGTTTATTTCATGTATTGTATAAATTGGAGATCTAGTTTAATTTTGTGTGTGTGTGTGTGTGTGTGTGTGTGTGTACCTGTCCAATTTTCCATACACTATTTATTGAAGAGATTTGTTTTTACTCCCTTGAATGCTGGATTGTTATGTATTCATTTTCATTAGTTTTCAGGTAATTTTCCCCCTGATCTAATTTGTAAATCATTCATTTGTTTAATATCATGTTATTTAGTCTCCATATTTTTTAATGTTTTATGTGTTGTTTTTTAAGGTTTATTTTTTATTGTTGACATGATTATAGATATCCTCTATTTCACTCACTCCCCCATCCCCTTGATTAAGCCTTTACCCCTCTCCAGGCCTTCACCACAGCATTGTTTGTGTCCTTGGGCTATACATATATGCATATACATTCTTGAATTAATCTCTCCTCTGGGTTAATTTTCCCATCTCCTCCCCTCTGAGAATTGTCAGTTTGTTCTATGCATGCATGCCTCTGTACCTATTGTGTTCATAATTTTATTTTGTTCATTAGATTACACATATAAGTGAGATAATGTGATATTTGTCTTTCTCTGACTGGTTTATTTCATTTAGCATGATGGTCTCCAGGTTCATCCAAAGACTAAGATATCCATAGTATTCCATTGTGTAAATGTAACACAGCTTTTTTATTCACTCATCTACTGATAATTTTTGTAGTTGATTACTAGTTTTATTCCATTTGAACCAAGAAGATACTTGATTTGATTTTAATCTTTGTGAATTTGTTAGGACTTATTTTGTGTGGTAACATGTGGTAAATCTTTGAGAATATTCCATGTGTACTTGAGAACAATGCATATTTTGCAGCTTTAGGATGAAATGTTCTGTAAATAGAAATTAAATCCATCTAACTCAGTATATAATTTAAGGTCACTATTGTTGAATTTTGTCTGAAAAATATAACCAGTTTTGATAGTTAAATTCCTATATTATGACTGTATTGCTGTCAATCATTCTATTAATGTCTATCAATAGCATGTATTGAGAGAGAGAAAGCATGAGAATGAGAGCTAGAGAGCAAGAGAGAGAGAGAGATGGAAAGAAAGGTGCTCCTATATTGGGCTATGTATATTTAACAGGGTAAAATCTTCTTGATGGGTCAATCCCATTAGTATTTTATAGTGTCCTTCTTCATCTTTTTATGGCCTTTGTTTTGAAGTCTATTTTGTCAAATATAAGTATTGCTACCCTAGCTTTTTATTTTGTTTCCATTTGCATCGTATATTTCTATAGCCTTTTACTTTGAGCTCGTATTAATCTTTTAAGTTGGATCTCTTGTAGACAGCATATACATGTGACATGATTTTTCATACATTTAGCTACCCTATGTCTTTTGATTAGAGCATTTAATCCATTTACATTTAAGATTTTTATTGATAGGTACTTATTTGTCGCTGTTTTTTTTATATCTATTTTGTTTTCTTACAGCAGTTCCTTTAACATTTCTTGCAATATTGTATTGTGTGGCGATAAACTTCTTTAGCATTTTTTTTTTCTTCAGCAAGGCTTTCATTCAAAATTGAAGGTACAATAAAGGTACTATATACCTTGCTCATTTTCTTTGTCTTTTGGTAGCCCGATGATGCAGATGTTATTAAGTTTCATGTTGCCCCAAAGTTCCCTTGAGTTATACTCATGCTTTTCCTTTTCTTTTCTTTATTCCCCTTTAAATGAGTGATTTTTCTACTTTGTCTTCTTATTTGCTGATTTAGTCTGCTGCTTCATTCAACCTACTGTTTATTCCTATCAGTGCATTCTTTATTTCAGATGTTATTCTTCATTTCTGACTAGTTTTTCATTGTTTTTATGTCCTTTTACATTCTTTTGAGCATCCTTATAACCATTAATTGAACTCTGTGTCTAATAAATTGGTGCCTCTATTTCATTTAGGTATTTTTCTGGACTTCCTCCTGTTTCTTTATTTGAGGCCCTTTTATTTTTCTCCCCACTTTGCCTCTATCCTATGTATAAAATAGGACTCCTATGACTCCCAGTCTTAATGGAGGGCTCTTCTGTATTAGGTGATGTGCAGGAACCAGTAGTGCAGTATCGTTGATTGCCTGAGCTTGTAGGCATGTCCCTTGTGCACATTATGTGGGCCCTTTATTGTAATAGTGTTTTGGTTGCTATTGTTCAATTCATGAGTTGGCTTGACCTTCAGGTTGGCTGACTGTGAAACTCAACTCCAACACCATCATGTAAAATGTTGTACAGGTGCTGATAGACGGAACAAAACAGAACAAAACACAATACACATCAAAAAACAAACCAGCAACACAACAAAAAATAAGAAAAGAAACTAAAAGCAAACAAACAATAAAATAGATGAAAAAGGATAATAAAATAAAAGAGTTAAAAATAGAGAATAAATAAAATAAAAAAGAGAATATAAAAGGAAAGATGGAAGAGGAATATATATATATATAAAATATGGCCCGGTGCACGAAATTCATGCACAGGGAGGAGGGGGGATGTCCCTCAATCCACCCTGCACCCTCTCCAATCTGGGACTCCTCAAGGGATGTCAACTGCCTATAAATTTGACAGTCGGACATTTCTCTCACAATTCAGGATTGCTGTCTCCCAACCACTTGCCTGCCTGCCAGCCTGATTGCCCCTAACCACTTATGCCTACCAGCATGATCACCCCCTAACACTTCCCTGCCAGCCTGATCGACACCTAACTGCTCCCCTGCCAGTCCTATTGCCCTTATTGCCCTGCTGGTCTAGTAGCCCCTAACTGCCCTCCCATGCTGGCCTGGTCACCCCTAACTGTCTTCCACTTCAGGCCTAGTCACCCCCAACTGCTATCCCCTGCTGGCCTGGTCACCCCTAACTGACCTCCACTGAAGGCCTGGGTCCCTCCCAACTGTCCTCCTGTGTAGCCCTGTCCCCCCAACTGCCCTTACCTTCAGGCCTGATCACCCCCAACTGCCCTCCCCTGCCAGCATGGTCATCCCTAACAGGCCCCTCCTTCCCCTCCTTAAGACTTGATCACCCCCAACTGCCCTCCCCTGAAGGCCTAGGTTCCCCTTAACTGCCCACCTCTGTAGGCCTGGTCACCCCCAACTGCCCACAACTGCCTTCCCCTGCTGGCCATCTTGTGGCGGCCATCTTTGACCACATGGGAGCAGCCATTTTGTGTGTTGGAGTGATGATCAATTTGCATATTACCTCTTTATTTTATATATCCTATCTAATAAAGAGGGAATATACTAATTGACATTCATGCCATTGCAAAGATGGCAGTGCCCATAGCCAATAAGGAAGAAATACGTTGATTGACTGCCCCACCGTCAAACATGGCAGCACCCATAGCCAATAAGCAGGGGATATGTTAATTAACTGACGTGCCCTTAAAGATGATGGCATTCACAGCCACAAGATGGTGGTGCCCAGTCACCTCAGCCCCATTGGGGTGGCAGGTACACGGCAAAGCTGAGCCTGCACCCAAGCAAGCCCAGTCTTGCTGTGCACCTGCCTCTGGAGTCCCCCAATCCCCTCAGCACCCCAGCTGCCCAGGGCCAGCCAACTGCAGCTCCGGTAACCAGGGCTGGCCAAGGCTTGCACTGCCAGCAGTGGCAGCAGCAGAGGTGTAATAGGGGTGTCACCTTTCCCTGATCACCGGATTGCCTCCCACCTGTGAGGGTTCCTGGACTGTGAGAGGGGGCAGGCTGAGCTGAGGCCTCCCCGCTCACTCCAGTGCATGAATTTTCATGCACTGGGCTATATATATATATATATATATATATATATATATATATATATATATAAATTTTTTAAAAAAAGAAATGAAAGAGGCAAAAATAGAAATAGAATAAGGAAAGGAAAGAAAGAAATGAGATATGGAAGTAAAAATAGAAGAGAATTTAAAAAATAGTTAAAAAATAATGAAAAGGTTAAAAACTGTGCGGTTAGTCTCAGCAGATGTTTATGCCTGCTGCACTCATCCTTTGGACATGCTGTTTGTGAAGCATGTTGGACTCTGCTCCAATTTTGTCTGAAGCTGGACACTTGGTTTGTCATTCAGGGCCTATGGGGAGGTTTTCTGGTGCAAGCCAATGTCACATGCTGTCTCAGCCTGGCCCTCAGGAACCTGCCCCATGTTTGGCAGGGCAGTACCCCTTGTATCCTGAGCCTAGAGCTTGGGTCAACTTCTGGTGTCCCACTTTGAGCTGTTCTCCCTGCCTTCGTGGAATTGGGCCTAGCAGGAGTATCCAGGATCTGGCAGTGGTGACTAAAGCTGTCTCCCATTGGGACTGGTGCCGCTACCTTTAGTGGGGAGCAGTCACTTCTTTCCTTCTCAGGGCTGCATGGGCTGAACTCATTGGAAAGCTTGGATCTAATTCCCTGTAATGCCCTGGCAATGCCAGGCAGAAATCCATCTGACTCCCTGACAAAAGCCTGCCTAAGATACACAGACATAAAAAACTAGCTTTGCATGGCCCTCTGCACCCCACATACTGCTTACCAAAGCAGGAGGTGATAAAATATCTGTACCCCTTGGCACTTCAATCTCTCCATGCCATGGCCACCACAGGGCAAGGCCAAACTCTCTGCTCCAACCTGGCTTCAAACAGGCCAAATGCCTCATTCTCCAGCACAGTCACACTGAGAAGAATAAAACCAAATGTCCCTTTGCAGGGGAACAGAGCAGGAGGGGCAGACTAGGAAGTGCAGAGGTAGGGGGAGAGGCCCCACTCATGCACTCAAGGTGGGCTAGCTCTTTCCCAAGGCACACAGCCAAGTCTCCAACTGGCTCTTTACTAATGTTCTCCCATTGAGAGCACCTCAAAGCCACTGCTGTGTGTACCAAGCAGACCTTCCACCAGCCCTGAGCACTGCTGTGTGGCCCCTGCCCCATTCACAGCTGGGAGGAAACTTCTCAGGCCAGCACTGAAACTATAGGAATGCTCCTTTCCTGAGACTGTGTGGTTAGATATTCACAGAGTTACAGTGGTGCCTCACACAACGAACTTAATTAGTTCCAGGAGCAAGTTTGTTATGCGGAAAGTTCGTTATGTGAAACGCGTTTTCCCATAACAATACATGTTAAAAAAATAATTCGTTCTGTAGCATAAAATATGCTAAGATGACATAAAAAAAGATAATTTTTTTGTTATTATTTTTATTTAGATACATCTAAAATCATAATTTTTTTAGAAGCCATGATATAAAAAAAATATTGAGTTTAACTTAAAAGGACGACTGCCGTGATACGTGCGTGATTTAATTCGTAATGAAGAACGATTGCCGCGATACGTGCTTAAGTTAAGCGCAGTGACTAACGACTGCCTGCAGTGCCTGCGCGGAAGGATGCAATACATCGGCAGCGATCGTGGAAGCTCGGGCGAAGCAGTCGTGGAAGCTCGGGCAAAGCGGTCGTGGAAGCTCGGGCGACTTCGTTGTGTGAAACGAAGTTCGTTGTATGAATCATGAAATGAAGTTCGTTGTGTGCAGCGTTCGCTGTGCGAGGCGTTCTTTATGCGAGGCACCACTGTACTGTATCCCCATTAATTCCCTCCACTTGATGCTACATGGGTTCCCTTCCCACCTCTGTTGATCTGGATTGTGGATATTTGTGTGGGGTTGACATCTCTGCTCTCAGCTGAAGGGAGCTCCACTGCTTCAATATCACTTCAGCTGCCCAGCTGCCACGTGTGCAAGAGGGGCTCACCTTCTACTCAGCTCCTCCTGTCTTTGTCCATGATCCTATTTATACATTTTTAGGTCAGCTACACTTCAAATTGATTAGTCCGCATTGTAGCAGCAAGTACAGTCCAGGGCTGGGAGCAAGAGCACTGAGCTTCCAGCTCTTCTACAGCCATCTGGGACCCCCTCTAAGTTGTTTATTTATTTGTTTCATTTCCCACAAATAGATGTGGTCTCTCCTGGAAAACTGAAAAGAATGTATATTCTGCTGGTTTCAGGTAAAATTATTTATAAATATCAATTAAGTGCATCTAATTTATTGTGTTATTTAGGCCACAGTTTCCTATTGATTTCCTGTCTAGATGATCTATTCATTGATGTCAATGGGTTTTTTAAGTCTCTTACTATTACTTTATTACTGTTAATCTTTCCCTTTATGTCTGTCAATATTTGCTTTAACAGTTTTAGTATTCCTACATTGGATGTTTAGATATTATGAGTGTTACATACTCTGGTTTGATTGATTCCTTTATCATAATAGAATGCTTTTTGTTGTCTTTTGTTTTAAAGTGTATTTTTGTCTTATGTTAGTACCAGACATCCAGTGCAAGAAATCTGTGCACTGGAGGGGTGGTCCCTCAGCCCAGCCTACACCTTCTCCAATTCTTCGAGAAATGTCCAACTATTGATTTAGGCCCTTATCCCATAATTGGACATCCCTCTCACAATCTGGGACTGCTGGCTCCTAACCATTCACCTGCCTGCCTGCCTGCCTGATTGCCCCTAACTGCTTCTGCCAGACTGATCACCTCTAACCACTCCCTTGCTGGCCTGATTGCCCCCAACTGCCCTCCCCTGCTGGCCTGATCACCCACAAATGCCCTCCCCTGCAGGCTTGGTTCCCCCCAACTTCCCTACCCTGTAGGTCTGGTTGCCCTAAACTGCCCTCCATTGCCAGCCATCTTGTAACAATATGGGGGTGGCCATCTTATGACAATATGGGGATAGCCATCTTGTGATGGCTATCTTGTGATGACATGAGGTGGCCATCCTGTGATGTGATGGCAAGAGGGTCAATTTGCATATATTATTTATATAGGATTGCTACCTCAAGTTTGTTTGTTTTTCAATTTCTATTCACATGAAATACTTTTTACATCTATTTATTTTAATTTTGTTTGTGTCTTTTGATCTGAAGGGGTCCTTTGTAGGCAGTACATGTATGAGACATGTTTCTTTATCCATTTATCAACTGTATGTCTTTTGATTGAGCATGTAGGTCATTTACATTTAATTACTTACTAATAGGTATGTAGCTATTGCCATTTTATTAATTTTTTGTAATTATTTTTTGTTCATTTTTTATTTCAATTCTCTCCTTTTGTATGTTAAGATACTATAGTGTTAAATTGGGTTTTTTTTTCTCTTTGTTTTGTATATCTCTTGCAATTTTTTTGTCGTGGTACCATCTGTCTTAGGTGCCCCTATATGTTTATAGCAGTCTATTTTAAGTTTATTGCAACTTAAGTTTAAACAAATTCTAAAATCAGTACAGTTTTTACTCACTTCCTCCATGTTTTCCCCCCTCTATGTTTTTACTTCTCTTTTGTGTGTATTAGTTTGTGTCTATACCTTAATTTATTGTTAAAGTTACACATGCTTTTTCTAATTTTGCCTTTTAACATTTGTATTTGCATTATAGTTGGCTTATCCACTCTTCTACTAAGTGTTTGCCTTTCTCATAATTTATTTACTATTCAATATTTTCTTACTCATACTTTTGATCTTTTATGCTTAAAGAAGTGACATTAACAATTCTGGTATACTGGTTTATTAGTGATGAACTTTTTTAGCTTTCTCTTATCTGGGAAAATATTTATCTTTTGATTCTAAACTATAGCCTTGCTTAGTAGAGTAATCTTGGTTGTAGGTCTTGCTTATTTTATCACTTGGAATATTTCACGCCACTCCCTTCTGTATGCAAAGTTTTTGTTGAAAAACTGATTGATAGTCTGCTTTTCTCTTGGTACTGTTATGATTATCTCTTAACCTTTGGCATTTCAATTATAATGTACGTTTTGGCCTCTTTGGGTTTATCTTATTCAAAACTAGAGGACTGGTGCACAAAATTCATATGTGGTGTGAATATGAATTCACAGCCAGCCTGCACTGTCTCCAATCTGTGACCCCTTCGGGATTGTCCAATTACCAGTTTAGGCCTGATTCCACAATCGGACATCCCTCTCACAATCTGGAACTACTGCCTCCTTACCACTTGCCTCCTACCTGCCTGCCTGATTGCCCCTAACTACTTATGCCTGCCAGGCTGATCACCTCGTAACCACTCCCCTGTTAGCATGATTGATGTCTAACTGCTCCCCCAACTTCCCTCTCCTGCTGAACTGGTCATCCCCAATTGCTCTCCCCTGCCAGCCACATTGTGGTGGCCATCTTGTGGCAGCCATCTTGTGATGACATGAGGGCAGCCATCTTGCAATGATGATGTGAAGGTGTCATGCGAAGGCACAGGGTCACCTAGACTTTTATCAGTACAGATTCTCTGCCTTTTCTGGACTATTTTATTTGTTTTCTTCATTGGGATTAGGAAGTTTTCAATCTTTATTACTTCAAAATAATGTTAATATCTTATCTCTCTCTCTCTCTCTCTTTGTCCCTCATGATGTGAATATTATTACACTTATTGATGTTCTAGATGTCCCTTAAAATTTCCTCATTTTTAAATAATATTTCTCTTTTTTCTATTTTAAATGGGTGTTTTCTATAACTTTCTCTTCTGATTGTTGGTAGAATGCTCTTTCTCTAATCTGCCAGGTCACTAACTAATTAAAATATCAGAGTTTAATGTTAGACTTATTCCTCTTTATTCTGTAGGTATTTGGCATGCTGGCTGTCCAAATTAATATTTTAAAATATAGACATCCAGCATCCTTAGTTTGCCATGTAGTCCTCAGAGTAATTGATATAGATTAATCCTTAATAAAGATAAATTTGTTAGAAAAAAAGAAAGAGAAATTAAGAAAAAAATAGTTGACTGAAATGGATTTAATATTTTCTTCTATTTTTCCAGTGTCTAAAGGTGGAATGTTAGGTTATTCATTTGAAATATTTCTTCCTTTTACCATAGTTAGTTGCAGCTATAAACTCTTCTCTAAGCACTGATTTATAGTCATTTTATAAATTTTAAGGTATTTTCTCTTCAATTGCATAATCTCAAGCTATTATTTCCATTTTGGATTCTTCTTTGAACCATTAGTTATATAGAATTGTTTCTTTTTATTTTCAATGTTCACATATTTCTGAGTTTCCCAAATTTATTGGTTCAAATAGTACAGGCTATTACTGTTCTTATTGAATTTCAGTAGACTTGCTTGACTAGATATATTCTTCATTTGCTGTGTATCCTCAGGACCATATGCAGATATTTTCAACGGTGGCTTTTTCATTCTTTTCTGCAGTTTCTCTAGAAAGCAGGTGAATGGAGCCCCTCAGGCTGTCATTCTGCAAGTGCATTGCTACAGTTGGTTTTTTTTTTTGTTTTTTTTTTTGCCAAACTTTGTTCTCGGTATGTAATTGAGTTATGTGAGCCATTTCTAGATGCATAGGAAGGGATGGAGAAGAGCAGTCTGGTCCTAGAGACCACTTTTTGAAGTGAGGAATCTGAGGGAAGGGGCTGGTGTGTAATTCCTCCATAAACACAGCATTCATTTGCACCAGGCCTGGAATTGCTGTCTCCAGAATTCCCCCATCTCTATCCATTAACCAGTGATTTCAAGTGACAGTCTAGTGTCCAAATCTGGCCACCTCCCACTTGTCCATATGATATTTAATGCCTTAACTACAGAATTGAGTCCTTGTGATCAATTTTATGGTCCATAGTCCTAAAAACATTTACTATCTGGCTCTTTACAGAAATAATTTACCTAGCTCTTCATTAAAACAATCCCCAAATCTCATTTTTGTGGGTCTGTTCTCTGGTGCTATTCCTATTACCTATTTTTTTTTTTTTACCAAGTAAAATTTAGGCAGGAGACAAATTATATAGGCTATTTTAGCAAAGAGGAAAGAGTGAATGTAAAGAACTATTAATAAACACAAATAATTAAAATTTAAAGAGAGAACACTACAAATATCACTGAGATAGTTGCCACCCTTAGGGGTGGATGAGCAATATGGGTGAAGCTGAGATTATTTAAATGTAGGAGCCAGAGTTCAGCCAGCCTGCCTTCAGCTAGGGCTGGAGTCTGAATGGGACCATGGAATAGTCACCTCGAAGGAGGAGGTTCTCTGTGGGGACACAATAAAACTAGTCTTACATGTTGGATAAACTGAAAATTAAATGCAATTGCTATTTCTGGTATGAATTACAGCCAACAAAGTGGAGAAGCAAAGCTGATGTGGGCCTTGCAAAAACAGGAAATGGAGAGGACTAGCTGGTTGTCCCTGCTCCAGCCTCATCAGCCCTCCACATTCCCTGCTGACAGAGTCAAACACAGCAACCAGCAAAGTGGAAATGCGGTTTTTAGTCTCAACTTCAGCACCACTCAGCAAAGTATAAAAACGCAGGTTTGAGGCTGACAGATAAGAGCTTAACAATTGGCACAATGCTTTTATTGATTAAAGTGGAGGGTAAGCTTGAGGAGAGGTGCCAATGAAGGAAAAAGGAGCAATGTGAAGGAAAGCATGTTCTGTGCAGAAGAATTATGTATTTCAAATCCATAATCATTGAAATGAAATTAAGGCTCATTCTATATAATAAAGGCCTAATATGCTAAGTGTCCAGCCATCTAATGACCAGTCAATTGTTCAACCAAACAAAGTGTAATATGCTAATGATATGCTAAGGCCACTCAACTGCTCACTATGATGTGCAATGACCACCAGGGGGCAGACACTCTGATCGGTAGGCTAGCTTGCTGCTGGGGTCTGACCAATTGAAACTGAGTGAGATGGACTTGACATGCCCTGGAGCCCTCCTGCAGTCCTTCCCTAGCTGGCAAACTCTGCGTCCCTCCCCAGCCTTGATTGTGCACTGGTAGGGTCCCATGGCTTGGCCTGCACCCTCTCCCAGTCTGGGATCCCTCCCCAGGGGATGTCAGAGAGTCAGATTCCACAGGTCATTCCCCTAGGGAGGCACCAGATGCAGGGCTCACAGCTGGCAAGTGCTGCTGAAGTGGTGTGAGCCTCTCCTGAATGAGACTGATTGGGTGTGAGCCTAAGGCAGGCGCAGTGGGGCCAGGATGAGTAGGAGAGGCAGGTAGGAGCTGCAGAGGACATTAGATGTGGATTTTGGCCTGATCCCCGCAGTCCACCCATGCGCAAAATTGTGCACCTAGCATCTAGTCCTATCAAATCAAGAGAGTCTATGCTAATGGACTATCATGCCCTCACAAAGATGGCAGCACCCACAGCCAATAAGGAGGAATATGCTAATTGACTAGCATACCATCAAAGATGGCAGTGCCCACAGACACAAGATGGCAGCTCAGCCCCACTGGGGCAACAAGTGTGTGGCATAGCTGGGCCCATGCCCAGACTGGCCCAGCCACTCTGTGTGCCTGCCTCCAGAGTCCTCCAGTTCCCTTGGTCCCCTAGCCACCCAGGGCAGCACGAGGTGCAGGCAAGTCTTGGATGACGGCTGTCTAACCAATGCCTGAGGCACAGGCCAGCCTTGGATGGTGGCTGCCCAGCCATCCAGGGCCACCTGAGGCTCAGGTAACCAGGCCAGCCAATGTTTGCGCTGATGGCATTGGCAGCAGCAGATATGTAATGGGGGCATTGCCTTCCCCTGATTGCTGGATTGCCTCCAGTCCCTGACGGCTCCCGGACTGTGAGACAGGGTAGGCCGTGCTGAGGGACACTCCCCTCCCATGGGATAAGAAGTTAACACTGGGAGAATGCTGCCCATAGTAACTCTTGCTCACAGGTATCATTGTTCCTTTGGTTCCCATAGTTACTTCTGCAACAGCTCCTATCTTTTGCATCCTGGTCTGTTGCCCTGGTATTCATCGACTCAATCCTGGGCAGTCACACTTTCAAAATCAATGCCGGTTTCCTCATCCCGTTCTCATTTTGTGTTCCTGTCAGGACGACTTATAGATTTCATTCTTGGCTCAGTCCCTACACACAGGAAACAGTTATTCATAATACCACCATGACATCATAACAAGAACAATATCGATGTTCACTCATCGTGTTTCAAGAAATCCTTGAATGATGACAATTTTGACAGTGAAGGGAAAAAACAAGAATCATTGCTTGACTTTTCTCTGTTTTGAGATTCCTAAAGGAGATGGTTGACTTAGTTTGTTAAATGTACACTAAAGAGACCAGTTCCCTTAGTAGAGTGAAAGATCTTGCTGTCTCAGAAAAGAGCAATCACAAGTCTCCGGCCAGCCAGTCAGCAAGTCCCTTTGAAGCATGTTCTGTGGATGATGTGAGGCGTGTCCCACAGCTATGGGGAGGCTCGTTTAAAATGGAGAAGTGAGCCCACCATGAAAAATTAAATGTGCTGTTAAGAGCCACACGTGTGACCCTATAGGGTGCTTGATTCTATAGTGTTGTGCCATCACAGGTGTCTTCCTCTACCTCTAGCTTGTTCCTTTTAAGATTTATGTGAATATTGGAAACTCATTTCTGGAAAAAACTTGAACACACCTTTAATTAAGAGAAAATAATATTCAATAAAGTGTCCAGGAAATGTCATATAAAACCAAAATTATTTGAGGACAATTGCCCTGTTTTTATAACTAGCAAATATCCATGGATGGAGAGGAAAGGCTTGGGGTGTGGGTACAATCACTCGTCCTTATAGAACCCTCTGTGGACAGCATAATCTGTGGCAGAAAGTGCCTCTCTGCTCCCCACAGACTGTCACCTGCCTACTTCCAGACAAGCAGGCAAGACTTACTGACTTACTGACATGCCTGAGTGAATTCAGATGTAGATGTGTTTATACCTGTGAAAAGGTTTGTTCACTCATTCAAAAGATGTATATACCTCAGAGGGAAGGGGGAAGAGATTAGCTAAAGAACTTATATGCATACTAGTGGCCTGGTACATGAAATTCATGCACAGGGGTGTCCCTCAGTCAGGCATGCACCCTCTCCAATCTGGGACCCCTTTGAGGATGTCTGACTGACAGTTTAGGCCTGACCCCATTTTTTAAAATGATGTATATATCTATCCATTCATTTATCTGCCATCTATCTGATTGTTTCTAAACATATGCTAGTCTCTATTCTAGATCTTGGTGTTAGACATGCTCACTATATTCATTTTCTCAGGGAGCTTCATTCAAATCAGGCTCTGACAGAGTAGAAGTTAGGTTGGAATCACCTGTTTCCAGTCATTTATTCCAGCCCAAAAGGTGGAGACTTGGCGAAATAGTAAGCATATTTCCCTATAGTGGGGCAGTTCTGAACCCCTGCCCAAATACAGGTAGTCCTCGGGTTACATCGGACTGGATGTACATCATTTTGTGAATACATCACCATCTCCTATCCTATATAATAAACAGGTAATATGCAAATTGACCCTCACACCTTCACAAGATTGACCCTCTTACCTTCACCAACCAGGCAGGCAGGGGGTTTAGTGAAGGATGACCAAATGACTGAACAGTAGACTGTTTGGAGTGACCTTACTGCCCCCCAGGCTGACATGGGGGGCAGTAAGGGGCAATGAGGCCAGCACACAGAGGTAGTGAGGGGTGATCAGACCAGCGGGGGCACAGTTAGGGATGACCAGTCAGGCAGGAAGATGAGCGATTAGGAGCCAGCAGTCCAGGATTGTGAGAGGGATGTCTGACTGTGGTTTAAGCACAATCTTGGGGATCAGGCATAAACCAGCAGTTGGACATCCCTCAAGGGGTCCTGGATTGGAGAGTGGGAGAGGGTGCTGCCTGGGCTGAGGGGACCCCTCCCCCAAACACAAATTTCATGCACTGGGCCTCTCTCTCTCTCTCTCTCTCTCTCTCTCTCTCTCTCTCTCTCTTTCTCTCTCTCTCTCTCTCTCTCTCTCTCTCTCTCTCTCTCTCTCTCTCTATATATATATATATATATATATATATATATATATATGTATATATATATATATATATAAAATGTTGTTTCCATGTATGTACATATGTGCTTTGTGCTTTGTGTTTATTATTTATTTACCACAACTAAATGTCAGGAATTGTTTTAAATTTTTATTTTTTTATTTTATTATTATTATTATTATTTTTACTTTTTCACTTCATTGCTGCTTATATGTGTTCCATGTGAGTGATGTAGGTACTTATGTAGGTGGGTTCCAACTTATGGAGAAAATCACACCCTAGGAACAGATCTCAGATGTAACCCAAGGACCTGTAATGTTAAGGCCGAAAAAAAAATACACCTGCACTCCCCAGAGCATTCCACAGCAGCACTTGGTTTCTCTGGCAGCCATGTCACCTGTGAAACATACTGTACTCAACTACCCAAGTGTGCATAAACAAGACAAGGCAAACCTTAAAAACTGCCTTTGAAAAAAATATTGTAGCTACTATAATAGTCAGAGTCCTTCAGAGAAACAGAATCAATGGGATATTATATATATATATATATATATATATATATATTATTATTATTATTATTATTATTATTATTATACTAGAGGTCTGGTGCATGAAATTTGTGTCCCTCAGCCAGGCCTGCACCCTCTCCAAGCTGGCACCCCTTTGGGGATGTCTGACTGCTGGTTTAGGCCTCCTACAGGATTGGGCCTAAATCGGCAACCATCCCTCTCACAATCCAGGACTGCTGGCTCCTAACCACTCACCCACCTTCCTACCTGATTGTCCCTAACCACTTCTGCCTGCCAGCCTGTTAGCCCATAACTGCTCCCCTGCCGACTTGATTGATGCATAACTGGTCCGATTGCCCCCAACTACCCTCCCCTGACAGCCCGATTGCTCCCAATTGCCCTCCCTTGCATGCCTGATTGCCCCCAACTGTTCCTCCCCTACAGCCATCTTGTGATGACATCACATGATGCCACCTAGGGTTTTATTATATAGGATATTTATTAGAAGGAATTGAGTCATGATTATGGGGCTGGCTGGTAAGTTTCCAGAACTGCACAGTGGGTCAGCAAGTTGGGTACCAGGGGAACTGATGGCTCAGTTCCATTCTGAAGGTGCAGGCTGTGCAGACCCAGAAAGAGTTGGGAATAATTCTCTCACTCAGGAGAGGGTCACCCTTTTTCTTTATTCCCCCTGATTGGATGCAGACTACCCACATTCTACTAATTTTAATCTTAATCTCATCTAAACACAACCTCACATTCTGAATAATGTTTAACTAGATACCTGCCCACACCATAGTTCAGTGAAGTTAGCACATAAAATTAACCATTACAGTAACTTAGTTCTTATCTCTGTACTAGAGGCCCAGTGCATGGATCCGTGTACCCATGGGGTCTCTTGGCTTGGTCTGCAGGGATTGGGTCAAAACTTGCTAAATGACATCCCCTGAGGGGTCCTGGATTGTGAGAGGGCACAGGTCAGGATAATGGATCCCACTGGTGCATGATTGGGGCCAGGGTGGGACTGAGGGAGGGCTCCAGGGTGTGTCCAGTCCATCTCGCCCAGACTCGATCTGCTGGACCCCAGCAGCAAGCTGACCTACTGGTTGGAGAGTCTGTCTCTGGTGGTCAGTATTCATCATAGAGACCCATTGAATAGTTGAATGTGGAGGGGAGGGATTGTGGGAGGTTGGCCGGCCAAAGAAGGTTGGCTGTGGGAGTGTACTGAGCACCAGGGGCAGCTCCTGCATTGAGCACCTGCTCCCTGGTGGTCAGTGCACATCTTTGAGACTGCTTGTTCAGTCACTTAGGCTTTTATATATAGAGATAGATTTTTTAAAAATCACTTGATACAGCTGAAACTGGTTTGGCTCAATGGATAGAGTGTCAGCCTGCGGGCTGAAAGGACCCGGGTTCGATTCCGGTCAAGGGCATGTACCTTGGTTGCGGGCACATCCCCAGTAGGGGGTGTGCAAGAGGCAGCTGATCGATAATTCTCTCTCATCGATGTTTCTAACTCTCTATCCCTCTCTCTTCCTCTCTGTAAAAAATCAATAAAATATATTAAAATAAAATAAAATAAAATAAAATAAAATCACTTGATACAGTAGACATTTACAGGGTACCTATTAAGAGCTCGATTTAATTATATAATGAATTATAGCCTATTGCTACCTTACAGTGCCTGTAACTTCAGAATAACTGTAACACTTCAGTAATTTTCTTAATAAAATGTGGAATACTAATGATTCACATTACTTTAAAAATTAAACAATTTTGAGATAATTATAGATTCACAGACAGTTATAATAAATAATGCAAGAAATAATTTCTTTATAATGGCTGAATTGTGACTCTCACTATTTAAATGTTTAAGTTCTAAAACCTAGTACCTCAGAATGTGTCTGTATTTATAGACAGGGTCTTTAACCAGTTAATTAAGGTAAAAAATGTAATTATAGTGGATTCTCCTCCAATCTGACTGGGGTCCATATATGAAAAGGATACTAGAAAGTAGACTCAGGGCAAAGACCAGATGAAGACAAAGGGAGAACAGTCCATCTGCAAGTGAAGAAGAAAGGTTTCAGGTAAACCCAAACCTGCAGACACCCTGAATTTGGACTTCTAGCCTACAGAAGTGTGAGGAAATAGCCCCAGCTGGGGTAGCTCAATAGATAGAGAATCGGCCTGTGGACTAAAGAGTCCCAGGTTTGATTCAGGTCAAGGGCGCATGCCCAGTTTGTGGAGGTGTGCAGGAGGCAGCTGATCAATGATTCTCATTATTGATGTTTCGTTCTCTCTCTGTCTCTCCCTCACTCCCTCTCTCTATCTTTCTCTCTCTCTCCTTTCCTCTCTGAAATCAATAAAATATATTTCTTTTAAATGTGAGGAAATAAATTTCACTCTAAGGTATTTTGTTATGACAGTTCTGGCCAACTAATATACCAAGTTTCCACCAGTGGTAAAATCTTTCAAAACTCTGGTAAAATATCAAACAGAGATATTGACATTGATATAGTCAATACACAGAGCGGGTCCCCCACCACAAAGACTTCCCCTGTTACTTTTTTGGCACCACATTGTCCTCTCCTCTGGTCCCTGAATGCTAGCAACCACGAATCTGTTCTTTATTTAGATTATTCTGTCATTTTAAGAATGTCATAAAAATAAATCATACACTATGTATTCTTTTGAGGTTATAAGGTTTTTTTATTCTCACAATAATTATATGAAAATTTATTCAAGTAGTTGGGTGCATCAGTAGTTTGTTACTGAGTAGTATTCCATGAAATGTTTGATTCCAGGATATTGAACTAATTACCCATTGAAGAATATGTGCATTGTTTTTATTTTTTAGCAATTGTGAATAAATCTGCTATGCAAATTGTGTACATGTTTTTATGGAACATAAGTTTTTATTTCTTAGAGATAAAAGCTTAAGTGTGCAATTGGTTGGTGATGTGGCAGTTATATGTTTAGTTTTACAAGAAACTAGCACACTGTTTACCATTTTAAAATCCTACCAATAATGTATGAATGATGAGTTTTTCTTCATCTTTTCCAGCATTTGGTGTTGCCATTATTATTTTTAATTCCAGTCACAGTGATGTGTATACTTTGAAATTCATTGCTATTTGAATTTAGGTATTTTTATTATAGTAATGTTGAATATTTTTATTGTGTTTATTTTATACTAGTGGCCCAGTGCATGAAATTTGTGCATGGGAAGGGTGTGTCCCTCAGCCTGACCTGCACCCTCTCAATTTGGGATCCCTTGAAGAATGTCCTACTGCAGGTTTACAGGGATTGGGCCTAAACTGGCAGTCAGACATCCCTCTCTCAAAATGGCACTACTGGCTTCTAACTGCTCACCTGCCTGCCTACCTGATTGCCCCTAACTATTCTTCCTGCCAGCCTGATCACCCCCAATTGCCCCCCCTGTCAGTGTGCTTGCCCCCAACTGGCCCATCTGCTGGCCTGCTCACCTTCACTTCCCCTCCCTACTAGCCTGCTCACCCCCAACTCCTCCCCTGCTGGCCTGCTCACTCCAAATTGCCCCCACTGCTGTCCTGATCATCTCACAACTGCCCTCCCCTCTTGGCATTTAACCACCTCTACCTCAGCCCCACCACCATGTGTTTGTCCATAATAACGTCCAGAAGGTCTCCTGGAAGGTTTCCCAGTCTAATTAGCATATTACCCTTTTATTAGTATAGATAGAGTCCTGGTGCACAGGTGGGGGCCTGCTGGTTTTCCCTGAAGGCTGTCCCTGATCAAGGTAGGGGTTCCCTTGGGGCATGGGGCTGCCTGGGCAAGGGCTTGTGTTGGTTTTTAGGCCAGCCACACCTCCATGGGGGTGAAGGTCCCTGCTGGGGGTGTGTGGCCAGCCTGGGTGAAGGGTTGAGGGCTGTTTTCAAGCTGGTCACAGCCCCTTCAGGGTGTGGGGGGGGGTCCTACTGGGGTGACTTTCCAGCTTGGGTGAGGAGCTGATGGCTGTTTGTAGGCTGGTCACACTCCCAGCGAGAACTCTTACTACATGGGGATGTGACAAGCCTGGATGAGGGGTTGATGGCTGTTTGCAAGCAGGCAAAGACCCCCAGCAGTGACCGTCACCCCATGGGAGTGTGGTCAGCTTGGATAAGGGGCTGAGGGCCATTTTCAGGTGGGCCACACCCCTCAGTGACCCAGGCCCCAGCCACTCCTTGAGTGGAGGCCAAGGATCCTAACACTTTCATTTTTTTCTTTTTTTTCCTCCAGCCATTCCTTGAGCAGAGGCCAGGATGGGCCAAAAGGTTGGCTTCTTCTTTAACAGGGGGCAACCCAAGCCTTCTGCTCTCTCCAGCTCCATGGCCACTGCCATCTTTGCTGGGTTAATTTGCATACTCATTCCTGATTAGCTGGTGGGTATAGAGGAGGGATGGTCAATTAGCATGTTTCTCTTTTATTAGTGTAGATTTGTTTATCTTTTTTGGTAAAATGTTCATTCATGTTTTCTGCCAGTTTTTTAAGTGAATTGTTTCTTTCCATATTGTTTACTTTAAAAACATTTTATGGTGTTGTTTTATTTTTATTTTTTAATTTTTAAATTGTAGTTAATGTAAAATATTACATTCTTTTCAGATGAACATCCTCATGGTTAGCATTTATATGACTTATGAAGTTATCACACTGTAAATACCCATCTGATACCATGCATAGTTATTATAAAATTATCTACTATATTCCTTATGCTATTCTTTACATCCCTATGACTTTTCTGTCACTACCAATTTGTACTTCTATAGCCCTTCACCATTTTTACTCCTTCCCCCAAACCCTCTTCTTTCTGGTAGCTATCAAAATGTTCTCTATATCTATGAGTCTATTTATGTTCTAGTTGTTTATTTATTTTTAGATTACACATATAAGGAAATCATATGGCATTTGTCTTTAGAGATGAAGGGAGAGAGACAGGGATATAAATGTCGACTTGCCATTTCTCTCACCCACATAGTCACTGGTTCACTCTTGTATGTGCTCTGACTAAGAATCAAACCCACAAGCTTGGCATATTGGAACAATACTTCAACCAAATGAGCTACCTGACTAGGGCTCTGTCTGACTTATTTCACTTAGCTTACAGGGGTCTTCAAACTACGGCCTGCGGGCCACATGCAGCCCCCAGGAGAGTCTGATCCTGCCCGCCAGGTTTTTTGGGCAGTGAGCGCAGCCAAGGTGTTACAGTAGGAATTAGTAGTTCATATAGTCCGGCCCTCCAGCTCTCTGAGGGACCGTGATCTGGCCCCCACTTTAAAAAGTTTGAGGACCCCTGGAACACCTAGGTATATCCATGTTCCTGCAGATGGCAAAATCGTATTCTTACTTATGGCTAAATTATATTCCATTGTATATACAGGATGTCCCCAAAATGTATACATGCTTTGAATGATTATTAATTTCAATGGGTTAAATGTGAAAAGAAAGAAACATCAATTGAACTATCAACTGTTAAGTCTTATACATTTTCTGGGATACTCTATATATAACACTTTTTCTTTATTCATTCATCTATTGATGGACACTTAGGTTGCTTCCATATCTTGGCTATTGTAAATAATGTTGCAACTTAGAGTTTTTTATTTCTTCCAATACATACCCAGAATGGAGTTAATGGGTCCCACTTTGTCACTTGTTATAACCTTTGTTTTAAATTCTATTTGTTTTAAAGTATAAGTACTGCTATCACAGATTTTTGTTTTGTTTTGTTTTCATTTTCACAAAATATTTTTTTCATCCCTTTACTTTCAGTCTCTGTCTTTTGATCTGAAGTGAGTCTCTTGTAGACAGTGTATGTAAGGATCTTATTTTGTTATTTCTTTAGTCACTGTATGTCTTTTGATTAAAGCATTTAATCCATTTGCATTTAAAGTATTTTTGATAAATATGTATTTATTGCCATTTTATTATTCATTTTGACCTTTTTCTTTCTGCTTCTTAAAAAAAGACCCTTTAACATTTCCTATAAGGCAGGGCAGGTTTGGTGGTAATGAACTCCTTTAGCTTTTTTTTTTTTTTTTTTTTGTCTGGGAAGTTTTTTATCTTTTCTTTGATTCCAAATGATAGCTTTGCTGGGTTAAGTAGTCTTGGTTGGAGGTTCTGGCTTTTTAATCCCATTGAATATTTTGTGTCATTTCCTTTAGGCTTGCAAATTTTCTGTTGAGAAATCAGTTGACAGTCCTTATAGGCAACTAATTGCTTTCTTACAGCTTTTAAGATGTTCTCTTTGTTTTTAACCTTTACTATTTTATTAGGAAGTGTCTTGGTGTTGGCCTCTTGGGGTTCATATTGTTTGGAACTCTCTGTACTTCTTGGACTTTAATGTTTATTTTATTCACAGGTTAGGCAAGTTTTCTGTCATTTTTTAAAAAAGATTTTCAATATTTGGTCTCTTTTCTCACTCAGATACTCCCATGAAAAAAATCTTAGAGTTTTTGAAGATGTCCCAGAGGCTCCTTTCATTATCCTAATTTATTATGCTTTTTTTCTTTTTACTATTCTAATTGGGTATTTTCTGCTTTCTCATATTTCAAATCACTGATTTGATTTTATACTTCATTTACTCTAATGTTGATTCCCTCTCATTCATTTTTCATTTCAGTTAGTGTATTTTTCATTTATGATTGGTCCTTTTTATAGTTTTCATAAAAAGAAGTTCTCACTAAGTTTCTTGAACATCCTTATAACCATTGTTTTGAACTCTGTATCTTGTAGTTTGCGTGCCTCCATTTTATTTAGTTATTTTTCTGGATATTTCTCCTGTTCTTTTATTTGGGACCTATTTCTTTGTTCCCGCATTTTGGCTGCTTCCCTGTGCTTGTTTCTGTTTATTAGATAGGACTACTATGCCTCTCTGTGTTTGCAAAGTGTCCTTATGTAGTAGGTTTTCTGTATTGCCCAGTTGGTAAGCCTCCCTGGTCACCTGAGCTGAGTGCTCCACGCACACCCCTTGTGTGGGCTGTGTGCACTTCTATTGTGGTTGAGCATTGGTTGCTGTTGGGATGTCACTGGGAGGGACTGACCCCCAGGCCAATTGGTAGTGAGGACTGACTGCAACTACAACAGGGAGGCTGATGTGCAGGGACCCACCTCATGGAGCAGGACTAGCTTCACTGGGGCTTTGGTTCCACCGTGGTTGGCCCTTGAGTACATCACTTGTGGAGGTGGCTGGGTGGTAATGCAGTGTGGTCTGAAGCTGTTCACGGGGTACATAGTCTCTGGGGCCTCAGGGAAGGTGCAAGGTCAGCAGCTGCCTATAGCCTGCCCAGGACCACTGGCATGAGCTACAAAGTGAACTGTAGATGCTGCTAATTTTGCTGGTTTTATAGGAATCTGGGAGATGCCAATTTAGGAACCTATTCTGACTGACACTAATGCTGACACTAGAGTCACTTATCAAGAGGTATGGGATGTACAGAGGCCAGATACTACTTGTTTCAGGTATTTTAGGAAAGTTTGAAGCATGAGCCAAGGAAGGCTCTTTGTATGGAAAAGCCACTAAAATGGCTTGGATAGACCCGAAAATTGGGTAGGGCAGTGTCTCAAGGAATGACCAAGACAGTGCTAACCAGGCAGATGAGTCTAAGATATGATGCCCACCTGCTGACTCTGTAAGGGGATGGCTCAACTAATGAACTCTACCAGCTCTTCTCTCTGAAAGAAAGCTGTCCTTCTACCTTTCATTCACTTCAGTTTCTTTCCATATGTTCCTGACACCTTTTGAGCGCTTGCCCCAGCACTGGAGCTCAGACTATGAGCAGGCCATTTAAGAGGCATGTCCGGGTCTTCGGCTTCCCTCAGTCTCATTTAGCTAAAATCCCTGCTGGTTTTTACACCAGAAGTTAGGGGGTCTTGTTTTCCTGGCACTAGAACCCTGGATTGGGGAGCCTGGTATGGGACTGGGACTCTTCACTCCTCAGGAAGGATCTCTGCAGCCTAGATATCCCTCCTGATTATTTTTTATTTTATTTTAGGGAGACACATACAAAGAAACATTGATATGAGAGAAAAACATGGATCAGCCACCTCTGCTTGTGCTTTCCTTGCCAACCAAACCCACAACCCAGGTATGTGCCCTAGGAATTGAACCCACCACCTGGTGTATGGGATGACACTCCAACCAAGTGAGCCACACAAGCTAAGGCATCCCTCCTGATTTTTAACCACGTGTGATTGTGGGACCAGCCCATTCAGTTTCTCTGTCCATCCTATCCATCTTTATGTTACTTCTATTTTATATGGTTAGTTAGAGGACTTCCACTCAGCTAGATTTCAGGCATTGTGAATGATGGTTCTTTAATTTAGCTGTGGCTGTGGAGGATTTGAGTACCATGTACACTTGCTGACATCTTGCCTGGAAACATTATCTAGCAGCAAGAGAGGTGGGGGTGGCGGAAGGGTACTCATTAGGCAGAGGTTTTAAGCTTGGGAAGGGGCGGAGCCTGAGATCGGAGGGGCGGGGGTCCCCTTCCCAAGCCTAAAGCCTGGGGCGGAGGCTTTAGGCTTGGGGAGGGGCCAACCCTGACATCCGAGGCTGTGGGGGTGTGTGTGTGTATGTGGAGGGGGGGAGGTGACAACCCCGTCCCAAGCCTAAACCTGGGTCAGAGGCTTTAGGAGTGGGGAGGGGCCAAGCTTGAGATGGGAAGTCCCAGAGGCAAGGGAACCCCTTCCCACACCTAACGCCTGGGAGAAAGCTTTAGGCTTGGAAAGGGGCCAAGCTTGGGCTTGGAGGGAAAGGGAAAATATCAATGGAAACATATCTTCAGGTGAGGATAAAAAAAAAAAAAGAAAGAAAGAAAGAAAGAAAGAAAGAAAGAAAGAAAGAAAGAAAGAAAGAAAGAAAGAAAGAAAGAAAGAAAGAAAGAAAGAAATGTCATATCCACCCTAACTGGTTTGGCTCATTGGATGGGCCTGCAGACTCAAGGGTCTCAGGTTGACCTTGAGAGGCACATGCCCTTGACCTTGATTGTGGTCAAGGGCATGTGCCTTGGTTGCAGGCACATCCCCAGTAGGGAGTGTGCAGGAGGCAGCTTATTGATGTTTCTCTCTCATCAATGTTTCTAATTCTCTATCCCTCTCCCTTCCTCTGTAAAAAGTAAATAAAATATATTTTTAAAAAAAGAAAAATAAATGTTATATCCCATGAAAGACATATCTTGAAAATGCTTAGAGAAAGTTGTCATTTTTTTCATGGTGAAGGGACTGGAGTCCATATTGATGGAAATACCTTGGCGGCTGCAGTGACTGGTAGTGGCTGCAGCAACGGGGTGATGAGGCTGGCACCTTCCCCTGATCAGCCAGGTCGCCTCAAGCAAAGGGAGGGCAGACTGTGGCTTAGGTTTGCTCCCATTGGGAAGCGGGCTTAAGCCATCCATAGCACATCCCCTGAGGGCTCCCAGTATGTGAGAGGGAGCAGGCTGGGCTGAGGGACCTCTCCCCAGTGCACAAATTTCATGCACCAGGCCCCTAGTTTACATAATATGGACCCAAATCTTTGGTTAGATATATGAGCTTCTAATATTTTATTTTATTTCATTCTGTAGTTTCTCTTATCCCTCCCTCAAGAGGATCTTTCACAGAGCAAACATTTAATTTTGATTCAGCAATTTAATATTTTGATTGATCAAATATTAAATGATCAATATTTACATTTAATGAAAAGGAAAACTGGGGTGGGGAGGAGGCTTGCAACCTAATTCAGTGTCTGGTTAAAACTGTAGTCTTACTTTCCCACTCTGACTGACTTGGGCGGAGCTGTAGAGCCTCACCTCAGGGCCCCCTTTTTGCCTCTCCCCACTCCCCACCCCAGGCACAGCTGATTTGGGCGGAAGCTGCATGCCCCCAAGGCCCTGCCAAGATGGACTTGGGCCGAACTGCCAGGACACTTAGGGGCCCACCACAGGAAGAGATACATAGGCCAGCGCCCTCCCAGGAGTTCATTTCAGGCTTTGGGTCCAGAATTCCCCTGAACAAGCAGATCTGCAACATAAAGGTTAAATGTCCTCCCTCAGAGTGCTGGCTGATCCTTCTCCAATGTGTTCTGACACAACATTATGGATCATGCTTTTGATGTCAAGTTTAATAAGACTTTGCCTAGACCTTGGATTCCAAGATAATTTTCTAGTTTTTCTAAGTATTTCAGCATTTTGTGTTTACATTTAAATTTGAATGCCATTTTCAGTTCATGTGTGAGGTTGTTTTGAGGTATTTAGCAAATCTGCTCATGGATATCTAACTCCTCACTAGGAAGAATCACTCTGCCAAGTGCTAAGGCCTGATGAATATCTGCAGGAATCAAGGCATCATTATGTTGGAAGGACAACGGACACATAGATTAATGAAACAAAATAGATCACTCTCCAAAAAATAGGTGGCCCAGAAACAGACCCCCAGATATGCTCCAATTTCTTGTTGATGAAATACAAATCAGTTTACTGTGGGTCTTTTTCAACAAATGGCATGAGGCACAGACTTATTTTGTAAACTCCATTAATGTAAACACATACAAGCAAATATGGGTAGTAAAATGATTTTTAAATTCATCAAATAAATGTCCATGTGTTGCTGATTGTTTTCCTACAACATAGAAGAAATTTCATTTTTCAATGGCTATTCTGACATTCTATACTTTTACTGTTCATAGCCGGCTGAGAAAGCATCAGATAACCTTAAAAAAAAATCATTGGGTTTTAATTTCTCCATTTTTTAGAAAGAACACATCCACATGCTGATACATGGATTGGATTTTTATTCTCTCTCTCTCTTTACTTTATGGCAAACATTTTTATTTTAGAATAATTTCAAACTTAGATAAGAATAACAAAAAAAGTACTAAGAATATTGTTATGTCCTTCACTCAGAATCAACAATTGTGAACATTTTGCTACATTTGACTTTTTATCCGCTCTTTCTGAATTATTAGAGAGCAAGCAGCAATCATTGAAACCCTTCCCAGAAAATATTTCAGTGCAACTTCCCAAATTATTCCCAAACAGGAAATTTAATACTGATATAATTCTGCTGCCTAAATTACAGATTTTATTCAAATCTTGCTAATTGTCTTAATTATGTCTTTTACAAGTATTTTTATTTATTTTTAGAGAGGAAGGGAGAGGGAGATTAAGAAAGATCAATGTTAGAGCAAAACATTGATCAGCTGCCAACTGTACACCCCCTACTTGGGATCAAGTCCACAATCTGGGTATGTACCGTGACCAGGATTCAAAAACTGGTCACCTTTTTTTACACACCATGACACCTAACCAGCTGAGCCACACTGGCCAGTGCTTCCTAATGTCTTTGCAGCACTTTGCATTTCTTTTCCAGGATCCAATCTAGGATCATATTTCACATTTAGATTTGGCATTTTTTATTGATATTTAACTGACATACCATGATATTCATCCTTTAAAGTGTATGGCTTTTAGTTTATCCACAATGTTGTGTAACTATCAGCAATAATACACTGAATGTTTTCATCACCCCAAAAAAGAAACCCCATATTCACCAGCAGTTATTCTACATTCTTCTTTACCCAGCCCTGCCAAGCACTAGTCTGATTTAGTCTTTTAAATCTGACTATTCTGTACAATTCATATAAATAAAATTATACCATATGCAGCCTTTTGAACCTGGGCTTCTTTCACTTAGCATGTTTAAAAATTGATATATAGTATACCACCTATCAATATTTCATATTTTAATAGCTGAATAATGTTGCATTATATATATATATATATATACCACATTTGTTTATCTATTTCATAGTTCATGAACATTTGAGTTGTTTCCATTTTGGGGCTATAATGAATGATGCTTCTAAGAACATTTATATACACACTGGGGCCCAGTGCACAAAATTGTGCACAGGTGAGAGGTCCCTCCGCCCAGTCTGCCCCCTCTCACATACTGAGAGCCTTCAGAGGTTGTCCTACTGAAGTGGAAGACCAAATCTGTGAGTTAGAAGATAGGGCAGCTATAACTGGTTTGGTTCAATAGATAGAGTGTCAGCCTGCAGACTGAAGGATCCCAGGTTTGATTCTGGTCAAGGGCATGTCCCTTGGCTGCGGTGGGGAGTGTGCATGAGGCAGATGATTGATGTTTCTCTATTATCAATGTTTATAACTCTCTATCCCTCTCCCTTTCCTCTGTAAAAATCAATAAAATATATTTTTAAAAAGATAGGGCAGAAAAACACAATGAATCTGAACAGCAAATAGAGAAAAAAATTAGAAAGCAGGAGGTGAGGCTAAGGGGTTTTGGGGACAACATGAAATTGAAACAGGAATTTTTAGGGGTGAAAAAAAGGTCTTAGGAAATTTTAGAAATTAAGGGGACCATGGAAGAAACATAGGGTTGCAGAGTTGCAGAAGATATATCTCCGTAGAACAGGAAAGCTGGAAAGCTCCAACAGGTACATTTCCAGAGAATGAGGCAGCTTGAAACAAAAACAAACAAACAAACAAACAAAGAAAATCAGATCTATATTTACAAAATAAAGGGAAGGAAGCCCTTTATCCAGAAGAAGAAGAAGAAACCCCAAAGGGAATAATAATAATAATAATAATAATAATAATAATAATAATAAAAAACAATAAGGAAGGAGGGGAGGAAAACCTCACATGACCCATGTGAGGTTAGACCTTTGAGCCTACGAGTTACTATATTAAGCAGTCTAAGGCAGTGGTCAGCAAACCTTGGCTCATGAGCCACATGCGACTCTTTGGCCCATTGAGTGTGGCTCTTCCACAAAATAACACATGCAGGTGAGCACATACAGTGCAATTGAAACTTCATGACGCATGCACAGAAGTCGATTTTTGGCTCTCAAAAGAAATTTTAATCTTTGTACTGTTGATGTTTGGCTCTGTTGACTAATGAGTTTGCCGACCACTGGTCTAATGAAATATTGACCAATCAGAGGGGATATCAAGGAACAAAGACTTGCAAAGAACAAAGTCTTTATAACCATAGGGAAAATAAACTCAGTAGGACTCTTTCCTTTCCTCATGTGGGAGTCTGTACTTTTTCTTCAATAAATGTCCACCTTTACTGTACCACCTTTTGTCCATGGATTCATTCTTCCATTCCCATGGAAAAAGAACCTGGGAAAGAGTCTGCCCAGGGCAACACTGCATATTACAGTCCAAACATCCCTCTTCAGAATGAAGCAACATACATATAATATGGGTGCCAGAAGGAAAAGAAGAGGAGCAAGAAGTAGAAAATCTATTAATATAAATAAAGACAGAAAACTTCCCTAATTTAGGGAAGAATAAATCTCACACAAGCACAGAGAGTCCAAAACAAGATGAACCCAAAAAAACACATTGTAATTACAATGGCAAAGGTTAACAACAAAGAGAGAATCTTAAAAGCTGCTTTGGATAAAAAGAGAGTTACCTACATATGATCTCCCATTAGATTATCAAATTATTTCTCAACAGAAATACATCAGGCCAGAAGGGAATGGAATGAAGTATAAAGTGATGCAAAGCAAGGGTCTGAATCCAAGAATACTCTGTCCAGCAAGACGATCATTCAAAATTGAAGGGGAAATCAGGAGCTTCACAGACAAAAAAGGGCTAAAGAACTTTACCACTAAGAAGCCAGCAACACAAGAAATGCTAAAAGGACTGTTGTAAAAAGAAAAAAAAAATAGAAAGGAAAAAGGAAGAAAGACACAAAGAATAAAAATGGCTACAGACAAGTACCAATCAATAATAACTTTACACATAAATGAACTAAATGCTTCAATTAAAAGACATCAAGTGACTGGATGGATGAGAAAATAGACCCATACATGTGCTCTCTAGAAGAGACCCACATCAGGATAGGGGACTCACACAGTCTAAAAGTGAAGGGATGGAAAAATACCATACAGGCAAATGGAAAGGAAAAATAAAAGCTGGGTAGCAATACATATATCTGTCAAAATAAACCTCAAAGTGAAGGCCATAAAAAGAGATAAGAAAGGCCACTTCATAATACTAAAGAGAACAATTCAACAAGAGGATATAACTCTGGTAAACATATATGCACCCAATATAGGAGCACCCAAATACATTAAAAAAATATTCTGGAAGATATCAAATGAAACATCAACAGAAACACAATCATAGTAGAATACTTTAATATCCATTGACATCACTAGATAAATCTTCTAGACAAAAAAAAAAAAAAAAAAAAAAAAAAAAAAAAAAAATCAACAAAGAAACAGCAATCCTAAATGACTCACTATATCAGATGGACTTAATCAACATCTTTAAAACATCTCACTCCAGCCAAAACCAGTTTGACTCAGTGGATAGAGCGTCGGTCTGCGGACTAAAAGGTCCCAGGTTTGATTCCGGTCAAGGGCATGTACCTTGGTTGGGGGAACAACCCAAGTAGGGGGTGTACAAGAGGCAACTGGTCGATGTTTCTCTCTCATGGACGTTTCTAGCTCTCTATCCCTCTCCCTTCCTCTGTGTAAAATCAATAAAAAATATAAAAAAAATAAATAAAAAATAAAACATCTCACTCCAAGTTACAGAATATTCATTCTTCTCAAGTGTATATGGGACATTCTCAAAGGTAGACCACATATTGGGACACAGGCAAAGTCTCTTCAAATTCAGGACGATTGAAATCATATCAAACATCATCTCAGATCACAGTGGCATAATATTAGAAATAAACTACAATAAAAACAATCAGTAATTCAAACAATTGGGAGCTAAATAACATGTTATTAAAGAACTAGAGGTCTGATGCATGAAATTCATGCATGGGTAGGGTTTCTAAGCCTGGCCGATTTTCAGGGCCAATCTGTGGGGAGACTGGTGGGGTGATCAGGAACTCCCACTGGCACCCACCTTGTCTGGCCTGGGGCCTGAGGGCTGGGGGCTGCTCCTGCATTGAGTGTCTGCCCCTTGGTGGTCAGTGCACGTCATAGCAAACAGTTGTTCCGCAGGTTGTTCTCCATTTGGTCTATTTGCATATTAGACTTTAATTATATAGGATGATTGTGTTACCAAAGAGATAAAAGAAGAAATAAAAACAAAATCCTAGAAACAAATGACAATGGAAACACAACAAAACAAAATCTATGGGACATAGTGAAAGCAATCCTGAAAGGGAAGTTCAGAGCATTACAGGCCTACTTCATAAAACAAGAATAACTGGTAAAAAATTATCCTACTCTACAACTTAAAGATTTTAGGCAAAGAGTAAAAAAGAAAAGTCCAAAGTGAGCAGAAGAGACGAAATAATAAATATCAGAGTGGAAATAAATGACACAGACACCAAAAAACAACAACAAACAAACAAAAACCCTGAATATAAATAAAATCAAGGGCTGTTTCTTTGAACCTCTATCCAGGCTCACCGAGAAGCGAAGGGAGAGGACCCAAATAAGCAAAATCAAAAATGAAAGAGCCAAAATAACAACCAACTCCACAGAAATACAAAGAATTATAAAAAATACTATGAACCACTACTCTATTCCAAAATACTGGTCAATCTAGAAGAAATGGACATATTCCTAGAAAAATACAACCTTCCAAAACTCACTCAGGAAAAAATATATATGAATAGACCAATAAACATGGAGCAAATTGAAGCAGTAATAATAATAATAATAATAATAATAATAATAAAACTCCCAGCAAACAAAAACCCTGAGCCAGAAGTCTTCACAGGGGAGTTTTTCCAAACATTCAAAGAACTAAAACCTATCTTCCTCAGACTATTCCAAAAAATTAAAAAGGAAGGAACACTTCCAAGCACTTTCTGTGAATCCAGCAGTATCCTAATCCTAAAATTAGATAAAGAGAATACAAAGAAAGAGAATTACAGACAAGTATTCTGATGAACATAAATGCTAAAATCCTCAATAAAATCCTAGCAAATCTGATCCAGCATTACATTAGAAAGATCATACATCATGACCAAGTGAGACTTATTCCAAGGGCACAATGTTGGTACAATATCCACAAATTAATAAACATGGTACATCACATAAACAAATTGAGAGATAAAAATCACATAATCATATCATTCAATGCAGAAAAATCATTTGACAAAAACCCATAACGTTTCTTGATAAAAACTCTCAACATCATAAAAGCCCTATATGACAAACCTACAGCCAACATCATACTCAATGGAAAAAAAGCTAAAACAATTTCCCCTAAGAACAGGAACAAGACAGGGATGCCCACTTTCATTACTCCTGTTTGACATAGTACTGGAAGTACTAGTCATAGTGATCAGACAAGAAGAAAAAATAAAGAGCAAGCAAATTGGAAAAGAATAAGTAAAACTGTCATTATTCCCAGATGACAGGATATTATATTTAGAAAACAATAAAGACTCCATTAAAAAAAACTGTTAGATTTAATAAATGAATTTGGCAATGTTAATACAAAATTAGCACCCAGAAATTGATGTGTGTTTTTTATACACCTGTAATAAAATAACAGAAAGAGAAACCCAAAACAGAAAACAATCCCATTTACCATGGCACCAAAAAAATTAAGGTACCTAGGAATAAAGTTAACTTAAGTTTAATAAACTTAAGGAGATAAAAGACCTGTACTCAGAAAACTACATGACATTGAAAAAAGAGATAGTGGGAGACAAACAAATGAAAGAATATACCATGTTCATGGATTTGTAGAATAAACATTATTAAAATGTTCATACTACCCAAAGCAATTTATAAATTCAGTGCATCCCCATTAAAATACCAATGGCATATTTCACAGACCCAGAAGAAACCCTCTAAAAATTCATATGAAATAAAAAAGACCGAGTAGCCGCAGCAATTCTGAGCAAGAAGAACAAAGTTGAAGGGGTCACAATACCATATATCAAGCTATATTGCAAAGCCATTGTTCTCAAAACTGGCAGGTACTGACACAAGAACAGGCATATTGACCAATGGAACAGAGCAGAGAATCCAAGAATTTACCCAACCCACTATACTCAATTACTATTTGACAAGGGAGACAAGAGCATGCAATGGAGTCAAGACATTCTCTTCAATAAATGGTGTTGGGAAAACTGGACAGATACAAGCAAAAAAAATGAAACTAGACCACCAACTTACATCAAACACAAAAATGATTTCAAAATGGATGAGGGACTTAAATGTAAGTTGGGAAATCATAAAAATCTTAGAAGAATCCATAGGCAGCAAAACATCAGACATATTTTGTAGCAATATCTTTACCAACACAGTTCATAGTACAATGGAAACAGAGGATAAAATAAACAAATGGGACAACATCAAAATAAAAAGCTTCTGCACAGCTAGAGGAACCATCAACAATACAACAAAAAAGCCCAAGGCTTGGGAGAATATATTCACCGATGTTGTTTCAGATAAAGGCCTAATCTTTAAATTTTATAGGTAATTCATACATCTTTATAAAAGGAAGATAAGCAATCCAATAAAAAAAATGGGCAAAGGACTTAATAGACACTTTTTGAAAGTGGGCATACAGAAGGCCACGAGACATATTAAAACATACTAAAAAAATCACTAATCATCCAAGAGATTCAAATCAAGATGACAATGAGCTACAATCTCACACCTGTCAGAATGGCTATCATCAACAAATTAACAAAGGACAAGTGCTGGAGAGGATGTGGTGAAAAAGGAACCCTCGTGCACTGTTCAGTGGGGCTTTCAGCAATTGTAGACTGAAGAGATAGCTCCCAGTTCAAATAATTTTACAGCAGTGCCAAACCCCTAACTCCCCAAAGTTATCTCAAGTCAAGTTTTATTGTAAGCCAAAAAAATTTTCCTGATTCTACCTACTTTCACTAAGATTGATATTATAGACTTAACCTCATCTATCCATCTGTTTAATGAAAGACAAGGAGTGAAGAGCAGTTCAAACCTAAGGCATGATGACACTGAGAGAACACTAAAAACAAATGTGAAGCTCAAAGAATGAAGAGGGCCTTGAAGTTTGACCCTAGGAGAAAAAGATCAGGTTTCCTGTAGTGAATATTGTTAGGGTCAGAGATGATGTCAACATATCCTTGCCTATGTGCTTAGTTCATCAGACACTGCATGTGGTCACAAGTACATAGGCAATGATAAGTAAAATCTCCTAATGATGTATGACAACACAAATGTCAGGAAAACAGAGATGGAGTGAGAATTTGGAAGATTTATCATACAGTTAAGATTAGAAGGACAATCTATGCCAATGACCTGTTCCCAAACAAAATTTACAATTGTGATTTCAATTATCTGATGATGCCTGTCACATTGAAGGTACTGGATTGAGACTCATTTGGAAGCACACTACCCTAGATGTACTTAACAACTGGTGCATAGCCTTGCTCACAATAATAATTGGAACAAAGACATCAGGGGTTCCTACAAAAGAATAAATGAATGAAAATAAAACTTTGCATATAATTATACATACCACAGTACCCTCTCTTCCAAGTACCAATATAAAGCTTATTTTTTAAATATATATTCCTTATAGCCCTGGCTAGGTAGCTCAGTTGGTTAGAGCATGGTGCCACTATGCCAAGGTTGTGGGTTCAAGTCCCTGTCAGGACACATACAAGAATCAACCAATAAATATATATTTCTTATTGCTGATAGTATTACAGATGTCTCCCATTACCCCTTTTTACTCCACGAGATGCTGAAAGGTGATGCGAGGAATCTGAAAGGTGATGTGAGGAATCTGACACCATAGCTGATGAATAGCACTGTCCAGTCTGTGAGTTGGATGATTGTGGAACCAGCTGCCTGATGGCTCCTTTAACTTCGTCCCACAAATGCTCAATTAGATTGAGGTCTGGTGATTGTGGGGGCCACCTAAGCAAAGTTAAGTCTCCCTCTTGTTCTTGAAACCACTCCTGCACAATACAAGCAACGTGGCATGGCACATTGTCTTGTTGGAACGAGCCATCTCCATTGGGATATGCCATCAACATGATAGAATGAACTTGATCAGCAATGATACTTAGGTATATTATGCTATTCAGACTTTGTTCCATATAAAGGGCCCAAATCATGCCAGGAAAACATACCCCAAACCATTAACACTGCCCCCACCAACTTAAAGGGTTGTACTCATGCATGTTGGGTGCATGCTTTCATGCAGTTTCCACGAAATTCTCACTCTACCATCTGCATGATACAACTGGAAAAGTAATTCATTGGACCACATGACTTTTCCAATGCTTGACTATCCAATCCTTGTGTTCCTATTTGAATTGAAGACATTTTATCTTGGCAACTGCAGACAGCAAACGTGTTCAAACAAGCTTTCGGCTTCCATATCCCATACAAATGCCAGGTGGCCAATTTGCCTACAAATGTCAGGTGATCATAATAATCTGGACTCTCAGTATATATAAAAGCCTAAGTGACCATTATGACTGGATAACCAGAACTACTGGAGTGACCTGTTAATTAACCACCAGGGGGTAAATGCTCAATGCAGGAGCTTCCCCCTGATGGTCAGTGTGCTCCCACAGCTAACCTCCTGAGGCCCTTGCCTCTGGATGGCTGGCCCTCTGATAGGCCTCAATCACTGGCCTAGCTGAGGGAACCCAGATATGAACAAATTAGTGCACTGGGCCTCTAGTATTAAATGAATTAATGTAGATAAATGTATGGATTTGATATCTGTATAATTCATTACTACTAATGCATTTTTCCAGAAAGAGAGTTGGTCTAAAGTTTATATATTTTATCTCTTTTTCTTCTGTTGGATTTCAACCTTTTTCAAGTTTGTTAGCTATTCCCCTTTACTCATCATATAAGTATTCATTCTTTGTTTCTCTAAAGCATTTGTATAATATTACATCCTTGAAAGTTTACCAATACTTCCTTATAAAACAGTCTTGAACTAATAACACTGTGGTGATTTTTAACTTCTCACTTAACTTCTTTGATGGTTTTGTACATATTCAGATTTTATTTTTTGTGTGGTGACTTTATTATCTTATGTATTAACAGAAATTTTTATCATTTTCATTATTGATTTAAAATTCTTCATAATTTTTTGTTTTGACTTTTAAATCTTAATTATTCATTATTATTTTCTTTTTTAAAATCCACTATTGTTTGGCAGTTTACCCATTTTACTTGACCAGTTCTAATAAAGATTTACCTGTGAACATGAAGTTAGCCTTCTTTGTTTCCTGCTTGTATTCTATCTTGTGTATAAATGACAGTTTGTATTTATACTAGAGGCCTGATGCACAAAAATTATGCATGGGAGGAGATCCCTCAGCCCAGCATGCACACTCTCCAATCCAGGACCCCTGGCTCTTAACCACTCAGGTGATGTCCAACTGCATCTCACAATCCAGGACCTCTGGCTGCTAACCACCTACTTGCCTGCCTGTCTGATCACCCCTAACCACCTCTGCCTGCCTGCCTGATTGCTCCTAACTGCTCCCCTGATGGCCTGATCGCCCCTAACCCCTTTTTCTCCCCCCCCACCCAGGACCCAAGTTCCCCTCCTCTGGTCAGTGGCAGGCACCCAGTACCCAGGCTTTACTCCTTCTGGCCGGTTGCAGGCACCCAGGACCTGTGCTGGCTTCGCCCGAGCCAGCTGCAGCTGGTGGGGACCATGGGTGGGTGGCTTCCCCTGGGTCACAGCCTTAGGTGCTGGTGCCTGGGACTATGGCATGGGTTGCTTGTCCCTCTCTAAGGTTGCAGCCTGGCTGGTTCCCATTCCTCTCTTGCAAACTCATTTGTGCCTTGCTGGTCCCCATGCCTCTCTTGTGAGCTCATTTGTGTCTGGCTTGTCCCCATTCCTGTCTCTCCAGTGTTGATTGTCTGAGCCATTATGGCCTTATGGTGTGGGGGTATAATGACTATTTACACATTAGCTCTTTATTATATAGAATTGTTTATATTTAAATTGAATTTGTGTGTGTGTGTTTGTGTGTGTGTGTGTGTGATTTCTGTGGAGTTGTAAAAGAATGTTTGTGTTAAAGTATAAAACCACTGCTTCTTGTTAACAATAAATCCATGTAGTGATATTACATGACAAAATATTGTAGAAATATTATTCCTGGTTTAACACAATTTATGTAATATGTACACTTATATATTTCATAGATACATTTATATGCATGCTGTATATCTACATTGCCAAAACATTAGTAATGATTACCTCTCAGTTGTTGAATTATAGATGATTTTATTTACCTTATCTACAATTTAGCATTTCTTGGTAACAACTATGTATTATGCTGGTTTCCATTTTAAATGGGGAAAAATGCTTTGAATTGTACTGGTATTTTCTATAATAGTTTATTTGAATTATGTAAATAATTTTTCAAATGTTTCAAGGACTTGCTGATGACTAAAAATAGAGTTTAATTTTTTAAATCTATCCTGCCTCCTATGTCTTTTTATTGCATTTATTTGTGTGACATTGGTTAATTAAATCACATAAGTTTCAAGTGTATATTTCTGTGATATATGATTGCATATTGCATTGTGTGCCCATTACCCAAAGTCAACTACTTTTCCATCACCATATATTTGGCCTCCTTTACCCTTTACTATCCTCTATTGCTTTCCTTTGGTAACTAACATATTCTTGTCTGTGTCTATGACTCAATTTTAAGTCTCACATATGAGTGAAATCACATGGTGCTTATCTTCTCATGACTAACTTATTTTGCTTAGTATAATGTTCTCAAGGTCCATCCATGTTGTCGCAAATGACAAAATTTTAAGAAAACATAAGTACTAAACCTATAGACCTTGGCTTTAGAGAAAATTTTCTGAATTTCACATCAAAGTCAAAGGAAGTAAGGGGAAAACAAATGAATGGGATTAAATCAAATTAAAAAGCCTCTGCACAGCAAAAGGAATACACAACAAAACAAAAAGACAACCAACCAATTGGGGGATAATATTTACCTACAGCTTTGACAAGGGATTAATATTTAAAATATATTTTATTCTAATATTCAAAGTCCTCTGGCATTTGACACCAAGCTGCCTTTAAATTCTTATATCCTACCTAGGCCCAGTGCATGAAATTTGGCATGGGGTGTGGGGTGTCCCTTAGCCCAGCCTGTGCCATCTCAAAATCTGGGACCCCTCAGGGGATGTCTGACTGCTGGTTGAGGCACGAACACTGCAGTTGCATATCCCTCTTGTAATCTGGGGCCACTCATCCCTAACTGCTTGTCTGCCTGCCTGCCCCTTGCCTCTAAGGACTTACCTGCCTGCCTGCTCAGTGTGCATCATAGCAACCTGACACTCTGGTCATTCTACCATATAGGTCAGTGAATCTTATACATATGTAGATTATCACTCTCAAATCAACAGTTTCAACCAAATGGTTTTACCAGCTGTTCTCACAAATTACAGTCCACCATCTTCAAACTGTTCAATTTCAGCTAGCCAACTGAAAGTAGCTTTGTGACGTTTTCTCCCTATGCAAACTCTGCCTATTTTTTTTTTAAGTTCAATTATTGTTTCTTCATTTTTTGCGAGCCTTCCTAAATTTTTTGCCTAAAGTGAGCTTTTCTTCTTTGAATATCTTGAGGATAATACTGCTTTAGGAATTTTCTGATTAATCTTTACTGCTCTGGCATTCCTTTCTGTGGCACTAACTCAGGACTGTACATGCTCTGCTATGTGTTGGAACCTGCCCAAAGCTGCCCAGCTAAGGAGTGACGAGGGGCTGGTGCTGGCATATACCGGCTCCCCAAGCCACATGCTCTGTACAGAGCTCCATCTGTCCAAAGGAAGGGAGCACTTTAAAACATTTCTATTCATAAAGGACGGTGAGTTGCAACTGCAGTCTGCCCAGAGAGTGCTCCACACAACCCTCTGATAAATGAATAGTTTTATAGTTTCTCATAATTAGAATTTTAAAGGGGTTAATCTGTTCTCTCAAATTAGAATATGAATCATGCCCTGTAATTTTTGTATATATCTGCTCACCTAGTACAATGCCACAGGTATGTTTTATGAACAAATATGCACCACTAGAAATATCTTATCAGGAAATGAAATCTTTGAATTATCTCTCAGACAGATTTCTACATTTCAAGCACATGTTAGCTGCAGAGGCTATGCCATCTAGTTTTCCAAACACTGGTGAATTGATGAGAAGAGTTTGGAAGATGGAGAAGACATCGCATTAGTATTCATCATAACTTTTACTCATACTCAAACCTAATAACTCTTACACTCCATTTTTAGAGTGTGAGTCTTGTCAATGAGCAATAAAAATAACTAATATTTATTTATTTATTTATTTATTTATTTATTTATTTATTTATTTTATAATATATTTTATTGCTTTTGTACAGAGAGGAAGGGAGAGAGATAGAGAGTTAGAAACATCAATGATGAGAGAGTCATCGATCAGCTGCCTCTTGCACACCCCCTACTGGGGATATGCCCGCAACCAAGGTACATGCCCTTGACCGGAATCGAACCTGGGACCTTTCAGTCCCCAAGCTGACGCTCTATCCATTGAGCCAAACCTGTTTCGGCAATAAAAATAAATAATATTTAAAGGTTATTTTACAATTTCATGTATATTATCAATAGATAATAAACATTTTTTTTTCCAATTCTGACTTGATACCTGGTTGGTAAACACCACTGACTTGTTCATACAGATGAGCATCCTGAGATAGGAGCAATAGATCAGAGTCACAGGCCAGCAGGTGGGATGTACTTTCCACTATAGCTTCCCTGCTAAGACATGGAGTGGAGAACGTACAACTTGTACTAAGCCTGTGTGATAAAGGACATACTATATAATCTAGGAAAGTCAAGTCAGGATATTTAAAATCAAATCATTTATTTTTCTTCAAATCAAAAACATTTTGCTGGTAAAAGCTACACTGTCTGCATTTATTAGAGCAACAGATACAACTTAATATTCTTGAAATTAGGCTGCTTGTCCCAATGTTATGATATCCTGAAAAATCACAATAACTAAGAATGGATGTCTAATTGCATCAGTGTTATGTTATTAGAAATGGACATTTTGAATATTTTATAATGTATTAATTGTGCAGATGTCACCAAGCTGCCACATATGTGTGTGATGATTGTAATAAACAGAGGTTGGAGCCCTGTTCACCTGGGCATGATGTGGGATCGCGTTCCACATTCCAGCTGTTACCAGACAACATGTACAGCCCCTTAGGGAGCTCACACCTGATTTATTCAACACATCAACACCCACACAACTGCTAAGCACCAGGAGGTTTGCTTTTACACAATATAAATCTGGTAACTTCTAGGTTTTTTTTTTTTTTAATTTTTTACTTTGGCATTAGCATCTAAGAAACTCTGAACTAAACCAATAACCCCTCTTCAAGAATGTGCAAGTCCTTGCTGCATGAAAGTATTTCTATGTACTCACTTTAGCTATGGTTTTATTTTAATACTTTTTCTTTATTTTTCACATTCATTTTATCTTAGTTATCCACCGTTTTGGTAAGTTGCCTAAGCAAGCATCTTTGGAAGGAATTGGGGGTATATGTATAGAGAATGCATAGTCTATTGTAAGTTAGGGCTGAAAAGTAGAATCAGAAACATGCTAGAACCCACTTCATGGGTAAAGCACTGGAGGTGCTGACATGCCACGGGGCTTCTCCAAAGAAGAAAACAACAAACCAAAAGACAGAGATGGATGATTCTTTATGTTCCAACTCACTTTCCTGTTCTCCCAGGGACAGATGGCCTTTGTACAGACAGCTTCCGTTCCTCTTCTTTGCTTTTTAGAGTCTCTTCATGTATGCCCTCATTTTCATCAGACAGATTGGACTCTTTTGATGTACTTTGATATAACCTAATCATTTGAGTACATGAAAGGGAGGACCCGTGATGTCACACCTAAGAGCTGGTCTTGCTGTCTCACTTGCAGAAGAAGCTGCAAGGGTGTAAAGACTGTTGACTTAGCTTGGACTCTGCCCCCAAACACCTAGTTTGTTTTCAGAAAACAATTTAACTTACATTTTTAGCACAACTATCTTTTCTTAACTTCAACTGGGAATCTTAAAACATGCCAAATATGAGATCTTTAATTAATTTTTTAAAAACTTGGTTATTGATAAAAATACTTGGGTCAGTGTTTACATACGGGAAATATTTTCTATAATATTGTACCATAAGTCTTCAAGTTAAAGTTCCCTAGTTTTTACCATTATTGAAAAAAGTAAAACAACAATATTTACCTCTGTACCAGCATTATGCCAAGAAATGTCTGGCGCCACGAAACTACTATGTGGAAGAAAATATTCTGCCATCACCTTTGGGTTCTAATTTCAGAGTGATCCAAGTTACTCTTACAAAGGTTGCATTGGAAAAATATGGGGGGTTCTTGATAGAATATTTTATCTCTTCATGTTAATAAGTTTGTTTCTTTAACTGTTAAAAGTTATATGGCTTATTTTTACTACTGGTTTCTCAGAGTTTTAACATGTTAATATACACTGTTGTCAAAAAAAAAAAAAAAAAAAAAAAAAAAAGAGGATGTGATGGTCATCATTTCTTTCGCTTCTATAGCCAAAGGTTAATGTAGCCCATGAATCAAAATTTGTGAAATATCAAGACATAAGAGTAGGGACACCATTTTATTCATTCACATACAAAAGGATAATATAAGCATGTAAATGGTCGTAAGTGCAAATTTTGGTCTCTAAATATGTGTAATTATGCTGCTTGAATTTGTAACCTCCACCACTTACTAGATTTAATGAGTTTGTGAACTTGGACAGATAATTTAACTTTTGTGTTTCTTGTTTGCATCATATCTAAAATAATGATAAAGGTTACAAAGACAACCTGAAATTATAAATGTATTTGAAAGCCATAGCTGCATGCTTTTTCTTGTTGTTAATCCTCATCAGAAGATATTTTTTCCCACTGATTTTTAGAGAGAGTGGAAGGGAAGTGAGAGGGGACAGAGAGAGAGAGAGAGAGAGAGAGAGAGAGAGAGAGAGAGAGAGAGAGAGAGAGAGAGAGGAGGGACACAGAAAGAGAAACATCATTGTGAGGACAGATGGTTGTCCCCCACATAAACCCCAACCTGTGCCTGGGATCAAACCTGCAATCCAGGTATGTGCCCACAACCCTTGGGTGCATGGGTCCATACTCCAACCCCTGAGCCATCCTGGCTAGGGTAACCATCTGCTTGCTTTATGCTCCAGTTTACGAGGACATATATCTATGTCCACATCAACTTGACACAGCTTTCTTTCCCTTTTCACAGTCTCTCCCATTTCTCAGAAATGAGCTGTTTTGATGCCTCCTATTTATTTAGATACATAAAAGAGCCTAGAAAAATTCAGCAATTATTAGTCAATGCACGTATTATCCTATACTAGAGGCCTGAGTAGGGTCCCTAGGCCTGGCGGGCGATCAAGACCAATCAGGCCTTCCTTCAGGCTGCAGGCCAGAGTCTCCCTTCCCCAGCTGCTGGCTGCTGGCTGCCATCTGGGGCCTTCCCTTATTTCGCACTGACCCCTGGTGTTCAGCACACATCATAGTAAGTGATCGAACTCCTGCTCTCCTGGTTGAACTTCCATAGGGACAATTTACATATTAGGCTACTATATAGAGAGATATAATAAAAGGCTAATAGGCAAATTGACTGAACAGTGGCATGAACAGTCACTATGACATGTATTGACCACCAGGGGCAGATGCTCAATGCAGGAACTGCCCCCTGGTGGTCAGTGCGTTCCCACAGGGGAGCTCTGCTCAGCCAGAAGCTGGCTCAAGGCTGGCAAGCACAGTGGCAGTGGTGGGAGCCTCTCCTGCCTCCACAGCAGCACTAAGGATGTCCGGCTGACGGTTGAGGCTCACTTGGCACAGGCCAGGCTGAGGAACCCCTCTCAACGAGTTCACAAATTTCATGTACTGGGCCTCAATTATAAATATAATTTCTCTATATAATGTATATTACTTATATCTGGTTAGTTTATTTACAACCATTACATTTAAAAACATATCCAAATTGTTAGTTCATATTTTCATGGTTGTAACTAATATACGTGAACCACATTGTATCCTGTCAAATTTCTATACTCTGAAGCTCAGAGCTTCTTCAAAAGTTGAAGAAGATTTGCAGCCAACATTTCTGCATATTTAGCTTCCATGGTCCGTTGTGAGGCTGTATCCAAGCACATGTCTCCTAACACAGCATTGTTTGCTATCAGCTGAGTTCCCATTATGTGCTCAGCTCTGTCCACCTACTAGACTTAATCTTCATGTTAGTCAGATGAGTTCAATAACCTCACTTTCAGGTAAGGAAACTGAGGCTTGAGGAAGTTCCACAGATAGTACCCTATCAACCTGAGTAATAAACTAGGACTTGCTGAAGTCAAAGCCCCTTGCTGACTGCCCCCTTCCTTCCCATGAGCTCCGGAATCAGATCCAGCCACCATCTCTCACCTGAGAGGCTGGGTGGCAAGGCAACTGAGGCATAGCCTTAGAGTTAAAGGCAGCAAAACACAGGGGCATACGTTTATTAGTATGTTTATCAATGACTCTAAGCAATCCATCCCACCTTGCAGGTTTAATATTGTGAAGTTTGAAGAAAAATTACTAAAATTTATTTTTTTCTTCTAATTTTCTACTCATTCAATTTTTGAAAAGTTTTTTTTTTATATCACTCCCCCCCCCCACCCATAAATCAATTGTATGTCTTGTTTGACCATATGAGGCTGGTTATTTGGTTACATTACTTTCTATTTACATGAAGTTGCACAGAAATTCTCATATCACATTTAATAGCCATGTAAAGTCTGACATGGGAAATGAGAGTTCCGAGGAACCCTTATCACAGAGTGAGTCTAAAACCAGCAGCATTTTCTTGCTCTTGGGTCACTTGCTGTGGCAGCAACACAACAAAGATTCAAGGATAAGCAGATGAACTGGGCAGAATACTTCCCAACATCCAAAAGCATTGCTTAGTGCAAGGCAGCAGCCTGATCAAGGATTTTAAAATCACTATGATAAATATGCAAAAGAACCAAGTGGAAAAGAAAAAGGAAAGCAGAACATGTGATCAGATGAGGAATTTTGGCAACAGGAGGGAAACTACAAATAGGAAGCAATGGAAATCTTAGAATTAAAATAGCACGCATTAAAAATAAAGAAATTAGTTGAATGATTTCATAGAAAACTGGACACAGCAAAAACAAATAAATTAACAAAAGCAAATAAGATAACTTACATGTAAAGAGAAAAATGCATTTAAAAATAAATCAAAGGGGAGAAGATGGAGGCCAAATAGGCAGGCCTGTTGTGCACCTCACACCAGGGCCAGACTGGAAGTAAAACTAAATTGGAGAACATGCACTTGGGATTACCAGTTGACGTCCAGCTGGGGAGGAGACATATCAAGTAAGGACAGAAAACACCTGGAGACCATTGGAAGGGGGAAGTCTTGAGAGAAGCTGACTCAGCTTCCAGGTGGCAGGTGGCAGGCTGAGAGGGGAGGGAGCCTTGGGCTATGGGAGGGTCTGTTCCCTTACAGTGTTTCCCAACCTTCTCTCATGATGAGAATCACCTGGTGGAGTTGTTAAAACACAGATTCCTGAATCCCAACTAAGAAGTGCTAAACTAGAATTTTTGAGAACATATAGGTAAAATTGTATACTTAACTAGTGCTCTAACACAGATGTTATATACAGAGCACTAAGTTAGGTATGCAATTTTACCTATATGTTCTCAAAAATTCTAGTTTAGCACTTCTTAGTTGGGATTCAGGAATCTGTGTTTTAACAACTCCACCAGGTGATTCTCATCAAGAGAGAAGGTTGGGAAACACTGGATTAGAAGATAGAGGCATAGATCCTAGGCTGGGCTTCCTAGCCCAGAGCACCAGTGCCAAGATCCATGGCCTACATAATATCCAGCCCATAGACCAGAGTCAGTCAGAGAGAAAGCCACCGTTTATTTTTCTTTCCTTTTTTCCCCACTCTGAAGCCAGAGCACAAGAGTTTTTGTTTGCAACTACTACCCAGAGACTTTGGGGAAGGGAGGCACAGGCTTGTGGCACCTACCACAGGCTGGGGTGAGTACCATTGTAGGGAGAAGCGGAAAAGCAGCAGCCAGGAGCATTTTATTGTTCACATGTGCCCAAAATGAAATGGCCATTTTTCCTGAGAGGAGCCAGCCTCTCCCAGTAGCTACAGGGCAGGAAAAGAAAAAATACACCCTATGAGATACAGCTCTCCCTATCTTCAGGAGCCCTGCCTGCCACATCCTGCATTTCAAACTTTTCAGAGGACACGAAAGCAGAGGCCAAGCCTATGGATGGACTTGAATCCAGTCCTGAGAGGGAAGTTTATAACAGTTCAGAAATATATGGAAAAAAAAAGAAGAGAAAGAAAAGAACACACACACACACACACACACACACACACACACACACAAAAAAAAAAAAAAAAAAAAAAAAAAAAAAAAAAAAAAAACCTAGAAAAACTTCTAATAAACTAACCCCACAACTTCAATAATTAGAAGGGAAACAACTAGAAATGCCTAAAGTAAGTAGAAAGAAGAAAACAATAAAGTTCAGAGTGGAAATAAATGACATAGAGACTAAAAAAATAATACAAAAGATAAAACCAATAGCTGGTTCTTTAAAAAGATAAACAAGATTGATGAACCATTAGCCATGCCCATCAAGAAACAGAGAAGACCCAAATAAACAAAATCATAAAGGAAAGAGCTGAAGTAACAATTGACTGCATAGAAATACAAAGATGGTAAAAAAAAAAATAGTATGAAAACGTATACTCCAATAAACTTGACAACCTGGATGAAATGGACATGTTTCTAGAGAAACACAACCTTTCAAAACCCAGTCAGGAAGATTCTGAAAACCTGAATAGGCCCATAAGGACTGATGTAATTGAAGTAGTAATAAAGGGGGAAAAAGTTCCCAGCAAACAAAAGCCCTGTTCTAGATGGCTTCACAGGGCAGTTTTACTAAGCAACAAAAGAACTAGTACCTACCCTCCTTAAACTTTCAAGGTCTTTCTATGAAGTCAGAATTAGCCTAATTCCAAAGCCAGATAATGACACTACAACAAAAGAGAATTACAGACCAATATCCCTGATAAAATTCTCAACAAATTTTTAGCAAATCAGATCCAAAAGTACATTAAAAGATCAAACACCATGACCAAGTGGTATTTATTCCAAGGATTCAAGCCTGGTACAATATTATAAATCAATAAACGTGACAATCAGATAAATAAATTAGGAAGCAAAAATCACATGATCATATCAGTTGATGCAGAAAAAGCATTCAACAAAAACCAACACCCATTTTTGATAAAAACTCTTATTGTTAACATAATAAAAAGCTTTTATAATAAATCCACAGCTAACATCATATTCAATGGACAAAAAGAAAAACCATTTTCCCTAAGAACAAAAACAAGACAAGGATGTTCACTTTGACCACTCTTTTTTTTTTTTAATCAATCTTTATTGTTCATATTATTACAAAGGTTCCTCATTTCTTCCCCCCTCCACCAGGTTCCCACCCCACCCTCCGCCACCTTCCCTTCCCCCATTGTCCTCATTCATAGGTACACAGTTTATGTTCAGTCTCTTCCTCCCTCCCTTTCCCTGATAGTAAATCCCTTTTCAGATAGTAAATCAGTAACTTAGCATTTTCTCATATCAATAATACCTCCACATGCCCAAAGATACAATTCACACAAAAGACATTTCCAAATAGGTCAACCAACCTCATCCAGGCCCCGCACAAGGCACTCACAGATCAACACCCCAGCACTATACTAACTCAACATATCCAAATCTAAGCCTTCATCATTTGATTCATCAGACCCTCAAGTTCCCGCAAAAGTTTCCAGCCATGTCTGAGAGGCAGCCTTGGGGCTGGGGCAGGTGAGGAGCGAGCTGTTCCGGGCCTGGGTGCTCCGGGCCTGGCCTCTGTTGCTCTGGTCCATTCCACAACCAGCTGCTCCGGGTCTGGCCACTGCCGCTCCTGACCTGGTTGCTCCGGGCTTGGCTGCTGCTGCTCCGGGCCTGGCCACACCCAACCCGGCTGCTCTGGGCCCGGCTGCTCCGGGCCTGGCCGCTCTGGGCCTGGCCGCTCCCAGCCTGGCAGCTGCTGCTCCAGGCCTGGCCACACCCGACCCGGCTGCTCCGGGCCTGGCCACACCTGACCCGGCTGCTCTGGGCCTGGCTGCTCTGGGCCCAGCCGCTTCGGGCCTGGCCGCTCCCAGCCTGGCAGCTGCTGCCCCAGGCCTGGCCGCTCCCAGCCTGGCATCTGCTGCTCCGGGCCTGGCCGCTCCGAACCTGGCTGCTCCCGGCCTGGATGCTCTGGGCTTGGCTATTGCTGTTCTGGGCCTGGCTGCTCCTGACCCAGCTGCTCTGGGCCCGGCTTCTCCTGGCCCGGCCACTCCAGGACTTTGTCCACATAGTACCGGAAGTGTTAGTCATAGTGATCAGACCAGAAGAACAAAATAAAAGGTATCCAAATTAAAAATGGAGGAAATAAAACTGTCATTATGCACAGATGACACTATACTGTACACAGAAAACTCTAAAAACTCCACCAAAAACCTAGTAGATTTAATAAATGAGTTAGTTCAGCAATGTAGCAGGATACAAAATTAACATCCATAAATTGATGACATTTTTTACATCAATAATGAATTCTCAGAAAGAGAAACTAAAAACAAACAAACAAAAAAATCCCATTTACAATTTCAATAAAAAATTAAGATATGTAGGAGTAAGCTTGACCAAAGAGGTAAAATAACTGTACTCAGAAAACTGTAAGACATTAAACAAAGGGAAAGAGGAATATATACAGAAGTAATATACCATGTTCATTGATTGGTTGAATCAACATCATCAAAATGTCCATACTACCCAAAGTAATCTATAGATTCAATCCAAATCCTAATAAAATACAAATGTCATATTTCACAGATCTAGAACAAACTCTCCAAAAATTTATATGGAATAAAAAATATCCTGAATAGCCAGAGAAATCTTGAGAAAAAAGGACAAAGTTGAAGGGATCACAATAACAGATATCAAGTTTTATTAGAAAGCCATAGATCTCAAAACAGCCCGGTACTGGCACAAGAATAGGCATATAGATCAATGGAACAAAACAGAAAACCCAGAAATTGATCCATGTCATTATGCTCAATTAATTTTTGACAAAGCAGGCAAGAGCATGCAATGGAGTAAAGACAGTCTCTTCAATAAATAGTATTGGAAAAATTAAACAGGTACATGCAAAAAATAAAATTAAACTAGACCAGAAACTTATACCATACACAAGAATAAATTCAAAATGGATAAAAGACCTAAATATAAGTTGTGAAGCCATCAAAATTTTAGAAGAGCCGAAACTGGTTTGGCTTAGTGGATAGAGCATCAACTTGTGGACTGAAAGGTTCCAGATTCAATTCCGGTCAAGGGCATGTACCTTGGTTGCTGGCATATCCCCAGTAGGGGGTGTGCAGGAGGCAGCCAATCAATGTTTCTCTCTCATCAATGTTTCTAACTCTCTTCCCTCTCTCTTCCTTTCTGTAAAAAAAATCAATAAAATATATTTTAAAAATCTTAGAATAAACCATAGGCAAAAAAATCTCACACATCTCTCATTGCAATATGTTTATCCATCCAACTACTAGGGTATGGGCAATTAAGGGGTAAATAAACAAATGGAACTACATAAAAATGAAATGATTATTGCTTATCTCATTTTTTTATTCTTATAAGTATATTCCGGTAGGACATGATCTCACTCATCTAGGGGAAATGGTGAACAACATAGGCTGATGAACAAAAACAGACCCAGAGATAAGAAGCCATGGGTCAGACTGTTGAACCTCAAAGGGAGGAAGGGTTAAAAGGGAGAAATCAACCAAAGGACTTATGTGCACACATATGAGCCTAACCAGTGGTCAAGGACAATAGGGGGTTGGTGGAGGAATGGAATGGGGGTTGAGGACAAATATGTGGTACCTTAATCAATAAAGAAAATAATTTTAAAAAAAGCTTCTGCACAGCAAAGAAAACAATCAACAATATGAAAAGTGAGCCCACTATAGGAGAACATATTTGCCAATTATACATCCAACTAGGGGCCCAGTACACAAAATTTGTGCACAGGAAAGGGGTCCCTCAGCCCAGCCTGTCCCCTTTCACATAGAGGGAGCCCTCAGAGGATATCCTACTGATTGATGGCTTAGGCTATATCCCTGTTGTTGGGAGTGGACTTAAGCCACAGTCTGGCCTCCCCTTGCTTGAGGCGAACAGGCTGATCAGGGGAAGGTGCCAGCCCCATCACCCCATTACCCCACTGCTGCAGCCACTGCCAGTCACACAGCCACCAAGGTATTTTCATCAACACAGACTCCAGTGACAACTTTCTTTAGGCATTTTCAAGATGTGTCTTTCATAGGATATGACATTTCTTTTTTTATTTTTCTGTATTTCCTCACCTGAGGATATGTTTCCATTGATATTTTCCCCTGATCCCAGGCTCGGCCCCAGCCCAAATCTTAAGCCTCCGTCCCAGGCTTTAGGCTTGGGAAGTGGAACCCCCTGCCCCTCTGATGGCTGGCTGGGAGTGACCTGGGTGTCAAGTAGGTTCCCTGGACCTAGGTATGTATGCAAATTAACCACCATCTTTGTTGGGATAATTTGCATACTCACTCTGATTGGCTTTAAGCATAGTGGAGGTATGGTCAATTTACATGTTTCTCTATTATGAGGTAAGATAAGAATTTAATTTCCAAAATATATAAGGTACTCATACAATTTAACAAAATGAAGACAAACAATCAAATTTAAAAATCAGCAAAGGATCTAAATAGACATATCTCCAAAGAGGACAGAGAGAAGGCCAAAAGAATGTTCATATGAAAAAAATGTTCAAAATTACTAAATATCCAAGAGATGCAAATTAAAACAACAGTTAGTTAACACTCACACCTTTCAGAGTGGCTATCGTTAACAAACCAACAAATGACAAGTTTTGGTGAGGATGTACCTATAAATAACCCCCTCTTCTGTTTACTGGGTAGACAAGTCTCAGTTGCATCCTCTAAAGGTCCCTTCTATATAATACCTAGTAAAAGACAGCCATAGTCACATCAATTGATTGTTGTCGATGCTGTTTCAACAGCAAAGAAATCCCCAGCTTGGGGTGTGGTAAAGAAGGAAACGTTTTTAAGTGCATAAAGCTCATTGGTATATAGCATGGCTAGGAAGCAGCTCCAGTAAGAGGCAGCCAGGCTGTGGAACAACACACTTGTGAGGATGCCCTGGGTGAGGATGCCCTGGGTGAGGATGCCCTGGGTGAGGATGCCCTGAGGTGCAGCTTGCTGACAATCCCTTCTCTGGATAGACAGCTCTGCTTTCCTTTCTCTGCTCTGTCTGCCTGCTCCGGACCCCTCCCCTCTGCTTGCCAAGCCTGGCTCTGGGCTGGGGAGAAGTCTCTGGTGGGTCAGTTCTAGCCAGGGAAACAATCTTCAGCCCTTGGTGAAAACAGAAAGTGCTCTCTCTCAGAGAAGTCCCTGCCCCTGACCCCAGATTGGTCTTTCTTCATGCAAATGAGGACTCCAAATTCTCCCAGTTTGGTCCTAAAAGCACTGTCCCAATTGGTCAGTATGGAGTCACTCTGACTGGTTGGTGAATATGTTGAGGGAAATAGCAGTGCAGCTTTGATTGGGCCAGGAAAGTCTCCTTCCTGTTGGCTGCAATATTGTTTCAGAAACTACTTTATAAGCGTTGATTCATGGGTGGAGTATTTGGGGTGATGTCAGGATACAGTAGAATAGAAAAGGCCTTAACAGCACTACAGGAAACACAGAAAAGTACTGGGTTTAGGGGATGAACTGTCAGATTAGTTGTCTGAATCGAGTTGCATGTGGTAACTAGGTTTGGGTTAAGTCTGGATCACAAAGGAAATTTTGCATTGGAGATGTACATTATGAGTCACCTGGTAAGATGATATTTGAAATTGTGAGCACACACATTATATTCTAGGGTAGGAACTTAGAGTAAGAGAAAAGTAATGTTTTAGGACTGAGCCTTAAAGGGTCCCACAAAATACTTAATGACCTAAAACAAAAAAAGAGAAAGAGATCAACAATTTAGGAATAATAATAACTTAAAAAATCATGTTCAAGAAGCCAAGGAAGAAGAATGTTGAATGTGATGGAGTCACTGATGAGAAGCTAAGGAGGTAAAAATGGGGGACCTGTCTCAGGGACATGGAGATCATTAGGTCCTCATGAAGAGCTAATCTGATAACTTATTGGATTAGAGTGGGGGTAGATATCTCTCTCTCTCTCTCTCTCTCTCTCTCTCTCTCTCTCACACACACACACACACACACACAGACACACACACACACACACACACACACACACACACACACCACTCCCAAAAGAATTCTGTTAAATACATTTTTGAGTATATGTGGGTGACCATGTTCTAGATTCTATACATGCAAAATAATGGATGTTCATCCTAATGCTGCAAGGCATATGTTACTGTCCTCCTTTTACAGAGATGAAGTAAGTGACTTGACTGAGGCCACATTAAAAGGTACGTTTTGGAACCTGGTTTCTAACCCAATGCACACAGGCCCCCAGTGCCCACATCCCCTGTGTTACACAGCCCATTAAGGAAGGCTCCAAACTCAGTGGAATCTGCTTTTGTTGACTTTAATCTTATTTGTAAAATTTGGATTCATCTCACTCAGATACAAAATTGTTTTCAGATGTTTTTCTCTCATGTTGTAAGCAAGGTTGACCATGGGGCTATTAATCATTGCTGCAATAGATGAAGTTGACTTGTAAAAACCAATCTCCATTTCCATTTGGAACCACACTGTGGACTGAGATACCGTATCACAGGAGAAAACAGATGGTCCGTGTTCCTGGTGGAATTGCTTTTCAAAGGCATCCCTCTCAGCAGTTCACAAGTCCTGAATCCATTCTCACCCAATGTGATTCTCACAGTCGTCATATGCAGCTGATCTTTAATTATTTTGAAAGGGGATATATAGTATATTAGTAAATGACATTGGAAAATAACACTATAACTTTAGTACAGATACATTATGCAATTAAATATGGTGTGCACTGATTTCATACTTCACTATGAGTAAAAACATACTAAATGAGTGAAATTGCTTTCACAATTTCTTCTAACTGCCCTGTCTTTATTCAGCTGGCCAGCTTGGTCCAAGTCCCACCGATTAGTTAGAAATACTTTTCTTAAAAGCCTATCGAATTACTCTGCTAAACTGTGTAAAATCTTTAAATGACTTCCCACCACCAACAAGGCAAACTACTTGAACTCTCCTTACTTCAAGATTACAAAGCTGATAAAGTGGCTGAGCTGGGTGTAAACTCCATACAATCAGACATATACTTTAGCTTTCAATCATTAAATTATAATGATTTTCTAAAAGAGGGATTGGTGTAATACATTCTGAGGGCCAAATCCAGCCAGGCACTTGCTTTTGTATGACCTGCAGGCTAACATATGCTTCTTTCTTTCTTTCTTTCTTTCTTTCTTTCTTTCTTTCTTTCTTTCTTTCTTTCTTTCTTTCTTTCTTTCTTTCTTTCTTTCTCCTTCCTTCCTTCCTAAATCCTTCCTAAACCCACAGATATTTCTTATTGATTTTTTGAGAGAGAGGAAGGGAGAGGGAGAGAGAGATGTTGATGTGAGAGAGAAACATCAGTCTGTTGTCTCCTATATGTGCCAACTTTGGCTTGAACCCGCAACACAGGTAAATGCCCTGAATGGGAATTGAACCCAAATCCCAACAATGGTGTGGTATGCATACCCCCAGGGGTACAGAAAGATTTGGTGGGGGTATTCGTTGCACTGGAGTTTGGTGGGGATATGCACTGCACTGTGCTTAGCTGCACCTAATTCTACATTCTCATGAGTACGAAGGGTACTCAGTGTTACAAAAATTATAGAAGTGGTACACATATGTCAAAAGTTTGGGAAACACTGGAGTACACGAAGGAAAATGTCCAGCCAACTGAGCCACACTGGCCAGAATTCTACATTTTTAAAAAAATATTTTAAAAAGTCAAAGGAAAAAAGTGCTTTATAACACATAGACATCACATGAAATTCAAATGTCCATGAGAAGTAGCGTTGCTGGACACAGCCACACTCGTGGCTTCTGCATTGCCCATGGCTGCTTCATGCAACCAAACATTGGTGGTCACAGCAGAGAGCAGCCCACAAATCCTAAAACACACACCTCGCTCTTCGTGGGAAATATTCCAAAACCTAAATTAAACGCTGGTTTTAGGAAAGAGGAAATCGTGGCCGTGGAGTGAGAAGAGAGGGCTGAGGGAGGAGAACCAGGTCCGTGGGAACAGGGACAGGTGGTGCTGGGTGGACTGGGTGTCACAGCAAGGAAGCAAACATGTGGAGGAGAGTGAGTGAGAGTGAGGGGTGGGATGTGGGATGGGCTGAGCCATGCAGCAGGGTCCCAGACAACCATATTAACCACAGAAGGTAAGGCCTTTGATGTGACAGGTAGAAGATAGCATGACCAAAGGTTCAATGAGATTATAGAAGTGAAATCTAAAAGATGAGTCATTATTGTGACATTTGGTTAGCAGTTACTTAAAAATATATTGTTTCACTACAAAATCTCTTTTTAATCATGTGTGTGTAAAGATGCTATCAGTTTTAAATGTTTTTCTCATTCTCATTTGCCATATCATTATAAATTGAGCAAGTATTTCAAATTTTGGAAGAAGAATGAATTAGATTGATGATTAAAAGAAAAAATTAAGGATACTCTGTAATAAGAGTGTGTTTTCAATGCTGAATTTTTAATAAAAATAATATGCAATTTAGTCACTAATAAATGCTCTCTGTAACAGCTTGCTATGATTTTTAAATGAAAAGGGAATTTTTATGAATGAATGAATGAATGCATGTTTGTTTAGCTTTTTATTATGTATAAATTTAGGGTGCCACACTTATCGGTTAGACAATCAAAGGCTTTACATAGTGACCCAGCTGGCCTCACACAGTCATCACAATGTTATTGGCTCTGTTCCTCTGCTGAACTTACTTCCCTGGGACCGCTTTGTAGCTACCAAGTTGTGCTTCTTCCTTTACCTCTTTCACCAGAGCCCCAGCACCCCTCCCCTCATCTTTAAAAGTTATACTCTTGTCTTAATTTACTGTGAAGTGCCCTAAACACCCACACATAAAGGAGTGCATGGGATGAGGTTTTCCAATCTCAACTTGTTGAATAATTAACTTAAGTTCATAGTAATTTAAGATGACACATTTCACTGTCATTCAATTCTCATAGCAAAATTCTAACTTAGATATTATATCTACTTCACATATAGTTACTATTTCACATATAGAGGGAGGCTCATATAGCTCACCGTCCTGTCCAAAGTCAAATGAACATCTAACTTCAAGGCCAGGGTTGTTCCTGGAGAACATCAGCTCTAGGCAGGGATACCCTGCTTTAAAGCTCCAACCAAATCCCAGGCAGAAGAGCACTCTGAGACAGAGAAAACAGTATCACTTTCTGAAATAAACCTGTCCTACCATAGGCCTCCCATGAGAACAAGTCACTCGTGCCCTGTGCTTGGATGTGCTGCATCACGCAGGGAGTTGTGTGGAACTGAAGGCTGCTCAGGAGGCGGGTTAGGGGTCTGGACACTGTTTTAAGGTGATTCTCAGTCTTGTTCCTAAAATCCACAACCCATAAGATCCTGTCAGGTTAAAGCCAGGGAAGGAAGGCCTCTGATGATGAAACCAAGGGCCAGAAAAAGAGAAATGATACAGAATGTTTTATACTGGCCAATTTGGTAAAAATATGGGCTAACACCTTTCCAAGTCTTTTATGAATAGCATTAGTGAAAGCACAGCTGTGAAGGTTGATATTAATCTATACTAATAAAAGGGCAATATCCAAATTTGTACAACACCCTCACAGTAATAACTGAACTGTGAGGTAACATAGGGCAACAAGGCTGATGTGGGGGTTAGCAAGGGACGGCCAAACAACTGATCAGCAGGCTGCGTGGGGCGACCAGGCCAGCAGGGTAGTTAGTGAGGGATGAGCACATGACTGACAAGCAGGCTGCATGGGGCAACCAGGAGGGCAGGGAGGCATAGTGAGGGGTGGCCAGGCCAACAGAGGGGGCAGTTGGGGGCGATCAGGCCTGCAGAGGGGGGCAGTGAGGGGCAACCAGGCCAGTGGGGACAACAGTAAGGGGCGACCAGGCCAGCAGGGGGGAGAAGTGGGAGCAACCAGGCAGTTGGGTATGACCAGGTTGCAGAGGGGGCAGTTAGGGGCCATAGGTCTGGCAGGCAGAGGTGGTTAGGGGTGATCAGGTGGCTGGAGAGGGGGGCAGTTAGGGGCAATTAGGCAGACAGGGAGGTGAGCAGTTAGGAACTAGCATACCTGGATTGTGAGAGGGATGTACGATTGTTGATTTCAGCCTGATCCCTAGGATCGGGTCAAAACCAGCGGTCTTACATCCCCTGAGGGGTCCTGAATTAGAGAGGGTCTAGGCTGGGCTGAGAGGACCGCCCCCCGACGCACAAATTTTGTGCACTGGGCCTCCAGTGTCTTTATAAAAGAGGTAGGACCCTGAGGCTGGGAGACTTTGGCCCACTTGCACAGGGCTCACATCTAGTGCAGTGATAAGACCGGGACTTGAACTGCCTGCTTGGTTCTGACCTTTGCATCATTTCAGTGCTCGATCTGCCTCCAAGGTTGCCCACTCCTCTGAGGAGAAGGAGGCCCAGAGCACAAGTGTGGTGGCTGTCAGCCACCTCACTCTGTGCTCTGGATCAGCTGCCAGCTGCCAACCACCCACAGGAGACTGCCTTGTCCGGGGCAGGATGGGATCGTGGGGAGGAATAAAGAATAATTCTAATTTGCTGCAATGATTTCTTTCTTTTTAAGAGCCTCCAGCGAATGGTGTCCCTGGTGAAGTCCCTGGTGCCCTACTCGCACAGGACTTTGCCTCTTGCCAATCTGAGTTCCCTGTTCAGTGTCCCCAGTGACTCAGTCGGTGACCTTGATCAAACCACAAGGCGCCTTTCTTTACTCTCCCAGTTCCTCCATCCATAATGTGATTATAAATAATACATGCCCCCGAGCTGCTTCAAAGGGGTCACAAAGGCATTAATAATGTAATTATTTCTAAAGTGCTTTGAAATCCTGGAGTGAAATATGATATTAAAAATATCACTGCACTCAAATTTTTTCCTGACAGGCAGACTGAAATGAGAAAACTTGCTCACTGTGTGGAAAATAAGTCTTGTGGGTACATAACTTACCTTGAGAAAAATGCTTTCATACAGGGGTCTCTACCCTCATTAGTTTTGTTTAAGGTGCTGTGAGCTGTTCTCTTTTCTCTACACTTTCAAAATTATTAAATTTAAAATTACATGAGGAAATTGAATTATAAGAGTCCCTATATTGGAGTCCCCAGATTAAATACAGAACAAACAGCTGCATTTGAATTCCAAAAATATACCCCAATAATATTTTTTATAATATTATTAAACTAGAGGCCTGATGCATGAAATTCCTGCAAGGGGCTTGGCCCTAACAGCCCTAGCTTCACCTGGAAGGTTGTCCAGATGGTCATTCTGCTGTTCAGTCTAATTAGTGTATTAGGTCTTCAATATATAGGATCATATTAAATAATTTATATAAGTACATACTAAGTATTTTATAGGCATACTTGTACTAAAACAATTCATTATTTATATAAAATTCAAACTTAATTTCATGCTTCTTATTTTAATTTGTTAAACCTGGCAACCCTACCTCAAATCCTACTTCTCTGTCTAACTTGATTATTTGTCAGTCTGAATTGGTGAAAATCTTTTGTGGAATAATAGTAAAAATAGATGATCTCACTTGTTTCAGATAATATAAACATTAAACAAATTAAATCAGTAGTCTCACCAAGTTTTGATTCCTCAAAAACAAATAATAGGTTTGATTCTCCTTTATATTGTCTGGATTCAGCATGGAGATTTTGTAACATTCCAAGCACCAGGTAAATGTTTGTTGAATAAGTTAATGAATAAATAACAAGGTCAGTGAACAGCTTGAATTAAACTGAAGGAATTTAAGGCACTTGGGAAACTTATTATGGGTTATAATCCATTATCACAATAATTCTATATGGTGAATTGGAAGATGATGATTAAATTAGTTTATTAACTTTCTTCAAAAAATTTTTTATTAATTTTAACAAACAGTTAATTAATGCCTTTTTATGTGTAAAGAATCTTGGTACTGGACCATACTACTTATGTTATTTGTTATAACAAAGTTACTGCTTACATATAATCCATTGAAGAGTGAAGCTATCCTAAAAAAAAAAAAAAAAAGGAAGGGTAGAAATGAAGAATATGCAAATGTTTTGAAATACATTTTTTCTATCTTTATTGAGATACTAGAGGCCTGCATGGGTAGAGTCCCTAGGCCTGGCAGGTGATCAGGGCCAATCTGTGAGTTACTGGAGGGGCAATCAGTGGGGTCCCCACTGGCACCCACCTTGCCGGCCTGACACCATCTGCCTATTAGTTGGCCCTGCCACTGCTGCTGATTGCCTCTCTCTGTGGGGCCACCAGTGGGACGATTCGGGGGGAGGCATGCTGGCACCAGCTTTGTCTGGCCTGGTTCTGTAGGCTGGGGGCAGCTCCTGCATTGAGCATCTACCCTCTGGTTGTCAGTGTACATCATAGCGACAGGTCGTTCTACCCGTTTCCCCCCACCCTTTTTGGTTGATTTGCATATTAGACTTTTATTATATAGGATAAATCACACAAATTATATGCATTTTACTGTGTCAAATGATGATTTGATATAAATATGTATTATGAGTTGATTACATAACCAATTAACATATCTATCAATTATATAGCTATCATTTTAGTGTATGATGAAAACATTTAGGATATACTTCTGTAGTTAACAGTAAATTTCAAGTATATAGTACAGTATTACTCAACTATAGTAATAAGGCTGTATATTAGATCTCCAGAGTTTATTCATTCTACAGAACTGAGACTTCGTGTATTTGACCACCATCTCCCATTCCACCAACCCACAGCCTCAGGCAACATTCATTTTATTTTTTTTATGAAACTGATTTTTATAGATTCCACATATGAGTGAGAGCATGCAGGTTTAAAATTTTTCCCATGCTTGGGTTTATTTTATTTAGCATAATGTCTTCAAGTCTTATACATATTGTTGCAAATGTGATTGAGACAGGTTGAGTAGATGTCTTGGGTATTGTGAGTAATGCTGCAACAAACATATAAGTACAGGTGACTTTTCATGATACTGATTTATGTCCTTTCGATAAACACCCTGAAGTGGAATTGCTGAATCATGTAGCAAATACATTTTACTGTTTTGAAGAGCCTCTATTCGGTTTTTCATAAGGTTGTACCAATTCGTAGCCCCATAAGTACTGCAAAGTAGTTCCCTTTTCTCCACATCTACACCAATGCTACCTTTATTTTTTCTATAATAGCCAATTTAATGCAAAATGATACCATGTTATGGTTTTGGTTTGCATTTCCACAATACTTAGTGAAGGTGAGGATTTTTTTCATACACCTGTTGGCCATTTGTATGTTGTCTTTTGACAAATGCTACTTAGGTCCTCTGCCCATTTTTAAAAAATATATTTTATTGATTTTTTACAGAGAGGGAGGGAGAGAGATAGAAAGTTAGAAACGTTGATGAGAGAGAAATATCCACCAGCTGCCTCTTGCACGCCCCCAACTGGGGATGTGCCTGCAACCAATGTACATGCCCCTGACCGGAATCAAACCTGGGACCTTCAGTCCCCAGACCGACGCTCTACCATTGAGCCAAACCAGTTTCAGCTCCTTTGCCCATTTTTAAGTTGAATTATTTATTGTACTGTCATTGAGTGAAATAAGTTCCTTATATGTTTTGAATATTAACCCTTTATCAGATTATGATTTGCAAACATTTTGTCCCATTTCACAGGTTGTATCTTTACACTGTCCATTGTTTTCTTTGGCATGCAGAAGCATTTGAGCTTGCTGCAATGCCCTTTATTGACTGCTCTTTCTCTATTGTGTCATTGGCAACTTTTGAAGATTGGTTGATGGTAAATGTGTGGGATTATTTCTGGATTCTCTATTCCCTTCTCTTGGCCTATATGTTTGTTTCTACGTCAGTACTATACTGTCTTGATTACTATAGCTTTGTAGTATACTTTGCAATCAGGTATCATAATGTTGTAGTTTGTTGTTTGTCTATGTTCTTTTTTTCCTTTTTTCTCAACTGCTTCAATTACTTTGGCTATTTAGAATCTTTTTTGGTTCCAACTGAATTTTAGGATTTCTTTTTCAATTTTATGTGAAAATGCCATTTGGGTTTTGTTAGGGATTACATGATATCTGTGGATTGCTTTGGGTAATATGGACAATTTAACATTATTAATTCTCCCAGTTCATGAACATGGCATATCTTTCCATTTATTTTCACCTTCTTCAATTACTTCCATTAATGTGTTTTACCTTTCAGTGTACAGATTTATCACCTCCTTTGTGAAAATTCCATGCATTTTATTGTTTTTGATGCTATTGTACATTGGACTATTTTCTAAATTTCTTGTAAGGATACCTTGTTATTAATGTACATAAATAGATCTGATTATTATAGTTGATCACGTATTCTGTAAATCTATTGAAATTGTTTATTACTGCTAATAATACAGTTCTTTTGGTAGAGTCTTTTGGATTTTCTATGAATAAGATAATGTCATCAACAAATAGAGACAATTTTACTTCTTCCTTTTCAATTGATGTGCCTTTTTGCCCTTGCCTTCTTGCTCTGGCTAGGACTTTCAGGGCTTTATTAAATAGAAGCGGTGAGAATGAGCTTCCTGGTCCTGTTCCTGGCCCTGGAGGAAAAGCTTTGAGTTGCACCTTTGACCATGTTATTAGCTGTGGGCTTCTCATAAGGGAACTTTATTATGTTGAGGTCCATTCCTTCCATACCTGGTTATTTGAGAGTGCTTGTTGTTGTTGTTGCTGTTGTTATAAAAGTGTTGGATTTTCGATTCCTCCCTCCTCTACATTTGTTGAAATGGTCATGTGATTTTTAGTCTTCATTCTGTTATTTTAGTGTACATAGCTATTGATTTTTACATATTTTGAACCATCTTTGCATCTCACAGATAAATCCACTTGATTACAGTATATAATAATTTCAATATGTTGCTAAAATCAGTTTGCTAGTATTTTGTTATGGATTTTGTATCTATATTCATCAGAGATGTTGACATGCAATATCCATGTGTGGCTTTCCATTCCTTATCTGGCTTTGTCATGAGGTCAATTGTGGCCTGAAAATTTTTAAGAGGATTGGCATAAATTATTTTTTAAATGTTTGGCATAATTCGCCAGTGAAGTTTCCTGGTTCTGAACTTCTGTTTGTTGGGACATTTTTTATTGCATCTTCAATTTCCTTACTAGTAATTGGTCTGTTCAGATTTTCCATTTCATCCTGATTCAGTATTGGTAGGTGGTATGTTTCTAGGAGTTTATCCATTTATTCTAAGTTTTCCAATTTGGAGGCATATAATTATTCATAGTAACCTCTTATCATCCTCTATTTCTGTGGTACCAATTGTGATTTTCCCTGTTTCACTTATAATTTTATGTATTCAAGTATTCTATTTTTTCATAATTAGTTCTCTAAATTCTTGTTGATTTAATTTGTTCAAAAAATTGGAAAATTCATATATATGTGGAAATTAAACAACTGATTTTATATATATATATGAGAGAGAAACATCGACCAGTTGCCTCTTGCACACCCCCTACCGGGGATGTGCCAGCAACCAATGTACATGCCCTTGACTGGAATCTAACCTGGGACCCTTCTCTGTGTGTGTGTGTGTGTGTGTGTGTGTGTATAAAATCTTGAGACAAATTAAAATGAGATTCAGCAAAAGCAGTTCTAAGAGGGGAGTTATAGTTGTATAAATGCCTATTTAAAAAAACGAAGATCTCATCCAGCCACAGTGGCTCAATGGTTGAGCATCAACCTATGATAAAGGAACTCATGGTTAGATTCCCAGTCGGTGCACATGGCTATGTTGTGGGCTCAATCCCTAGTAGGGGGTGTGCATGAGGCAGCCGATCAATGGTTCTCTCTCATCATTTGTTTCTATCTCTCTCCCCATCTCCCTTCCTCTCTGAGATATGGAGATTTCAAATAAACAATCTAGCCGAAACCGGTTTGGCTCAGTGGTAAAGCGTTGGTCTGCGGACTGAAGGATCCCAGGTTAGATTCCAGTCAAGGGCATGTACATTGGTTGCTGGCACATCCCCGGTAGGGGGTGTGCAAGAGGCAGCTGGTTGATGTTTCTCTCTCATGGATGTTTCTAGCTCTCTATCCCTCTCTCCTCCTCTCTGTAAAAAATCAATAAAATATATTTTTTAAAATCAAATAAACAACCTAACTTTATACCTCAAGGAACTAGATGAAGAAAAGCAGCATAGTATGCCCAAAGTCAGCACAAGGAAGCAAATATTGTAACAAAGAACAGAAATAAATAAAATAGAAACTATATTAAAAAAAAACACAATTAAGGAACTACTTAGAAGTCAAGTTAAAAGTAAAGATATGTTGGTGAAGAACAAAACCAAGGAAGAATAAAACTTCCACTGAGATGTTAAATCCTCGGGTCTGACAGCTGGGTTCACATTCTGACCTTGTCAAGCGCTGTAATCTGGGAAGTTTACTTAACCCCCAAGGCACAGTCTCTTGGACTATATATGGGAATAATCATAAAAGCTCCCATATGAGGTCAGTGGGATTACTGCACAAGAATATGCAAATGAAGCCTTTAACCTTGTCTCTGCAGTAAAGACAACTCTGAGCTCTCCACAGCATTTGTCTCCCAGTCATTGGACTGTCATTGAAGTAAACGGGGTAAAGTACATAGATGGTTACTTATTTACCTGAAATGAGCAATTAAACATTTTATATGAAAACAAATATAATTATATTCCAGAGTTACATTCATCATTCCCATAAAATTAACATAAAATGCATGTATTTATTCAAACTTAATGTTATTAGATTCTGTCTAAGATTATTGTGATACCATTATTCTCTTCTATTTTCAACGTTATTAGAGTGGTAATGATTGAGAAGCTCTAGGGCAAAGAACAAAAAGTAAGGTGAGTAAGTACATGTTAGTGTAGCATAGCCGCTCCATGAGCAGTAACTGTTTTCTTCCAGGCTCTGTATGTTCATTGTCATGTTAACGCCCACAAGTAGCAGTTACTTTAAGGCTCTGTGTTTCCAATGACATGAAGAAAGAGAGACTCACAGGCAGGACGTTCTCCTTCACCAAGGCATGAAGACCTCAGCTTGCCTGACACCAAACCCCTTGCGCTTCATGTCACATCACTTCACAGCTGGTTAGGGCTGGTGTTGTCAGGGACGTGGCCCCAGCGGAATATTAAGAGTTTCAAGGTGAAGCTCTATGCTGCTTTTGCTCCAATTATATTGGTCTGTTTTCTGAAACAAAGTTCTCTAATAGCGAAATAAACTCATAAGCTGAGAGGTGATTGTTACAGTCCTTGACAACAAGCAAAGAACAAGTAGGGTACTGACCATGGGAAGCTAACTGTTTCTGTGTCTATCACACAGCTACCCTGGAGGGCCACCACTGGGAGACCCCCTGCGGAACCACCTCCACAGGGACAGTTCCTGCGGGGCTGCAGGTGCCTCAGTCAGTGACGGAATTAATGTCAAGCCCAGTTAACACATGGAATAATAAGTACACAATATCTTATTCAGAACAAAATCACACCATCATTACTTCACTAAAAGGGAATAATTTACCTTTTGACACATTTTGCATGGATCAAGCAAAAAGAAGAAGCCAGGGAAAAGAACACTGTCCTGCCTCCACCTAAGACCCAAGACCTCCTCGCTGTTCTGTCCCTTCCTTGTGTTTCTTTCCTGCAACTCTGAGTTTTAGACTGTTTTGCTCTCTGAACAGTCTTCATTTACTCAAGCTAGTTAGTTACTAATTACCACACGTAGGGCCTCCCTCGTATACTCCCATGGAGGCCAATTGCACCTCTAGTCCAGTGGGTTAGCTTTAAGGTGCATCTCAGGCACCTAGAGGGTTTACTAAAGTGAAGACTGCTTGGCCCCATTAGAAATCCTGATTCCTAGAATCAGAATTGTCATGTATAACAAGGTAATGCTACTTGTCCAGGGCACACTTTGAATATATCTATTTTTATTATTGATTTTAGAGAGAAAGGAGGGAGAGGGATAGAGAGATAGAAACATTGATGAGAGAGAAACATCAGTAGGCTGCCTCCTGCTCATTCCTACTGGGATTGAACCCAAAACTCTGCCATATGCCCTGACTGGAATCAAATCAGCGCTTCTTAGTCCATGGGACGATGCTCGATCTACTGAGCCACAGTGGCCAGACTACTCCAGGGCACACTTTAAAATCACTGCTTCAGCCAGCGAGGCCCTGGCTCTGAAGAGCTTTTGGCTCAGTACCCAGCTGTTTGCTGTGGGTAACCTATTCTTTTTTTCAATGAAATTGCCTAATATAATTATATGTTTCAGGTGTACAATTTATAGCACATTATCTGTATACTAGAGGCCTGGTGCATCAAATTTGTGCACAGGGTGGGGTGGGTGTCCCTCAGCCCAGTCTGCACCCTCTCCAATCTGAGATCCTTTGAGGGATGTTAAACTGCCTGTTTAGACCTGATGCCACCAGGATCGGGTATAAATTGACAGTCGGACATCCCTCTCATAATCCAGGACTGCTGGTTCCCAATTGCTCACCTGCCTACCTTCCTGATTGCCCCTAACCGCTTCTGCCTGCCAGCCTGATCACCCCCTAACCACTCTCATGCCAGCCTGATTGATGTCTAACTGCACCCCTGCCAGCCTGTTTGCCCCCAACTTCCCTCTTCTGCCTCCTGGTCAACCCTAACTGCCCTCCCCTGCAGGGTTGATCGCCTCCCTTGCAGGACTGGGGCCTCTCAACTGCCCTCCCTTGAAGACCTGGTGCCTCCCAACTGCACTCCCCTGCTGGCCATCTTGTGGTGGCCATCTTGTGTCCACATAGGGGCAGGATCTTTGACTACATGGGGGCAGTCATCATGTGTGTTAGAGTGATGGTCAATCTGCATATTACTCTTTTATTAGATAGGATAGAGGCCTGGTGCATAGGTGAGGGCCAGCTGGTTTGCCCTGAAGGGTATCTTGGATCAGGGCGGGGATTTGAGTTGGTGTGTGGGATGGCCTGGGCAAAGGGCCTGTGGTGGTTTGCAGCCAGGCCACGCCCCCTGGTGACCCAAGCAGAGGCCCTGGCATCTGGAATTTATTTACCTTCTACAATTGAAACTTTGTAGCCTGCAATGGAGCCAAGCGTCCTGATCACTCCCACTGCTGCCATTTCTGTTTGGTTTTATGTATGTTCTATAATTGAAACTTTGTAGCCTTGAGTAGAGCCTAGGCTGGCCAGGGTGTGTGGAAAGCTTGGCTTCTGATGCCTGGGAAACCCAAGCCTTTCAACTGCTCTCTGAGGCTGCAGCCATCTTGGTTTGGGTTAATTTGCATACTCACTCTGATTGGCTGGTGGGAGTGGCTTGAGTGGAGTGACCGTTAATTTGCATACCACTCTTTTATTAGGTAGGATTGTATTTTGTGTTCACCACTCCAAGTCAAGTCTCCTTCCATCACCATTTATCCCCATACCCTCCCCAACCTCCCTGCAGTCCCTTTCTCTCTGGTAGCCTATTCCTATATTTTTCCTCAGTGGATGGCTACATATTTCCTGTAGATAACCAAGTCTCACTGAAACTGTCAGACTCTAAAAGCATCCCAGCCTGTAACTCCTTGCCCATGCTTATCACCTACTCACAGGGAATGCAGCCTGATTATGTACACACCTGTCTTACCCTTACTTTCATACTGAATATTACAGTGCCTCCCAGAAAGCAGGGTGGAAAAAGTTAGGCAAAAAGCAGGTACAGGAGTCAGACAGGTTTGGGTGTGATGTTACATGTCACACACATCCGGTTCTCACTGGGTTTGTTTCATTACTTAAAAGTCAACATACACAAAATCAGCTTGCAGCGCTGTTGTGAAAATGACATAAATTAACACCAAGGTTCTCAGATTTAGGGGCACATGAGACTCTCCTGAGGGTTTACTAGGGTACAGCTCCCCAGGCCGGATCCCAGAGTTCTGAGTCTCGGTGTGTGTGTGGGGGACGGTGGTGGTGGTGCGGGGGGGGGGGGGGGGGGGGGGGGGGGAGATCTGAGCATTGCCGCTGAGGCTGTGTACCACGCTGTGCTGCTGGCCTGGCCAGGGCAGTGCTTTGGGAACCTCTGAACTGGTCACAACAAAGGGCTTAGCCAGGGCTTCCTTATCTGCAGCAAGCCACCATGGGATTTTTCTCTTCCTTCTCATTTTGATTGATCCTCATTGTCTTTATTCTTTGAATAGATTCATAGAAACATCCCTGTCTGCCTGACCTGGTTGTTTTAAGTCTGACATTCCCATTTACCATTTCAAAGTCAATGTTGCTGACATTCTTTATCTCAGGACCAGTCTGCCCCTGACACAGTCCATTTCGTTGGTGATGTGGCACCTTTACTGAGATTTTAGGCTGTTTCTCTACATTTCTAGCTACCTGTGACCTGCTTTCCAGCTCTCCCACCATTAGCCACAGTGGCAGCAGCGGAGGTGTGAGGTGGGGGTACCTTCTGCCCCGGTGAAGGCAGAAGGTCTGAACTCTCACTGCAGACAGAGGCTCTGAGTGCAGTGAGAGTTAAACACACAGAACCTCTCCAGCAGTTATGTCTGCCCCCCCCTACCCCCAACACCCCGCTTTTGAAAAGCAACAGCGAAATGAAAGAGCATCGGATCTATTTGGAAACTTGCCTGCTGGCAACAGCCTTCTGCTTCTCTCTCCGGAAGGAAGTGCTGGGGCCTCCGCTGCTTTCCTCTCCGCCAGCTCCCAGCTCTCTTCCTCTGGCTCCTGTGGGTCCGCACGCCCTCTGCGCACTGAGCCCCGCTGAGCGACGCCAAAGGGAGCATCACCCGGTCCTCCTCACAGAGAAAGGCCGGCTCCCCCATGGGCGAGGCCTTGCTCCGGCAGGACGCGTTTCATCTGGGGATATCCAGCCTCAATGTCAATGCTCACAAAGCTCTCGGGGGGACGTGGAAGGTAACCCTCTTTTGGACACTGCCTCTCACCGTCGCAGGTGGATTCTGCTGTAAAGAGGTGAGGTGTTTCCTGGAGCTGCTCCTGTTTCTCTAAAACGTATGCATTGTTTCAATGACAGTGTAAGGACATAGTAAATGTAATTCTGTGGTAGAGTGGTCTCTCAGTAAGAACTTTGAAAAAATAATGTTAGGACCAACTACACCTGATAAAGAATATGACAGACTGAGGGCTTACCTTTTTAAAAAAAATCAGTTCTAAAACGGCACACGTAGCAGAACCCACACTGGCGGCTCTGCAGCTGTCCACAGGGCTCTGGAGCTCAGCGGGGGTCCTGGAGAGCTGCATGTAACTGCTCCTCTTCCCCACAGCACACCCCAGAGGCGAGAGAGGGCTTCAAAGACAGCCGCTGTGCGCTGTTTCAAACAGTTCCGACCCCAGTGCTGAAACTCAAACTGCTCAGCTTCTGAGGCCATGCAATGCTGCAGTGAGCCTGTGGGTCAGACTTCATCCCCACCCACCGTCCATCAGCTCTCCTTACCGCTAAATATCCGCTCTCATTAACTGCTTTTCTCTTTTACCCTAACAGGAATCAAAGTCTCTAACGCAGGTTTTGCTTTAAAGGATCCTGTGTATTATTTAGGAGATAATAGATCCACCAAATTCACTGTGTACTTATTGTGATGGATCCATGCAAAACAATCCCTACGGTCCAGACAGGAGGTCCACTTTTGGAAAAATTAGCAGTTTCCATTGAAAAGACACTGACATCATTTTGTATCAGCTTCGAGGCATGGCGGTGCATGTATTATTGTTACTAAACAACAACACTGTGTAACAGACATCAGCAACTCAGTCTTCCAAGTTGGGTTAGAAGCTTAGGGAGGCTTTATAACCTCATTACCATTATATCTTACAGAGGAATAAGGATTGGAATCCAAACATAACCACCTGGATTATCTATTCTTGGTAATTATTGCTTATATCATAGATGATGAAAGAGAGATAGTCACATGCAGCATTTTTTTATACAAAGGCCCAGTGCATAAAATTCGTGCATGGGAGGGGTTTTCCCCCCAGCCCGGCCTGCACCCTCTCCAATTTGGTACCCACCAGGGGATGACCAGCTGCGGACAGTCAGACATCCCTTTCCCAATTTGGGACCGCTGGCTCCTAACTGCTCACCTGCCTGCTGGTCTGATCACCCCTAATTGCCTACCCTGCTGACCTAGTCATCCCTAGCTGCCATCCCCTGCAGGCCTGGTAACCCCTAACCACCTGTGCCTTGGCCCTGCCACAGTGGCTCTGTGTGGAAGGATGTCCAGGTGAATCTCACAATGATGTCAGGTCTAATTAGCATATTGCCCTTTTATTAGTATAGATTCTACAACATAAGTTTTAAGGTAGAATTGCATTAGTAGAATGAAGAGACATTTCATAAAAAAATGTTATGTTAGTTTTTTCACTTCTTTATGACAAAAAGTTAAGTGTTTAAGAATAAAATTGCTTGCCCTGCCTGGTTTGGCTCAGTAGCTAGATCTTCAGCCTGAGGACTGAAGGTCCCTGGTTGGATTCTGGTCAAGGGCATATGCTGGGTTGTAGGCTTGATCCCCAGGAAGGCTCATGCAGGAGGCAGCTGACCAATGATTCTCTCTCATCATTGATGTTTCTACCTCTCTCCCTCTCCCTTCCTCTATGAAATCAATAAAAATCTATTTAAAATTTTTTAAAAATAAGATTGCTTAGCTACAAAGCCAAGTAAGGTGTATCATTATTGTCCCTGATAAAGTCTGAGCAGCTCAGTTGCTAAGCAACTTCGCTGGGTTCATTCATATCAAATAAAATCCATGGAGAAGCAACTAAGCCCACCATGCATTTAGGCTATAAAGACCGAAAGCTGGGGAGGACAGAGTGCTTCTGGGTAGGAGACAGTGCAGGTCAGCCCTGGGAGGCAGGGAAGATGTGGTAATGCCCAGTGCCTGGAAGCACTGAAGGGTCTGGAATATGAAAATCTGCTGGGGGCGGAGTAGGCCCTGCTCTCCCAGAGGTCAAGTCGGAAGGAGGGCAGGGGTGTGGTTCTAGGAAATCCCCTTCCTGTGAGGCTCCTCCTTCTCCCCTTAACCCCCTAACCTGTCCATTTGGATGAAGGGGTGGTAAGCAGGTATGCAGTTCCTGGGAGGGATGCCCCTCAGTCCTGGATCTCTCTGGGGTGGGGGAGGGGTGTTTGTATTGGTTTATTTGATTCTTCTTATACTCTGAAGGGAGTGTCTGCCAGACATGTCTCACCAGAGCTGCCCCACATGATGCCTTTTCTCTTCCTTCCCCGCTGCCCTAGCTAACGTGCATGAGATCGCCAGAGACAAAACTGGGGCTCCAGTTGCATTGCATGGAGATTGCACTCCACAGGAACCTGCCTGATCCAGGGAGGGTTGGGGTCATTCATTGCTGGAAAGGCTAGATTTAAATGAAGCCTCCTCTTGGAAAGGCGCAGGCTGATCCATTTGCAGAGGGTTTATCATCCCTTCAGGCTGTTTCTTTGGAAACCACAAACTCAAGATAGCAGAGCTGGGGACCGCCCCTGGGCTAGGCCACCTCCAGGCCAGGCATTGTGGCAGACCTGTGCACTCTCTGCCAGTGGGCGGGCCTCCGTCAGGTTCTGTCCCTGGACCGGGTGACTCTGGGCCGGGCAGCGCAGTGGGCCTGTGTGCACCTCTGCTGGTGGCCTGTGCATGCCTCCGTTAGTGGCCACCTCTGCCAGGTTCCGCTCCCATGCCAGGCGACCTCTGGGCCAGGCAGCGCAGGCTTCTGGGCTGCCCCTCGGCCAGGTGCCCTCCGGGCTGGGCCATGTGGGGGCCACCTCCCCTGGGGGACTGCCCCAGGCCATGTGGATGTCCTCCTGGTGATGGCAGTCCCTACCCACCAGCTCCTGCTGTGCATGCCTCCTGCTGACTGGTTGTGACATTATGGCATCTGGGCTAATTTGCATATTCCTCTATTATTGTATAGGATTATGATTTTATGTACGGTAAGTAAATGAATTAAACTGAGTAATTCCCCATTGTATTTGCTCAGTTAAATGGTGACTGGTTAAATGACTTTGTAAGTTAAGCAAAACTAACCATGCTTAAAACAGTTGTAACATTTAGATTTAGTTTTAGGTATCATTTAGCCCAGCCAGCAGTTTTCCACACCCAGGGGAGGTTTTGGCTGTTCAAGGGGTGCTGCTGGTATATGGTAGGCAGACACGTTTAGTAGAACATGGGAAGGTCCCCAGAATGAATTGTCCTGCAATCTATGTCATTTTCAAATATATGAATTGACTAATTAATTCAAGGAAAAAAAACTTGTTCAAAATTGTTAAGCCTGAAATGACTGCATTTTACATTACTCCCTCCTCCCAAAAAACACTTTAACTCATGTTTCTTTTTTGCATAGTTTTAACATTACTGAATTTTACAGGAATACATCTAAACCTGTAAACTGAGGCTAAGTTTTACTGTTTTAGTTCATAACACAACCAAGAATTGCTTACTCTTGGGCAAAGCACATGGAGAACCACAATGTTGCAACATTTGAATTGCTAACAAAATATACCTGATTCAGGCAATTTCTATAGCTGTTGCAATTACTATGATTCTATGTTTAGATACAAGCATTTATTTCTTTATGTCTCTTAATAGATTTGCCTGTTCATTTGCAAGCATTATTATTTTATAATAACTTACTTTTATTTATATTTTACATAGCCTTAGAACAACATATGTCAAAAAATTTGTGTTGGTAAATTACATTATAATTTCCATTATAAAATAAAAAGGGGAATAATCAAACATTTATTATAAAATGGTGTGATAGCTATTATATTACCCGGAGCCAAGGGACTCACTCGCCTGATTCTGAGTTCTTTTACACTTACTTTACCGCTGTCTTCCTAAAAGAAGTTAACTGGAGACCCTCCCTTCCTTTTGACTGGTGTAGCCCTCATTTGTTTTACTCTGTCTAGATAGAAAGTGTTTATGTGTAGTAGGTCTGTAACTCACAAGATGCAGTTCAAAATATTGACAGTGAAAATAAATTTTAAAAATTCCAGAATTAAAATGCCTATTAGAACACCAGGTTTCACCTATTAATCTAACCCAGTGATTTTCATCCTGGCTGATGCTGCAGCACTGACCCTGATACTGTCAAATAAAAAATGACAACAGTCAACAAACAATAGCCTTTCAGTGTGACTGAACCAAAAGTATACCTATTTTTTTGTCAGATCAGCACAAAACATACTCTTTTAGTGTGCCAGAGAATTTTAGTAATTAGTTTGCATGTCATGTGATGAAAAAAAGTGGAAAACCATGGCTCTAATCTGAAGATTAGAAAGATAGATAAAGCCAGGGGTTTGCAGGAACAGAGACTATAAGAACCTCTCAGGGCTGCAGGGAGTGTGAGCCGAGTGGCTATGTTGGACAGGTATGAGGACAGTCATGTCAAATATAGGAATACTAGAGGCCCGATGCACAAAACTCATGCAAGGGGCTCGGGCCTCGCAGCCCTGGCTTCATCCCGAAGGACATCCGGTCTAATTAATTAGCATATTATGCTTTTATTATTATAGATAGTTTGACTTACCAATTCTGCTGTTGAGTATGCCTCACAAAGACATCATTTGGAACAAATGCTCACACTGGTCTACATGGGAGTACAAACATACATACAAACATACTAATTAACTGGTGTTCCCTACAGTGGCTATGAACTGGGAGCAAAATTTTGTGTTCAGCACCAGGAGAGTGACAGGTAAACATGTAGGGTTTTATGTTGAAAGCATAGCAGTAGGTGGACACACAGGTATATGGATAAAATTTAAAATCTAAATATTTAATGAAGACATCTAAGAAGAATGTGTTATATAACAATATACTTTTCTTATACATTTTAAAAATATGCAAGAATCATATAGATGTTGCATCAATATATAACAGCAAAAACGCATATTAAGCAAATTGAAAAAGTGGCCTGCAGATGGCAATTGCAATGATACTGTGGCATTGGGCTAAAAGTTAAGGATTGATTTTCAATTTACTTACAGCCTATGAAATTGAATAGTTTCAAAGTTATAAGTATTTTACTTATAGTTCTTAAGGAAAAGGCATAAATTCACGAAACAAAATCTATTCGGTTAACTTTTAAAAATTAGATTACTTTCCCTTTTACTTAAAGGTAAAGGGAGGGGCCCTTATAGTGCAAGGGCAGTGTCACCTGCTGCTTTTCTCCTCCTTTCTGTGACCCTCCCTTCCAGCTCAGCTCTCACATCCACCCCGGCTGCTTCCCTCTGCATTTCACTCTGTTCCCATTGAAGAAGTTCAAGAGTCAATTTAATACTCTGAGAGCCAACCTGGGGGTTGGAGAAAGGGGAGAGACAAGCCTGGCTTCTCTTCAGGGGCCATGGAGGAGGGAGGAGGAAGCAGGAGCTCAGAGGGCTCTGGCCCAGCACCACCTCCTCTGGACTCCACAGTTGCTGCGCCCAGGGAATGGCATCCATTCGATCTCGGGAGTAATGGGAAAGGACAGGCCCAGTCCAGCAGCAAAATCAAGTTTTGCAAGGTCAAAAAGCAGTAAGACATTTTAAAATAGTGTTATCATTACAGAGATAGTTATTTATAAAAATCAAGGGGATTATTCTGGCCTGGCTATTCCGATCCTTAGTGTGGTAAATACATGGTGGGCAAACAGTTTTTCAAAAACTTATCTTAGATCCAGTAAGGAATACCTAAGGACTCTGCCATTCCCCTCTGCTTCAGCATTTTGATTGTGAGTTCAATTTCCAGAGTCCCTATCTTCCAAGTGGTAGAGCCCTGAATATGAAGACATATTTTGATCATAGGAAAGGAAAAGCCCAGTACAAATGACACCTCATCTGCAGCTTACAGAGCAGGTCAAGTGCATTTGGTTTGATAAGTACACTTGACTCTAATCATTAGTTCCTCTGATGAAGTTAATATGTGAAACTGTAAAATCGATGACACTCATGATTGGAACGTGGGGACCAACCAGACATTGATGAGAAGTGAGCCTATACCTGCAGCATCAGTTTGCCTTTCTGATGCCTCTCTGTCTCTCATTCCTCTCTTTGTACCCCAGTGCAAAGCATGACAACTGATGCACATGCTAAAAATAACTGATAAAATGTATAAATACTGACATTTTCTGTGTATTCCATCCTTTAAGTAAAAAGGAAAATTTATACTGTATCCTCAAATAAACAATTGAAATAAGTAAAAACTAATAAACCCAGGATTGTGTATTCTACTTTGTATTCTTCATTCAAGGAAAATCTCCTCATTCTTCCTGGAGAAGACAAAATAGCAGCTGAATAGGTGGACTTGTCCTTCTCCTTCTCATGGAGCAGGTAGAAGAAACAACTATTGTAAATCAAATAATATCCACCAGAATTGGCAAATTAAACAGAGCTGGTGAGACAATCTGTGGCTGGAAAGAACAGAGGACACCTGGAGTACAGTAGGATCAGCGATCTGGGATGAAGAGAGAGATGCCCAAATACTGTGAAGAGAGGGTTAGAAGGAACCTGCACTGCACCAGGTCTGCATTCCTTGGAAACATGCATTAAGACTTGACTGTGGAAGGGAATTCATAGGGTTGCTGGCAGCTGGGGAACCTAGATCTAAGTCCGTAGCCATGAGAGACTGCTCCCAGAAAGGTGGTCTGAAGAACTGCCTGAACCGGGTGGTTCTGGGTGGAGAGAAACTCTCAGAGGCACAGCTGTTTTGCCTTTATATTTTCCTTGCTTTTTACTCACTAAGCCCAGTTCATAGGACTTTCAATTACAAACACTCACTGAAGCTGCAATGCAGTTTTATGGAGGCCAAGGAGAGGCTGTGGAAAGGAGCAGGGCAGGGAGAGGTGACTGGGAGTCCAGCACTAGGACATTCTGGAACCGTCAACCTTCAGCAGCCATTTTTCTCCTGATGATCCAGCTCTTCCCAGTAGAGCCACATGGCAACTAGTGCAGCCATACCCAGCCTTGAGCTTTGCAGAGGAAATGAAGAATCTGAACAGCCCAGGTATGCTTGGGGGACTGGAATGAAGGGCCATTTTGTCCCAGACTAATACAGCAACACCCCTACCTAACCTCCATGTCAGATATAGATGCTTGTCTAAATACGACTGAAAGCAGGCTGACAAACAAAGCTGGCAGATTGGTCCCTCCTGGCTGACAGCAAGGCTGTGGAGACAGACACAGAGGAGCAGTGGATCACTGGGAACTTCAACACGGTGCTGACTATCTGACAAGAAACTGAGATGAGGCAGGAAGAACAGTAGAGAGGGGTCTTAAACCAGCCCCCGGGGGACACTGAAGTAAATGATAATTCACTTTTTAATTTTTTATCTTTTATTTAAGAAAGAAATTTTTTTTCTTTATTTTATTTTATTTTATTATTTTTTTAACCTTTTAGTTTTTGGATTACTTTTCTTAATTCTATTTTTATGATTTTATCATTATTTTACTTTATCTTATTTTTCTTCTTTTTTGCCACCCTTATCTTTCTCACTTCTTTTTTATCCTGTTTCTATTTTCCTGTTCCTGCTTTAATTTTTCTCTCTCCTTTAATTTTATCCCTTGTTAAAAATTTATCTTCTTTATCTGTCATTTTGACATTTGATTATTATTGTAGTCTCTGTTGGTTTATTCATATATCTAATTTTCTCTCCACTGCTGCAAGTCCGTGTACCCTTCTCTTTTCTATTTCTTAACTAGACAATTTTTTTATGCTTTTGTTTTTCTTCTCTCTTGCTTTCTTCCTCTCCTAATAGCTTAATTAGTTTCACTTACTAAACTCAAGCCTATCTGCTTTATCCTCCATTCTCCTTTTCCAACAATAGATGGATATATAAAGGGATAGATTAAAGAAAAAAAGTCTTTTTATTATTTATTGATTACTTTGTGGTTTTTTTGTTTTTTGTTTTTTTTTAAATTTTCTTCTTGTCCACTCATTCTCTTTCTATACCATCTATACTGGATCATGGTCATTACCCTATTCAGTCAATAATTTTACATTACTTTCTGGAAATAACCTCTATACAGATTCCATTCCCCTCCCTTTTTTTCCCCCTGGTGTTTATTGTTTGCACTTTTTGATTTATTTGTTTGTTTTGTGGAGATTTATTCCCATATGTGTTATTTTTATCCTTTTTTTATTTCCTCTCATATCTTTATTTCTTTTCTCACTATCATTTTTGCTCTCTTTTCTCTCTCCTAATTCTCTTTTCTGTGGTGGTCACTTTTATTGGGGTTATCCGTGTCATGAATCCATTCGTGTTTGGTGCTGTCTGTGTCGTGTCTTGTGAGTGGTATTTTGTGTTTTTTGGTCAGTGTGGTTGAGAGAGAGCCACATAACCAGGCAACCTGAGAGGAGACTCCATCCATGAATAGTACAATAACACTCAACACCCAACTACACCAGAAGAACCCAAATATCCCAAGTAAGGGGTATTCCTAGATTACCCAGCCCAGAAGACCTGAGAGATTACATCACTGAGATCCACAAAATATCTATACTAATAAAAGTGTAATATGCTAATTAGAATGGACATCTTCAAGACATCTTTCTAGATAAAGCCATGGTGGCACGGGTTGAGGCAGAGGCAGTTAGGGCCATCAGGCTGGCAGGAGAGGGCACTTAGGGGGTGATCAGGCTTGTAGGGGAGGGCAATGAGGGGGCAATCAGGTTGGCAGGGGAGTAAAATTAGGGGAGATCAGCCAAGCAGGGTAAGGCAGGTAGGGGAGATCAGCCATCAGGCAGAAGTGGTTAGGGACAATCAGGCAGGCAGGCAGGCAGGCAGGCAGGTGACCAGTTAGGAGCCAGTAGTCTCAGATTGTGAGTGGGATGTCTGACTGCTTGTGGGAGTGAGCCTAAACCAGCAGTCAGAAAACCCATGAGGAATCCTGGATTGGAGATGGTTCAAGCTGGGCTGAGGAACTTGCACCCACCCCGTTCCCTCCCCAAGCACAGATTTTATGCACCAGGCCTTTAGTCTACTATATAAGACAAACTCAAAAAAATCTGGGTGACATAGAAGTTTAATCTAATACATAGAAACATCCACAAAGGAACTGAGAAATTGGGAGACAAGGAAACAGCCCCCAATACAAAAGAAAAGGAGGAATCACCAGAAAATTAAGTAAATGAAATGGAGGCAAGCAATTTGTCAGATAAAGAATTTAGAGCAATGATTATAAGGATGTTAAAAATGGTGGAAGCCAAATTCAACAACATGTCAAGAGGAATGAAAGAGAAACTGGGGAGGAAATAAATAGTGAAATAGCTGCAATAAAGATCACAATAGAAAGTATCAACATAGAGTAGAATAAACTGAGGACTGCATTAGCAAGCTAGAAGACAAGAAAGAAAGAAAGAAAGAAAGAAAGAAAGAAAGAAAGAAAGAAAGAAAGAAAGAAAAAAAAAAAGAAAAGAAAAAAAAGCCGGAAGAGAGCCTAAGGGAGCTTTGGGACAACATGAAACTAAACAACATGCTAATAATAGGGGTGCCAGAAGAAGAGGAAGCTGAGCAAGGAATACAAAACCTATTTGAAGAAATAATGACAGAAAACTTCCCTGATATTGGGAAGATGAAACACAAGTCCAAGATGAAACGCACACAGAGTCCCAAACAAGATGAACCCAAAGACTGACATCAAGACAGATCATAATTAAATTGGCAAACACCAACAACAAAGTAATAATCTTAAAGGCTGCCAGAGAGAGACAGAAAATAACCTATAAGGGATGTCCCATCAGACTGTCCAACTTATTTCTAAACAGAAACACATCAGGATATAAGGGAATGGAATAAAATATACAAAGTGATGCAAAGCAAGGAACTGAGTCCAAGAACACTATATCTAGCAAGGCTATCATTCAATATTGAATGAGTAATCAGTAACTTCAAAGACTAAGAAGAACAAAGGGAGTTTATTACCACCAACCTAGCAATGGAAAAATTGCTAAAGGGGCTGCTGTAAAAAAGGAAGGGAAGAAGGAACACATTAAAAATGAATAAAAATGGCCACAAATAAGTACCTATCATTAATAACTTTAAGTGTAAGTGGATTAAATGCTCCAAACAAAAGATGTAGGGTAGCTGAATGAATAAGAAAACATAACCCATATATCTGTATCTACAAGAGACCCACATCAGAACAAAGAACTCACAAAGACTGATAGTAAAGAAATGGAAGAATATTTTCTAGGCAAATTAAAATAAAAAAAGCTGGGGTATGAAGACCATAACAAGAGATAAGGAAGGCCACTTTATAATACTAAAAGGAGTAATTCAAGAAGAAGATATAATTCTGGTAAAGTTATATGCACCCAATACGGGAGCACCCAAATACATAAAATAAACCTTCTGGAACATATCAGGGGAGAGATGAAAACCAACAAAATCATTTTAGGGGATTTGAATTCCCTGTTGGCACTACTGGATAAATCCTCTAAACCAAAAAATCAGCAAAGAAACATCAATCCTAAATGACTCACTAGATCAGATGGAATTAATTGACATCTTCAGAACATCTCACCCATAGCTACAGAATATACATTCTTCTCAAGTGTGCACAAGACATTTTCAGAGACAGACCACATATTGGGACACAGGCAGAATCTCTTCAAAATCATATCAAGCATCTTCTCAGATCACAATGGCATAAAATTAGAAATAAACTATAATAAAAACAATGAAAAAAATCAAACACTGAGAGGCTAAATAGCATGCTGTTAATGATTAGGTTTCCAAAGAGATAAAAAAGAAAAAAACTTCTTGTTAACAAATGACAATGAAAATACAACAATCCAAAATCTATAGATCACAGTTACAGCAGTCCTGGAAGGGAAGTTCTACAAGTCTACTTAAAAAGTGATAAGAAATTATCTACCTCAACAGCTTAAAGAATTAGAAAGAGAGCATTAAGAAAATCCCAGAGTGATCATAAGGAAGGAAATAATAAAGACAAATGACACAGAGACCAAAAATAATATAAAAATTCAGTAAAATCAGGAGCATATTCTTTGAAAGGACAAGTAATATTGATGAACCACTAGCCAAGCTCATTAAGAAACAAAAAGAGAGGACTCAAATAAACAAAATCAAGAATTAAAGCGGTGAAGAAACAATAGACCCCACAGAAATACAAAGGATTGTAAAAACAAAACAAAAACAATGAATGACTCTACTGAAAAAATGAACAACTTAGATGTAATGGACATATTCTTAGAAAATTACAAGCTTCCAGAACTCAATCAGGAAGAATTAAAAAAAAAACAACAACAAAAAAAACCTGAATAGGATGATAATGACCAATGAATTTGAAGCAGTCATCACAAATCTTCCAACAAACAAAAGCCCTGGAATTGACAGCTTTACAGGGCAGTTCTACCAAGCATTCAAATAACCAAAACCTATACTACTCAGACTATTCAAAAAAATTTAAAAGAAAGACACTCTTCCAAGCTCTTTCTATGAAGCTAGTATTACCCTGATTCAACAACAAGATAAAGACACCACAGAGAAAGAGAATTACAGGCCGATATTCATGATGCTAAAATCCTCAATGAAATTCTAGTAAATTGGATTCAGCATTACATTAGAAAGACCATAAACTATGACCAAGTGGGCTTTATTCTGGGGATCAAGGATGGAACAATATCCACAAATCAATAAATGTGATACATAAAAAATTGAGGGTCAAAATTACAAAATTACAAAATTACAAAATTATCATATCAATTGATACAGAAAAAGCATTCAACAAAATCCAACACCTGTTTTTAATAAAAACTCTCAGCAAAGTGGGAATATAGGGATCATACCACAACATAATGAAAGTCCTATATGACAAATGTACAACCAACATCATACTTAATGGGAAAAAGCTAAAACCATTTCCCCTAAGAACAGGAACAAGACATGGATGCCCACTTTCATCACTCCTGTTTGACCTAGTACTGGAGGTGTTAGCCAAAGTGATCAGACAAGAAGATAAAAAAGACATCCAAATTGGAAAAGAAGTAAAACTATCATTATTCACAAATGACATGATATTGTATATATAAAATCCTAAACACCCTGTCAAAAAAACTCCTAGACTTAGTAAATGAATTCTACAATGTAGCAGGAGACAAAATTAACACCCTGAAGTAGATAGCTTTTTTATATATCAATTAGAGGCCCTGTGCACAACATTCCTGCACTGGAAGGGTCCCTAGGCCAGGCCAGTGATCAGGTTTATCTGGACATTCTGGCTGTCAAACAGGGCCTTCCTTCATTGTGCATCATCCCCTGGTGGTCAGTGCATGTCATAGTGAGCAATCAAACTCCCAATCTCCTGGTCTAACTGCTGAGGGGACACTTTGCATATTAGCCCTTTATATTTATAGATGTTAAAACTAAGGAAAAAAAAAGTGTTCACTGATTATGTGGGGCATTTTCCTTTTGATGCTTCAGATATGCATCCCATCATTCTCCCCCTGCTCTCTGTCCTGACAAGCTGAACTTCTTAGAATATGACATTTTTACATTATATCTTCTGTATTGTATTGGATTTGAAAACTGGCAACCATAGCAGGAAGTAGGAGATCAGGAGGAGAAGGGGAGCAGGCTATTTAATCTGGTGTTCCCTCTGCTGTGATGTCTTTCCTTGGCTGTGCCTCTCAATTGAAAATTACTGTGCATCCCAAAGATACTGATTCAAAAGGACTCCCTCCCAGATCCTCAAAACTGGTATTTTTCTTCCCTTTGATCTCCAGCTCACTATTCACTTCAGGTTAATGCACTCTCCGTGGTTTCCCTCCTTCCACTCTGTAAATAATCCTCCATGAACAAACAGTTATTGATGTGTATCTTATTTTGAGTGTGTTAATGAATATCTGTTGTGAAACTAACTGGTATGGTCAAATTTAGTTAAATATATTAGACATTAAATAATTACATTCTTCCTTTCTGATGTTATGGCTTATTTTAATATATGGTAGTAACTTCAAAGACATTTTGATCTTTGTTTATTCAGGTAATAGAGAGTATTTATTAGCATATCAAAATTTGTCAATACAGCTGAGCAGAGTGCCTCTATAATAAACTTCATGTAAGGGATGAGGTAAACAGAAAGTGATTTTTGATGTAGCTACCACAAAGGATCATTGCATAAAAGAAGGATGCATATACTTATCATGCATCATGTTCATTACTTTGGAATGTCAGCAGCTCATAGAAGTTGCCTGTGCCTCCTAGCTCTTCTCTTCTCCTCCTTCTAGGACTGCCCCACAATCTGGCTTCCTCTGCACCCTCCTCCAAAGGGAAAGCCCTAATCCCTGGGGCTTCCCCCAGTCCCAGCCCGGGGCAGCGTCAGTGCTCACTATGTGATGTGCCCACAGTGAGAGATGCAGCTCATCGTTTGTTTTCCTTGTCCTTTGACTCTATTATATATGTTCTGTTTACATATTTATATTACTCTGACTTTTTCCTCTGCATTTACTTTATCACAAGCCTCTTTTCTACTTCAGCATTTCCATTTTTAGCACATCCATTTCTCTCTTTACTGTTTTTATGTTTTATTCTATTTGTAATAATAATATTTTGGTTTTCAATTTCTATCACCTCCAACAAAAAGAAACTCTACTTTTATTTAACTTAATATGCATTTCTTAATGTTAAGTAATTATTTACTGAATTCATGTTTCAAATGTTTCTAAAGCACACACACATACAAAAGTAAAAGATGGAAATAAGGTTTTGTCACCATTAATAAGCAAGATAATAAAATTATAACTATATTAATAATTTAAGGCAAAGTATATTTAGAGATGAAGAGAGGCACTATATAATGAAAATCTATCCAATAAAACATAAACATTTTAAACTTTTATATAAATAGTAGTAGACTATTAAAATATACAGAGAAAAAAGTAATATAATTTGAAGAGTAAAAATATATATACACACAAATATGCTAAGTATCTGACCTATCAATCGACTTTTCAGTCAACCACTCAACCAGTCTCTAAGATGTGAACTGACCACCAGGAGGCAGATGCTCCAACTGGTAGGTTAGCTTGCTGCTGGTGTCTGGCCAATTGGGATTGGCAACCTCTTGTGTTAACTCCCAGAACAAATTGCAAAAGGTTGCAGGCCAGGCTTCTGACCCCACCAGTGCATGAATCAATGCATTGGGACTCTAGTATAATATAAAACTGTCAGTAATATTAATTTCTATACAATAATGTAGTAAGGTAGATATTTGAACAAGCATATCATCAAGCTTAATATAGCATAGATAGTGACCAATAGCCAAAAATTATAGATAGATATTATGTTCAAACACACACCAAAAAAACATAATTATGTAATAGGTCACAAACAAAATATTTTTAAAAAGAACAAAAAATCAGTGCCATACAGATCTTGTTTTATGACACAATGAAATAAAATCAGAAACCAAGAAGTCCTTAAATATTTAAAAACCTAGAGACACTCTAAATATTATAATAATATGAATCAATCTTTCTTTAATAATTTCAATTGGTAGTATAAATTTTATTCTAAGAACTGTCTGTCACAAAAATTGTTTGTAATGAGTGTTACTTATTTAGCTTCATGGCAATTTTCTAATATTCATTAGGAGGAGAACAAAAAGGTGGCATTTTAGTTTAATAATAAAATCAAGATCTCTAATCTTATGGTAAAAACAATTCAAAACATTAGCAGCATTGGTATCACTAGGAGGACTTACAAAACACAGATGGTTGGGTCACTCCTTAGAGCTTCTAATCCATCAGTTCTTGTACAGGGGCCAAGAGTTGCATTTGTCACAGATTCATAGGTCATGCGATGTTGCACATCAGGGAAGCACAATTTTAGAAACTACTGGAGTATAATGGTGAGCCACCGGTGATAAATTGTAGGCAATGAATGCAAATTATTCTCCCAAGAATGAAGGACATTCTGAGTTATTAGGAGGGTTAAACATGTCTTTTCTAAATGGGAAGATTAAGTACATATGTAACAAATGAAAATGGTAGAAAGTTGGGGTGTTTGAGGCTAAAGCAGGGACTAAGTCAGCAAGATAGAGAGAAATCTGAACATTTTTATTTCATTTGTGTGTGATTTTTAGAAATCCAATAAATAGCATTGAGAACTTATTTTGTACCTAATGCTATTGGAAGCACATAAATGAGTTAAGGCAGCTTTGATCAAAATGATTGAGTGAGCAGGGCCAGCAGCAGAAGAGTCCATGGTAGGGAGTGAGGTCAGCATTTGTTCTGAGCTTACACAAAGGAAGAACCCTAGTTAGCCTGTGGAGCTCAGAGAATACCTCTAAGAAAGAATTACACTTTGGAGTCTTTAGGTCTCATCTTGGGGACAAGAAGAGAACCTCTTCTAAGACAGAGGGAATTGGTATCTATATATATAAAAAGCTAATATGCTAAGCATCTGACCTTCTGACTAATTGCTATGATACACACTGACCACCAGAGGGCAGATGCTCAATGCAGGAGCTACCGAGCTGCAGTGACTTGGCAGCTATGGTTCTTGGGTAATGCACCCCAAAACCAGAGAGGAGGGAGCCCAATTCCTCACAAGGCCATGCGATTCCACCTTCAACTGTGGGTTATGTTGTTGCTGGGGCACTGTTGGTCCCAAATCTGGTTTATTGCACCCTGTGTTTGCATTCCACACCCTGTATGACAGCATCTTTTCAGAGTGCCCTCTCGCACTTTGGGACCCCTTAAAGGATGTTGGAGAACTGATTTTGGCCCAATCCCTGCAGGTCAGGCCGAGGGACCCCACCTGCCAGAGGGACCCACTCACTCTGCAGACTTCAGGGAGAGACCACAAGAGGTTGTCTCCAGGGTGTGTCTGGCCCATCTTGCCCAGTCCTACCCTACCAGCCACCTTTTAATTAAGTTCCTTTCAATCTGCACAAATTCATGCACCAGGTCACTAGTTGAATTATAAATTCATGGATTAATAAACACAGGCACTTATTTAATTTAAATTAAAAACTAAAGGAAGCATAAAGAAAAAAAGAAACCCCTAGCTGGTTTGTCTTAGTGGATAGAGAGTTGGCCTGTGCACTCAATGATCCTGGGTTCAATAGCGGTCAAGGACACATGGTTGGGTTGTGGGCTCAATCCCCAGTAGGGGGCTTGCAGAAGGCAACCAATCAATGATTCTCTCATCATTGATATTTCTATCTCTTTCCTCTCCCTTCCTCCTGAAATCAATAAAAATATATTTTTAAAAAGAAAGAGAAAACAGAAGGAATGAAGGAAAGGTAAAATAAATAAAGGAAATCATTTTTGAAGTAGAAAAGGAATGTAGGAAGGCCTAGGTGATCTCAGTTACACACTAGTGAATTGTCCTGTAAGAGTGACAGAGCCTCAGCATTGGAAACAGCAAACCATGTTCAAATATATGTTGAAAAGACAACTGGAAATGAATGAAAGGGATGCTGAGGCTCAGTGGGGCCCAGCTTGGTTAGTGCAATTTTATGGTGTGAGCAGTTGTGGATGACATTTTCCAGTGTAATAATTCCTTAGCCTGAGTTTCTCATGGCAGTCTGCCTTGCTGAGGGGGTGGCAAATGAAAGCATAATGATGCTTCTATGAAGCTGGTGGGCATTGTATGTTGCCCATTAAACTTCTGTATCTGTAATGGAACAACCATCTACTCTGCTGATAGATCTGGCAACTCTGACTGCACTGGGCATCTGAGTGCCTATAATGTTGTCTTGAAGCTAAAGGATGTTGGACACTGAGGGCAACATCTGAGGATGAAGGTGGGTGCTTTCCAAATTCTTCCAGATAAAGGAAATATTGTTGTCATTTCTTCACAGTAAAACCCTAATTCTTAGGAAGAGTCAGGTCATTTCCTGAATTGTCCCTTTGCCTTAGATTTAATGAAAAAATTAACATAACTAAGGAAAAAAGTGTATTTGCTGGAAACATGAAATATTAAGAACAAAAATAGACAAAGAGCAGCACAATGCCCTATATTATGCATGACAGATGCTAAACTTGGCAGGATGTTCATTCAAGTCAACAAGTAGGTGTTCTCCAGCTGGTTGATATGTTACCTTAGATAACATCTCCTTTGAAATACTCCTTCACAATTAACTATTCCTTCCTCTCTCCAGAGGTACAGCCTCAGAGGCAGAATAATTTAGAAACATCATAGATATATGATGTTTATACATTTATTTTGCTTATATTACTTGCATACTAAAATAGATTCAGATAAGCAATTGTACCTCTACCTTACATTCATGGTTACCCAGCCTCTCCTCCCACCAGGATGACTGCAGCAGCACACAAATGTTCAGAAGGTATACCTTCTCTCAACTCTATCCTTTGCACTACCCAGGTCGGGTTCATGTCTTCCATTAGTAGCAGAAGCTAATCTAGATGCTTCCTTCATTTATTCCAATTCTGCAGTAAAAAAACATAAAACCTAGTTTACTACTCTGCTATCCCCTTCACTCCCTTTCCTTTAATCCCCAGTGGGCCCAGTGATAGTCCAAAGAATGAGATCAGATTTAGCTGTAATTCTGTGGAAGCAAAGTTCTGACTCTGACCCAACCCTACCTCTAATCCTCTATTAAATATTCACACACACATGCACACTCATGCTTTAATAGCAAAAGAACATCTAATTTAGTTGGTCAATTTTTTAGCAAAGCCACAGAACTTTTTGAAAGACAGAGAACTACACTAGATAATAAGGGACAATAAAATTTGCAGGACTATTTCTGTTTTGATATCAAAACTGAATTTTCTGAAGAAATTACAATGTGTGTGAGGCCAGCTTAATTTAAGAAAAGGAAATATATATGCCATACTTAGCCATTTACAGGGAAAACTAGTTATAACTTTATATGCCACTCTTGGTTTAATTTCAGCAACTTCTATCCCAAAATGAAGTGAAACATTTTATGGATAATGAGCAAGAGATTTAATATTTTATGGGTGACTAATTTGGTTACTTAAGAAAGAAAAAAATCAGAAATGAACCGGATATTCTAAACTTGATTAGTGTTTCTGTTATAAGGAAGCAGCATTAGTTTGACAACAATTGAAACTCACAGCTCATTATTTTTGTATGGATTCTCCATTAACTATACTTAGAGTTTCATTGCTCTTTTGGAATTGCTAATTTTGGCTTCTTGCAGGAGTTTTTCTAGATAAAGCCAGTTATGAGAAGCTCAAATAAAACAAAATTAAAGCAATTATATAGATCATTCTCAAACCAAATTCTCTCCCTCTTCCTTTAAAATTGCTTCAAATTTAATATATGTTCTGATGGTCTGGACTGGAGAAAAAGACTTCTATTTAAATGATAGAGTTCATCAATACCTTTTAGAATATTCCTAGCAAGTCCTTGGCTCCCTTCTCATAGGAAATTCCTTACTTGCATTATAATTGCCAGCAAGGTGTTCATTAAGATGCAATAGCCATAGGTGCATCAAATAGGTTCTTAGCCATTCAAGCCTTAACACAAACCAATGTCATCTACAATATTTTTTTAAATACAATACAAAAGAAACAAACGTTTGAGAGAGAAAGGGGAAAATAGATTTTTTTTTAAAGCATGCACATCATTAAAGATAAGATCCTTGAGTAGGCCCACAATGCATAGGAATTTAAGGAGTGGGGTTGCTAGACACCTCCTCTCAACCTGAACTGGGACATAGCAACCAGAAAAGTAAGAGGAAGTATAAGTGTGAATCACTTTCATTTTGGCAGGCTAGCAAGCAGAGTTATCTGTTGGTCCCTTTTGGTTGACATAGTAACATATACTTTAGAGAAAACAAAAAGTGCATAGAGAGACCTGTCTGGTCCCTGACTTTGGTGGAAGCAGAATATTTGGTAAAATTTTATTAGTTTTAAAAAAATCATTGTTCATATGACTAAATCACCAAATAACCTCTTCGTGAACAGAATATCTAACACAAAGTGGAGCAGCTTGGGAGAAAGCTACCATGGCAAAGGAGCAACAAGGATTCCTAGGTTTGTTTCAGAATATGATTGTTGGATTGTGTGTCTGTGTGTGTGCTCCTGCACACCGGCGCCCAGTGCACCTAGGGAGACAGAGCAGGAAGACCAGCCCCCACGTGGCTGCTGCAGGAGGTTATAGCATTCTGCTTTTATTTTTGACTCTTCCTTCTAACCTTCATCGCCCCAAATTTAGGCCTAAAGTCTACAAATTGAGATCCCATTATTCTGGACCCAGTTTGACTTCCCTTTTCTTTTGACAGGTTGATAGGTTAACAGGTATGAATCTTGGAGCCAATTGATACTTTTGTAAAACTAATACCAGCAAATTGGTCTTGGAGAAATTTATCTAGAGTCTAGTGAGACCTCTTTAGTTCCTGATTGGAGCTCTGCCCCACGCTGAGGCTGAATTGCCTCCAGGATAGGAGCCTTTAGAAAATGTAAGTCAATTTGCAAGCATGGCTTATCAAGTCAGCCATGTGAACTGGGCACTGATTATCATTTCTCACTTGAGCAAATGAAAGGCTGCTTCTCTTGGTTCTTAAAAATATAAACACTGTCACATTTTTACAGAATTATTTCTCTTTTTTTCACTTACTAATTTCCTTGACAGGGAGTGTCATTTCTCTAATATTGGATGGGAGGTATGGTGCCTCTTTCCTGACCACAGTGTTCCCTCAGTACTCTTTGGGACTAGTACATCTTTGTGCTCCTATCTCTGCTCCTGACTCTACAATCATCTGTATTAGATCTACCTTTGGACTTGACTTCCCCTCTGCTTACTATCCATTGACAGATTTCTGAGAATTGGCACAGAGCTTTGAGCAAGGCATGCTATATTTTTTAAATTTTATATTTCAAGTAAATTTACATTCAATGTTTTATATTAGTTTCAGATAAGCAATACAATGGTTAGACAATCATATACTTTACAAAGTGTTCACAGGATATTTCCAGTATCCATCTGGCACCACACATACTAATTACAATTGTATTGACTATATTCCAGTGATGCTGAACTTTTACATCAACATGACTATCTTCTAACTACCTTCTAACTACCGATTTACACTTCTTAGTCCCTTTACCTTTTCCCACAATCCCCCCAAACCCCTCCCATCTGGCAATAATCATTCTCTTCTTTGAATCTATGCATCTGTTTCAATTTTGCTTTTTTATTTTGTGTTTTAGATTTCAATATAAGTGAGAACATATGGTATTTGTCTTTCTTTGACTGACTTATTGCACTTAGCGTAATACCCTCTAGGTCCACCCATGATGTAGCAACTGGTAAGATTTTATTATTTTTTATTGACAAGTAATGTTCCATAGTGTATATATTTACTAGTCTTTTTATCCATTTATCTATGATGGGCACTTGGGTTGCTTTCATATCTTGGTTATTGTAATTAATTCTTAAATGAATATAGGGCTGCAAATACTTTTTATTTTCTTTTTGATTGAATTTATTGAGTTGACATTGTTTGATAAATCATATCAGTTCCAAATATACAAATAGATAATACATCATATATACATTGTATTAGGTGCTCACCACACAAAATCAAGTCTCCTTACATCACCATTTATCTCTCCTTTACCCTCTTCTACTCCCCCATACATTTTCCCTCTGGTAATCACCTTACTATTGTCTGTGTCTTGCTTAAAACCTTCATATTTTTTATCCAGTCTCCCGACCCCCCTCCCAACTGAAAACTGTCAGTACTTTTGCTATATCTTTGAGTTTGTTTCTATAATATTTTGTTCATTACATTACACATATAAGTGAAACCATATGGTAATTGTCTTTCTTTGACTGGCTTATTTCACTTAGCAAAATCCTCTCCAGTTTTGTCCATGCTGTGGCAAATAGTAAGATTTTATCCTTTTTTTTTTTTATAACTTAGTAGTATTCCATTATATATATGTAATCTAGTGTTTTTGGCATTTTTTTTAATCCTCACAATAGGACATACTCATTAATTTTTAAAGGAGAGATGGGGTTAGGGGAGAAAGAGCCACGATATGTGCCCTGCCTCGGTATTAAACCCACAACATTCTGGCTTCCAGGAGGATAACTCCAAAAAACGGAGCCATACCTGCAAGGACTACATTACAGCCTCCTAATCCATTCATCTATTGGTGGGCACTTGGGATGCTTCCAAATCTTGGTCATCCTATATAATTTCATGCACTGGACCTCTAATTTAGAAATAATGCTGCAGGGAACATAGAGTTGGATATATTCTCTCAATTTGGTATTTTAGGATTCATCTGATAAATTCGCATAATTGGAATTGCTGAATTATAAGGCAGTTCCAATTTTAATTTTTTGAGGAAACTCTATACTGTTTCCAAAGAGCAGGGCCAATCTCCATGCCCAGCAGAAGTATACCAGTGTTCTCTTTTCTCCATGTCCCTGCAAATACTTATTTTTTCTTGATTTATTGATGGTAGCCATTCTGACAGGTGTGAGATAATTTCTCATTGTGATTTTAATTTTTATTTCTCTGATGATTAGTGACATTGAGTCTCTTTTTCATATGTCAGTTGGTCATCTGTATGAACTTTTTGAAAAAGTATCTATTCAAGTCCTTTGAACATTTTAAAATTGGATTATTTGGCTTTATTTCCATTAAGTTATATAAGTTATTTATAAATTTTGGATATTAACCCTCATCAGATATCATTGGTGAGCATGTTCTCCCACTTATTGTGTTGTCTTTTCATTATTTTTTTATGGTTTCCTTGGCTTTGCAAAAACATTTCAGTTTGATATAGTCATATTGTTTATTTTATTTTTTCCTTGCCCAAGAGATATATGAGAAAAATATTGCCACAAGAAATGTCTGAGATTGCACTCTTTTCTTCTAGGAATTTTATGGTTTAAAGTCTTACATTTAACTCTTTAATCCATTTTGAGTTAATTATTAGGTATAATATAAGAAAGTGGTCTATAAATTGCTTTGGGTAGTATGAATATATAAATGATGTTCATTTTTCCTATTCATAAGCACTGTATATGCTTCCACTTATTTGTATCTTCTTCAATTTTTTTCTACAGTGTCTTATAATTTTTTAAATACAGTTGTGTATATATTGAATATATTTTTAACATCCCTAAGTAAATTTTTTCCTAGGTGGTGTATTTTATGCAATTTTAAATCTAAGAAATTGGTCATTTCAATTTTTTTGCATGAATCTGTCCAATCACCACAATAACATTTATTGAGTAGATTGTTTTTATCCCATTGTATGTTTTTGTCTCCTTTGTCAAATATTAATTGACTGTAATGAAGAGGGTTCATTTCTGAGATCTCTATCTGTTCTGTGGGTCTGTTTTTTATGCCAAATACTATGGTGTTTTGATTACTACATCCTTGTAGTATTGTATATTAGGTAGCACAATTCTCCAACTTCTTATTTTCTGATAATTATTCAATTATTTGAAGTCTTTTGTGGTCCCATATAAAATTTTGAATTATTTGTTCTAGTGAAATGTGCCATTGGCATTATTTGTTTTGGATTACTTGTTCTGTGAAATGCACCATTGGTATTTTGGTAGAAATTTCATTGCATTTATAAGTTGCCTTGTGTAGTATTGATATATAAATGATGTTAATTCTTCCTATCCATAAGCACTGTATATGCTTCCACTTATTTGAATCTTCTTCAATTCCTTTGTACAGTGTCTTATAATTTTAAAATATAGGTTTTTTTTTTTTACATTCTTAATTAAATTTATTTCTAGGTGTCTGTTTTTTTTATATATATACAATTTTAAATGGGATTGTTTTGTGTGTGGTTTTTTTTTTTTTAATTTTCCTTCTGGTAATTCACTACTGGTGTATAAAAAAGTAACTTATTTCTGGATATTTATTTTGTATTCTGTTGCATGTTGAGTTAATTTATCAGTTGTAATAGTTTTTTTGTTTTGTTTTTTTGAATCCTTAGGCTTCTCTATATACAATAATAAACCATCTGAAAATAATGATAGTCTTATTTCTTCCTTTCTAATTTAGATGCCTTGTATTTCTTCCTCTTGTCTGAGTGCTGTGGTTAGGACTTCCAGTACTATGTTGAATAAGAGTTGTGGAAGCAGATATCATTGTCTAGTTTCTGATCTTAAGATAAACACTTTCATTTTCTTTCCCATTGAGTATGATGTTGGTGAAGATTGGTCATATAAGGCTTTTAATCTCTCAAGGTATTTCCCTCTATTCCCACTTTGCTGAAAGTTCTTTTGTTTTGTTTTGTTTGTTTGTTTTGTTGTTATTGTTGTTGTTTATCATAAACTAGAGGCCTGATGCATGAAATCAGTGCAAGGCGCTTGGCCCTTACAGCCCTGGCCTGGTCCTGAGGTTGTCTGGAAGGATGTCCAGGTCGGTCGTTAGGCTATATGGTCTAAATAGCATATTACACTTTTATTATTATAGGTGGGTGCTAGATCTTATTTATTGATTTTTTCCCCTACATCAATTGATATAGTCATGTGATTTTTATCAATTTGTATGTGGTATATCATGATTTATGATTTGCCAATATTGTAAAAACCTTGCATCCCCAGAATAAACATACTTCATCATGGTGTATTTAATTTTAAATCTATTGCTGGATCTGGTTTACTAATATTTTGATGAGAATTTTGACATCTATGCTTATAACAATTATTGACCTACAATTTTCTTGCTTGGTAGTGTCTTTATCTCATTTAGTAATTAGGATAATAAAGCCTCATAAAATAATCTTGGGAGTCTTCCCTTTTCTTGAAATTTTAAAATAGTTTGAGAAGAATAGGTGTTAGTTTTTTTTGTTTTGTTTTGTTTTTAGTTTTTGTTAAAATGCAACTGTGAAGCCATCAAGTCCAAGACTTTTGTCTGTTGAGAGTGTTTTGATTACTTCTTCAACTTCATTAGTTGTAATTCATCTGTTCAGATTTTTTTGATTTTTCTTGATTCAGTTTTGGAAGATTGTATCTTTCTAGGAATTTATTCATTTCTTCCAGATTGTTCAATATATTGGCATATAGTTGTCTGTAATATTTTCTTACAATCCTTAGTATTTCTATGGTGTCAGTTCTTACTTCTTCATTATGTGTGGTTTAACTTTTGTCAATATTGTTTATATTTTCAGAGAAACAGCTCGTGATTTCATTGATTGTTTTGATGTATTCTCTAGATTCTATTTTGTTTATTTCTCCTCCAATCTTTTTATCTCCTTCTATTTACTTTGGGCTCTACTTTTTTTTGTGTGTGTTTTTTTGTGTTTTTTTTTAAACAAATTCTTTTAAGTGTAAAGTTAGATTATTCATTTGAGATGTTTCTTATTCTTTGAAGTAGGTCTGTAATGCTATAAATTTCCCTCTTAAAAAGCCTTCTCCCATGTCTCAGAGATTTTGGGTTGTTGTGTTCTCATTTTCATTTGTTTTAAGGTGTATTTTTATTTCTTTCTTGATCTCATTTAATAATGATTAAACCATTATTGGTTTAATTAAACCAATAATTGTTAAACCATTCATTGTTTAACAACATGCTATGTAGCCTTCATGTCTTTGTGTATTTTTTAGTTATTTTTATTTTGTGATCAAGTTATTTTTATATTATTAGAGGCCTGGTGCATGAAATTTGTGCATGGGTAGGGTCCCTAGGCCTGGCCACCAATCAGGGCCAATCAGGGCCTTCTGGCTGCTAGCCAAGGCCTGCCTGCTAGGACCTTTCTTCCCTGGCTGCCAGCTGCTAGCAAGGTCTTCCTTCATTATGTGCCACCCCCGGTGGTCAGCTCATATAAATCATAGCAAGTGGTCAAACTTCCAGTCTCCCAATCGAACCCCCAATGGGAAACTTTGCATATTAGGCTATTTTTGATGAGCAGAGAAGATACTTGATATGATTTTAATCATCTTAAATGTATTGAGACTTAAATTTATCTTATATGTGGTTTATTTTAGAAAATATTTTATGTATACTTGAAAAGAATGTGGAGTCTGCTGCTTTGTTGTGAAAAACTCTGAAAATAATTAAATCCTTCTGATCAAGTATCTGATTTAAGGTTACTATCCTTGTTGATTTTCTTTCTGGAAAGTCTATCCATCGATGTTAATCTAACTTCAAAATTTCATTCTATGAGTATGTTACTGTAGATCTCTATCTTTATCTTCAACAAGATTTGCTTTACTAGTATACCTTTAGGTGCTCCTCTGCTGCATGCAAAAAAATGTTCACAAGAGTTATATTCTCTTGTTTATTTTTTTTGTAGTGTCCCTTTTAGTCTTTTATTATAGTCTTTGTTTTAAAATTCCTTTGTCTGATATAAATATTGCTACTCCAGTTTGATTTTTTTTCATTTTTGTTTGCATTAAATACCTTTCTCCATCCCTTTACTTATAGTCTGTGTGTATCTTTTATTCTGAGGTGGGTCTCTTGTAAACAGCAAATATATGAATTTCATTCTCTTATGCATTAAGACACTATATGTCTTTCTTAAAATTTTATTTGTTTATTTTAAAGAGATAGAAGAAGACAGAGAAAGGAGAGAGATCAATTTGTTTTTAAATTTGCTTATACACGGTATTTCTTGTAATACTGGTTTGGTGGTAATGAATTCCTTTAGGTTATTTTTGTCTTAAAAGCTCTTTATTTATTTTCCAATCCAATATAATAAAAGGTTAATATGCAAATTGACTGAATGGTGGAATGACCATGATGTACACTGACTACCAAGGGGCAGATGCTCAACACAGGAGCTGCCCCCTGGTGGTCAGTGCACCACAGGGGATGCATCGCTCAGCCAGAAGGGCTCACACTGGAAAGCACAGAGACAGTGGGGGAGCCTCTCCTGCCTCCACAGCAACACTAAAGACATCCCCTGAAGGTTCCAGACTGCAAGAGGGCGCAGCTGGGCTGAGGGACTGTCCCCCATGAGAGCGTGGATTTTGTGCACTGGGCCTCTAGTTTCAAATAATAGCCTTGTTGAGTAAAATAGTTTTTGCTGTAGGTCCTTACTTTTCATCATTGTGAACATTTCATGCCTATCCTATGTGGCCTGAAATGTTTCTGTTGGGAAATAACCTGATGGTCTAATGGGAGCTCCCTTGTAGGTAACTAAATGTTTTTTCCTTTGTCATAAAATTGTGGCATTTTAAGTATGTCTCTTTGTGTGGAACCCGTTAGGTCTACCTTGTTTGTTTGGGATTCTCTATTCTTCCTAGACTTTGTCTTTTTTCCTTCCTTTGGTTAGAAAGTTTTTCATCATAATTTCTACAAATAGGTCATTTATCCCTTGATCCCAGTCTATTCTTCTATAATTCCTATGATTAAAATGTTATTACATTCCACATTTCCCCAATGATACCTTAAACTATCCTAATATCTATTAATTAATTAATTAATTAATGCTGATTTAATATTTATTTATTTATTTATTTATTTATTTATTTATTTATAGAGAGCCAGAAACAATGATGAGAGAAAAACATCAATCAGCTGCCTCCTGCACACTTCCCACCAGGGACGTGCCCACATCCAAGGTACATGCCCTTGACCAGAATTGAACCTGGGACCCTTCAGTCTGCAGGCTGACACATTATACACTGAGCCAAACCGGTTACGGCTTTTTTGCTGATCTTTTTGGGTGTTTTCTGCTTTCTTGTATTCATACTTGCTAATTTTATCATATGTTTCATCCAACCTACTCTTTATTTCTTTTAATATATTTTTAATCCTAGATATCGTATTTTTCATTTCATACTAGTTTTGTTTTGGTTTTTGTTTTTGTTTTCATAGTTTCTGTAGCCCTTTCCATGCTGCTGAAGTTTTCTTTAATTTTTTTGGAGTTCTCAGGAAATTCATTGAGTATCCTTGTAACTATTGTTTTGAATTCTACATCTAGTAAATTGCTTGCTTCCATTTTATTTAGTTCTTTTTGTGTGAGATTTCTCTTGTTCTTTAATTGGAGGTGTGTTTCTTTGTCTCCCCATTTTGGCTGCCTCTTTGTGTTTGTTTTTATGTATAAAGTAGATCTTCTATGACTCTGAATCTTGATAAGATGGCCTAATATAGTTGGTTTCCTGTGGGATCCAGTGGCCCAGTCTCCTTGATCACCTGATCTGGACATTTTATGATTGTCCCCTTGTGTGGGCTATGTGGCAGTCTTGTGGTAATTGAGACTTAATTGTTTTTGAAAAGTTCATGCATGAGTTCAACCCTTAGGTTGGCTGACTGTGAGGATCAACCTTGACCACAGTGTGTGAGTTATTGTGCAGGTGCTGACCACATGAAGCAAAATTCAGCTAGAGAGTGTCTAGTACCTGCCAAGTTCTCCCTTTGAATATGTCACTGGTGAAGCTAATTGAATCACACTCTAATGTTGTCTGAAGCTGGCCACTAGGTATATCTGTTCTGGGGCTTCTTAGGAGGGACTCTGTTTCAGGTTAATGTCAGATACTGCCTGTGACTGGCCCTGGGAACCCTTTTTGTAGCTATGTAGCTATTCCTGTGTTGGGCTGTGGTTTGTTTGAAAGACAAAGCTGCTTTCCAATGTCGGTGTCCACCATCACTGACCCTAGGACAGGTCAGCAAAAGGCCCAAGGCATCCTGAGATATACCTTCAAATTCCTCCACCTGCCTATTAGGCTCAGTCAACTAAAGCACATCTGGCAGTGCTGGAGTTGCATAGGTTAAGTTCTCAGTATGGCACCATGTAGGGGTGAGTGGTGTTCACCGGGTTTAAATTGATACATGTTTAAATTCATTGCCAATGCTGAGTCTGAAGCTACTCAACATATGTCCCAGAGTATACACACTGTAGCTGCCACCTATCAGGTGGGGCAGGACCTCAGTGACTACCATGGTGAGGCCAGAAGAGTTTATCAGGCACAAGTTGACCAAGATTTGGCCATATGAAGGGAAAGCACTGTACCTGTAGGGCTTATGAGGAAAAAATGGCTCCAGTACTAGAGTCACAAAAATCAGTTTTTGTCAGATTCTGTCAGGAACTCGAGATCAGCTCGGTGTGGCTGCTAGGAATAAAGAGGGTGAGCTAGTGGATCTATGAGGATGAGGTACTGTTCAGATTTAGCAAAAGGTGGGGTGGGGCCCCCTTCACCAGAGTCACAGAACCCAATCTGTCTCAAATTTGCCTAGATCTTCTGGGAGCTTCTGCTTGCTAGCTTGCTAGCATAAAGATGGGGCCTCTGGGAGCCTGGGTTTTCTTTAGGGGGAAGTACCAGTGAGGTTTACGGAAAATTTGGGGGAATTGCACCTGTCCAAAAGCCACACAACTCAGTCACTGATATACCCTGAGTCTGCCCAGACCTCTGCACCCTGGCCAATTAGCTGACTCCTCAGAAGAGTGCAAGCTCTGCAGGGTGGGGTGACAGAAAATCCAGATGGAATTACTGCATTTCTCCAGTCTGAAGCCTTAAGCAGAGGAATGCTCCATCCAGGAATGATGGTGTGTTCTATGGGAGAGGATTCTGAGCAGGGATCCTGGTGTCTGTCCCTTCAGTCGTCTCCCCAGAGCAACCAACTTCTCCTTACATGACTCTAGTCCACTCCACCCTCCCTCTGCTAGAGCCCAGAGTGAGTGGCTGTGAATGTGTTTTTGGGAAGTATTCCTTTAAGAGGGCACTTGTGTCTCTGTAAGAGTCCTGTTTCTCCCTGATGGACAGAACTTTTGCTGATTTTCACAGCCAGATGTTACATGGATGCCCCTTCCCAGCCCTCGTGCGCTGGATTGGGGAGCCTGGCATGGAGTTCTGACCCCATGCTCCTCAGAGGGAACCTTTGCAGCTGAGACATGTCACTGGAATCTCAGCCTCCACCCCTCGCAGGAGAGCCAGTCCTTTTTGCATCTCTGCCCTCTTACTGGTCTCCAAATGGCTTCCTCTGTCAATCCTTGGTTAGAAGCCTTTTTTTTTTTTTTTTTTTTTTTTAGCTCATCTTAGTTGGCTACTCGGGGTGATTGGTCTATATTTTAGCTGTAATTTCAGTTTGGTTATGGGAAGAGGTGAGTGTACCTTCCATCTACTCTGCTACCATCTTGTATTTCCTATCTTCTTTCAGTTTATTGTTTCGGGTTTCTTTGGATATATACCCCAAAGTGAAATCACTAAGTCATAAGGGTTTCTTTGGATATATACCCCAAAGTGAAATCACTAAGTTTCATTTTTAATTATGTGAAAACCCTCCATACTGTTTCCATAGTGGCTGTATCAACCTACATTTCCACCAACAGTGCACAAGGGTTCCTTTTCTCCACAACACTTCTTTGTTTTATTGATCATAGCCATTCTGATAGGTGTGAGGTGATAGTTCATTGCTGTTGCTATCTAGTGCTCATCTCTTCTCACCTGCAAGATCTCAATATTGAGGGCAGAAGAAAAGAGAAAATGATTGTGGAGCATATGCCAAGTGCCAGCTTAAGTTATTAACTGTCTGTCCCCTCCCTGCTTCCCACTCTTGTGAATTGCTGATACATTACCTTCTCTATATCTACCAAAGTGTCTGAGAATAGTAAGATCAGTAAGTATGGGTAGTGTGATACATTTATAGAACTAATAATCTTGAGAATAAAAATTAAGGAACTCTGAGAGTTGTGAAGTGACATGGCAGTCCTCAAGCATATTTAGGATACTTATTTTCAGAGTAATCTATAAAATAAGCTAAGAGCCGAAACCGGTCTGGCTCAATGGATAGAGCATCGGCTTGGGGACTGAAAGGTCCTGGGTTCGATTCCGGTCAAGGGCATATACCTTGGTTGCAGGCATATCCCCACTGGGGTGTGTGCAGGAGGCAGCTGATCGATGACTCTCTCTCATTGATATTTCTAACTCTCTATCTCTCTCCCTTCCTCTCTGTTAAAAAAATCAATAAAATATATTTAAAAAAAATAAAATAAAATAAGCTAAGAACAATAGTGCTTTTCAAGTGTGTTTAATGATGTTTAGTTTCACCATAGTGTTGGGTAAAAAAATGATGGCATGACACAATAAGATTAGTAAGATTGGGTTAAACAAATTCAGGCATATTTATTTGCTGCAGAATGTCTCAGACTCTTTATTTTGCTACTGTGTATGGTATACTCTAGAATACACATTTCCTATATTATTTTGACCTTAGGGAATCACGTGGAAATAGTGTCCCCTAGAGCACAAATTAGAAAAGTTTTCTATAGTAAATGAATGAAGGTTTAGCCAGTGGAAACTATAATGTATAGGGAAGCATTTAGATCAGAGTTGAAGTCTGATTTGGTATTAGGAAAGTTTACAAGAACATACTTACTCATTTCCAATACTGGACTGATGTCAGTGAGCATAATAGAAGGATTTTTCAGTAAGCTCCTAACTTTATCAACACTATCTGGTTTGTTTGTAGAGCTAAGTATGCAGCCAGGATATGTATATGGTTTTGTAGTTCAAAGAATGAGTGAGGATGTTGAGCGTTGGACAAGAAGTGATTAACAAAGCAGTTTAAATAATGATAGTTCCTGTATTTTAAATTATATTTAAGTAATAATTACCTTCTGTTTCTATATCACAAATTATTTTTTGTTCCTAAAAGTTAATCTTTATTCCTGATGTTTTTAAATAATGAAAGTACATGCCTGCTCTTGGGTTGAAATTAGATTATTTTTTACTACTTAAATTACTATATTAAATACTGATTATTAGACAACAATGTCAGTAACAGATATATCACTTTATAGTTTAAGTGTTTTTCCTCCAAAGGAAGAATATGTTATCTGATAAGCTAATTACTATATTTAATCCTGTAAACAAAGGTGTGGCTGGTCACTTTTCATGTTATCCTCTTAACAAATCTATGAGGCATTATTTATATTTAGTTGTAGAAAGATAGTGACTTACCTACATTGACACATTTTATTGGTGAAGTAAGGCGTTATATGAGGACGTTTTCTATAGAGAGCAATATTTAACCATTTGAAATGCAAATAAGATGGTTACAGGCATAGCAATAATAAAATGCAGTTATAGGAACCATGGAAAATGTATCTACAACTTTATTATTTTCCAGTTATCAATCAGCCAGCCAGTTATGCTTTAGAATAGTGATTCTACACGTTTAGTGATAAACATTATACATCCTTGTTTAAAATTTCATATTCTAGGACTGAAAATAAGAAAGTCTGATTCAATAGATCTGGATGCATTTTAATAATAAAATTATATGCTTACATTTCAGACATTACCAACAACTTTGTTGAAAGTCTAGACAGACCACTCAGTCTCACATTTTACTTAATATAAAACATTGTCAAAAAAGCTCTTCAAACATTAAATGAAATAATGTATGCAAACTGCTTAATATAGTATGGTGACATTCAGGCGCCATAAAAAACTTAGTCCCTTTTCTGTCTAAGTATTCAATGATCGCTGGCTACAGAAGACCAATATTTTTTCCTAGATCTGCAGTGATAATTGGAATATAGACATAGTGTGGCTTTTGCAGAACTGAGAATGTCCTGCAGGGAGCTCGGGCGATGGAGAAGGACAGGATCGCCCTTCCACTGTCCTCTGCACACCTGTTATGGCAACACCATTCTCTGAGTGGTTCAGGCCAAAGGCCTTGTCGTCAGTCCTGATACTGCTCTTTCCTTCACACTCCACATCTGACATACCGTGATATATTCAGAGTCCAAGCCCTGCCAGTCTTTCAACTGCCCCCACCCTGACCACAACTAGTTGTTCTTGCTTGCATGCAGTCAGTTTTCACAGGGCAGCCGGAATTATCTCATGAAATATGTCAGTTGTCAGATAATGCCACACCACTGCTCAATTCCCTCCACTCTCCCCATATATTCAGAAATAAAGCTAGAGTCATTAATTTTTTAAATGGCTGGCCACACTTCCTCTCTGAATTCATCTTCAGCTTTCTTTAGCTCCTTGCCCCAACCATGTCCTTCTCCTTCTGCCCTCAGATAGGCCCAGTGTATTCCGCTCAAGGCTGTAGATCTGTTCTTTTGCTCTTCTCTCTGACTGGAATGCACTCTCAGATACCTGGATGGTAAACTTAAAAGTCTGAATGCCCTATTTAAAATTGAGATTCTTCCACCTCTGATACTCACCAATTTTTTCCCCTGGCTTAGCCCTTCCCTAGTAATTGTCAGTTAAAGCAAATACTTTTTTGTTTACTAATTGTTAATTTTTCTCCATCTTCCCACTAGAACATAAACAAACAAGAGCAGAGATTTTTGTCCATTTAATTAATTGACCTATTACTAGTACATGAATAGAACCACACACAATAAATACATGAAAGAATACATAAATACATGTAATAAATAATAAAGTTATTTGTGTCCAGTATATTTAAGGTATTATACTTGAGACTCTAGTCATAACAATAATTCTTTGAGTTAAGTATTTGCAAAGTAGGCATTTAAAAATGAAAATCAATTCAAAAATGTCAAAGATAGTGAGAGTCTTTTGTGATAATAAGTAGTAAGATCCATTTAGTCCCAATGCACAAGCTGGCTTTTCTAAAGGAAGTTCTCTCTAATATCCTTAAGAAGATCCTGTTCATATTGTATGGTCACAGAGAGGCAATATCTAAGTCCGCTGGTCTGATAAATGCATTTAATTAACTTTAACAGAAGTTACATATTTGGGACAAAATATATTTTGTGCTTGATTGACTAAAGTTGTATATTAATATGTATTTACTAAACGATATAATCAGGGGCTTATAAGTTATGTCTGTTGAAGCTTATGTAGGTTTGTCTGACTGAACTAGGCAATGCATATGCCAATATTCTAATATACCTGTTTTCAAACATACTAGGTTAATTATCTGTAACACATCTTTATGAAGTTATCGCTCACTGCAATTTCTGACCCCTTCTTTTATCTCTTCCCAAAATTTAGGGTCTTACAAGGCTCAGTTATCACATTCTTATTATCTATAAACTTCATTTTTTTTTGAAAATTCACATTAATATTCTCTTTATTTTTAGTTACATATAATGGTTTTTCCCTCAGTTTCCTACCCATTCACTCATATTTATTCATTAAATTTATTGAGTTCCTACTATGTATCAAGCTCAGAATTCTTTCAGATGCAACTATAAATATGATGTAATCCCAACTCATATGAAATGTACAGCTATTTGGTGTGTGTTTAATTTTCTTCCCTGACACATTACTTTGACATTTACAATACTCTATACTCATATTCAGAATGTAAAGATAAATAAAATATAGTAATTGATGTTCAAGTGTCTGCAGTCTAATGGATGAGAAAGGCACATAAATCTATGATCACTATATGATGTGGTCAGTGCTATAATTGAAATAAATACAGAATGATGACAGAGCAAAAAGAAAAAGCAGAGAACCCATTTGGGGATGGTGAGCCAAGAAGAGAAAGAGAAAATGACTACTCGAACTGGCCATAACAGGGTTATCTGAGAAAGTCCAACCAGGGCTGAGGAGGTGGGATGTTGTTTTGTGTTTTCCTCTCCAACATTAACAGATATTAAAATTTGAAAGAACAGGAACTATAGTGTGTCTCAAATGGAAGTACAATATGAATTTAGTGCAAACTTTCAATTGCATTTTTTGACAGTGTATTAATAAGGGACAGTTATATACTATTCAGGGTGCTTGCCTTAGCTCTGAAGACACAGTTAACAAAAGTCAGACTTTACATTTGTCCCTGTGTGGGCGTCATAGACAAAAATTGGAAAAATTCTTTTCTGCTTCTCTATTGTGCCAGCATATGTTGTGGAAAGAATGACAGAAAAAATTAACAAGTCAGTACAGTATTTGCTGTCTACATGTCTGACATTTTAAAAAATTCTTCCCAACTTGGCTTCAGTTCTGCTTTCCTCATTCATTGACCCCACGGATGAGCTGATTTCTTTGCAGTGGTGCTTTCCTGTCATTGGAGGGGTTTTGCTAGGGGTCAATTCCAGCACAGCATCTGATGATACATGGGGGAAGAGAAATTAATCTAATCCCCAACAAACTTGGCAGCACAGAGCCTTAAAAAAGACTCCAAGGTGAGGATATGTCCCTAAAATACCTCACTGTTATGTTACAGTACTTTCACTTTTCCTCAATGGTTCAGTTGCTGCCATGTGCTGTGGAGTCTGGAGGCAGAGGTAGGTTCTGCCTAAGGAGCTAATCAGTTGTGTTGTCCTTAATAAGGTACTTGACCTGTCCAGGTATCAATATTCCATTTTTATAACATGAAGATATAGTTGCTGAGACTGTAATTATGAATTATACAAAAATTTCTCTAAAAGATATTTCTAGTCTCCTCTTGTCTGTGTGTTCTCAGCCTGTCTCTCTTGCTTAGCGATTAGGTGTGTCAAGATTTTTAGGGTGAAAAGAGCTATTTAATTCGGTAGGGCTCTTCTTAAGTGTCTTTTCCGTTAGCATGCCCGTTGAGACTCTGAGATGATTTCCCTCCTTGGTATCTTCTAAAGGACATTTTGGTTTGTAATGATGCATCTCTTTGTCAGTACCCTCAGCTGTGTTGTAAATGCCTTAGCATGGGAAATGAGACTCTTCATCACATGCTAATATTGATAGCTTAGTAGCTGCCCCATACATATTTCATAAATGAGTAAAAGAATGAATAGGTTACCTGCACATGAAACATATATTGTATACATTATGATGTCTGTCCATTATAAGAATAAGTATTTTATGTTTTTTTAGTTCCATTTTAACTTCAATATCATAATATTGTAATATTGCTAATTTAGATAGTATTTAATTTAATTTAATTTAATTTTTTCCATCACCATTTGTCCACTCCATGCCATCTTCTATTCTACTTCACTCTTATAATCACCACAATGTTGTCCTTGCTCATGAGTTGTGTCTATCTTTTTCTTTTTTACTTTTTTGCTCAATCCCTCCACCTCAACTCCCCCACCCCAGAGATGTCTGCCTGTTCTCTATCTATGAGTTTGTCTCTATTTTGCTTGATAGTTTTGTTTGTCCATTAAATTCCATATATATGTGAGATCATATGGTATTTTCCTTCTATGATCAGATTATTTCACTTAGCATAATGTTCTTTTGATCTATCCATGGTTTCATGAAGGGTAACATTTTCTTCCTTTTTCAGCAGAATAGTATTCCACTGTGTATTTAGATAGCTTTTTTTAAAAATAATAGGGTATACTCAACATGGGCCATTGATACACACCAGTATATATGTGTCTTTATTATCAAATTTACGTAAAAATAATACAAGTTGAGCTGAATTCTGTAGATTAAAAATACTTATTTTATTGCTTTCTATGTTGCTGCTGATGATTTTGTAGAAGACTATGGTTGTTCAGCAAGAAGGAGCAAAGCTCTCAGTCATTCCTCAGCTTGTGGTATACTCAGAGAAGGACAGTTTCTCTTATTCTGCCATTATCTTCTACTCATCCTTTAGATCTCAGCTCAGGCATCACTCCCACAAGGAATACTAGGAGGTGGTTGGGGGTGTGGACTCTAGATTGATTATTTTGTGTTTAAAAATCATGTTCTTAAAAGGAGGAGGGAAGTGAAAAGGGAGACACAAGGCCAAAGCCAGGAGACTCGGTTGAAGTATCAGGGTGGTGAATGCATCCAGCATATACATGCAGAGAAGATGCTAATGAATTATTTACAGAAATAGAAACATGGTTAATGCACTGCTGTCCACTGGAAATAAGTCAAGTCGGTTGAAGGGCAACTGAGACCGAACACCTAGATTCCCAATCAATTCAAAGTTTTCATTTACTTTTGTTAAAAAACTCCTTACTGTTGAAAGTATTACATATGTCTCCCTTTTCTCCCATTAACCTCCCCCTACTCTCGCCTCTCAGCACTAGCCCTTGATTGGCATGGAAATCATTTAAAATATTTTATTTTATAACTTTTTTGATTTAATAAACTATATATTGTGAAAAGAAAAAACAAAATTATAAAACTATAATTATTATAAGTGTAATTGTAAAATTAAACCTTAATTCTTAACTTATTTAATTCCCACAATATCATTGTGACATATTAAATCAATATAGCAAATTGATTTAATTGAAGCTCAGAATAGTTAAATGATTTATCCCAAACTCACATAATAAGCAGCTAGTGTAGCCCAGATGCAAAATCTGTTTTGGTATAGCATTCTAGCTCTTGCATTCTGCTGTTGCAAACAAAAAGATAACATATGCTCTCTTAGCATGTAGAGCATTCTCTGCCTTCAATGAGTGGTGCTTTTAGGGAGCTATTTTAAATGAAATAGACTATTCAAGTGACTTTAAAATATCACTCTCATTCACAAAGAATGTGGAGTCCATCTGGGAGACAAGGAATCTATGTGACTTTTATTATTAAATTATCAGTTTATTCACATATGATAGAAAAGTAAAACTATATATCATATTGAAATTAGTGCAAAGGATCTTTCTTTTAGAAATTTTGTTAAATGATACTTGGTGGAGGAGGGGCAACTCTAGGCAATTAAGTTTTCTCTAGTCTAGACAAAAGAACAAAGATTAATGAATGAATAAATCTCTGCATTAGAAATGAACGGATTGGAATATGCAGATTAAGAGAAAAGATTACAAAAAAGGAGAGATGAGGACATGCAAGACTGTCTGAATTTGGAAAATAAAAGTGAATTTTTAATATGGAAATGTCTAATATTGAATTGAAAGTTGTATGCATTGCTTCAATATAATCTGTCCACACCCCCAAATTTCCAGTAGAATTTGATGGCAGTTAAGAGGAAGACTATAAAATCAGGGCTGATCAGAAGGGGCAACTGGAAATAAAACGGAGCTGAAACACAAGTTATGGATCCAGCAGAGACAAGAACTCAGTACCACAATGAATGTGGACCATACCATTGTAGGGAGTGTAGGGGCATTTCTACTGGGTTTGGAATAAGATCACACAATGCAGTGTGGACTGCAATGATGGGCACATTGGCATCAGATTTAACCTATTTTTCTGTAACCTTAGCAAAATTCCATAAATTTTATTATGAATTTTAAATACATAAAGATGAATTCAGTTCTTCAGTTGCCTTCTGCCCTGTCAAGTTTATCCAGACGTAATTCTGGATGAAAGTAAACAATAATAGTGAAATGTGCATTTCTGCATCATCTCAAGGGCCTGTCTGAAATCCAGAACTGTTCTATGAAAATGTATCTCTACACACCAAAGCAAGTTATCAGGTGAAAGGAGCTCTGCCCCTTTTTTCTCCTACACTAGAGGTCTGCCAGAGCAGGCTGTCTGCTTCCTGAGGATAATGACCATGTCTTATTCATTGTTGCATCCTGGTGCCAGGCAGAATGGCAGGTGTCTGGCAGAGTGAACACTGAACAGTGGTTGAATTCAATTATGTTGGGGTTGGGTGGACTTCACTAGTGACCAAATTTAAGATAGAATTTTACTCCTGAGTTGCTAAGTATAAACAACAAAAACTTGATCTTTTTCTCTAGTATATTTGTTCAAAGGAACATTTTGAAGCTTATTCAAAGGCAAGCCAGACTACTCCTTGAAACTGGTTTTAGTTGTTTATAATTTAATTTATTGTTAATGAAATATTATAATTATATCTAGATATCATTTATGGCTGTGAATTTTTAAAATTTCACAACCTAGCCCTTAGTGTATGAAAGAGGCTGTAGTAACTTATAAACCACTAAAGGCCTGGTGCACAAAATTTGTGCACCAGAAGGGGGGTCCCTTCAGCTCAGCCTGAACTCTCTCCAATCTGGGACCCCTCAGGACCTCTGACTCCTAACCGCTCACCTGCCTGCCAGCCTGATCCCCCTAACTACTCTCCCCTGACAGCCTATTCACCCTAACTACTCTCCCCTGCTGGCCTGATCCCCCTAATTGCTCTCCCCTTGCCTTCCTGATCACTTCTAATCTCTTCTGTCTTGGCCCTGTCAACATGGCTTTGTCTGAAAGGACACCCAAAAGGGCGTCCAAAAGATGATCATTCTAATTAGCATATTATCCTTTTATTAGTATAGATTCACTCCATTTAAAAGTCTTGGTACTAGAGAAAAGACTGTACACATGCTCCTTCCTCCAAACTCTGGCTTTTCAAACAGCAGAGAGGCGCAGATCAGCGGTCTCTTTCAGCTGCTCAGCAGGTGTCATTTCCTTTAAGCTGGCCACCATTTAAGAATCTCCAGCCAGGCTGTTTGCTTAGAGAAACTTGGCTGAGTTATGACGAGCCCCAGGTGTTCTATGGTTTTTTTTTTCAGTCACCATTTCATTAAATAAGCTCATTTGCTTCCTAAATACTCTGCATTTATTTCAGAATAAAATTAGATTTATTTTTATTTTAATAGTATCAATATTTGGTAACAATTTATAGAAAGAGGCTGTAGGACCTGAAAAAATAATATTGACATTATAAAAAATTAAATTTATAATATTTAAAGGTGCCACTTACTTTAATTTTGAGGCATATGTCATGAAAATTATGTGGACACTTCTGCTTTCAAAGCCATTACATGCCAAGCTTTACCTGCAATGTCTATATGATTTGGTTCATTGTCTCAGCCTTGGTTTATCAATAAAAAAAACAGGAGCAATAATCATCAAATAATAATAAGTTTCTAAAAGTACCAAGGCAATAAATGAAGAGGATGATCAGTAAATGGTGACTTACTATAGTCATTAGTTACAAACACGGGTTGAATTTTAACTACTAAATATCTTAGCTAATCTGGGTCAAATACTTTGTTTGGGTTTCTTTTCTATGCTTCACGTATTTTTTCAGAAACTAAATGTGTTGATAGAGAGGTTAGACCTTCAGAGACAGGAAACTACTATTTTTCAGTAATGACTTTATATTATCCTCTTACTTTAAATGTATTATCATTGTGTTTATAAAAAATATTCAATATTAGATGTCCACCGTTGTAATAATATATCTATGTGCATGATATTATTGATTCCTTATCTAACCTTTGTATCTCCGATTCACAGATGAGGAAACTAAAGTGCTATGCAGTTAAATTAGTAGGAAGTAGATTTGGGATTTGAGGCAGGTCTGCCTGGCTCTAAATTAGCTGGTTACTACAGCTAGAAGTGTACTGAGCACATTTTCCTGTCAAACACCCTTCCAAATAATGTATGTGAATTACTTACTGATCCTTGTAACAAATAATTTGAAACAATTACTATTGTTATAAGTCTAATTTAAACATGAAGAAAATAAGGTACAGAGAAGACGAGTAACATTACCAAGGTCACGCAACTACAAATTATAACCTGGGGAGTTGATCTTGAACAGTCTGACTCTAACATTTAAACCCCACTGAGTTCTGGGGGAAGCACTGGCTTTTCCCATGTTACTCTGTAAAGACTTTTCTGCCTCTAATTTCTCTAAGTCTATGTTGTCTATAATACCAAACACTCAGTGGTTAGATGCCTATGGTTTTTCCTCCTTAAAATATTAATATTTCAAGAGCTATATATTTGTAAGAACTCTATTTCTATGAATCAGAAAATTAGACTCAAGAATATAGGAAAATTGGCAGGTTAATCAGTAAATCCTGTGCAAGCACTCCAAGTAAAGTAGGGCAGGGTTTGAGATCTTAAACTACCTCCTGTTTGAATTGAAATGTTGGCACATGTAATGGGGATAAGCGAGTTCAGGCTTACCTCATTTTATTGTGCTCTGATTGAAGATCAAATCAGCAACAACCTTCCCTTAGGATAAAGCTTAATCCAGAGAACGATCCTAATTTTTTTCCAATTCTTTGAAAGCTAAGGGAAGTGAGCAAGCTGCAGAACAGAAGTGTGAGGCTAACAGAAGTCAATTCATGAGATTTCAGGAAGAAGCCATCCACATAAGGTGAAGCAGGAAATGCTGATATTGAAGCTGCAAGTTATATAGAAGACCGAGCTAATATAAATCAGTTAAGGTGGCTACACTACACAACAGATTTTTAATGTAGACAAAATAGCCTCATGTGGGAAGGAGATGCTATCTGAGGTTTTCATGGCTAGAAAGGAGAAGTCAATGCCTGGCTTCAAAGAGTTAAAGGGCAGGCTGACTGTTGTTTAGAATTATTGCACCTGCTGACTCTACATTACTTACTGTATTTGAAATCCTAGGGCCCTTCGGGATTGTGCTAAATCTACTCTGCTCTGTAAACGGAACAACAAAGCCTCAATGATGGCACACCCATTTCCAACCTGGATTACTGAGTAGTCAAGCCCACTGTTGAGACCCTTTTCTCAGGAGAAGGGTTTCTTTCAAAATACTACTACTCACTGACAAGCACCTGGCTATCCAAGAGCTCTGAAGGAGATGTGCCCTGAGATTAATGTTTTCATGCCTGTTAACCCGGGAGCCATTCTGCATCCTGTGGATCAAGGAGTAATTTCTACTTCCGGGACTATTACTTAAGGAATACATTCCATAAGGCTATAGATGGCACCCCTCTAATGGGTTTGAACAAAATAAATGGAAAGCCTACTGAAAGGGATTCACAGTTCCAGATGCTATTAAAAACATTCCTGATTCATGGGAACAGTAAAATCATCAACATTAATAGGGGTTTGGAAGATGATTCCAACCCTCATGAGTTACTCCCAAACCTCCGGTGGAGGAAGTAACTGCAGATGTGGGAAAGAAAAGGAAACTGGGATTCGAAGTAGAGCCTGGAGATGGGACTGCATTACTCAAGTCTCATGATAGCTGCTTCTTGTGGATGAGCAAAGAGAGTGGGTTTTGATATGAACGTTACTCCTAATGAAGTTACTGTGAAGATTGCTAAAATGACAACAAAGGATTTAGAATATTGCATAATCTTATTTGATAAAGTAGTGCCAGGGTTAGAGAGGATTAACTCCAATTTTGAAAGAATTTCTACAGTGGGTAAAATGCTATCCAACAGCATCACATGTTGCAGAGAAATCTTCTGAGGAAGAGTCAGTTGATGTGGCTAACCTCGTTGTCTTATTTTAAGTTATCCTCACCCTGGTCAGTGTGGCTCAGTTTGTTGAGCATCATCCCACACACCTAAAGGTCTTGTTGGATTTTCAGCGTGGGGGAGGCAGCCGATTGATGTTATGCTCTGACATTGAAGTTTCTCTCTCTCCCACTCCCTCTCAATTCCTCTCTCTCTCTAAAATTAATCAAAGCATTTAAGAAATTGTCACAGCCACTCTAATCTGCAGCAACCACCCCCCTGATCAGCCAGCAGTTATCACCATCAAGGCAAGACAAGGCTCAGAAAATAGCATGCTTAGTAATAAAGTGGTTTAAATTAAGGTTTATACATTGTTTTATCAGACATAATGCCATTGTACACTTAATGTATTATAGTAGAATGTAAACATAACTTTTATACTATGCACCAAAACTTTGGGTGACTTGCCTTACTGCAATACTTACTTAATTTGTGAGGTCTAGAACCAAACGTGCAATATCTCTTAGGCATGCCTCAGCAACATTCAGGGGAGAAGTACTTTCTTTAGGAATGAGTCCTGCAAAAGACCTCAGAAACACATGGATCTAACCAAGAAATGCGTTTATACTAAATCTGTTGGAAAAGGTGGGGTGGGAATAACTAGTGGGCATGCTGTTTCTTTAAAAATTTTTCTAAAATAAAAATAAATAAAAGCAAAAGTCAGCAATTATGTGTACCTCTTAGACATCACTTCAAATAGCCCTATTTAAAGCTTTAATTTTTTTTCCCCTGAAGCAGGTAGGAGGCTAAAGTCCTTTCCACAATGGCCTAATCAGTACCCTTCAAGTGTCATTTTTGCTAAGTATCAACTGTAGAAGGAATTACATAATTTACTTTATTAACAGACAGAAAAGGAGGCAGAGCTACCGGTCCTTAAAAGATGGTAACTTGGATTAGCAATGGAACAGCTCTGTTTATGCCTGAAGGTCACCCCTGAGAGTTTTATTTGACTGCTTTTTCACACTGACCATTCAAACTAGGAGCACAGTGGGGGGAAACGTCTCTTTATGTCCCATCACCAGTCCCACATTGCTGCCCTGTGAGCCCAGAGGGGAGCAGGACAGAGCAGCGGGGCTATATTGAGCCTTCACATTAAGGACTTTCATAATGGTTTGGGAAATTGAAAGTTTAGAGTTTAGATCTTTAGTTGCTTGGAAGCAGATGAGTTATCAAGGAATTGAATCAGACATGGATGTCAAGAAGTGACTACACAGATAGAATTTGTTATATACAATCTGATACCTATTATCTGGAAATGACTGCTTTGCCCTGCCTCAGACAGAGGGGAGCCTGCTGGGCGATCCAACAGGCTCAGTGGTGGAGGCCCAAGTGGCCTTGCCCCTCAGCCTGGAGTGAGTGCCCTGGCCTCCTCTGAAGGCACTGAACATTGTTCTGCTACAGTTTTCCTATTGTCGCCAACCAAATACACACTTCCACAGGCCCCACAACAGAAATCTGCGGGCATCTGCCTAGTGGCAGCTGGCCTTGATGTACTTTGGGATTTTTTCTGAATGGCCTCAGAAATAGAACTGGCACCGAGTTTGAATCTATATAAATCCAGTGAACATCATTTGGCTCTTCCTGGTGACTCAAACAATTCACATGTCTCTATAGGCTCTTTCAATGACTGGGCCTAATAGGGAACCAGCAGGCAGAGGCAGGCAGAGAGAATCTTGTAATGTCTTCAGCTATTTCTGACCTGCCTACACCCTTGATGCTGGTGGAAGCTGGCCTTAGTGCACAGCTGGTCCTTCCCACACACTCCTAGACCCAGTAGAGGCAGCCACAAAATGTGAAGCTCCAAACAAGTTGCTTAGGGCCAGTCACAGTCAGCATCTGACATTGACTTACACTAGAGTCCATATCAAGTAGTCCCCAAAATAATACACCTAATGACAAGCTTTTTACAACATTCGTGCAAGATTGAGTTGACTCCATAAGAGGCATATCCAATGGGAGATATTGGCAGGCACCAGAACCTGCTTGAGGCAAATTCCTCTTTGTGTGGTTAGCACCTGCACAGAAGTTTGTACACTGTGGTCAGAGTGATTATCACTGTCAGCCATCCTGAAGGTCAACCCTAATATTAATAGGCCAACAGTAATCAAGAGGTTTCTATAATAGGAAGGTTCACATAACCTAAAGAAGGGACATTCTTGGAGCACCCACCTTAGAATCAAGGAGACTTGTCCCACAGGGATTTAACAGAACCACCTAAAGCTCCCCTACCAAAACTGAGAGACATACAGATCTACCTAAAACAGAGAAACAAACACAGGGAGGCAGCCAAATGGTGAGAGAAAGACACAAAGAAGAGGCTAAATCTCTAGAAAAAGAAGTAAATGAAATAGAGGCAAGTGATCTACCTGCTAGAAAGTACAAAGCAATAGATATGGTATAAAGATACTCAAGGAATTTAGTGAGAATTTCAAGAGCATAAGAAATGATATAGAAAACATAAAAAGAACTATTGAGGAATGAAAAACACAATATTTTTAATAAAGAGTACATTAGAAGTAAACAACTTTAGATGAAATGAAACATAAACAAATCAGTGATTTGGAAGACAAGATAGCAGAAAGCACCTAATTAGAGCAGAAAAAAAAAGAAGAAGAAATTTAAAAATTAGGATAGTTTAAGGAAAATTTGGGACAAGATGTAGCATAATAATATCCAAATCAGAAGGAGAAGATAGAAAGGGATTGAGCACATATTTAAAGAAGCAACAACTTAAAATTTCCTAACCTGGTGACAGAAAATGACACACAAGTCCAGAAAGTGCGAAGTCCCAAGCGAGATGAATCTAAAAAGGCCCTCAACAGGACACATTACAAAACTGACAAAGTTAAAGACAAAGAGAAAATCTTAAAAGTAACAAGATAAAAGCAGTCAGTTACCTACAAGGGACCTCCCATAAGACTATCAGCTTATTTCTCAACAGAAACTTTGCAGGTCAGAAGAAACTGACATACAATATTCAAAGTGATGAAAAGCAAAGACCTACAACCAAGATTACTTTACCCATCAAGGACATCATTTAACATCAAGGAGAAATAAATGACTTCCCAGAAAAGGAAAAACTAACAGAGTTCATGACCACCAATCCAGTATTACAAGAAATGTTAAAGAGACTTCTATTAGAAGAAAGAAATAAAATGGTAATAAATATGTACCTATAAACACTCACTTTACATGTAAATTGCTTAAGTGTTCCAAGCAAAGACAGAATATCTGAATGCATATAAAAACAAGATCTATATATATACTGTCCACAAGAGACCCACCTCAGAATGAAACATAGAGATTGATAGTAAAGGATGGAAAAAGATATTTCATGCAAATGGGAATGAAGGAAAGAGGCAGTGATAGGACTAGTAAAAAAAAACAAAAAAACCACTATAAAAGATACATACAACAAATAAACAAAATGATAGAAGTAATATCTATTCTATTAGTGATTGCTTGAAATATAAATGTAAATTTTTCAAATAAAATGTAAGAATTGGTAGAGATAAACATTTATGATCCATTTACTTTCTGTTTGTAAGAGATTTCTTTAGATTTAAATAGGTGAATTAAATAGGCTAAAATTTAATAAACAAAAATATGTATTTCATGTGAGTAGTAACCGAAATACATATGTGCTTACTAATCAGACAATACCTTACATCAAATATGTTTTTAAAAGATAAATATATTGAAAATGGAGTAAATTCACTGAGGAGATAGACCATTATAAGCTCCCATGCACCAGATATCAGAGCCCCCAAAGTACACGAAGCAAACATTGACAGAACTAAAGGCTGAAATAGCATTCCACAGTAATAGTCAGACACTTCAATACACCTCTTTTAATAATGGATAGAACCTCTAGATAGAAAATCAATAACTAAATAGAGTCCTGAACAAGACTATAAAAAATAGACCTATCAGATACATATATATATATAACAAGTTTCAAAATACTAACAAGTTTCAAAAATTTGTGCTTAGAATCCTGGAGATTATATATATATCACTCTATCCAACAAAATAATACACTATTTTCTCCAAGTGCACTGTAAACATTCTCAAGATAGATCATATGTTAGATCACAAAAAACAAGTCTCAAAAATTTTTTAAAATACTGAAATTTTACAAGGTATATTTAGTGGCCACAATGAAATGGAGCTAAAACTCAAAAACAGAATGAAACTAGGTAAGTCACAAATCTGTGGAGTTTACAGAATACACCTTAAACAACCTATTGGTCTGAAAAGAAAATTTAAAAGGCACTTCTATTTATAATAGAACCAAATAAAGCAAAATACTTAGGAATAAATTTAACCAGCGAGAGACTTATACACTGAAAACTATAATTTACATTGAAAATTTTAAGAAAACATAAATAAATAAAAATATATCCTGTGTTCATGGGTTAGGAAATCTAATGTTATTACAGTGAAATAATTGCCTGGTGTTATCTACAGATTCAATTTTTTTTCCAGTCACAATGGAATTTTTTGTATAAATTGAAAAAAAAATCCTGAATTTCATTTGGACTCATAAGGGACTTGGAGTAACCAAAAACACTTGCAAAAAAAAAAAAATTTTTTTTTTAAGGATTCATACTCTCAGACTGCCTTATTTCAAATCTTACTAGAAAGCTACTATATAGTCAACTCAGAGTTGTGCTGGGATAAAGATATAGATAGATAGATAGATAGATAGATAGATAGATAGATATAGATATATATAGATATATAGATATATATAGATATATCTGTACTAAATAGAATAGGAAGCCATTAATTAACCCTCACATTGCAACCAAATGATTTTCAATATAGATGCCAAGACTATTCAATGGAGAAATAACAAGTTTCAAAAATTTGTGCTTAGAATTCTGGATATTCACATCAAAATCAATAAATTTGAACACACATTGATAAGAAACACAAAACAAGTGAAAATAGATTAAACACCATAGTGTAAAAACTAAAAGTGTAAAACTCATAGAAAAACAAAGAAGAAAACATTTAAGGCATTAGACTTGATAATGATGTCTTAGATATGACACCAAAAGCACAGGCAACAAAAACAAGAAAAGATGAACTGGACTTCATCAAAGTTGAAAAGAAATGTGATCAAAGGGCATTATCAATATTAGGAAATAGCACGAGAGAAAATATTTTCAAATTATATCCATGATAAAATATATTATCCAGGCTATATAAAATCCTAAAACTCAACAACACAAAACAAATAAATCAAATTAAAAATGGGCAAATGGCTTAGACAGACATTTCTCAAAAGAAGATATGCAAATGATCAATAAGCTCATGAAAAGATATTCCACATCGTGGATCACTGATGATTGAGCAAATGGAAATTTAAATTAATATATATATATATATATATATATATATATATATATATATAATTGATTTCAGAGGGGAATGGATATGGAAAGATAGAAACATAATGATGAGGGAGAATCATTGATTGGCTGCTTCCTGCACACCCCTTATTGGGGAATGAGCCTGCAACCTGTGCATTTGTCTGACCAGAAATCGAACCAACCTTGATCTCCTTGTTCATAGGTTGATGCTCCACCACTGAGCTGTGCTGGAGGACATATTTCAGAGATAAAGCTGAGGGTTTGCTGAGGGTTTTGAGATAGGGTAGGAGAGAAGAAAAGGAGTCAAATGATTTGGGGCTTTGAACAGCTGCTAAATTAGAGTTGTCTTTTACCCAGATGTAGAATAATGGTAATGAGGACTTTTAGAGAATCTATCATTTGTAACATATTATTTACTGATGCTTAAGAATTCTAAATATTCATTTCCGTCAAAGCCTCTTCTGTTATGAAGGTTGAGTAAGTGGTGGAACAAGAGGCAGAGATGGCCTGTATTATATATATATTTATTTAGTTTAGCTTCTCTAAGTTTTCCCAACCCCACAGCTTTGCAATTTTTAATAAATTTCTCAGAAGCTTATGGAAGCTGTTTATATAGGAATGATTCTGCTGCCTTTTCTGAAAAACAAAATCATTCAGAAAGAAGAACAAAATTTCTTGAAACTGGGAAAGTGACAACAGCAGGTTGGACAGGTATGCTTTCTAGAGTATACAGGGTGCTGATTTAAGTCCTGTGAAATTGGAACATGAGTCCGTTATTATATGGGCAGGTTAAACACCAAGAGCAAGGCAGGCTTTCTGTCTCAACACCCAGTGAATTCTGACGCAGGTAATCAGAGCTTAATCATCCAGGTAGAGGTTTAGGATAGAACTCAAAACTGAGACAGGTTCTGAATGTGTAGAGCAAGCATTATAACAAAGAAGGTTAAGGGAAAAGACAATCCGGACAAAGGCAAAGCTCTGAGTGCCTGACTTTAATGGAGCTCTAACTTCACTTAAAGACAAAAATATGAAATGATGGAGCTCTAACTTCACTTAAAGACAAAAATATAAATGTTGCTCTCCATTATCCCATCCTTAGCCTTAGCGCTCAGGGGTTTAAGGAGCTCTCTAATGAAGTAAAGCTGACAGTTGACCTTAGATGAGAACCACACGAGATATATGTTCATGGGAAGAGGTGTCATAGTGGTCTTTGGCTGAGATAGAGTGTAGAAAGATCTTGGAATACAAGCTGAGGGAGCAGAGTAATTTCTGCATCCCAAAGAATTCAAAGGTGGAAAGGAAAGATGGGCTTTTGTCTTTATTCATTCCTATGCGCTGTATATTTACCTAGCTGTAATTATGGTAATAAATCAAAGGCTCTTTATCTATTTGACCCTTTGGTACAGGTAAGTCACTTCTTCAATATTCATTACAGTTTGAATTTCTCAATTATTATGGTTAATGCTTTGTTCCTTTGTATGTATGGCACGCGCGTGACCTGACTACCTTCATTTGTTATATATATATATATGTTTTATTTATACTCTGGTGTTTATATCCTTATCTGTGGAGTGCACATGGTGTGCTTGGAGCTAGTGAACTCTCTTCATTGCAGATGCATCTTGACTCCTTTCCCTAGAAACAAACAACATAGTGTTGTTAATGACAACAGCATGCACTGACCATTTCCTGTATGAACCCCAGTGTTTAAGAGAAGGGCTACTAACGTACAGTGGCTGATGGGCCTCAAGCCCAGGGTCACCTTACAACTAACTCACCTCTCCCCCAGGGAAGCCTGCTGTGTCAAATGCCACCCAGTTCGTGAAAAGGTCATAGCTGATATTCCTAATGACAAGGAAAATACGCCAGTGAGCACAGGAAGTTGAGATTATGCAGCTGTTTCTGATAGCACATGGCTCTGAAGAGCTCTCATCTGATGCCTGGCTATGTCCCTATATTAACCAATGAAGATCAACTGATTCAATTCCACCACTAGGTTTATTTTCATGATATTTGCCTCAAAAATATTTCTCTTTCCACCAGGGATGAAGTTAGTCAGTAACATCTATTGAGTTTCCACAGTATGTACAGGCACTTGAAATGATGTATGAGTATTAATCACATGAGGCTTCTTTGAAGGAGGTACTGAATAAATTATTATTTAATTAAAGCTAAATCAAGGCTGATAGTAAAATAAATGTCTGAGTGGTTAGATAGTCCCTGCATGAACCAACTGGACTATAATTATATAAGGCCATTGACAAGAACTCCACAATATCATGGATGCCTCTAAAAGTTACTGTCCCCAAATGATAGCCTTTGTAAATCAAGGGATGGTTATAGCTAATGAGATGGAGGCCTTCCCACAGTGGGGTTAAATTTTTATGAAAACAATTTTCACCACTTGTCAAAGTGAAGATAGATTGTCTTCTTTTAAAAGAAACATTAATAAAGCCTTGAGAAATGTCACCTTGAGTTTCTTCATTGTTAACATGAAGATTCTGGCTTGTGAATGGATGGACAGTGAATTAATTATAGGTTGAGAAAAAAGTGAAGTTGGAGTTACATAAATATAGATTTTGATCCAGGCTTTGTATTTAACTGCAGTGTGATTTCTGGTAAGGCTCTTAAGTTCTTCAACACCTAGTTTTCACATTTGTAAGGAACATAAAATGACATATGTCAATATGAGTTTCAGAGATTGAACATAAAACATGTAAAACACTTATCTGTTAGGCTCTAAATATAAGATGATGTTGATTGCTACCAATGTTGTTAACTATATTTTTTATTGCTAAAAATAGTCTAAAGTTGGGCTAGGGTTTAAAGGCTTATTGGAAACAACACCTAGAGTTATTACTTTAACTAACATACCTTAATAAAACCCATATTAACATTTATGGGTATTTTTAATTTTATTTATTTTTTTATTGATTGATTTTTATAGAGAGAAAGAGTGAGAGAAACATAGATTTATTGTTCCACTTATTTATGCATTCATCTGTTGTATGTGCCCTGACTAGAATTGAACCTGCAACTTTGATGGGTTGGAATGGTGCTCTAACTGAACTACCCAGCCAGGAGAACATGAATGTATTTTGTTTTATTTTTAATTAAGAATTTATTTTTTAAGAATAATTTTAGGTTCAGAACAAAACTGAGTGGCAGATAAAGAGAGTTCTCATATTCCTGAGCCCCTACATATGAAAAGCGGTCCTCACTATCAACACTCCCCCACCAGAGTGGTGGTACATTTGTTACAATTGATGAACCCACATTGACACATCATTACCATCCAAAGTTCAAAATTTACATTACAGTTCGCTCTTGTGTACATTCTATTGATTTGGACAAACGTGTAAAGACATGTATCCATTACTATGGTATCATACCCAGTAGTTTCACTGCCCTAATAATCCTCTGTGCTCCATCTATTCATCCTACCATCCTCCCTACCCACACCCCTGGCAGCTACCGATATTTTAACTGTATCCATCATTTTGCCTTTTCCAGAATGCCATGTAGTTATAATTGTACAGTATATAGCCTTTTAAGATTGACTTCTTTCACTTAGTAATATATACTCAAGATAAGTTGTTATTATTGCTATAGAAATTTATTAAAGATTTGTTAAAATATTTGGATAAGTAGCCTGAAACAAGCAAAAAGGTCATAATTTGATATCCAAATAAAACCACTTTAACTTTGTAAATATACACCGTGATTATCTTCACCAGTAATTATTATCAAACAAGAGACCCAATGCACAAAACTGTGCAAGGGGCGTGGCCCTCGGAGCCATGGCTTTGTCAGGAAGGATGTCTGATCTAATTAGCATAGTATGCTTGTATTATTATAGATGTGAACAGTCATTGCATCAACAGCCTAATAGTTCATTAGTTGTGTATGACCTAATATAAATTGTTATTATATATTCATTTCATTTCATTTTTCTTTTTAACTATATATATTTTTTATTTCAGAGCAGACGGGAGAGGAAAGAGAGATAGAAACATCAAACATTGATCCTCTACTGGGGATTGAGCTTGCAATCTGAGTATATGCCCTTGACTGGAATTGAACCCACGACCCTTTAGTCTGCAGGCTGATGCTCTATCCACTGAGCCAAACAGGCTACAGTGTCATTTTATTTCTAATGTTGTATTATCAATAAATTTGTTAATACCCATAAGACTTAAAAAAATAAATGGATATTTGTTTACATCAATAAATATGTATCTACTAGAGGCCCAGTGATGATTAAATCGTGTGGGTAGAAAAGCTTGGCCTAGCCTCCTGTAAGTCAGGGCCATCTTCTGCCCGTTGGCCAGTCCCCAGGCGGAATGTCGCCTCTGCCACTAGGCTGTCAGGCCAGTGGGATCACCAGCTCATCCCCAGCTGCTCTGGGGCTCAGGCCTGTGGGAAAGTGGGCACAGAGACTTCACCTCCATGTGCATGTGCTGGGCCGGCCTTTGATGGAACACACTGCCACTGCCACTGCTGCTGCGGCCTGAGGCTTGATGGAGGCTGCAAGGCATACCTTCTTGCCCTGGTATGAGCTGCCCTGAGCTGGCAGCGTGTCCTATCAGCCACCTGCCAGGCACCCGCAAAAGAAGGTGAAGTTGCTGGTGCCCACTTTCCCACAGGCCTGAGCTCCCAAGCAGCTGGGGCTGAGCTGGTGATCCCAAGGGCCAGACAGCCAGCACAGTCCTCCCACCACCCACCCCAATTGATTTCCCCGTTCACCATTGCTAATCCATGAGAGCCTCCAGTCGGAGGGAGGGACCAACAGATCAGGCTGCTTGCCAGTTGCCAGTCCCACCAGTGGGGGAGGGACCGAGAAGTGGTCAATGCCACTTCATGGTGATGAGTAGTTAGTTTGATTGTTCTGGTCATTAGGAACACTGGCTTTTATATATATACTAGAGGCCCAGTGCACAAAATTTGTGCACTTGGAGGGGGGTCCCTTAGCCCAGCCTGCACCCTCTTGCAGTCTGGGAGCCCTCGGGAGATGTCTGACTGACAGTTTAGGCAGGAGCCTCTGGCTGAGTGGTGCTCCCCCTGTGGGAACACACTGGCCACCAGAGGGCAGCTCCTTCATTGAGCATCTGACCCCTGGTGGTCAGTGCTTGTCATAGAAGAACTGGTCATTCTGCCATTCAGTCAATTTGCATATTAGCCTTTTATTATATAATAAATATAATATGTGTATATATACAATAAAAGGTAATATGCTAATTAGGCCCAATGTTTTCTGGACTTTCTGATGTCCTTCCAGACAAAGCCACAGTGGCTGCAAGGGCTGAGGGCAGGCAGCCCTGGTGGCTGTGAGGGCTGGTCCAGCGCCACAGTCCCTTTTGCAGAGGCCATGGGAGAGGTCACCACAGGAGAAGGCAGAAAGGAGAAGGTGGCAGTTAGGTAGTTAGGGGGATCAGGCCAGGAGGGGAGAGCAGTTAGGCAGTTAGGAGTGATCAGGCAGGCAGGCAGAGGTGGTTAGGGGGGATCAGGCAGGCAGGCAGGCAGGCAGATGAGTGGTTAGGAGCCAGTGGTTCTGGATTGTGAGAGGGATCCCAGATTGGAGAGGGTGCAGGCCGGCTGAGGGACCACTGGGCCTTTAGTTTATGTATGGGAGGAAGGGGAAAGACATGTGCTTAAACCACCTTTTCTGAGGCTGTGTTACTTTGCAGACTCTTACTGTTAGAACCAGTGGAAATAAAATCTGGGGCTCCCTTCTTGCTGCTTGCATAATGCTTTCCACAGCTTCTTCATGTCGGTAAGAGAAGTCCAATTTCAAAAATTTCTGTTTCTTTTTTAAATCTAACCCTTAGCTATATTTTCAGTGATATGTGCTATGTCTAACTTAATGATAATGGGTGACCCCAGAGACATTTTCAAATTATATTTTAATGGTTAGTATTGTAGCAATGTTTTGATGATTTTTCTATATTTAATATTTCTTTGCATTTGATATTTAAGAAGATCCTTAGTTTATATTACAGAAATGCTAGATCCCTCTAGTTAATAAGGCCAAGAAAATGGACTCCTGTTTATCCTCTACTGCAGTATTTCCCAAACTTTTGACATATGTGTACCCCTTCTATAATTTTCATGAGGCTGGGTATTGCTCATACTCATGAGAACGTAGAATTAGGCGGAGCTAAGCACAGTGCAGTGCATATCCCCACCAAACTCTGGTGCAATGCGTACCCCCACCAAACTCTTCCCGTACCCCTGGAGGTATGCGTAACACACTTTGGGAAACACTGCTCTACTGCATGAAAGATTCTGTAACCTACGAGAGTACACTTTTCAGAAGTATGCTATAAATCTCAGTTTTCTACAAGGGTGGGAAAGTAAGAGAGGCCTTGTTCCTTTAAGTACTGAGGGCACCACGATCTTAGTTTGGGAATATTGTGGAAAACAGGACAATCATGGACTCTTTTTAAATTGCACAGGAGATGCCTGATGCCAGGCAATCTGCCTGTTGTGGCTGCCTATTTTCGGGGATAATCATTCACTGAAAATACAATCTAGATATTTTCCAAAAATCGCTTTCTACAAAAGTTAGTGAGGTTTGCTTGTGGTTTATAAAACACCTCTTATTAATGTATCTGGCCAATTTAAAATTAACAACAATAATCAACCAAATGAGTAATGTAGAAACTTATTCTTCTGTAAAGTCCTCAAAATAGCACCTGGCATAAATTGTTCTCTCTACTTATTATATCTTTCTTCTTTCTTCTTAATGTGATATGAAATTAAAAGAAGAGGTGTTGTTTTTTTTTTTAAATGACTTTTTCTACGTTCATGGAAGAAGCTTCCTCTCAATATAGAAATGATGCTTTGAGTCTCAGGGACAAGAGAGTATTAGAATCATGACACCTTGTACATTTTCTACAAAGTCCAAAATCTATTGATGTCTCATTGCACAATTGTGTTCACAGTGATCAGGCCAAAATATGGAATGATTGGAATTTACTCCACTTTTCAATGAAAAGCAACTATTGGATTTGCCTCTTCATTATTGTATTCTATAAGAAAAAAAAAGAAGTGTTTATTTATTTATTTTTGGCCTTTATTTTGTTTCTTTTTATTAAAGTTTTGGATGACATTGGTTAATAAGATGCATAGGTTTCAATACACATTTATTTGATATATAATTTTCATATTGCATTGTGTGTCCACCATCAAAAATTAAATCATCTTCTGTTATCTTCATATTTGACCTCCTTATCATTAACTAACACCTACTTTCCTTCCTCTCATAACAACTATATGTGATCTGTGTTCATGAGTTTTTATTTGTTTGCTTTCTTGTTTCTTCATTTGTTACTTTCAGATTTATGTCCCACACATCAATAGGATCATATGATCCTTAACTTTTCTGTCAGACTTATTTCACTTAGCATTATATTATAAAGGTCCATCCATGTTATTGCAAATGGCAGTATTTCATCTTTCTTATGGCTCAGTAGTACTCCATTGTGTGTGTGTGTGTGTGTGTGTGTGTGTGTGTGTGTATATATATATATATATATATATATATATATATATATATATATGTAACATATATGCTTTATCCAATCATCTATTAAAGAACTTTTCATTTGTTTCTCTGTCTTGACTACTGTGAATGAGGATGCCATGAACATAGGGATGCATTTGTCTCTACCAATAAACGCTTTAATATTTGTTTACATACACAAAAGTGGGGTTGCTGTCTCAGATGTTAACTCTATTCTTAATGTTTTGAGGAACCTTTATATTGCTTCCATAGTGGCTGTACAAATTTACCAGGAATGAGTGAGTGTTCCTTTTTCTCCATAACCTCTCTGCCATTTAACAGATGTGAGGTGTTATCTCATTGTAGTTGTATTTGCATGTATCCAGTCTCACCACTCATTCAATTTAGTACTGGAAGTCCTAGCCAGAGCAATCAAGCAAGAAAAAGAAATGAAAGGCATCCAATTGGTAATTAAGAAACAAAGTGTCATTTCCCCCCCCCCCCCCCAAATGGCATGAATGTTTATATAGAAAACTCTAAAGACTCCACCAAAACAAACAAAAAATCATGGGAGGCTGATGGATGATCAATTGGGAAAAAAATGAGATATATGTACTACTATTTGTAATACTTTAAACAATAAAATAAAATATAAAAAAAGAAACAATAAAAAATTCAGTAAAGTTTCAGAATATAAAATTAAAATATAAAAATATACTGCATTCCTATATACTAAAAAGATAATTTCAGAAAAAGAAAGTAATAAATCATTTTTTAATTCCAATAAAAAGAATGAAATACCTAGGAATTAACAAAGGATGTGCAATACATATATATTGAAAGCTACAGAGCAATATTAAAACAGATTGAAAAAGACACAATGGGTTCTGGTGTCGTGGTTGTGCCCTCAGCTATGACAAAGATTACTCTGACTTTTCAAAGTTTGTTCAGGTGGTTGATGAAGAATACACAAAATTTAGAAAAGGTCCAAAGTGCAATGACTCACATTAGCTTTCACCAGTGGACCTCCTGGGAGTCCAGGAGATAACACACTGAGGGGAAAGACTCAACATTATGGAAAAATCCAGTGAGCTCCACAAACACCAGGCCCAAAGCACTTGTACAACAGTTGGCACAATGCAATAAGAGTTGAGTATCACGGTCATTGATCCTGAGGACTGAGCCCACCTACAAACAGGAAAACAACAATCAAGACTCAAATACAATAAGAAACCCCATACAACCCAAACAGCGACATTCCTAGAGCAACCAGCTCACAATATCAAGGAAACTGTACCACTGGTCCTAACATGGAGGCTACTCCACAAAAACTGTGAGGCATAGCAGTCTTATCCAAAACACAGAAACAAACAAAAAACAACAACAAAGACTATGAAACAAAAGAACAGGCCCAAAATGAAAGCCAGTAGGAATCTCCAGAAAAAGAACTAAATAAAATACAAGCAAGTGATTTATCACAAACATGTAGTAATGGTTTTTAAAATGCTCACAGACATGAAAAATAACATAGAAACTATGAAAAAGAACCAGTTGGAAATGAAAAATTACATAGCTAAAATAAAGACTACACTGAAAGAAAGTAAGAGTCAGTTAGAAGCAGAGGATAAAATCAGCAGATTGAAAGACAAGGTATAAAAATTCACTCAATCAGAGCAGCAAAAAAGTACTTTAAAAGCATGAGGACAATTTAAGGGAACTATAGGACAACACAAAATATAATAACATTTGCAACATATGGGGAAAAAAGAGAGCAAGGAATAGCAAACATGTTTGAAGAAATAATGACAGAAGTCTTCCCTATTCTAGTGAAGGAAAAAAGTCACACAAGTTCAGGAAGCATAGAGATTCCCAATCAATATGAACCCAGAAAGGCCCACAAAAAAACAAAATCACAAAAACAAAAACAACAAAAAGCATGATAATTAAAGTGATAAATGTTAAAGATAAAAAGAATATTAAGGGTAGTAAGAGAGAAATAGTCAATTACCTACAAGAGAATCCCCTTAAGACATTCAGATGAATTTTCAATAGAAACACTACAGGCCAGAAGAGAATGGCATGAAGTATCAAAGTAATGAAAAGCAAGGATCTGAAACCAAGACTAATCCAGCAAGGCTATCATTAAAATGAAGGGTGAAATAAAGTGTTTCCTAAAAATTAATAATAATAATAATAATAATAATAAGCATATCTAATTAAAAAAAGTAATATGCAAATTGACCATCACTCCAACACACAAATGGCTGTCCCCAATGTGGTCAAAGATTCTGTCCCCATGTGGATAAAAGATGGCCACCATAAGATGGCCAGCAGAGGAGGGCAGTTGGAAGGGACCAGGTTTGCAAGGGAGGGCAGTTGGGGGCAATCAGGCCAGCAGGGGAGGACAATTAGGGGTGACTAGGCCAGCAGAGGAGGGAAATTTGGAGCAAACAGACTGGCAGGGGAGCAGTTAGGCATCAATCAGGCTGGTAGGGGAGTGGTTAGGGGGTGATCAAGCTGCCAGTCAGAAGCAATCAGGGTCAATCAGGAAGTCAGGCAGATGAGGAGATGGGAGCCAGCAGTCCTAGATTGTGAGAGGGATGTCTGACTGCCCGTTTAGGCCTGATCCTGGTGGGGACATACTTCGAGGGGTCCCAGATTGGAGAGGGTGCAAGCTGGGGTGAGGGACAACCCTACTCCATGCAAAAAAGGACACTACATAATATTAAAAACCCAGTGGTTGTGATGTCATAATGAACAAAGACTGGTCATCAGGAGGCTACATGCGCAGAGAAAGGAGCACGGGTGGGCAGGGCTGTGAGTGTAGTGTGGCATGAGTGGGTGGGTGGTGCCACACAATTTTGTGTTTGGAATTCTAGTATATATCCTATCTAATAAAACAGTAATATGCAAATTGACTGTAACTCCCCTATACCCATAAACCACACCCACCAGTCAATCAGGAACAAGTATTCAAATTAACCCAACCAAGATGGCTGCGGCCACAGAGTGAGCAGGAGGGTTGGATTTCCTGGCAATGAAGGAAGCCAAGCTTCCTGTACACCCTGGCTGGCCCAGGCCTCCCTCTGCTGAAGGTTACAAAATTTCAATTATAGAAGATAAATAAATCCCAACAAAAATGCCTGCATCCACAGAGTGAGCAGGAAGTGTGGGTTTCCCCAATGATGAAGGAAACAAAGTTCCTGGCCTGCCCTGACCTCCACTGAAGGCTACCAGGTTTCAATTATAGAAGGTAAATAAATCTTAGGTACCAGGGCCTCTGCTTGGGTCACCAGGTGGCATGGCTGGCCTGCAAACCACCACAGGTCCCTTGCCCAGGTCACCTACACACCAAGGGAATCCCCAACCTGACCCAGGACACCCTTCAGGGCAAACCAGCTGGCCCCCACCTATGCATCATATTTCTATCCTATCTAATAAAAGAATAATATGCAGATTGACCATCACTCCAACACACAAGATGGCTGCCTCCATGTGGTCAAAGATCCTGCCCCCATGTGGACACAAGATGGCCACCACAAGATGGCCAACAGGGGAGGGCAGTTGGGAGAGATCAGGCCTGCAAGGGAGGACAGTTGGGGGTGACCAGGCTGGCAGAGGAGGGATGATGGGAGCTACTGGGCCTGCAGGGAAGGGCAGTTAGGGGGAACCCAGATCTGCATGAGAGGGCAGTTAGCTATTACCAGGACTGCAGGGGAGGGTAGTTAGGGGTGACCAGGCCTGCATGGGATGGCAGTTAGGGGCAATAAGGCTGGAAAGGGAGCAGTTAAGCATTAATCAGGACTGTAGGGGAGTAGTTAGGGGTGATTAGGCTGGCAGGCAGAAGCATTAGGGGCAATCAGGAAGGCAGGCAAGCAAGAAGTTGGGAGCCCGCAGTCCTGGATTTAAGAGGGATGTCTGACTGCCTGTTTAGGCCTGATCCCAGTAGGGTTGGGTCTAAATTGGTAGTCAGACATCCCTCTAGGAGTCCTATATTGGAGAGGGAGCAGGCTGGGCTGAGGGACATACCCCTGTGCACGGATTTTGTGTACTGGGCCTTAAATATATATATAATATATATACTCTTATAGGGCTTTAAGGAAAATATCAACAGCATTATAGTTATTGTAAGGGGTTTTAATACCCCACTGACATCACTGGATAGATATTCCAGACAAAAAAACAACAAGTGCATAGCAAATTTAAATGATACTGTAGATCTAATGGATTTAATTGATGATTACAGAACATTTCATCTTAAAGCTGTAGAATATACATTATTCTCAATTTCACATGGAACATTATCAAAGATAAACTATATGTTATGACACAAAATAAGTGTTCTCAAGTTCAAGAAGATTGGCATTCAATCAAACATCTTCTCAAATTACAATGGCATAAAACTAGAAATAAAATAAAATAAAAACACTCAAAACCTCCAAATATATGGAGGCTAAATATCATGTCATTAAGCAATGAATGGGTTACCAATAATATCAAGGAAGATATCTAAAACTTTCTAGAAACAAATAAAAATGAGCATGTAACACAAAAAGCTATGGGACTTTGAAAGCAGAACCAAGGAAGAAGTTCACACACACACACACACACACACACACACACACACAAACACATGAAAAATCTCAAATAAATGATCTAACCATACAACTAAAAGAAATAGAAAGAGAGCAAGAAAGGATCAGAATGGAAGTAAATTGCTTAAACTCTAAAAGAACAATGAAAAAGACCAATGAAACAAGATCTTTGAAAAGATAAAGAAGATTGATGAACCTTTGCCAGATTCATCATGAAACAAAGAGAAAGAACTCAAATAAGTTCAGAAATTAGAGGTAAAGTAATAACTGACATCACCTTATGCAAAAGAGTGTAAGAAAATATGTTGGTCAACTATATTCCAGTAAATTGAGCAACCTGAACAAAATGGACAAATTCCTAGAAGCATTGAATCTCCTAAAATTCAGTCAAGAAGAATGAGAAAACCTAAAGGAATTGATAACAATTAATAGAATAGAAGCATTGATTTAAAAAAAAAAATGCTCTCAGCAAACAGAAATCAGGGACCAGATGGCTTTGTAAGTGAGTTTTATCAAACATTCAAAGAAGGCCAACAGCTACCCTCCTCAAAGTATTTTTTTTTTAAATCAACAAAAAGGAAGACTTCCAAGCTCTTTTTACAAGTCCAGAATTATACTAATTTCACACCAATAAAAACACCAAATAAAAAGAATTAGAGCCCAATATCCCTGATGAACATAGATCCTGAAATCTTTAACAAAATATTAGTAAATTGGATTCAACAATACATTATAAAAATTATACACCATGACCAAGTGTGACTTATTTTAGGGATGTAAGGTTGGCACAATATTTGCAAATCAATAAATGTGATATATCTCATAAACAAATTGAAGGATTAAAATCATATGATCCTATCAATAGATGTCAAAGACAATATCCAGCACCCGTTTTTGTTAAAATATCCATATTTCTCAAATCAATATACAGATTTAATAAATCTCCCTAAAAATCCCAATGACAATGTCAGAGAGAGATAAATATCACATGATCTCACTCATTTGTGGAATATAATGAACAATATTAACGGATGAACAAAAACAGAACCAGAGATGTAAACACATCAAACAGATTGTGCAACCTATAAAAAAAGGAGACTCATGTAATACTTAAACAATAAAGAATTAAAGATTTTCTAATGCTTATTCCTTTCCCTGTTGTTCTAGAACCCCTATTATTCATATGTTGTTTCTTTTCATGTTGTCCCAAAGCTCCCGTAGGTTCTCCTCCTGTCTTTTAATTTTTTTCTACAATTGCAGTTCAGTTTGGGAGTGTTGTGTTTCCCTGTGTTCTAATTCGTTAATTTGGTCCTCCACTTCTCCTAATCTACTGTTGAAACTTTCTATGTTGCTTTTTATTGCAGCTATACCACTCTTTATTTCTTCTTGGTTATTACATAAGTTGTTGAATTTTTCATCCTTCTGGTTTAGGAACTCTATGACCTTTATTCTGATTTTTTTATGACATATTGCATACCTCCATTTCACTTAGCTGCTTTTCTGACAATACCTCCTTTTCTTTCCTTTGGGGATTTTTGTGTCTATCCATTTTGGATCACCAAAGGATCTAGGTGTCCAGTCATGCAGGGGCTGCTACTCGGGTGGCACTGGCTCCTCAGTGGGGGCTGCTCCTTGGGTGGTTGTGGCAGCAGCTACTCCTCACTTGGTGGGGGCTCCTCCGGTGGGTGCTGCTCACAGCAGTAATGGCTCTACTGGCTGGCAGGGGAAGGCTGCTAGTGCATTGCTACTCTCTGGACAGGGGTGGGCTGCTCACAAGACTGCTGCTCCTCACACGCACACACACACACACACACACACACGCACACACACACACACGCACACACACACACACACACACACGCACACACACACACGCACACAAATTAAGATACCTAGGAATAAACTTAACTAATGAGGCAAAAGACCTGTACTCAGAAAACTACAGGACACTGAAAAAAGAGATAGAGGAAGACATAAACAGACGGAAGAACATACTGTGTTCATGGACTGTTGAACCAACTTCATTAAAATGTCCATAATACCCAAAGCAATCTATAGATTCAATGCACTCCCCATTAAAATTCCAATCTATAGATTCAATGCACTCCCCACTAAAATTACTGACCTAGAACAAACTCTCCAAAAATTCATCTGGAATAAAAAAAATAAAATAAAATAAAAAAGACCCCAAATAGCTGCAGCAATCCTGAGAAAGAAGAGCAAAATAGGAGGGAACTCAATACCAGATATCAAGCTGTATTACAAAGCCAACGTTCTCAAAACTGCCTGGCAATGGCACAAGAACAGACATATAGTGAATGGAATAGAATATAGAACCCAACCGAAACTGGTTTGGCTCAGCAGTAGAGCATCGGTCTGCAGACTGAAAGGTCCCAGGTTCGATTCCGGTCAAGGGCAAGTAAATTGGTTGTGGGCACATCCCCAGTAGGGGGTGTGCAAGAGGCAGCTACTTGATGTTTCTCTCTCATCGACGTTTCTAGTTCTCTATCTCTCTCCCTTCCTCTCTGTAAGAAAAATCAATAAATATATATTTTTAAAAAATCTAAAGAAAAGAATATAGAACCCAGAATTTGACCCAAACTTCCATTCTTAACTAATATTTAACAAAGGAGGCAAGAATATACAATGGAGTCAAGACAGTCTCTTCAATAAGTAGTGTTGGGAAAATTGGACAGATACATGCGGAAAAAAGAAAAAGAAAGAAAGGAAGGAAGGAAGGAAGGAAGGAAGGAAGGAAGGAAGGAAGGAAGGAAGGAAGGAAGGAAGGAAGGAAGGAAGGAAGAAACTAGACCACCTACTTACACCACACACAAAAATAAAAATATTAGAGGAATCCACAGGCAGCAAAATCTCAGACATATGCCAAAGTAATATCTTCACTGACACAACAATGGAAACTAAATAGAAAATAAACAAAATGGACTACATGAAAATAAAAAGCTTCTGCACAGCAAAAGAAACCATCAACAAAACAATAAGAAAGCCCCCTGCATGAAAGTACATATTTTCCAATGTTATCACTGATAATGGTTTAATCTCCAACATTTACAGGGAACTCATACAACTTAACAAAAGAAAGATAACCCAATAAAAAAAATGGGCAATGGACCTAATAGATACTTTTTGAAAGAGAACATAAGGAAGGCAATGAGACATATGAAAACATGCTCAAAGTCACTAATCATCTGAGAGATGCAAATCAAAATAACAATGCAGTATCATTTCACATCTGTCAGAATGGATATCATCAACAAATGACAAATGCTATGGAGGATGTGGGGGGAAAAAAGAACCCCTTGTACGGCTGGTGGTAGTGCAGATTGGTGCAGCCACTGTGGAGAACAGTATGGAGTTTCCTCAAAAAACTAAAAATGAAACTTCCATTTGACCCATTGATCCAACTTCTAGGATTTTATCCCAAGAACCTAGAAACACCAATCAGAAAAGATATATCTACCCCTATGTTCAGAGCAGCACAATTTATCATAGCTAAGATTTGGAAATAGCCTAAGTGCCCATGAGCAGATTAGTATTAAAAAAAGGTGGTACATCTACAGTTCTACACAATGGAATATTACACTACAGTAAAAATGAAGTAATTTTTTATAATTTGCAACAATATGATTAGAACTGGAGAGCATTATACTAAATGAACTAAGCCAGTCAGAGAAAGATAAATATCACATGATCTCACTCATTTGTGGAACATAATGAACAGCATAAACTGATTAACAAAAACAGATCCAGAGACAGAGAAGCATTGATCAGACCATCAAACCTCAGAAGGAAGGTAGAGGAGGGTGAGGGTAAGGGGGAGAGATCAACTAAAGGACTTGCATGCATGCATATAAGCCTAACCAAAGACACAGACACCAGGTGGTTGATTGATGGGGTGTGGGGAAGGAAAATGAAAGGATAAGGACACAAATGTAATACCTTAATTAATAAAGAAAAAATAAAATGTTATATGACAGTAAAAAAAAGTAATTAAAAAACCCAAATGAAATTTTTTAAAGAAATAGAACAAAAAATAATCAGATCTTTATGGAACCCCCAAAAGACCAAGCGATCCAGCAGAAATGAATAAAGCCAGAGGTATCACACTCCCTGACTTCAAATATATTACAAAGCAATGATAATCAAAACAGCATAGTATTGGCAAAAAAAAACAAACAAACAAAAACAGTTACCCAGACCAATGGGACAGAATTAAGAACCCAATTTTTGACAAGTGGCCAAAACATACTAGAGAAATGAAAGCCTCTTAAATAAATGGTGCTGGGGAAATTGTAAAGCCAAATGCAAAAGAATGAAACTAAACTTCACTTTGTCCCCATATACAAAAAGTAACTCAAAAATTAAATCAAAGACCTAAATATAAGACCTGAAATAGTAAATTACATAGAAGAAAACATTGGTACGAAATGTATGGACTGTGTCTTAGAGATTTTACGAATTTGACTCCAAAGTAGAGGAGAGTAAAAGCAAAAATAAATTAATGAAACTATACTAAATAAAAAGGTTATGCACAGAAAGAAAAGAAAAAAGCCAACAATCAGAAAAAACAACCATCCAAATGGGAGAAGATATTTTCAAACAGCAGGTTTGACAAGGGATTAATATGCAAAATATATAAGGAACTATGGAACTTAACACCAAACACAAACAATCCAATTAAAAAATGGGTAGAGGACTTAAATACATACCTCTTCCCAAAAGACATACAAATGTCCAACAAATATATGAAAATCTGCTCAACTTCACTAGGTATGAAGAAAAGTTTATTTCTAAGTAAAGTGATTTTTGTTCAGAGAAGATTTTGTTCAATAAAAACCAACACTTTCATACAGTGGCCTCACTCAGCCTGCCTTTTGACAGCTATCTATATATTCCATGTAGCCATGCCTGTTTCTATTTTGTTTGTCAGATTATTTTATTCATTAGATTCCACGTATAAGTGAGGTCATATAAGTATTTCACCAACTGTCTTATTCCACTTAGCAAAACAATCTTCAGGTCCATTCATGATGTCCCAAAAAGTAAGTCTTATTTTTTATGTCTGCACAATATTCCATTGTGCAAATGTACCACAACATTTTTTATTCACTCTTTTAGTGATGGTCACTTGGATTGTTTCCAGATCTTGATTATTATCAATTAAGCTGCTATGAACATTTGGGTCCATATATTGAAAGGATGTGAAGGGATCAGCCAAAGAACATACACGCATAACTCATAGATGTAGATAACATTATGGTGATGGTTAGAGGTAGAGGGGATGAGGGCAAAGATGAGGTGGGAAAATGGGAGACATCTTTAATGATTTCAACAATAAAAATAAAGTAATAAATGAATGAATAAATAAAAGTAAAATATGTGTGTGTGTGTGTGTGTGTGTGTGTGTGTGTGTGTGTGTTGCCTAGCCTAAAGCACCCTTTAAAGTGGAGAATATTTCAAAATGAGACCGAAGCAAAGTTTATATTTCTGGCTTTGTGCACCCTGTGGACAGGCTGCTAGGTAGACAGCACAGCTGAGGAATCTGAAGGAAAGGTGTTCAGGAGAAGTCAGGGAATAGTGAAGAGGTCTCTAATAAATCAAACTCTCATCAGGGTGGCAGGGAGAGTCCTGGAGAGCAGAGGCCCAGAGGACACTGCGAGTCCAGTGGGGGTGTCGTGGGGTCTGAGGTAGACCGTTTCTGGTCATACTCTTGTCTATGCCTTTCCACAGCCGCTCCTGCCAACTCTTCGAGTCTGATCCTGTGGTTTATTCACTGCTTCAGAAAGATGTTTGAATATCTAAATATTCATCCTGTGAGTGCCTTTTCTATTGAAACCTGTGAAAGTTCATGTCTGTTGTCTAAAAATGAGAACTGAAACCAGTTCATGTGATTTGGGAGATGAACTTCCTCAGAAAGTCCTGAAAATGTACCAAGATGAAATGATGTTGGAAATAAAAAGGATGCAATGAATATCAGATATTTTTAAAGAGACAAGAAAAGCCAAAAGAGGAGCAAGCAACAGTATGCCAAGTCCTTTGAGAAATATAAAATAGGTTGAAGGCAATTCAGATTCACCTTCTTAAGTTCCTTTAAATTAAAGAGGAGGCAGAGGCCACATATAATTATTGCAAACGCTTTCATAGCTTAATGACATTTTAACTATTTTTAAATTATGTGAGAACGCAAAGGACTCTTTCTAAATTAATAAAATAATGAGCTTGCAAGTACCAGAGCACTGGTTTGTAAGCAGGTGGTTCTAGCACAAAACTGTGGGCTGTGCTTCCCATTTCTAGCTAGCACTTGCTTCTATCATCTCCTGACCATATGCAACGGTCTCTTCCTTCTCCCCAACTCGTGGGTTTTATCTTCATTAACAAGACATGACAGTCACAAAGGACACGTTCATTCAAGCTGCTTCCTTGGAGGCATTGCTGGGTGAAAAGGCTCGGAAGAATATGGAGCCGTCCACCAGATTGGACATTAACGCTATTCAGCTCTAGGTAATGTGAAGTGTACAGAAATAATTATTTTTCTCTTCTCCATTTGAAATGCATTTAATTAGATGCTTTGACTGCCTTCCTTGCTCTTACTTGGATAATAATGCTAATGTTATTGAATTATTATAATTACATAGTGCAGAGACTTATATTTTATTTTAAAACTCCTGGCACTGGAAGTATTTATTTTTCAAGATTCATCATAAGGAAGAGAAGTAAACTTTAGCATATTAATTCAGTGTGCCTGTTCTATATTTTATAATATACCTACCCTGTATTACAATAAATTGCGAGAAGTATAAACATTATGTAAATATTACATAAACCGGAAAACATATTTGTAATATGATCACAATAAAATATATATTTAAAAAAATAAATACTACTAATAAGATCCAGTCAATTTTGTCACAAATTAGTCCAAGTAGGGTGAGCTTCTGTGTTAAATAAAAAATAAGAAGAAATTGTTTTCTAAGCTTTATGAATTTTAGAATTTTATGGAAATGGCTGGAGGTCTGTGTTACCTTTGGATAACGCTTTCATATTAATGAATGTACACTTGCACTTTATTTTATGCAGCAGCTGTGTTACTAAGAAGTAGCACATATGTCAAAATCTGTATTTATGCATTAAAATGTGGACTCTTCCCACTTGCATTCAGCATCATCCAACCAGACCCCAAGTTGTACAGATGCTCTTCTGGTGTTTTTCAAAACTTCCATTGCTTTGTTTGGAATTATATTTTCCCCCATTGACCCCCTCCACTCTGCACCACCCCAAGGCCTTCCACCCCAAGGCCTTCACCACAATATTGTTTGTGTCCATGGGTTATGTATGTAAGTTCTTTGGTTAATTTCTCTCCCCGCCCCCTCAGCCTTTCACCCCCACCTGCCTTCTGAGATTTGTTTGTCCATTCCATGCTTCTATGTCTCTGGATCTACTTTTTTCATCCATTTATTTTGTTCATTAGATTCCACTTAGTAGTGAGATCATTTGATATTTGTCTTTCTCTGACTGGCTTATTTCACTTAGCATGATACTCTCCAGGTTCCTCCATGCTATATGTATGCATATTAATGAAAGTTACTAATGCCTGAAACTGTTATATAAGCTTTTTCATTTAACCTATCAGATAGTTTACTATTATTAGCTTTCCTATCCCATTGTGCAGGTGAAAAAAAATATTTGAGACTCAAATAACTTACAACCCAGGATGTGAACCCTAACTTGACTTTAACCACTAAGTCTGTCTTAACCACTATTCTGTGCTTCTCCCACAAATATTGATTGCTTGGTCCATATTCTTAACCAGAATAGGTGGGAACTGGTTATAAAGGAATCGTCCCTATTCATGTGATATCTAGAAAGATATTTTATGTATAAATATTCTTAGTGCTTTCACTTTCTATTTTCTTTTCTGGAATCAATGTCTGTATCAGCTAGTCAAGAGGCAGAAATCATAAGATTTATTTTAACAAGAGGCAATATAATATAACAAATTATTAATCAGACAAAGTTATTCATTAGATAACTAAAAAGGCTAAAAAGAGAATAAGACTAAGGTATTTTAGACATAATCACTTCAGGAATCAAGTCATCCTTAGAGCTGAAGGATCAAAGGAAAGAGGTTGAAATTAAATTTTAGAGTTTCAAGGAAGGGTTCTGTACCTGTGAGGCTGAGGAGTTGCTGGGTTGGTGTTTGTGTCTCTGAGGGACACACCCCCAGCCTACATCTGAAAGTGCCAGACCAACATGGAACTGGACTCAGCCGCTGCACGGGGAGGAACTCACCTGCAGCTGTGGTGAAGAAGCATTGTTGGGGCGCTGAGAGGAAAGAGCACATCTCTGCTCTCTACTTCTGCCTGACAGCTTCCCTTTAGACTACTGTTGGCAAAGGCCAGCAGAAGCCAGCTGGCAAAGAGAGACGTGACTTGCACAGTGCCAGCATCAGTGTCACCAAGCAGTGATAGAAAGGTGGGTTTGGAGCTGAGAAATAATTGCATAATAACTGGCACAAAGAGGGACTTATATATATGCAAGGCATGCATACTCCCCAGTGACCACCTCAGAGATGGAAGAAAAGAAATACAGTATCTTAACCCAGAAGGCAAGACCAAAGGCATTTGGAGAAAGTGGACAGCACAGTTCTTCCCAGGGAGACGAGCCAGCATCCGCACAAGGAACCTCCCCCATGGCCACAGCAGGGCTCTTCAAGGCACCTGTCAGCAGGAATGTCTCCCCTGGGGACACATGGTCTCTCCTTTTCTAAATGAGAACCTTCATTGCAGTTAGCTCGGTGTTCTTTCTGTCATTACAGGGTGGGTAAGGTACTACAAACTGCCACAGCAGACTGGGAGAGGCCTGCACACCGTCCAGAGCCTGCTCTCTGAGCCAGCCTTTGTGTCTCCTTGGGTAGGGCTGACTGGGAACTCTGTGTGAGAGGGTGTGCACTGATACGCAGTGTTAGAGAGACAGACTATGAATGGGGCAGAGATGGAAGCTGTCCATCAACATGGGTAATCTCTCCTCCATTATAAACAGGTATAAAGTTGGACTAGAAAGAGACTGCCCACACAGACATCACATTTATCAGCTTTCCTCTCTAATTTCTAGGTGTTTACCTGGGACTAATTTTGTCAGAAAAATGGTGACAAACACAATGTGTGTCACTCTCGGCCAGGGCTTTTAAAATAGCAGGTAAATGTCCTCCTTTTTTTTTTTTTTTTTCCTTCTGCTACCTAGATGGGAAAGCTGCAGGGCTGTGGCGGGTGGTATTGCTACATGATGGAGGAGCCGAGGTTCCTTAATCACCTCAGGCCTGGAACACCAGGATGGCTGTTATGTAAGCAGGAAGCAACCTTCTCTTTCGTTAAGCTTCTGATAGTTAGCGCTTTATGTGTTACCATAGCTGACGTGTTACCCTAACTAATTTAGAAACTTCGGGAATGAAGCTAGAGGGCACGTGCCCTCTAGCTTCATTCCCGAAGGAATGATGAAAGCGGTGCCTCGGTAAGCTAAGGAGGCAAAAACAATTTGGTCAGCAGAAAGGGAAGACTTGGTGGAGACTTTCCCACTCAGAGAAGACAAACAATAGACACAAATAAACCATAGGATCTGTAAAAGTCCTTTTAAAAAGTGAATAAACTTCATGTGTATTTTTGGAGAACCTTCACAGGTTGGGACAATTCAAGCTCTGGGAAAAATATAATCTTAGGCATTAACTATTACTCTTTAAATTAAATTAATAAAAGTGAACTAATAGATAAATTTACCATTTGTCAGAGTACTTTCTCCTGAGTCCTGCTCACCCTGCTCGCCGCACCACTTGTTGGAGTAAGTTCCTCCTTGATCCTGTTTGTGCCAACTGTGGGGCCAGAGTTCCCCTGCCAGGACCCGGAGCCTTTTGGGTGCCGGGTGTTAAGTGGAGAAAATATGAGCAGTCGTAGGCATTTAGGAGAGCCTTTACTGAAACCAAATAGCCATTGCTAACAAGCAGCCTTCACACAAAGTTCTTCAAAGTAGCTGCACAGAGCAGTCCTTGCTAATACAACAGCAAAGACAGGAGCCGTGCCGATCCGCCACACACCGCTGGTCACAACACATCTTTATACTTCCACAAAGAGGCTTCTTGCTAGATAGGGACATCAATATTTGGATTATAGGAAGGCATGTCTGCACAGTGCATGCGGTAATATTGCTGTGTCATTGCTTTTGCACCTGTGTATGGCAAATTGGCCTTGAGCATCCTGCGTACTCTGACGAAGGTTCCCACACTCAGATCGGCCTTGCACCTTGATTAGAGTTCCCACACCATGCTAAGAATGGAGACTAAAAATACTTCTATATACGCAAAAGAGGAATTCAGGACTTCAGAACTAGTGAAGGACCTCAAGGAAAACAGACAATAGGTTAAATTTATTAATTTGAGCTTATCAAACTCAAATAAAAGGTCAATTTTTCAAAATAAAATAAAATATTTTGGGTTTGGTTTTTTTTTGTGTTTTTTTTTTTTTTTGTGTGTGTGTTGTTGTTTTTTTGTGTTTTTTGTTTTGTTTTTTTTCTTTTTTTCACTAAGGAAATATGTTGATATACCGTATGTTAATTCCCCAGGATAAGTGTGGGTAACAAGCATGAGATTATATTTTTGAGTATTACTTAATTCTAAACATGATTTTTAAAATCCTAAAATATTGAGACTGAACTAAAGTATCAAAAAATAGGCTATTCTCAGACTTTTATTCAACAGCATCATATTCATATTTCAGAATAGAGTAGAATAGAACATAAGCTTTGAAAATATGTATGTTGAACTGAAATTTCCACATCTGATTTAGTTGTAGCAAATAAAATAATCCAAAGCCAAGAACTTCTTTGCTTTGATATGAGAAAGATCTGATAGCATTATTACCATTCATTTCATATTAAGGAGAAAAAAACAAAACAAAAAAAAAAACAAGTACTTTAAGCAATGATCAAGAAAACTTAGTCAGAGAAAACTTAGGAATTTGCATGAGAGATGGAGTACAAAGAACATTCTGTACATTTAAAAATAAATCAAGGTTATATAATTATGATACATTATAATATATAGTACAAATATAACAATTATTAAAATTAATATGACATAAAATAGTTTAAAAACCATGTTTTTAGGGAAAAAGGAAACAACATCTCATTTGATGCCATAAAATCAGTCGGTGTGGAGGTGGACAAGATAGAATGAACTATACTTATTTCTTCATATTTCATGAGGGGTGTAAGTCATTATTGCTACACTTCTAAAACCAGTAAATGTAGAAATAAATTAAAAAGTTATCCATCAAAAAAGCATGTATGTGTTAATTTTGATAAAAATACTTTGAGTGGACTTTGAAGGGATATTGAATTAACTTCTTTTAGAATTTAGTTTTGATAAATGTCATGACAAAAACCCAGATTTTATTTATTTACTTATTTATGTTATTTAGGTGAGGTCAATTGAATACAATAAAATATATCTCAGAAGAATGTTCCCTCTAGAACACATGTGTCAAACACAAGGCCCGCGGGCCAAATCCAGCCCGCCAGGCCTTGCAATGTAGCCCGCACAGCGCTGTCATCACTGCACTCCGCTGTCAGTTTATGACATTGTCAGTTTATGACTGTTCATTCGGCCCGCGATTTAGGCTGGATTTTAGATTTTGGCCCCTTCTCTGATTGAGTTCGACACCCCTACTCTAGAACATGTTTTCATAGAAATCTCTGAAGTCCCTGTCTGTCTCTCTGAACCATATTGCTAGAGCAAATCTATTATTTAGTTACACTTTTTAAATGGCTATTTCTATTTCTTGACAAATTGCACTAATTTCACAAGTTTTTGCACCTGGTCTCACTGTACTACAATCTCATGGCATACATGGGAGTACATTCATGAGGACAATATCATAACTGGAAGAATGCTAACAAAAGTATAAATATTACATGCACAACTTGTCTGTATCATTGAACTTGACTATGGGACTTTTAGAACAATTCAGCAAACCCTAGGATCATATTATTGTCCTTCGGTCAAAGTGGCAGAAAGTGCTTGTGTTTTAAACTTTCCTTCTCATTTTCTGGCTTTGATCAACAATTCACTCTCATCTCCTCATATGTCCCGATTGCTGTCACTCCCTCTTGGTAAACTCCAGATGTTTTGCATTAATTTGGGCTCTGTGTGACTTTGTATTCCTGGAGACTACATTTTCCTCAGCCTAGGCCACAGCAATTCTTCTAAAGAACTCCTTTCTTGATGAAAACAAAAGAAAGAGAGCCAGAGACAGAGAGGGAGGAAGGAAGAAGGGGAGGAGAGGTGAGAAGGAGAAGAAAGTAAGGAATCCTGTGACTACAAAAACAATCACTTATATAAGACATATAGCCTGGGGGGTGGCTTGGTTGGAGCATTGTCTTATTCATCAAAAGGTTGCTGATTGGATTCCCAGTAAGGGCATACCTCTGTTATGGATTCAATCCCAGGTTGGGGGTCATGGAAGAGGCAATGGATCTCTGTTTCCCTCTCACATTGATGATTCTTTCTCTCTCCCTCTCTCCCTCTTCCTCTTTCTCTAAAAATCAGTAACAGATCCTCAGGTGAAGATATATATCAGGGTATCAAAACTTAATTTTCGCCGAAACCAGTTTGGCTCAATGGATAGAGCGTTGGCTTGGGGACTGAAAGGTCCCGGGTTCGATTCCGGTCAAGGGCATGTACCTTGGTTGCGGGCATATCCCCAGTAGGGGGTGTGCAAGAGGCAGCTGATCGATGACTCTCTCTCATCATAGATGTTTCTAACTCTCTATCTCTCTCCCTTCCTCTCTGTACAAAAGCAATAAAGATATATTTTTTTAAAAAAACTTAATTTTCTCCTAAAATTATAAAGGTACACAGGAGTAAAGATTCATTAATCAGTCTTTTAAATTTTTTTTTTTATTTTTTTTTTGCTATGGATTAGTAATTTTTATCCCATGATTTGGTATCACATATAGGTGAGATCTTATGGTATTTGTCTTTCTCTGACTGGCTGCTTTCACTTAGCATAACACTCTTCAGTTCCATCCATGTTGTTCCTTCTTTTTCATAGCCAGACTAGAGGACTGGTGCACAAAATTCATGCACTCGGCAGGGTGGGGGAGTGGCCCTCAACCTGGATGCACCCTCTCATAGTCCTGGAGCCCTTGGGGGATGTCTGACTACCAGGGAGGCAGGAGAGGCTCTGGCCACCTCCACTGTGCCTGCCAGCTGAGCCACACTCCCCCTTGGGAGCGCACTGACCACCAGGGGGCAGCTCCTGCATTGTGTCTACCCTTTGGTGGTCAGTGCAAAATAAAGAGACCAGTTGTTCCACTGTTTGGCTTATTTCAGTGGTTCTCAACCTTCTGTTCTGTGACCCTTTAATACAGTTCCTCATGTTGTGGTGACCCCCAAATCATAACATTATTTTTGTTGCTTTTTCATAACTGTAATTTTGCTACTGTTAATGAATCATACTGTAAATATCTGTGTTTTCTGTTGGGGTTGCTAGAAAATTTGAGAACCACTCGTCTATTTTCATATTAGCCCTTTATTATATAAGATAGTATTCCAATGTGTAAATGTACCATAGCTTTTTTATCAAGTCCTCTGCTGATACTATCTCTCAACACAAATATTTCAAGCCAGAAGAGATTGGCATGAATTATTTAAAGTAATGAAAAGCAAGAACCTGCAACCAAGACTGCTCTAACCAATAAGTTAAAATCAAAGGCAAATAAAAACTTCCTAGACAAAACAAGTCTAAAGGAGTTCATTACCACCAAACCAGCATTACAAAGGGACTGCTTTCAAAAGAAGAGAAAGAAGAACATGAACATAGAGAAAAAAAATGCTAATAAATACCTATCAATAATAACCTTAAATGTAAATAGGTTAAATGCTCCAATCAAAAGACATAGAGTTACCAAATGGATAAGAATATGCTTTTTAATAGCAGGATAATATATATTTATGTAGTCACTCATTTTTATTTTATCTGTACTTAATCTATTATTGGTATTTTTACCATACAATTAACATTTATAACTTATTTTTATTGACTTCAGAGAGAGCAAGGGGAAGGGAGAGAAAGATAGAAACATCAATTATGAGAGAGAATCATTGATCAGCTGCCTCCTGCACACTTCCCACTGGGGATTGAGCCCACAACCTATGCATATACCTTGACCAGGAATCAAACCATGACCTTCTGGTTCATGAGTTGACATTCAACCACTGAGCCACACCAGGTGGGTTCATTTAACATTTTACCTGAAAATTTTCTTAGTATATTATTAAATACATGTAAATTCTAGTATCATCTGGTTAGTACGTTTACATCTTGTTAAAACATTTGACCCAACAACTTCATGATGTGCTACAAAATAATTCAGTAGCAAATTGCTGTGAATCATTCCTACCTAGGTGGCTAGAAATCACATAGTCCATATCACTCACATGACTGCGATTAATATGAAGTAATTATCATTTAGCAGGGAAACTCAAACTTCATTAGTTTCAAAGTATAATTGCCCTAGGAGTAAAATGATAATATGTCAGATTTGCAAAAAATAAATTTATATTGCTGAGAAAATTCTCACACAATGCTGGTGGGACAGCATAACAGTTTTGGGAAGCAGAATTCTATCGCTTATTGATTTTGAAGGTAAATTTATCTTATGACTCACCAATTACAAATTTGGTATATAAATATAAGACGACTATATACTTGTATATGAGCACCAAAATACTCATACAACAATGTTTCTGGAAGCATTGATTGTGAAAGTCAACAATGAAAGTATTGTCTGTCATATGTCAAATGTCTACCTAGATTGAGAAAATTAATTGTGAAATATTACATAGAGAGAAATGTATAAACTAAAGTGATGTACAACATGATGGATGCATCTCACAAATTAATATTGAGCAAAAGAAACAAATTTAAATTTCATACATAAAATATGATTCCCTTTATGTACATTTTAAAAATAAAATTAAGCCGAAGCTGGTTTGGCTCACTGGATAGAACGTCAGCCTGCGGACTCAAGGGTCCCGGGTTCGATTCCGGTCAAGGGCATGTACCTTGGTTGCAAGCATATCCCCAGTAGGGGATGTGCAAGAGGCGGCTGGTCGATGACTCTCTCTCATCGATGTTTCTAACTCTATCTCTCTCCCTTCCTCTCTGTAAAAAATCAATAAAATATATTAAAAAAATAAAAAATAAAAAAATAAAAACAAAATTAAACTTTTTTTTTAGGAGGAATTAACAAATGTAAATCTTACAAAGCAAACAAATAATTTGGTGACTCATTCTATTTGAGGATTGTGTTTCTTTCTGATGGGAAAAAGGAGTTTAAGATTAGATAAAGGTATTAAGGGTGGGGAGATTGATAAGGTTCTGGCATTATTTATCCAGATCCTATGCCCATTTTTAAAAATTGAATTATTTGTATTTATGCTATTGAATTTTATGTCCTTTATAAATTTTAGATGTTACTCTATAATAAGATTGAAGATTTGCAAGTATTTTTCCAGTCTGTTCTCACTTCTCTGGTAGTACAGAGGATTTTGTTGATGTAGATTTGTAGACCAGTGTTTCCCAAACTTCTCTCATGATGAGAATCACCTGGTGGAGTTGTTAAAACACAGATTCCTGAATCCCAACTAAGAAGTGCTAAACTAGAATTTTTGGGAACATATAGGTAAAATTGTATACTTAACTAATGCTCTAAGACAGATGTTATATACAGAGCACTAAGTTAGGTATGCAATTTTACCTATATGTTCTCAAAAATTCTAGTTTAGCACTTCTTAGTTGGGATTCAGGAATCTGTGTTTTAACAACTCCACCAGGTGATTCTCATCATGAGAGAAGTTTGGGAAACACTGATGTAGACCTACTTATTTATTTTTGTTTGTTTGTTTCTTGTGCTTTTGGTGTCACATACAAAAATATTATTGCCAAGATTACTGTCAAGAAGCTTTGTTTCCTACAGATAGTTTATGGGTTCTAGCTTACATATAAATATTTAATCCAATTAGAGTTAATTTTTTAAGTGATGTAAGATAGGAGATCCAGTTTCACTTTTTTTTTTTGCAATGGGTTATCTACTTTTCTCAACACTATTTATTGAAGAGTCTATACTTTTTTCCATTATATATTCTTCACAATTATTTTGAAGATTAGTTGAATGTATGTGTATGGATTTAATTCTGGGATACTGATTCTGTTTCCTTGGTCTATGTGCCTATTTTTTATGCCAGTACCATATTATTTTGATTACAAAAGCTTTATACTACAATTTTAACTAAAACAGCATGATGCTTCCAACTTTGTTCTTTTGTGTCAGAACTTTTTTGGTTATTTGAGGTATTTTTTTTGTTACATATAAGTTTTAGAATAGTTTTTATTCTCTTTCTATAAAAAATAATATTGAATCATGATAGGGATTTCATTGAATTTATAGATGGCATTCAGAAATATATATATTTTAACAATAATTCTAATACATGAAAATGGGGCATTTTTAAATTTACTGTTATTCTTTTTAAATTTATTTATATTGTGCATTTTTTTTTCAATTTCTTTCAGTAATATCCTATAGGTTTCAGTAAACAGATCTTATACTCCTTAAATCAATTTATTCCTAAGTACTGCAAAACCCAAAAAAAAAACAAAGACATTTTCATTGGGAAAGGATTGTTTCTTATTTGTGTAACATGTATACTGAACACAGTCTGTCAGGGTTGCCTCTCTCTAGCTAGATCAATCATTGCCAGTCTTCATGGGAAAGGAAAGTCAATATCATCCTCTACAAACAGGTGAAATGCTGTTGTCATTCTGATCACATGACCTGCACAAACCTTCAGAGGCATAAGAGAGAGTTCTCTCAATAGGTTCCTGGAAAGGAAAGAACTGGAATATTAAAAGAGCTGTAAATTGTCACACCACCTTTCTCCACCATCGCCTGAATAAAGAGTCACCGTAAGATAGACTCAGAGTTCTATAGGCATAGACTACAACAACCAGAAAGCTGGCCTAACACTCCCTCATTGATGTGTGTGTCAAGAGCAACCCACCACTGCTTATTCACTGTATTTTATATCTGCACCCAGTTCATGCCAAAGAAGAAATATTTGTTTTTGCAATTCAATAAAATATGAGATTATAATAAATACTAGGCTTTATATGACAATGATAATATAATTATATACATACATATTAAGTTTCTTAATCATCAATACTAAAAACTTTTGTGCTCCAAAGTACCATCAAATTGAAAAAGAAATCCACCAAATTAGAGAATATATTTGCTAATGATGCATCTGATAAGGGGTTAATATGCAAATTACATAAAGTACACATACAACTCAACAAAAAGAAGACAAACATCCAATGAAAAAATGGGCAGAAGACTGAGTAAACATTTTTTCAAAGGGGACATACAATGGTCAAGAGATATATGAAAAAATGCTCAAAATGACTAATCATAAAAGAAATGCACAATGGGATATCACCTCACACCTGTCAGAATGGCTACCATCAAAAAATCAACAAACAAAAGTGCTGGTGAGGATGTAGAGATGAGGGAACACTAGTTCACTGCTGGTGGGAATGCAGACTGGTACAGATTCACTATGAAAAACAGTATGGAGTTTCCCCAAGAAATTTAAATGGAACTTCCATTTGACCCAGCGATCCCACTTCTGGAAATATATTTACACCCCCCCCCCAAAAAAAAAAAACATTCAGAAAGAATATATGCACCCCTAATTCATAGCAGTGTTATTTACAATAGCTAAGATCTGAAAACCACCCAAGATGGTTCTATCCATTCATCCCATCAGTAAATGAATGGATAAAAAAGCTATGGGAGCCCTAACTGGTTTGTCTCAGTGGATAGAGTGCTGGCTTGCAAACTGTAGGGTCCCAGGTTTGATTGTGGTCAAGGCGTGTACCTTGGTAGTGGGCATATAGCAGGGAATGTGCAGGAGGCAACTAATCAATGATCCTCTCTCACTGATGTTTCTAACTCTCTATCCCTCTTCTTTTCTCTCTGTAAAAAAACAAAACAATAAGATGCATTTTTTAAAAAAGCTATGAGAAATTTACACTATGGAATACTATGTAGCTATAAAAAAGAGGGATCTCTTACCCTTTGGGAGTGCATAGATAGACCTGGAGAATATTATACCTGGAGAATATTAAGTGAAATAAGCCAACCTGAGAAAGAAAAAAAAAAATCATATGACCTCACTTATTTGTAGAACCTAATGGAAAAGGTGAAATGACCAATAAAATAAGACCTGAAATAGGGAGGCATGGAACAGACTGACATACCTCAATGTGGGGTTGGTGGGACAAGAAGTGATAAACCAAAGAACTTATATACTTACTAGAGGCCTGGTGCATGAAAATTCATGCACTGGAGGGGGGTTCCTCAGGCCAGCCTGCTCCCTCTCACAGTCTGGGAGCCCCCAGGGTTGGGAGGACACCTGGAAATCAGGGAAGGCAACACCTCTATCACACCTCTGCTGCTGCCTCTGCCAGCAGCTCAAGCCTCTGCCAGCCCTGCTTACCTGAACCTTGAGTAGCCCTGGGGGCTGGACAACTGACATCTGAGACTTGCCTGCAAATCAGTCCAGCCCTAGGCCCCGGGGGGATAAGGGGTCTGGGGCATTCCAGAGGCAGATGCCCCAGTGAGGCTGAAGGGGGACTGGGTGTCACTATCTTGTGGTTATGGGTGCCACCATCTTTGAGGGTGAGGCAGTCAATTAGCATATCCCCCTTATTGGCTGTGGGTGCCATCATCTTTGTGACAGAGTGAGGGCCAATTAACATATTCCCCCTAATAAAAGATAGGATATGCATAGCCCATGGACAAAGGCAATAGGGTGGTGTAGACCTGGGAGGGAGGGTAATAAACTTGGAGAGAAGAGGAATGGGAGATTTCTGTAATACTTTTAACAAAAATATATTTTAAAAAATACAGAGTACATGATGAGAGAGTAAAAAGTCAACACACAAATTGGGAGAAAATATTTGTAAATTATTTATCTATAAGGGCCTTATATCCAGAATATATAAAGAATATTTATTACTTAAAAATGTGAAAATATATAACCTGACTTAAAAATGGGTAAATAATTTCAACATATGAATGGCTAATGAGCAAATGAAAGGAAGTCCAGCATCACTAGCTATTAATGAACTTTAAGTCAAACCCACAGTGAGATACCACCTCACACCCTATACATTTTAATAATAAATAATATTGGCAAGATGCTGACCAGTTATAATCCTTAGAATTTGCTGATGGATATATAACATGGCACCATTTCAATGGTGCATTTAAACACAGTTTGATACATATATTTAAAATGTTAAATATAGAATTTAAATAATATACAACAATTTCACACCTAAGTATCTATACAAGAAAGAGAACACATATGCTCAAACAAAACACATGTTCATGCATGTTTATTGCAACATTAGTCAACATTCCCCAAAAAAGTGAAAACAACAAAAATGCCTATATTATTAAGACATAAGCAAGAATGAAGAATATATCTTACAATATAGATGAACTTAAAAAAACAAAACACATTATATAAGTGAAAAAAGCCGGTCATATAAGAACACATTTTATATGAATCCACATATATGAAATGTCCAGAATTGGAAAAAATCTATTGAGAAAATGTAAATTAATTATTGCCTTGGAGTTTGGAGCCTAACTAAAAAGGCATGACATTGTTTTTTAGATTGTTGAAAATGTTATAAAATTAGAGTGTAGTAATGGTGGCACAGGTTTGTAAATATGTTAAATCACTATACGCTTAAAACAGGTGAGTTATATGGAATATAAATGATATCTTACTAGAGCTATGATAGCACAAAGATTTTCTTAAGGTGGGGAGAATCCTTTCTATTACTTATTAGAAAATCTATACATCAATTATGTATCATGTTTCATACTTAATATTTTATGCAGATTTTCTTTACCCCAATTATTTGTGTATTTAAATATTTATTTATTTATTTGATTTTTAAAATTAAATTTATTGGGTGACATTGGCCAATAAGATTATATCAATTTCAACTGTACATTTCTATAATACATAGTCTGCATATTGAACTGTTTGCCCAACCTCCCAAATCAAATCTTCTTCCATCACCATATACTTGGCTCTCTTTACCCTTTACTACTCCTTCACTCCTTCCTTCTGGTAACCACCATACTATTGTCTGTCTGTGTCTTTGACTTTCAGTTTTACATCCCACATATGAGTGAAATCACATTTCTGAGGTTTCTTTCTGAGTGACTTATTGCACTTAGCATAATATTCTCAAGGTCCATTGATGTTGTCAAAAATGGCAGTATTTTATATTTTCTTATGACTGAGTAGTATACCATTGTATATGCACACCATATCTTCTTTATCCAATCCTCTATCAAAGTGTGCTGCAGGAATTAATGGGCCAGATTTCTCAGAAAAAAAGTAAGACTGAGGCACTTGCCATATCTTCAGAAAATGAATTTTGTAAGACACACACAGGAGGATTGGATGTAGATTTTATTTGTGTGGAGTTACATTTCTTGGGTTCCCAAGCCCCCTGCCTCTTCCTCAATCCAGTCCTGGAAAAGGTGTTGCTGGGACATCAGGAGTCAGAAGCAGGGCCAGTGTCCAGAGTTTTCATTCCATGTTGTAGCCAATGTAGTTCAGCATTTAGGCAGATTAAGGTCTATTAGTCCATGTGTACAACCCCTAAGAGCCATGAGGCCATAGGGAAACCTGTCCCTGCAACAGGAGTCAAAGAAGCCAGGTGCCCTGGATGCAAGAGAGAGCAAGTTTCCTTTCTTCCTTCCTCCCCTCCCCTCCCCTCCCTTCCCCTCCCCTCCCCTCCCCTTCCCTCCCCTCCTCTCCCCTCCTCTCCCTTCTCTCCTCCCTCCCTCCCTCCCTCCCCCCCTCCCCCCCTCCCCCCTCCCTCCCTCCCTCCCTCCCTCCCTCCCTCCCTCCCTCCCTCCCTCCCTCCCTTCCTTCCTTCCTTCCTTCCTTCCTTCCTTCCTTCCTTCCTTCCTTCCTTCCTTCCCACTGTGTAACTCAGCGTTTTTCAACCGCTGTTCCTGGTGTGCTGAAGGTGCAGACAAGACAAGAATTTTATAATTTTTCACTATTTTGTTTACTTAATATTTCATAATAAAGTAATTATAAAATACTTTCTTTGTGTTTATTTGATTCCTATTCAAGAGAATTACTTTATATATAGTCAATATAGGCACAGAGTTAAATTTTTTAACATTTTCTAATGGTGGTGTGCCTCGTGATTTTTTTCATGAAACAAGTGTGCCTTTGCCCAAAAAAGGTTGAAAAACACTGGTGTAACTGATTCCCACACATGGAACTTTATATTAGGTTGTGTTTCAAAAACTTTACTGTGAATCTGGCTTTTTCTTAGCCTCAGTTTCTGTGTCAAAAGGAAAATGAGAAGCTTTTTCTAGTTCCTATACAGTGGTTTATGGTATTGAATTAGATAGATACAAAAGCTTTTTAAAAATGGTAAAGTATATAAATAAAATAATATTCTTATTTTTATAAAAGTTATTTTATTATAACAGTCAATTCTTATTCTAAGATAGAGAGAACATCAATAATTAACCTTTAAACATGTCAAAAGAGGTCATGTGATCTTGTGGAGATAGATAGTAGGAAGTTTGACATAATTTATCATATTTTATCAGGTTTTTATTTAGTTCAGAATGAATAAATATTTTTAACATTTGCCAGCATCGAAACTAGAGGGTGTTAGGTATAACGTTCAGGGATCTGTAAGTTTTAGGAATTGGAAATTAAACAGCAAATATATTTAAATAGTAAATAAATATATGAATAATTACATTTAAAAGATCAGGATGATAGCTTACATGCATATTGTTAATATCGTTCCATTAGGTTTCAAGGGGAAATGAGTACACACTCTGTAAGACCTCCACTCTTCTTTTTGTTTGTTTATTTCTCTTCTTGGGGAAATGTTTAAGCTGAAGGGAGGCATTTAATATAAGAAATTCCACATTATTTTACTTTGAGATGAAAAAAAAAAAGACACACAAAAATATAATGACATTTTGAGCTGCATAGCAAGTTCTAAATTATAATAAAAGTGAATAAGAAAATTAAAAGTAATATACTCTACAAATATGTATTTAAGGTTTAATAGGAAAATACATTATACATAGAATTATATCATTGCAATTTTCTCTAAAAACTTTCATTTAGTATTTTTAAATATTGTATTTACTTTATTGTTATATAGTTTATCACTTACTGATAAAATGTTGTTAGAAGAAATTTGTCACTTTCCAAAATGGGTTGCAAAATATATTTGTGCATCACAATTTATTCAATATTCCACTTACCTCATTATACATTTTTTCTTTCCTATTTTGTCAGATATGACATGAAAAGTTTTAATTTTGATCCAATTTCTCTTGATCTTATCCACCCACTGTCATCTCCTGTTTTTGTTTATGACAAAACTAGTGGCCCGGTGCATGAAATTTATGCATGGAGAGGGGTTCCCTCAGCCCAACCTTCACCCTCTCCAATTGGAGACCCCTTGGGGGATGTCTGATTGGGCCTAAACCACCAGTCTGACATCTGCTTTGCAATCTGGGACCCCTGGCTCCTAACTTCTCATCTGCCTGCCTACCTGATCACACCTAACTGCCTCTGCCTGCATGCCTTCCTGATCACCCTTAACTGCACTGGCCTGCTGGCCTGATTTTGTCCCCAACAGTCCTCCTCTGCTGGCCTCATCTAACCTCCAACTGCCCTGCCCTGCCAGCCAATTTGTTTCTGATTGGTCTGTTTGTATGCCAGTCAATATCAAAAGCTCTGCCTTGTAGGCAGCCATTGACTCCTCACAGTTCATCCAGATTTGGTTGTGATTGGTCAGATTCTATGCCAATCAGTTTCTCTAGGCCTATCTCCGGGACTGATGAGAGAGGTAGGGCTGATCAGCAGCCCTCATGGAGGCCCAGAGAGAAACAGAGGCATGGCTGATGGCGAATCCTGGAGAGAAAGAGAGAGGCAATGAATGATCCACAGTTGCCATGGAGGCTGCAGACCAGACCCTGCCTCTCTCTTTGGGCCTCTCCAGGCCTGATCCACAGCCCCTTCGGCAATCAGTGCTGGGCATGGGAGAGGAAGGGGGTTGAGGAAATCTGGATTTTTTGCTTCTCAAGTTTCTTTCTTCAGAATTACTAGTATCTTTCTTCAAATAGATTTTGAAGATTTACCACATACACCTGTGGATTCTCATGTTTGGCACCATACCTTTCCTCCTTCTAATCTCAATCCCAACTCCACACCCCCATAAGCAGACTTCTCTAAGCTATATAAAAAAAAAAAGATGAAAAATTAAAACATAGGGCTTAATTTTATATCCTTTAAGAAAACAGAGAGATGGGTGCAGCCTTGAGAAAAAGCAGAATATACATTCTTTATCACTTAACTGAAATATTAAGTGAAGGTTACAATATAAGAGACCATGTTGTTAGGTTGTTTAAAACATAATTCTTGAGGGTTTACTGTGGTGTTAGAGAAAAGTAAGTTGGTGATGGAAAAAGAAGTCCTCATATACACATAAAATAAAATATATGTCAGCAAATGTTTATGTAAGATAATTTCAAGAATAGGTTGAGGACATTTATTTTTGCACTGGCACAAGCTTCATATCTTACACCTATTCCACTTTATCTCGTCCCTTATTCTCCAAAACTTTTGGTGTTTATGGTCAGTAAGTCTGGCCATTCCTAACTTAATAAAAGCATTGTTTTATTGTTCATGCTTTCCTCCAAAATTTTGGATCCAAGATTTTAAAACTGTAAATAATTGTATATTACTTTGGATTTCACAAATGTCTACATTGTTTATCCAATGAACAGTTAATAATTCTACATAATACAAGCTTAATATGCTAAGTGTCCAGTTATCCAGTCAGCCGGTCAACCAATCAAAGTATAATATGTTAATGATATGCTAAGGCTGCTCAACCACTTTCTGTGTTGTGCACTGATCACCTGGGGGCAGATAGTCAACTATGACATCCACTGACCCCCAGAGGGAAGACACTCTGACTGGTATATAAGCTTGCTGCCGGGGTCCAGCTGATCAGGACTGAGGATATAGCCTGGACATACCCTGGAGCCATTCCATGGTCCCTCCCCAGCTAGCTAATCTCCTGTGTTCCTCCCTGGCCCCCATTGTGCACCAGTGGGGTACTTTAACCTTGCCTGTGCCCTTTTGCAATCCAGGAACCCTTGGGGGATGTTGGAGAGCTGGTTTCAGCTGCATCCCATAGGCCAGACCAAGGTACCACACTGGTACATAAATTTGTGTACTGAGCCTCTACTATAGTTATATGAGCATTATCTAAATGAATGAAATATTTGGGTTTGCAGTTTCTCAGTTCTCTAATTCAACAGGTAAGGATTTTAGAAACATTAATCAAATCAGAATATCAGTATGATAGGCAGCAAACCTTGCCTAGAGTAGTCCTCCAGAGCAATGTATGTTATCAGCCTTTGCAAGATCCTATGCTGCCTAAATGAAAGCATTCCAATCATATATAATGAATGGAAAAGAGAAACAATAAACACGAAAATGTACTTCCACTATTTACAAATACATTTGTATTCTTCTGTAATAGAAAAATAGAGGGAGTAGACAAAATCAAGTTTAATATTTCCTAAAATTAAAAAAATAATCTTTAATATCCTATCTAATAAAAGAGTAACATGTAAATTGAACATACCTCAGCTATACCCACAAGCCATGCCCGCAAGCCAATCAGAAGTGAATATGCAAATAAACCCAACCAAGATGGCTACAGCCATGAAGAACAGGAGGGAGGCTTGGGTTTCCCCAGCAATGGAAGAAGCCATGCTTTCCACCTGCCCTTGCTAGCCTAGGCATCCACTCAATGCTACAAAGTTTCAATGATAGAAGATAAAAAAAATCCCAACAAAAATGGTAGCAGCCATGGCGCTGGAAAGAGCAGGAGGCTAGGGTTTCCATAGCAATGGAGGAAGCCAAGCTTCTACAGCCCTGGCCAACCTAGGCTTCCACTCAAGGCTACAAAGATTCAATTATAGAAGGTAAATAAATCCCAACAGAAATGGCTGCTACCACTGAGTGAGCAGAAGGCTTGGCTCTGCTCAAGGCTACAAAGTTTCAATTGTAGAAGATAAATAATTCCCAGATACCATGGCCTCTGCTTGGGTCCCTGGGGGGACACAGGCAGCCTGCAAACCACCACAGGCTGCACTCCCAGGCTGATCCATGACCCAAGGGAATCTCCACCCTAATCCGGGACACCCTTCAGTGCAAACCAGCTGGCCCCCACCCATGCACCAGGCCTCTATTCCATATAATAAAAGAGTAATTATTCAGATTGACCATCACTCCAATACATAAAATGGCTGCCCCCATGTGGTCAAAAAGTCCACCCCCATGTGGACACAAGATGGCCACCACATGATGGCCAGCAGGGGAAGGCAGTTGTGGGCTATCAGGCCAGCAGGGAAGTGCAGTTTGGAGGGACCAAGCCTGCAAGGGAGGGCAGTTGGGGGTGATCCAGCCTGTAGGGGAAGGCAGTTAGGAATGACCAGGCCAGCAGAGAAGGGAAGTTGGGAGAGACTGGGCCTGAAGGGAAGGGCAGTTGTGGGGACTCAGGCCTGCAGGGGAGAGAAGCTGGGGGAGGGGGGACCAGGCCTGCAGGGGAGGTCAGTTAGGGATGACAAGGTCTGCAGGAGAGGGTAGTTAGGGGCAAACAGGCTAACAGGGGAGCAGTTAGGCATCAATCAGGCTGGCAGGGGAGTGGTTAGGGGGTGAACAGGCTGGCAGGCTGAAGTGGGTAGGGGCAATCAGGAAGGCAGGCAGGTGAGCAGTTGGGAACCAGCAGTCTTAGGTTGTGAGAGGAATATCCAACTGCAGTTAGACATTCCTCAAGAGGTCCCAGATTGGAGAGGGTGCAGGCTGGGCTGAGGTACACCCCCATACACGAATTTCATGTACCAGGCCTCTAGTCTATATATAATAGTCTAAAATATTGCCTAAAATTATAGACTCTCAGGATAACAAATTTCTGTTGCTATAATTAGCTTTCAATCATTTGTTGTATATCATAAATTTCACATGGTATTTCATAAATTTTAAGAAAATTTCATTCCTTAAATCTTAAGGCAGTTAAAAATAAAAAATAAATAAAAGCAAACAATACTTATATACTGTAAAATATATCCAAATTTAATAAAAAGCTTGAATATATAAAGTAGCAAAATCAATATACAAAAATAAGTAGAAAATATATATCTTTGATAAGGTTATGAAAAGTACATCTTGTCACTAGCAATAAAAAAAATAAAAATTTTGTCATATCCTTATCCACTAATTAGTCCAAACATTTTAAAAATAATTGATGGGGAAACAGATGCAATGGGGAAATGATGTTAGTAAAATGGAAGATTGGAAAAACTCCAAGCACTTGTGAAAAATCAAAGGAACAACCAGAAGCTATCTGAACCAACTTTGTTAGAAGTTTAAAAACAGGTTTCCAGCATCCAGAAAAATCCCCAATAAAGGTAAAGCAGTTTCAAAACATAAAATTTGGTGGCATTTTTAGTCACCCTTGCCCTACTCACTCTTTGGTGCAGAGAAAACTTTGATCCTCAGTGGCAGCAACTGGCTCCCATTGCCCCCACTACCCTTTAACTGGAGGGAACAGAACAGGTATTATTTGAAAATTATTGTATAATTCTGTTCTAACTGGGCAGGAGGATATGTAAATTGCTAAAGCAAAATAGTCCAGTCAGACATTGCTACAAATGATAGATGACCACAAGCATGAGGGACAAGAGACTTGAGGTAAAAATGCACAACAGAATATCTAAGGCCTGGAGGAGAAGCTGAAAAGAGAGTTTGGAAAATTAGGACATTCCAAAACATCTGTGTACAGGAGGAAATATCGCAAGGCACAAGAAGGCCTAGGGACACAGGCTCAGCAAAGTACCATGAAACCATGGTGCCAAGGCTCAGATTAAGCATGGCTAAAGGGTGAAGGTATGCCCAAACAGAGCCAGTCTATAAATAAAGGGAAAGGTGGTTGTCCTTCTTTTGTATTTTCATGATAGATTGTTTGTTTTATTTTATTTTAACTGCTGACACTAAATAAATATTTGTCCACACATTAGCTTAGCATGTGCTAGAGATACAGAGATCTAACAATAATATTTTATAAATAAGCCTTTGACAAAAAAGGAAATATCTATAAATAAAAGTATATTACAGCCTTTAATAATAAAAACAACAGAAAAAAATCAAACACTAATGAAGGGGGCAGTGAGGTGATTTCTATAGTTAGTACATTTTAAGTCAGGCATACCATTTGCAACAAAATTTATAAGGGATGTAAACTAACAACAAAACATGGTTGAGAGATTCTAAAATGGTACTAGAGTAAGTGGAAGCTACACTGACACTCTCCCTGGACAAAACCGAAATACAACTAAGATATAGAAAAATCACCCTGAAAAATCAACTGAAGCTAGTGGGAGAGAACCCTGATAGCCAAGTAAGGAAAAGTGGAGACAGCATAGATACTGGTAGGAAGAGTGGAGGCATGAAAGTGCTGGACAGGCTCCCACAGCTAGCAGTAGAAGTTCCATAGAGATATCTTGGAAGTGTGTGTGGTGTGAGTAGGGAGGAGTTTCCCACTGAGAACTTTAGAGTCTAAACTCCTAGCTTGTTTAGAGCCCAGAGCACAAAAACTGAGAAAGGTGCCCAACCAGAACTGAGAAAAGCTGTGCAAAGCAACTAAGGTGCAATCTGCCTGGGAGAGATGGTTGGAAATGCAGGCAAATTCCTAAATGGCCAATACACAACATTTTATGTGCAGCCCCTCACCTTGGGTCTGGTAGAGGAAGGACAGAATGGACTGGAGCTAGGAGCAGAAGCCAAGTTTGGGGGCTCTGTGGTTGAAGCTCTGAGGACAGCCACCCTGGTTTTCTGTGCAGAGTCATTTCCCTCATGCTGTAGAGGACGTATTTCTCTGGTGGGCCTTTGTTGCCCAGGCTGTTTTTGCTGGGAGGGGAGAGATAATTAACTCACCCTTTTGGAAGACCTCCTGACCCTATGGTCAATAGTCTGAGGCTAATCAAGTAAGAGTGTCGATAAGACTGCAGGCACAGGTGGGTTCCCAGGGGCTTTGGGTCTTTGTCTGATCTAATATCAGACCTGGAGCTAGGAAAAGCAGACCCTGGTTCACATTTTGTTCCTTTCCAAAGGCACTCAGCCCTAGCAGTGAGAGCCACAAGCTGTGGTTTTCTCATAGTTCTAAGCAGGGTACTCAGGGTCACTCATAAATAGCATATTATTTTGCTCTAAAGATTGGGAGTCATAGCAGATCTACCAATACACAGACACAAACCCAAACAGATAGCCAAAATGGGGAAACAAACAAAACACACACAAAACAAACAAACAAATAAACAAAAAGATGAAAGAACAAGATAATTCTCCAGAAAAAGAGCTAAATGAAATGGAGATAAGAAATTTATCAGATATAGAGTTCAGAATAATGAGGGCAAAGATGCTCAGGCATAAGAAAAGACTAGTAGCTATGAAGAATGACATGACACGAATGAACATATTGGAAGGAATACACAGCAGATTATGGGAACCTGAGGACTGGATCTGTGAATTAAAAGAAAGGGTAGAAAAAAAAGAAGAAAAGCCGAGACCGGTTTGGCTCAATGGATAGAGCGTCGGCTTGGGGACTGAAGGGTCCCGGGTTCGATTCCGGTCAAGGGCATGTACCTTGGTTGTGAGCATATCCCCAGTAGGGGGTGTGCAAGAGGCGGCTGATCGATGACTCTCTCTCATCGATGTTTCTAACTCTCTATCTCTCTCCCTTCCTCTCTGTACAAAATCAATAAAATATATTTTAAAAAGAAGAAGAAGAAGAAAAAAACACACTCAGAGAACCAAAAAAGAAAAAACAGGATGGCAGATTAAGGGAGCTGTGGGACAACATGAAACATAATATTTCATAAGGTGAAGGAAGATAGCAAGGGGTAGAGGACATGTTTGAAGAAATAATGGCAGAAAGCTTCCTAACACAGTGAAGGAAAAAGGAACACAAGTTCAGGAGACACATAAATTCCCAAGCAAGAAGAACCCAAACAGGTCCATCCCAAGACACATCATAATTAAAATGCCAGCAATTGAGATTCAACATGGCAGCCAACAGAATGGCATGGAGAAAGAGAGAGACAGAGTAAAGCAGTGAGGATGTGTGGGGATGTATGTGGTGACTGTATGGGTGAGCAAAAGGTAGATAGATACCTCAAGATTCCAGGGACTGGCAGATTAGACCTGCCTAGACAGGGGGCCCTTCTTAGCACTACAGGCACCCCCAGGCCAGCTTGTATTTGTCATGGAATGCACACCATCTTGTAGAGGAGAGCAATGGAACAACATCCAGACCAACCTCAAACAGAACCCCCAGACCTATGTAAGTAGCCACTCGCCAGCCATAACCTACATGAAAACACCACTATGCTCCATGGTGCCATGTGGAAACAACAGTGAGCAGCATGGTACCATGACATGGATCTCAGATGTCTGTAGTGAGAGTGTATCAGGCAGACCTTTCAAGCTATGCAATTTAGCTAGAGCACAAGCTCAGCATCCCAGGATCCCACGCTTCATGTACCCATGCTATGAGTGCAAGCCATTGGCACCCCACTCCATGACCCATCCCTGATCACAATACAGAACCACAGTAAGGTGCATGCTGCACCCACCACCCAGACAGATCACGTGCAGTGAGTGCCCTGCCCCCAGCACAAACTGAGCTCACTCTGCCAACAGCTGAGACAGAGCCTTCCCTGGGAATGTGCTCCACTCCAAGAATAGACTGAGCACACTCAAATGCAGTTGGAGTCCTCACTGGGCCAGAAACCCGCCCCCCCCCCACGACAGACTGTGCATTCTCTGCACCAAGCTCAGGACAACCCTTGCTGCGTGAGTTCCATACCCCTGGCACAGATTGAGCACACTCCACCACCAGCTCAGACAGAGCTACAGTCCATTGTGTACTACACAACTGACAGAGAACGAGCCTTTAGCTTTGTTCACTTCACTCCCAGAACAGACAAAGCTGTCATCTGGTGCATACCCTACCCTCAGCCAAGGTCAGAGCAGGTCACAGGACCACACTGCAAGTGCATTGCCAGAGGGACCTAAGGCACCATCTCACCTTAGAGGCTGGCACCTCACAACAAATTGTATGCCAGAGAACACTGGGCTCTCACAGAGAGTCACACACCAGAGGAAATGTGTACCCCGAAAAATGGATAATTGAGGAACCAGAACCATAGAAGGGGGTATAACTCAGTGCAGACAATAAAGGTGTGAAACTCATGGCAGACCCAGCCCCCAGAGCTAGTGAGTCCAGGACCATTGTACTGTGAGGGACTTCAAACCCTCAGACCCCAAGCAGGGACCTGGGGGCCAGAAAGAGACAGCAAAAACAGGAAGAAGACAATAAAACAACCATAAGGAAAAAAAGACAAAAAAAGAACGTCAAAATAATGAACTAAATGAAACAGAAAAAAAATTTAGAATCAGGAGGACATAGAAAATCATGCAGCTACAATAAAGAACACAGTAGATAGTTTCAGTAGCAGACTAGAAGAATCAGGGGACTAAGTTAGTGAGTTACAGAATAGGGCATAAAACATCACATCTGAACAGCAATTAGATTAAAAAAAATAGAAAGCAGGAGGATAGCGTCAAGGAGCTTTCAAACAGCATGAAACAAAGTAACAAAGGTATAATAGGGGTGCTAGAAGGACAAGAAGAGGAGCAAGAAATAAAAAAAAAATAAAAAATAAAAACCTATTTGAAGAAATAATAATAGAAAACTCCCCTGACAGGTGGAAGAAAAAAATCACTCACACAATAAGAGTCCCAAACAAGATGAACCCAAAAGACCCATACCAAGACACATTGTAATTTTACCTCAAAGGATCTCCCACTATATTATCAAATGATTCTCTACAAAGTAGGCTTGAAAGAAATAGAATTAAATATACAAAGTGATGCAAAGCAAAGGTTTAAATCACAAAATATTCTAACTAGTAAGGCTATCAATCAAAATTTAAGGGAAAAACAGGAGTTTTCAGACAAAACAAACAAACAAACAAAAACAAAAACTAAGGGAGTTTATCACTAAAAAGCCAGAATGAAAAAAATGCTACAGCAGCTACTGTAAAAAGAAGAAGTCGAAAGTGAAGAAGGAACACAGGCATAAGCAATAAAAATGGCTATAAACAAGTACCTATCAATATTAGCCTTAAGATCTAACCAGTTTGGCTCAGTGGATAGAGTCTCAGCCTTCAGACTGAGAGGTCCCAAGTTCGATTCAGGTCAAGGGCATGTACCATGGATGTTGGCACACACCCAGTAGAGAGTGTGCAGAAGGCAGCTGATAAATGTTTCTCTCTCATTGATGTTTCTAACTCTCTCTCTCTCCATCTCCCTTCCTCCCTATAAATCAATCAATAAAATATATTAAAAATAACAGCCTTAAATGTAAGTTGATTAAGTGCACCAATCAAAAGACATAGAGTGACTGAATAGATAATAAAACATAACACATCCCTCTCAGGCAAATAGAAAAAAAAAATCTGGAGTAGCAATACTTATATCTGACAAAATATACCTCCGAGTAAAGGTCAAAGAAAGTAATAAGCAAGGACAATTCATAATGCTAAAGAGGATATAATTCTGGTAAACATATATGGACCCAATGCTGGAGCACCCAAATACATTAAAAAAAAACCTTCTGAAAGATACCAAGGGGCAGGTCAATGGCAATATGGTCATATTAGGGAACATTAATATACCATTAACGTCACTGACTAAATCCTCTAGACCAAAAAATCAGTAAAGATACAGTAATTCTAAATGAATCACTAGATCAGTTGGACTTAATCAACATCCTCAGAACATTTTACCCCAGAGCTATCGAATATACATTCTTCTCAAATGCACATGGGACATTTTGAAAGATAGATCACATATTGGGACACAGGCAAAGTCTCATCAAATTTAAGAAGATATAAATCATATCAAGTATCTGCTCAGATCACAATGGAATAAAATTAGAAATCAACTGCAAAAAAAAAACAATGAAAAAACTCAAATATTTGGAGGCCAAATAGCATATTATTAAGCAAATATCAGATTATCAAAGAGATCAAATAATAATAATAATAATAATAATAATAATAATAATAATAAACATTCTGGAAACAAATGACAATGAAAACACAAAAATCCAGAATTGATGGGACATAAGGAAAGCATTCCAGAGAAGGAAGTTCATAATATTAAAGGCCTACCAAAAAACAAAACAGCAAAACAAAACAAAACAAACAAAAAAAAAACAAGAAAAAATGGTAATAAACTATATAACTCTACAATTAAAAGAATTAGAAAGAGAGCAACAAGAAAAGCCCAGAGTTGAAGGAAAGGAATAATAAAGATTAGAGCAAAAATAAATTATATAGGGACCCCCCCTCCATAAAAAAAAACACAAAACACAAGATCAATGAAACAAAGGCATCGAGAGAAAAGCAATCTGTTACCTACATAAAAGCTACCATAAGGCTGTCTGTTAATTTGTCATCAGAAGCTCTACAGGTCATAAGGGAATGGCATGAAGTACTCAAGGTAATGGAAACCAAGGATCTGAAACCAAACCAAGATTACTATATCCAGAAAAGCTATCATTCAAAATTAGATGGTGAAATAAAGATTTTCCTAGACAAAACAAACAAACAAACAAACAAAACAAAACAAAACAAAAACCAACTAAAGGTATACATCACCACCAAACCAGCACTGAAGAAAATGTTAAATTAGAAGAAATAGAGAGAGAAACATAGGCATACAAAATTATAATGGCACTAAGTAACTATCTATCAATAATAACTTTAAGTATGAATAAATTAATTGCTCTAAGCAGAAGACATAGGTAGTGGAATGATTCAAAAACAGACACAATTATATGCTCTCTACCAGAGACCCACCTCAGAACAAAGGACACACACAGGATGAAAGTAAAGGGATGAAAAAAAAAATTCCATGCAAATAGAAACAAAAAAGAGAAAGTAGGGTACTAATACTTGTATCTGACAAAATAGATTTCAAAATAAGGGCTACCACAAGAGACAATCAAGGTCACTACATAACACTAAAAAATTGAATCAATGAGAGGATATAACCCTGGTAAACTTATATGCATTCAATAGGATCAGTTCAATACATATCCTATGTAATAAAAAGGTAATATGCAAATTGACCCTTACACCCTCACAGAAGATGGCTATCCCATGTGGTCAAAGATGACTACCACAAGATGGCTAGCAGTGGAGAGCAGTTTGGGGCAAGCAAGCCTGAAGGGGGAGCTGTTGGGAGGATCAGTATGCGGAGCAGGGGGGCAGTTGGGGGCAAGCAGGCCAGTTGGCAGAGTGGTTAGGGGCAATCAGGCAGGCAGGCAGATAGCAGTTAGGAGCCAGCAGTCCCAGATTGCAAAAGGGATGTGTTCAGGAGGACTTTAAGAGCAAGATCAACAGCAATACAGTCATAATAGAAGAGTTTAACACCTCAATGACTTCACTGGATAGATTTTTCAGACAAAAAATTAACAAAGAAACAGTGACTCTAAATGACACACAGGATCAGATGGACTTAATAGACATTTATAGAATACTAATAAGCCTGCACACAAATCCATGTTTGAGTAGATTGGCCCAGCCAGCATGTGTCAGTGGTTGAGCATCAATCTATGAACAAGGAAGATGCAGTTGAATTCCCATTCAGGGAACATGCCCGGGTTGCCTATCTTAGATAATAGAGTGATTATGCAAATTAACCCAATAAAGATGTCGGTTAATTTGCATATATACCTGGGTCTGGGGAACCTCCTTGGCACCCAGATCATTCCCAGCCAGCCATCAAGCAGAGGCTTTAGGCTCGGGAAGTGGCCAAACCTATGATCAGAGGTGCCGGGGGGAACCCTTTCCCAAGCCTAAAGCCTGGGGAGGAGGTTGGGGAGGGACCTCTTCCCAAGCCTAAACCTGGGGTGGGGGCTTTTGGCTTGGGATTGGAGGGAAGGAGAAAATATTAATAGAAACATATCCTCAGGTGAGGATAAAAAGAAAAAGAAAAAAAGAAATATCATAGCCTATAAAAGACACATCTTGAAAATGCTTAAAGAATTTGTCATTTTTTCTTGGTGAAGGGACTGGAGTCTGTGTTGATGAAAATACCTTGGCAGCTGGGGTGACTGGCAGTGGTTGCAGCAGCAGGGTGATGGGGCTGGCACCTTTCCCTGATCAGCCTAATTGCCTTCCGCAAAGGAAGGTCAGACTGCAGTTTAGCTCATTCCCAATAGGGGATGTCTGACTATCGGTTCATAATTGGTTCAATGTCCTAAGCTGTCAGTAGGACATTCCCTGAGGGCTCCCAGAATTGAGAGGGGGCAGGCTGGGCTGAGGGACCTCTCCCCAGTGCACATTTTGTGCACCAGGCACCTAGTCCATACGTATCTGCCATGGGAAGCTATCATTTGCAAACAACCCTAAAGTACTATCACAAAAGATTTCTAAACAGTAGATGTAAATGTTTAGCATACTTAATATAATAGTATTTCTCAAAAGGCCATATTAGGGGATCTAACTTATTTCAGGATTATTTCAAATTTTGTTACCTTAGCGTTACCCTTAATTTGTTCTCTATAAGAGGCCTGGTGCACAAAATTCTTGCATGGGGGTGGGGTCCCTTCAGCCCAGCAATCCAGAACCTATCAGGGGATGTCTGTCTATTGGTTCATAATCCTGAACCGCTGGCTCCTAATCACTCACTTGTCTGCCTTCCTGGTTGCCCCTAACTCTCCCCTCTGGTCTGATTGCCCTTCACTGCCTCTGCCTGATTGTGCCTAACTGCACTCTCTGCCAGCTTGGTTGCCTCTAACTACCCTCTGTTGCCAGCCTGGTCACCCTCAACTGCCCGTTCCTGCTGACCTAGTCGCTCCTCACTGTTCCCCTGCCAGCTGAATCAGCCCCAACTGCCCCCGTCTCTCCCCCTACCCCCCGCCAGCTTGGTCAACCCCAACTATCCCCCCTGCTGCCCTAGTCACCCTTCACTGCCCCCCTGCCAGACTGATCGCCCCCAACTGCACACCCTCCACTGGCCTGGTTGTCTCTTACTTCCCCCCTCCCTGCCAGCCTGGTCACCCTTCATGGCCCTCCCACAGGCCTGGTCTCCCCACACAGCCTGCTTGTTCGGTCATTGGTCATCCTTCACTAACCGCCCTGCAGGCCTGGTTGTAGGCAGCCATCTTTTGAGGGTGTGAGGGTGAATTTGCATATTACCTCTTCATTAGATAGAATTGCTAACTCTTCTTAAATGCAAATACTCTATTTGATATATTGCTAATCTTAGGTTCCTTGTAAACTTCCCTCAGTTTATTTTGTCATGCTTTGCTTCCTCATTTATCACCCACAAGCTATTTTACTGAAGGATTTTCAACACTCCATCTTTCCCCTGCTCCATCTTTGTCCAACAACCAGTCACTATTTTTAACTAAGCCTGTTAGGCTGCTTTTGGAATACTAATAAATGATTAATCACAAATTGGTCATCCTAGATGGAGTCTGGCACATTAATATGTTTTATTTTACCTTATTTACTTATTATTATTAGATTTTATTTATTATTACATTTTAGTCTGATAAATAATTTTGCATTTGAATTAATTACCAACATGAAAATCATGGAAATTCACATTAAATATTTTCTGCTTCTCCTGAAAATGAGAAAGCTTGACAGCAGAGGGACCTTGTGGTACCAACTGGCCAGAGCTGAGAGAAGTTGCCCCTTATACATGGAACACATATTATCCACATCATCTGATTTCATCACGTTTACCTGATTTCAACCAATCTGCTAAAATTAGAAGGTTTACCTGCCTCTGTGAGCATTTGAGTTGGATGCATTCCTTACTTCCTATTTTGGAAGGAAGAGTTCTCAGAATTACTGAAGCACTTTTGGCACCACTGAAGTATTCATGGTTTCAACCAAAGAAAATGCAATAGCCCTTATTTGAAGTTAGAATTACTGTTGCATTAAAAAAACATATGCTCAAACGTACACATATATCCACTTTAGCAGTATCATTACTTTATAACCCCACTGTATATACTTTCATGGCATTTATGCCATTACACATGTAAGATTTTTTTTTCATTTTCTCATGTTTTCTTAAAGTTACATAAAGTATGAACTTTGATCTGTGGTGATAAGCTAGGCCATAAGGTCAAATAAGATGGATTTTTTTTTTATTATTTCTTTCTTTAATGCACTTATTGTTCTGGCTTTAGCAATTTTATTTCCTTTGGTAATAAAATTCCTTAGTTGTGCTGCTGTTTCAGTGCAGTTGGAAATGTATCACCTTCTACTTGGTATGGTCTCCACCTGTTGATGTACTTGCCTAATAGCCATACTTATATGGTTTTGTGGCATTTATCAGCTCTCCTTCAGCTTAGAATTTTGAGTTAGAAATAAAAATCAGTAAATATTGTTAAAATAACCATTTCTTTAAAATATATCCTACTGTGGAAAATTCCCTGATACTTTAACTTCTCTGTACTATTTTACTGTTCTATATATTTTTTTTCTGTTGTTATTCTTATGTTTTTTCAAGAGGCTAAAGAGATGACTCTTGAATATTCTTAAATTAAGTTAGTGAATCTAATCCTTTGGCATTTTGCGAAAAAGAAAAAAACATAGTCTAGCTAGTCATAAGTAATGACAAGAAGAATAAATCCATTAGACTGTCCTAGAACAAATTTAATCATCCCTGGAATATTGTTGTTAAAATATATGATTGTGAATTGCAAAATATTTAGACTGTAATTCATTTCCATACCCCAAGACAGCCAAATCTTGAAGAGGATTTCAATGTATATTTGAGACCAAATAATACCACATGTTGTGATCAAGATGCCTGCAGTCTGTGCTCTCACAGGTTATAAGTACCTAGTTAAATACAAACTGATATCTTTAAAAAATCGTTTGTTTGATGCCCAACCGGAGTGGCTCAGTGGTTGAGCATTGGCCTATGAGCCAGGAGGTCATGCTTTGATTCCCAGTCAGGGCACATGCCTGGGTTGTGGACTCGATCTTAGTGGGGCATGTGGGAAGTAGCTGATCAGTGATTCTTTCTCATCATTGATGTTTCTATCTCTCCCTCACCCTTCTTCTCTGAAATGAATAAAAACATTAAAAATGATTTGTCAGATTTTCATAAGTTCTTTCTCTAATGAGCATTTCACAAGTTTCTGCCTGTGAGACATAAAGGGTTATTTTATATTAAATAAGGGTTATTTTCTTTCCTATAACTGTGAGGCATGAGGTCTCATTTTAATTCCTGGTGACATGTCCTATATTCATATTATGAATCTACATTGGACTTGGGTTGTCCAAATCATGAAAAGTAGTGAGATTGGTAAGGGGTATGTGTGAGCGTGTGTGAGTGTGTATGTGTGTGTGTGTGTGGGGGGGGGGGGTACATGTGCAAAATAAGATCAACAAAGCTTAAACTACATCATATAATATAGTACTCATCTATTGCTATGTATATTATTGCCTAAAATGTAGAGTTTGAAACAACAGAATTTGTTAGTTCACAGTTTCTGTAAATCCCCAGCCAGGTGTGGTGGAGCTGGGCCCTGTGTCTCTAGTCTCCCACATGTTGTGATCAAGATGCCTGCAGTCTGTGCTCTCACTGTAAGGCTTCTCCTGGAAAGGATCTGCTCTCCAGCTTACTCATGTGGTTATTGGCAGAACGGATTTTCCTGTGAGCTGTTGGCCTTATTTCTTTGGCCGTTGCCCTCAAATCCTTGACACCTGGTTCTCTTTTTATAGAAGCTGGCTTCAGTAGAGATGGTAAACCAGAAGTGTTACCATAGGTAGCCAGTTATTGGTAAATAGGAAGAGAGCAAAGGGAAGTCAGACATTGTTGAGCTTAATCAGATGGAGGATGGGAGGATGAGCTTGTTTGTTTCACCAGGAGGCTACAGCACCCTCCTCCCGCACTTCACTCCCCTCCCCCTCCAGGGAACCTTTAATCCATTCTCCACAGATTACTTGGGGAGGGGCTAGAACAAAACTGGGAGGTAAGCACATGTCAATAAAATGAATCTGGTGCAGGGAAGGGGCAGGACCGTAGAGGCCTGTCAATCTAGCCTGGGAAAGGGGTCCTTGTGTAGGGGTGGACTCATCCTAATAGAATCCCTGAAAGCTTGGGAAGGTGATTGCTTATTTTTGAAAAAGCTGGTTCTTCCCAACCCCAAGATAGTAAAATCTCAGATTATCAAAGAAGCTTTCTCTCTCTGTGTGTGTGCGTGTGTGTGTGTGTGTGTGTGTGTGTGTGTGTGTGTGTGTGTGATGCTCTGTGACCCACCCTCTCTTGGTTCACTTGTGTTCTCTCTTGCCTAGGAACACAGGACTATGCAGGCCTAATGGCCACCGGGGGCTGCAGCAGACTGCACAGCCTTCAGTGGACTAGCTTTCAAACTGCCACGGTATTTTGAATTTAGTTAGAAAAGGTCACCACTGTAGATGCTATGCCAGTTAGCTGGTTAATATGAAACACAAACGCAGGACCTGGCCTTTGATTGGCCTTGCTGGAGACCTGGTGGGGCCTTTCCCATGTGAGATGGATGGACATGGACATTGGGAACCCAGGGAAGGCACGCCTTTGACCTTGCCACCCCATAATCTTCAGTATGTGGGTCCTTGAAATGCTTTCCTTGCAATCCTGTTGAAAAGACTAATTTCAACCAACAGAAGCCCAGAGAGACAGTAACAGACAAAATTCATAAGTGTTTATAAACAATTTTTTTAATGGCATCCTATGACCTTTGTATTATTCTATTGGATTGAGCAAGTCAAGTGTTGTAGTCCACACTCAGGGGAGGAGGTCACATGAGGCTGTGAGTGAACCCCAGGAGGAGGAGAATATTAGAGGCTTAGTCAGCTACATTTCTTTTTTTCCCCAAATAAAAACAATGCAAAATGCTCTAGCCTTTGAAAACCTAATAATCTAAAAGATACTATTTTTTTGTAATACATTCAAAAGCTTTTCTTGATAAAGTTAAACACATAACTCTTACTTTTGTGAAGTCCATGATTTAGACAGAGAAGATATATAGCAACACATTTTATAATGTCATGGCAAATGAGTTAGGATAGAAATAAGCACCAAAGAGCAAAGAAGACAGCATTCAAACTAACTTGAGGGTGAGCTGGTGGGGCTACAGAGAACAGGGAACACTGTACAGAAGAGAAAGCATTATACTGGGGCCTCACAGAAAGACTCTTCCCACAAAATTAGATATAGATATATGAAAACAAGAGGGAGATAAGCAAAGGCATGGGTAAGAACACTAAAGTGTACACATAGAAATCCAAGTTGACAACAACTTCAAACTTTATAGACTTTCCATAAACTAAAGCACACAGAATGAATTGAAATATATGAAGACGTAGAGGGCCAGAGAAAGAACAGGAGTGTCTCTGTGTGTGTGTCCATGCATGTGTGTGTATATGTGAGTGTGTGTAGTGAAATGAAGTGGTGGAGGAGAGTAGCCAGTTTGTAACATTATCTAAAAGTTGAGTCAACATCCTTTCCACAATGGTGAGTCATAGAAGCGCTTTAACCAAATTAAATAAAAGGTGGCATGATCAAATTTGTATTTTGGCAAATAATTTATGTTCAAAACACTTCAAAAATGCTGAACTGTGCTCTAGTTTATACTAATTTCATTGTTTCTTTTCTTTCTTTATTGTGAAGTCAACAAACAAGAAAAAAATGTAACCATCCTTCAACTTCCTTTTACTTCAACCACATGTCTTTTTCTTCCCCTTTCCTGTGTGTACAGAATTGGGTTTGCCTTTCTTCCTACCTGGGATAACCTAGGACTCTTCTTTAGAGGAACAGTCTTTAATGATGACAAATAATCAAAATCCAGAACCTGCTCTGCTTCAAATTATTTTGTGACCTTCATTTTAGTTTCCTCATCTGTGTAACGGTGACAGATAATACCCACCTTAAAGTGTTATGAAATTAAATGAGATAAGTCATTCAAAATACCTATACTCATTTGTTTGTGTGCCTGGCAATATGTAGTAATGTCCCTTATTCATTTGTTAAGCTCCATATCCAAAATGCTTCTCTAATCTCCACAGGCTACAAACTACCACCTTTCTGAGCACAGAGAATATGTTCCAACGGCATCACAGATTTGGGTCTTAAGTATATTTTTGAGTATTTGTTGAACCTTCCATGTGCATAGCTTTTAACTTCCTAAAGAACTTATTTTACTTGTATTCATAAAGCCCTGCATGCTTTCTCCTTGAAAGGTAACTAACAATTACCTTACATGGAATAGATTTGCTCTTTTTTATTTCTTTGTGAAGAGAATATAGGGAGATAAAAAGTAGCATAATGGCTGTATTATAAGTAAATGATACATGTTTACTTAATTTTAAAAAATATTTATTTTGTTCTATTATATTCTGTTCTATTTTTATTTTGTTGTTAATCCTCACTTGAGGATTTTTTTCCTCATTGATTTTTAGGGAGAATAGAAGAGAGAGTGAAAGACAGAGAGAAATATGGATATGAAAGAAACACATTGATTTAGTTGCCTCCTGCACAAGTTCCAACCAGAGCCCCAGCCAAGGAGGAGCATGCAACTAAGGTGCATGCCCTTGACCAGAATCAAACACGGGGCTCTTCAGTCCACAGGCTAATGCTCTATCCACTGAGCCAAACTGTTTGCTTTATTTAAAATATGTGTGTAATGGTTGCTTTTCACAATAACTGTGAAATTCATAACAATGCATATAAATGTGTCTATTAGTTTATTAATTGCCTTTCATTACCTGAGGGGGTTAGATCAGTATTGAATCATTCATTATATGAGATGATGGCAGCCAATGTTTAAAATTAAAATGAAATTTGCATTCTAACAATGATATAATGCCTAAACTCAATGAATACATCGGAGCATGAAGACATTTTCTGTGTAAAAATTTCATAACATTCCAAGGTAGATATTATTTTTCAACTTATACAAATTTGTGGAATCATGAATTAAAGAAAGAAAAACTTTTTTTTATCATGGCTTTGTATCTCTCTTTTCTACTGAGAATGGGAAGGCTTGGGCCAGCTGAGTCTGACTGCACAATGGAGGCTCATGACCCTGCAGAGGAACACCTGAGTAAGGGTACTGGCTCTGTCAGTGGCCTCATAGCTTTTGTTGAGAGCACTGGGAGGCAGGTTCCTGTGTGCTCTGCATCATGTGATCTTTGAACATTGGGTTATAAAGAGTATACATTGGCTTCAAGCAGTTTACCTATATATGTATATATACTAGAGGCGCAGTGGACAAAATTCGTGCACGGTGGCAGAGAGTCCCTCAGTCCGGCCTGCACCCTCTCCAATCCGGGACCCCTCAGGGAATGTCTGACTGCCAGTTTATACCCACACTTTTAACAGATTATAGCTTCATTGTTGTGTTAATGAAAAAAAAAAAAACACATTGAAACCTGTAAATAATTTTTGTGAGTTTATTTGAGCCAAACTGTCGACATAAACCGGGAAGCAGAACCTAACAGATTGAGATAATGCTCCAGAGAATGGCGGGTTACATTTCTATATTTATACATTGCAATCAAAGGAAAGGGACGTAGGTGAGTTACATGAAATTCATTGGTGATACATGAGGGAGGTGGGACAGAGCGAAGCAGGGAAACCTCTGGGATAGGGTAAAAGGTGAAATGATGGACATGAGCTTCTTTTACAGAGATGGATACAGGATACTCTAATGTAATTAACAGTTGACAATTAACTTGATAACAATAATAAGGAGGGGATGTCTGGAGGCTATTTGTTGTGCCTTGAGGGGTCCAGAATATAAAGGAAGTTATAAGTTACCCAGACATCTCACAGATATGTTATCTCAGATACTGGAAGGCAGATGGGCTCAGCAAAGAAGATCCAAGTTGATCTTTGTCAGGTGAAATATCTGGGACATGACTACCCACTATAACCTGTTTGTAGTTAGATATTTAATTTTCAAACCATCTTTTGTGGTTATTTTAGGTCTCTGAGTTTGCAAGACTGCCATGCAGGCATTCTCTGAGCTTGTCAGGTTTGCATGTGGCTCTTTTCTTTCACAATTGTTTCTTTCTTGCATACTTAAACCCATTGGGATTAGCAGGTATTCAAAGTGTGTATACATTTTTTGGGGACACCTTGTATATATCTCTAGTCAGTGGAGAAAGGAACCAAAGGCGGGTTTGGAACCCCCAGACAGGGAACCTCATTCACTCCCTGCATGTCTCCCCATTCTGCTTTTCACCTTTGCGGGCAACAGGAGAATCAATGTTTTCTCTCATTAACTTGGAAAAGCACATCCTGTCATCCACAGCTAGGCCCCAAGCGAGCGAGGCTCAGTCAGGGCAGCCTTCACTCATGAGCACTGGCACCCCGAGTGCACATTCCTCCTCTACAGTCTCCCTGACTCTCCCCCATTTCAGTGAGAGGACTCCTCCTCTGGGTTCCCCATCTTGCATGCTGACCAAAGGCACCTCAGGAGTGTGTCTCCTGCACCTGCTCCAGCCTCGGCACCAGCATTAGCCCTACAGAGCAATCTCTTCCCGCACTGGCCCCCGTGGGAACAGGGCGTCACCACGCCGCTCTCTCACCGTCATCTCGCAGGTGCCCTCCCTGGACACCTGGACACACTCCAAAGGCCATGAACATGCATAAAGGGGGTCATAGGCGCTCAGGGTTGATGGAAGTGCGGCAGAGAGGTGGGGGAACGGGAGCTTGCCATGGTCTGGGACCACTGTGGGCATTGCTGGGTGACAATAGCTGGGGGATGCTCACACACAGGAGGGGGAGGACATGCGCACCTGAGGCCTGACCTGCACAGATCTGCAAACCCAGGCTGCGCTGCAGCCAGGAGAACATCAATCTGCCACGGTGGCTGTCCCTGAGACCACACACCTCCTGGGCCAGGAGGCAGGACTGGCGCAGCTGCTCCTTGGTGCCCACGGCCTGCAGGTGCTGCTTTGGCTTGGCCCGCAGGCTCCACTTGGTGCTGCTCACAGCCGCCACCATGTGGGGAGTACAGGCTGCCCTCTGCTGGGCCTGGTTTCTTCTCCCCCATCCCAGCTGCCACTCACAGCTGCCCCTGCCACGTAGAGCGTACAGGCAGCCCTCCACCCGGCCTGCCTCCCCTGGCCCTGTCCCTGCTGCCTAAAGTTCCCGCCTCCCTGCATGCAGCCTGCTGAAGGGTTGTTATGTGATGGCATCCCAAACAATTTGCATATTCCTCTATTATTACTATAGATATGTTTGTGGGGGGTAAGGGTTGTGGGAGTTGAGACAATTAAGCAAAATAATTAAATTAATAATTTAATCATATAACCTCAAAGATTTTGGACTCAGAAATCTAATCAGAATTCGATTTAAATGCTAAATCTCTTGCACCCTATTGTTTAGACTTTGGGTTATTTTTTTTTTCCAATTTGATAGTAATTGTCACTTGTAAATAAATGATGATACATACTTGCAGGATTATGAGTATTTAATGGCATAGAATATATACAATGCCTTGCACCATGTGGGACACAGACTACCGGTTCACAATGAATCATCCTTGCTCCTTCTCCCTGAGCTCTGTGTCCACCACACAGCCATCAGCCTGATGACAACCTTGACTTAGAACTGCTCCCCTGCCATCTAAGCTGGACCACTTATGGGTGTCAGCAAGTGGAGGCCTTCTTTCTAAAGCATTTGGTGGAGAAAGGGTGATGCAGATTGTATTGATGTGTTTCCGATTTGGGCAGAGAACCTCGGCTCCCTGTGCTCTTAGCTCATTTGGAGGGAGGGTGGTGGATGGGTGGAAGTGAGAATTTCTGTGTTCATTTGTTAAAATGACTTTTTAATGATCGTACAAACTGTTTTCACACCTTAGGTACACAGCAGAAACAGAAATATAAATAAATCACATTCTTGAGCTCGGCACAAAAATCTGTGAAAGTACCAGAGGTATTTTATAAGTGAGAAAAAAAAATGATGTAAAATTTATATTTAAATATGCTCACTGATTTTTCATTTACATACAATTAGTTAACTAAAGAACATAGTTTTCCAAAGGTCAGAAGACCCTTTTTACAAATGTGAAATTCCATTATTCTAATAATTGCATTAAAAAAAAAATCCCAAATTAGTGACTAATATTAGAATGACTTACTGCATTCTAAAATGAGACTTGGGCCAAAACCGGTTTGGCTCAGTGGATAGAGCGTCAGCCTGCAGACTGAAAGGTCCCAGGTTTGATTCTGGTCAAGGGCATGTACCTTGGTTGCGGGCACATCCCTGGTAGAGGGTGTGCAAGAGACAGCTGGCCGATGTTTCTCTCTCATCAATGTTTCTAACTCTGTATCCCTCTCTCTTCCTCTCTGTAAAAAATCAATAAAATATATTTTAAAAATAAATAAATAAAATGAGACTTAGTAGCTTTCAAATAGTTGGGACGAGAAAAAAAAATCCTCCCTCTTATTTTAAGGTATTACAAATAAAAATTACGTTTTGTAGATATTGCTCTAGTCTAGCTCTATCTCCACCACATCGGGGGAAGAGTCCTGATGTTGTCTGTCATGACCAGCTTGGCTTTTATTCACATTTCTCATGGTGTCTTGTCAGTAATTTTAGGTCTCAATCACGTTGCCTCAATTAGAGACCAATAACATAAACCTCATCTTATCTTTTCTCTTATTTTTCTCAATAGTGCTTGACACTAACTCACAGCTTTCTTCTTATACTATTTCAATGCTTCTTAGATTTTAATTCAGTGATTTGTTATCACCATGATATTTTTTTCCTTGTGGGGTTTTGCTGGGATGACCTCAAGTCAGATGCATAATCTTTATGAAAAAGCACCTGGATTATTTTCTTTTTTTTCTTTTTCTAAGAAACCAAGGATACTTTTACTTAATTAATTCAAAGCAACATCTATTATCTTCTCAAAGCTATTGAATACTTATTACCATTTAGTAATGGGCAATTGGGGAGAAGCAGGCAATCAATTCATTTTGTTTAACCTCTATAATCCTCTCTTTTTTATCATGTAAAATGGTAATATTCATGTCTATTTAATGCATCCTGCTGAGTATTGACATGTGGCTTTGAAGGTCAAAGGCTCAGTGTTTGAACAACAATAAATATTTTGGTTTAATTAATGCTGGCCTAAGAAACACCGACCCTTGGCCATGAGAAGGGTTTGGGTTGAGAAGGAGGACACAGACATTACTTTAACATGGATATAAATTGTTAGCACAATCACAAAGCAAAAAAAGAGTAAATAATACAATATGATTTTCAGAAAGATATAGCTAAACTGTGTTAAAACAATAAACATTAGCTAACATTTAAATTTATATTTTCTGGTATTTGGTCATTTTGTTTGTTTCAGTAATTTAGAAGGGAACAGTGCTAAATAAATCACATAACTTTTTAAGTTATTTCAAGACATGAAATCAATGTTTTCTACTAATCCAAGGAAGCACATATTTGAAAACCACTGAATTAAGAAGTGTGGTCAGTTTTTAAAATACCCAGAAGCTCAAAGCTATTCTGGTCGCCTTATCTTTTATAGGGCCAGACAGTCCCTTGCTCTGGTGAATTTCTTCATTCCAGCCCCTGCCTCAGGGGGACAAGTTTGAGAGACAGCTGAGTCATACCATTTAGGGTAAACAATGAGGCTCTGAAAAAAGTAAAAAGGATAATGTAGTTCTGGGTTCCCTGATAGAAGTTACTTAAGAAGCTTGAGGATATTTTCAGGCCAGTGCTTGGAACTTAGTAGGGTCTCTCATTAAAACACTAACTACTCTGAATCACTAGACTCAACATCAGAGGAGGGTGAGTGCCAGAGAAGGGCGAGTGCCAGAGAAGGGTGAGCACCAGAGGACTGATGATGAGGATTCAGTGGGCTGTGTACAGACTTCCTCAGACACTGTAGCCTCAGAAAGGTGGCCTTTTGATCTCCATAGTCAGCAATGGAGACTGCTGCTTTGGGACCAACCTATTCCTTTCTAAAGGCTAACTTAGGTCATGTCAGCCCACGATAATCTCCCTTTATGGACGGCAATTGCGCCATGTCATGTAACCTCTCCCTCAGTATGACAAACATTTTGATGAACCCTGGGGATTACACAGGGAGTGTAGCCCACAGAACAGAAACCTTGTGCTTTTTTTTTTTTTTTTTTTTTTTTTTTAGAATTCTGCTTACTACCTATTAGACACATAGGGTTACTTTAAATGGATACTGTCTTTTTCATCTTCATGAGCTGCGCATTTATAGGCCAGGAAGAGAAATTGTAGGTGGGGCTGTCTCTGTGCTAGTAACAACAGCAACAAAACATCTTTTTAAAGGCAAAGCAGTTTTGTTTTTGTTTGGTTTTAGGGATCTTAGGTATTACAAAATTCTTGATAACTTCAGACAGACACACAAAAATAACACAAAACAGTTTCCAAGGCACCAGGAATGATCAAACAAAGGAAATGGGAAGAAGAAAACAAAACAAACATTTCCTACTAAAGCTACAGAAACAAAAGCCCAAAGCCGACAGTGCAGTTTCATGACGGTGAGGGTCACCTGTAGATACATAAAGAACATTATACGTGTGGAAGCAGGAGTACTTGAGGACAGTCAACACACACAGCACTGAGGAGTCTGGTCATATGTTTTGATGAGTGACTGCTGACAGCTTTTAAATCCCACCTCTTCCTCTCCACGTGCTCCACTTCTGGAGGAGTTGGTAAGACAGCCAGGAAACTCCTTTGTTGCTAGTGAGAGAATTCTAACCACCTAAATCCCTGTCTGCACATGAAAACACACACATTGGCCTCATCATCTAACCACAGTAAGCACCTGGATACTCTTGTTTCCTGCTTTCTCAAACCATTTTAGAAATGTCCAACAGGACTGCCCTGCTCTCCAGAGAAACCTCGATTATCTATAATAATAAAAGCATAATATGCTAATTAGACTGGATGTCATTCCAGATGTCCTTCTGGGATAAAGCCGGGGCTGCAGCCACAGGATCCAGGCAGCTGCCCCAGCTGCCAGGGAGGAATACAGGCAGCAGCCATGGCTGCAAAGGCCTACTCTTGTACGAATTTCATGCATCGGGCATCTAGTCCTATATAATAAAAGGCCGATATGCAAATTGACAGAATGGTAGAATAACTGGTTGCTATGACATGCACTGACCATCAGGGGGAAGATGCTCAATGCAAGAGATGCCCCCTGGTAGTCAGTGTGCTCCTATAAGGGGAATGCTACTCAGCCAGTAGCCCTGAGGTAGGTTCACGGCTGGCGGCCGGCGAGTGCAGCGGCAGTGGCGGGATCCTCTTCCACCTCCGAGGCAGCTCTAAGGATGTCTGGTGGGGAGTGGGCCTAGCCATTAGTCAGACATTCCTCAGGGGCTCCTGGACCATGAGAGGGTGCCGGCCAGGCTGAGGGACGCCCCTGAGTGTATGAGCCTGTAGTGCACCGAGCCTCCAGTGTGAGCAATAAGCCTCTGGGAGCCTCTCAGTGAGGGTGTGGTGCCATCAGTTTTGGTGAACGTTGAGTAAAAGTCCCTCCTGCACATTCTGCATGACCACAATACATAAGATGCACCTAAAATTTATGTGATCAACTAATACATGCTAGAAAGAAACATTTTTCAGTTGAATAATTATAACCCATGTCTTCCTTTTTTTCTTCTTTTTTTTGCTTGAAAAGTCCACTTTACATCCCTCTTCTCTGAATCCTGTCTTTTTAAAATGTATTACACACACAAAAAAAAATCAAACCAATGATACAAATTAACATTAAAAAGTAACATAATTTTAATCACATTGACTAGGCAAACTCAAAGGAGATATATAATTCAGTTGGTATGAACTATGGTAATATTCACACAATGCTAATTAAGTTTAAGAAGTTGTAAATGTTCTGGAATATAGTTTAGAAATATGTATTAAAATCCTAAACAACACTAGTACTATGAACAAGAAATTTCAGATTTATGGATTTAAAGTAAGGCAGTAATAAGAGGAAATATACAAAGATATTGAAAACTTAATGGCATTAATTATACAGTCTACATATAGTTATATATTTATTGCCCAGTAAGATAATGAGGTTAATATTAATGGAAACAAAATAGGGAATCAAGACATGATTGCAGTCTCCATTCAGAATGGATACTTACATCTTCATCTTTCCTCCAAATATATATTCTCAGAGGGAAAAAATACAATAAAAGTATTATTCAAAAATATTTTCTAATAATTAAAAGAAAATGTTATAAAATGTATAAATCATATCAAATATTATTTAATATATTGGAAACCTGAAAATATAATTATATTGTTTTTTTCTATATTTGATAAGTTTGTTTTATTAAAATTATGGTGACAATATGTCATAAAATAAATAAGAAAATTTTAATTTAGGTCTAAATACTCACATTTAGTTAGTTACTATCTTTTGGGTCAAGGTAGATTGAGATATTCCTTAAATACTTAGTCAGCAAGTATTTCATTATTGCCTACTGTACACCTGTCACTATGTGAAGCACACGTTATTTTTTTATTTATGTTCAATTTATACTATATGTTAACTAGTATCTCTCAATGTGTGCTTCATAGTGTGTTTGAACTCCCCAAGAAAATGTAGGGATCTGCAAGTCAAAATTATCTTATAAAATAAAGAGATAATATGCAAATTGACCATCACTCCAACAAGATGGAGCCCCATGTGGTCAAAGATGGCCACCCCCATGTGGACACAAGATGGCTACCACAGGATGGCCAGTAGAGGAGGGAAGTTGGGAATAATCAGGCCTATAAGGGAGGTAACTTGGGAGTGATCAGGCCACATGGGAGGGCAGTTAGGGGTGACTGGGCTGGCAGAGTAGGGCAGTTGGGGAGGGGGGGACCCATGCCTGCGGGGGAGGGCAGTTGGGGGCAACCAGGCCTGCAGGGGAGGACACTTGGGAGAGATCAGGCAAACAGAAGAGGGCAGTTAGGGGCAATCAGGTTGATAGGGGAGGAAAGTTAGGGGCGACTAGGCTGGCAAGAGAGAGAAGTTAGGGGTAACTGGGCCAGAGGAGGACAGTTAGGGGTGACCAGGCCAGCAGGGAAAGACAGTTAGGGGCAACCAGGCTGGTAGGGGAGGGCAGTTATGCTTCAATCAGGCTAGCAGGGGAATGGTTAGGTGTTGGTCAGGCTGGCAGGCAGGTGGGTGGTTGGGACTCAGCAGTCCTGGATTGTGAGAGAGATCCCATATTGGAGAGGGTGCAGGCTGGGCTAAGGAACACCCACCCCCCATGCATAAATTTTATGCACTCGGGCTCTAGTTTTCATAATAAAACAGATGTGCATGTTTTTTGTTTGTTTGTTTGTTTGTTTGTTTGTTTTCTGTTTCACTGAGTTGACATTTGTACTGGTGGTGGGTAAAGCTGATGGGCCTTAGAATAACTCAAACCTAGACATCAGACTGGATACTAGTTGCCATTGTGTTCTTCACCACCATGCACTCACAGGAAAAATAAAATTCTATGATGGACACATATACATTAATTTTGACTTAATCGTACACATCCTTTAATGTTTCTGTGAAAAATGTCACAAGGATACATGAAGCATTTCTGCTGCATAGTGAAATAAAGTGGATGCTCCGAGGAAGCACATGTGTGACTGATATGCAAGCATCTTCCCACCACCGTGACTTTGTCCCACTTCTCACCCACTGAGGTTGTGCCCCAATTTCATTCTTTATGAGAAATTCCACATCAAAGCTCTAGGTATGGTTTCTCCTTGTAGCTCTTTTTATATCTCATATGAATATCAACAAATTGCATGTGCTTTTATGTCAGTTCATCAACCCAATTATTTGCTCTTTGAGAAGAGAGTCCCACCTAAATCAACATTTAACAATGTATTTAACAAAGCCTGGCACTAAGGCTGCCCTAAAGGGTTTAGGGGTCCTCAAACTTTTAAAAGTGGGGGCCAGATCACGGTCCCTCAGAGAGCTGGAGGGCCGGACTATATGAACTACTAATTCCTACTGTAACACCTCGGCTGCGCTCACTGCCCAAAAAACCTGGCGGGCAGGATCAGACTCCTCTGCGGGCCGCATGTGGCCCGCGGGCCGTAGTTTGAAGACCCCTGGATTGTTGTGGACTGGTTACATTCATTTAAACCCAATTATCATTTGTTAGACTTATTTTGATGTTTTATGGACAGTCTCAGAGGATAAGTTTACAGTGTAGAAAGACTCACTTTATAATCAAATAGAAGCCTGATTCATGGAATTCATGCAAGAGTAGGCCTTCTTTCCCCAGCTGCCTGCAGTGGCTTCCCTCACAGCCCTGGATTTGGTCCAGAAGGTCATCAGGAAGGAAGTCTGGTTAATTAGTATAGTACACTTTTATTAGTATAAATATTTAACTCCTTTGTTTAATAGCCTGGCAGGGAAAGACTGCAGACCTAGGCCATCTATTTAACAAGTATTTATTTGAGTTAATGACAGCTCTGTAGGTTCCGTTGCCTTTTGTGTCATTATGGCCAAACTCTATAACTCAAAACAGAGCCATCTTGCTGTCAGCTCTTACCTATGAGCCCTATTGTCAAAGACGTTCAGTTGTCAATGCCCTTATATAAACATGACTCACATGCAGGCAAGGGCACCATGAGGAGAAGGTCTTCATTCGGGTTGGACTCTGTGAGGAATTTGGGTCAGCAGACTGGTGTTTGTATTTTCTATCAGTGTTCAAGTTGGGAAAAAACAATGAACATAAATAATAAGCTTTTGCTTTATGCTTTGTCTATGGTTTTATTAATAAAATAGGACCACATCAGTGTTTCAGTACAGGCTTGAGCATCCATGATGGCCACTTTCTAAAGTTTCAGGAATTCAAAATGCAAATATGGAAAAAAGAGAGGAATCTGTCATTTCACTCATCAGTACATATGTGTCAGCAGTATCTTTTTAGCACCAAACCCTATTTCAGGTATGGAAAAAACATGGGAGACAGGAGATACAACATAAAAAAAATTATATCTACATACATAAATTACCCACACACATTTCTACAATGGCTATACCAGCAGCTGTATTTTATACTTTTAAGTATCCATCTATCATCTATTTATCTATCTATCTATCTATCTATCTATCTATCATCTATCTATATTTTTAATTTTTACCTATATTTCTTTAAAATGTTAATTTAGCCCTGAACAGTATGGCTCAGTTGGTTGGACATAATCCCTTGTATTGAAGGGTGGCCAGTTCCATTCCCAGTCAGGGCAAATGCCCAGGTTGTGGGTTAAATCCTCAGCAGGGGGCATGCAAGAGGCAAACAAATGATGTTTCACTCTCACATTAATGTACTCTCTCTCTCTCCCTCTCCCTTCCTTTGTCTCTAAACTCAATACAAAATCTTTAATATATATATATATATATATATATATATATATATATATATATATATATAAATTTGCTCTTATTGGTATCTAACAAAAAGCTTTCACACAATGGTCAATAAGAAATTATTGATAAAAACAATTTAAAATATCAAATACCTGGAAGCTAAATAGCATGCTATTCAATAATGATTAAGTTACCAGAGATATTAAAGAAGAAATAAAAAGCATCATGGCAACAAACAATGAAAACACAACAATCCAAAATCTATGGGACACAGTGAAAGCAGTCTTGAGATGGGAGTTCATAGTTCTACAGGCTTACCTCAAAACATAAGAAAAAAATAGTAATTAATTATCTAACCTGAAAGCTCCAAGAGTTACAGAGCAAGAAAAGGCCAGTAAGCAGAGGAAGGAAAAAATAAAGATCAGAGAGAAGATAAATGACATAGAGACAAAAAAAAATACAAAAGATTAACAAAACCAAGAGCCGGTTCCTTCAAAGGATAAAAAAGATAAATGAACATCTACCCAGGTTCACCAAGAAGCAAAGAAAGAGGACCCAAATAAACAAAATCAGAAATGAGAGATGTGAAGTAACAACTGATCCCACAGAAATGCAAATGATTATAAAAAAAAAAATACTATGAACAACTCTATTCCAACAAAATGGACAACCTAAACAAATGGGCATGTTCTTAGAAAGATATAAGCTCCCAAAACTCAATCAGGAAGAATAAAACAACCTGAATAGGCCAATAACTACAGAAGAAATTGTAGCAGCGATCAAAAATCTTCCAGCAAACAAAAGCCTTGGTCCAGAAGGCTTTACAGGGGAGTTCTACCAAGAATTCAAAGGAAAACTAAAACCTATCATCCTCAGACTATTCCAAGAAAATTCAAGAGGAAGGCACACTTCTAAGCTCTTTCTATTAAGTCAGAATTACCCTAATCCCAAAATCAGATAAAGAGACCACAATAAAAGAGAACTACAGGCCAATATCCTTGATGAACATAGATGTTAAAATTCTCAACAAAGTTCTAGCAAATTGGATCCAGCATTACATTACAAAGATCATACACCATGATGAAATGGGATTTATTCCGGAGATGCAAGGATGGTACAATATTAGAAAACCAGTAAGTGTGATACATCACACAAACAACTGAGAGACAAAAATCACATAATCATATCAATTGATGCAGAAAAAGCATTTGACAAAATCCGACACACTTCCTTCATAAAAGCTCTCTGCAAAGTGGGAATAGAGGGATCATACCTCAACATAATAAAAGCCTTATATGACAAACCTACAGCCAATATCACACTCAATGGGCAAAATCTTAATTCATTTCCCTTAAGAACAAGAACAAGACAGTGATGCCCACTTTCATCACTCCTGTTTCATATAGTACTAGAAGTGCTAGCCATAGTGATCAGACAAGAAAAAGAAATAAAAAGCATCCAAACTGGAAAAGAAGAAGTAAAACTGTCTTTATTAACAGGTGACATGATACTGTACATAGAAAATCCCAAAAACGTTATCAAAAAACTACTAGACCTAATAAATTAATTTGGTATGTAGCAGGATACAAAATTAACACCCAGAAATAGAACTCACAGAAAGAGAAATCAAAACAACAACAACAATAAAATCCCATTTACCATTGTACCAAAAACAAACAACAACAACAAACAAACAAACAAAGAAACCTATACTAAACTTAACTAAGGAATTATAACACCTGTACTCAGAAAACTACAGGACATTGGAAAAAGAAATAGAGAAAGATATAAACAAATGGAAGAACATACCATGTTCATAGATTGGTAGAACCAACATCATTAAAATGTCCATAGTACCCAAAGCAATCTACAGATTCAATGCAATCCCCTTTAAATACCACTGGCATATTTCAAGTATCTAGAACAAACTCCCCCAAAATTCGTCTAGAATAAAAATAGCCACAGCAATCTTGAGAAAGAAGAATAAAGTTGAGGGATCACCATACCAGATATCTAGCTACACTACCAAGCATGGTTCTTAAAACTGCCTGGTACTGGCAAAAGAACATATATATACATATAGACCAAAGGTACATAACCGAGAACCCAGAAATCAAACCAAGACATTATGCTCAATTGATATTGGACAAAGGAGGTAAGAGCCTGCAATAGAGTCAAAATAATATCTTCAATAAATGGTGTTGGGAAATTTGGACAGATACATGCAAAAAAAGTGAAACTAGATCATCAGCTTAAGCCATACACACAAACAAACTCAAAATTGCTAAAGGACTTAAATGTAAGATGGGAAACCATAACATCCTACAAGACTCCACAGGCAACAAAACAGCAAACATATGTCATAGCAGTATCTTTACCCACACAGCTCCTAGGGCAATGGAGACTAAGGAGAAAGTAAACAAATGGAACTACATCAAAATAAAAAGCTTTTGCACAGCAAAATAAACCATCAACAAAATAATAAGAAAGCCCACTGCATGGGAGAACATATTTGCCAATGATGTTTCTAATAAGGGTTTAATCTACAACTCATACAACTTATGAAAGAAGATAACCAATCCAATAAAAAAAAAATGGGCAAAGGATCTGAATAGACACTTCTTGAAAGAGGACATACAGAAGGCCCAGAGACATATGAAAACATGCTCAGAGTCACTAATCATTTGAGATATGCAAATAAAAACAACAATGAGATTTCACCTCACACCTGTCAGAATGGCTACCATTAGCAGATGAACAAAAGACAAGTGCTGGCCAGGATGTGGAGAAAAAGGAACCCTCCTGCACTGCTGGTGGGAATGCAGACTGGTGCAGCCACTTGGAAGACAGTATGGAATTTCCTCAAAATTAGAAATGGAACTCCCATTTGCCCCAGTGATCCCACTTCTGGGACTATATCCCAAGAAAGCATAAACACCAACAAAAGGGATATATGCACCCTTATGTTCATAGCTGCACAATTTACAATAGCTAAGATTTGGAAATAGCCTAAGTTCACATTAGCAGATGAGTGGATTAAAAAACTGTGGCACATCTATACAATTCAATATTATCCTATCTAATAAAAAGTAGCATGCAAATTAACCATTACTTTGTTATGCCCACAAGCCAATCAGGAGTGAATATGCAAATAAACCCAGCCAAGATGTCTATGACCACAGAGAGCAGAAGGGAAGCTTGGGTTTCCCTGGCAATGGAGCAAGCCAAGTTTTCCACCTCCCTTGTTGGCCTAAACCTCCATTCAAAGCTACAAAGTTTCAATGATAGAAGATACATAAATCCAAACAGAAATGTGTGCCACCATGGAGTAAGCAGGAGGCTTGGCTCCACTCCAGGCTACCAAGTTTCAATTATAGAAGATAAATAAACCACAGATACCAGAGCCTCCGCTTGGGTAGCTAGGGGGCATGACTAGCCTGCAAACCATCACAGACCTCTTGCCCAAGCCACCCCATGCCCTAAGGCACATGTGTCAAACACAAGGCCCGCGGGCCAAATCCAGCCCGCCAGGCCTTGCAATGTGGCCCGCACCGCGCTGTCATCACTGCACTCCGCTGTCAGTTTATGACATTGTCAGTTTATGACTGTTCAGTAAACCATTCGGCCCGCGATTTAGGCTGGATTTTAGATTTTGGCCCCTTCTCTGATTGAGTTCGACACCCCTACAAGGGATTTCTTCACCCTGATCAGGGATATCCTGTAGGGCAAATCATCAGGCTTCCACCTGTGTACCAGGCTTCTATCCTATCTAATAAAAGAGTGATATGCAGATTGACTTTCACTCCAACACAGACGATGGCTGCCCCATGTGGTCAAAGATCCTGCTTCCATGTGGACACAAGATGGCCACTACAAGATGGCCATCAGGGGAGGACAGCTGGGAGGGACCAGGCCAGCAAAGAGGGGGAGAAGTTGGTGGTGATAAAGTCTGCAGGGGATGACAGTTAGGGTTGACCAACCCGGCAGAAGAGGAAAGTTGGGGGTGACCAGGCCTGCAGGGAAGGGCAGTTGGGAGGGACCTAGGCCTGCAAAGGAGAGCAGTTAGGGGCAATCAAGCTGACAGGGGAGCAGTTATGCATCAATCAGGCTGACAGCAGAGTGGTTAGGGGATGATCAGGCTGGCAGGTAGAAGCAGTTAGGGGCAATCAGGAAGGCAGGCAGGCAAACAATTGGGAGCCAGCAATCCTGGATTGTGAGAGGGATGTCCTACTGACTTTTTAGAGTTAGAGCCTAAATGTGCAGTCAGACATTCCCTCGAGGGGTCCCAGATTGCAGAGGGTGCAGGCTGGGCTGAGGGACACCCCCATGATGTGCACGAATTTCGTGCACCCAGCCTCTAGTGCTGCTATAAAAAAAGGAACTTTTATCATTTGCAAGAGCATGTATGGAACTGGAGAGCATTATGCTAAACAAAATAAGCCAACTGGAGAAAGATAAAAATCACAGGATCTCACTCCTATGTGGGATATAATGATCAACATAATTTAATGAATAAGAATAGATCCAGAGACAAATGTCAGGGAAGGATGGGTTAGAGAGCAACCAAAGGACTTGTATGCATGCACATTAGCACAACCAATGGACACAGATACAGGGCAGTGAGACTTGCCCAGGGTGGGAATGGCTGGTGGGGGTTGTCAATTGGGAAAAATGAAAACATATGTAAAACTTTATACAATTAAATAAAAAAATCCACAAACAACCACCACTTTTAAAAGTAATAAAAAAGAGAAATCATTGGATAATAAAACACAAAAAAATATTATCTACAGTAGGTAGAATAATGGTTTTCCAAAAATGTGTATAACCTAACCCCAGGAATTTGTGAATATGTTACCTTATATAGCAAAAGAGATTTGGCAAATGTAAATAAAGTTAGGACCTTGAGATGATATCATTGTAAATTATTCTGTACCATTAAGGTAGGGGACTTTCCTTTCTGTGGTCAGAGAAAACTATGAGGACAGAGAAAATCAAAGGTCAGGTCACTTTAAAGATGGAAAGACGGGGACACATGAACCAAGGAACCCAGGCAGCCTCTGGAGCCTGGAAATAGCCAGGAAACATGTTTTCCCCTAACGTCTCAGGAAGAAAGGCAACACTGCCAGTTGCTTAGGTTTTGCTTCTCCAGGAAGGTAAGTCACTTCGTTTATGGTCATTTGTTACAGTAACATAGGAAACCTTCGATCTGGGCAGTTCATGCAAACCCTATGATACCCTGTCCCTAAATGGTAAAGTCCTTGCAGGTGCATTGCTATCCCCAAGTCACCACAAACATATCCTAGATAATTCCTTCTTGATCACTTCATCTTTGGGTTATGCTTCTGTTATTTTAACCTTTGTCCAAGTTTTCCAACAAACTAAGGTACACATTTAATAAAAGTCTATAGTTCAGTAAACCCTTGGATTCCCAGTAATGTAATGGCAATTCCTTAAGGACAGATGTTGGAATATTATCTGATATTGAAAGAGGTAACCAAATAGACATTAGGAAGGTTACAGAGTAAAAAGTACCAGTTATTATAAAAAAAACAAACCCACAGCATTTAGGAAGATAAAAGTATGACCTTTGTATGTATAAAACATAAAACGACTTTATTGAAGGCGCTTTAGATGCCTTACTAGTCATAAGTAGGAGATGCTGAAGTCTATTAACATTTTAGGGGGGAAATGTCATATAGATGCCACCTTATTATTGTAACTGCCAAGGAAATTGAAGAAACATATTTAAGCAGCAGCCTAATTGACTTTAGGGATGTGATCATTAGTCTCTTAAATAGCACTTGTAAAAAATAAAATATAACATAGTAATTGCGAGTTTGAAAACATGTCAAACATTTGAACTTCATCAGTCCAAGGAGCTCAGCCTACCAGTCATCAGATTCTGCAAAGTTCATTGCCCTCCTGAAGCTAACAAAAGTCAAAGTTTGACATCATACTTACGAACCACCATGCTGAGTCGTCAATCTGTATTCTCTGGGATGTCCCCTCATGAGAGTTATTTTGATAAAGAAGTGTGTTTAGGGGTGACAGAGAGGGGAGATTGAAGGGGCTAATACAATCCAGCCATAATGATCAGGGTCATCCTTGACTAGACAGTATCTTCAATGATGAACATTTTTTACAGGATATTCATTTCACAGGGGTTTGGACTGATTTGATGTCCTCTCTCAATAACCAGTAAACACATTCCTTCTGCTTAGACACTGTGAACTTACTTAATGGTTTTTAATCTCTGATATTGTGTAAACAGTACATTAGAAGCATGAATAAATGAACACCTGTTATGTGATTTAAGTTTTTAGCCTGTATAAATTATTCTCTAGATACAATTTAAGAAAGTTACTATAGTGAGACTGACATGTTTCTATGTCCATTTCTTTCAGTATTATTGTATGTAGTGAAAGTGCATGGAAGATACACTTTTTGTGTTGTTAAATTGCAATAAAGTTTTATCAAGGAGAAAATTATCTTTTTATTTTTGTTTGAGGGATTTTAGGAAAATCTGAAACATGAGCCATTTATATGGGTCTTCGGGAATCATCAGGGTGGCCAAACAGTGTTCGCCAGGTTGACGGAGAGTCAGGTATAACCAGCCAGCTGGCTCTGTGGATGGAGGGCTCAGAGAAGAAACGGTGGTTTCTGGCAGCACTCTGTCCAGGAGAAATCTGCTTTTCCAGTTCCCACCCTGATGCTGGGCAATTCATTTTCCCCCTGTGTGTCTCTGGTGCCTTTCCAGCTTCTTCCCGAGTGCTGGAGCTCAAAGGGAGTGAGTATAAATAAATCTGTGTTTGGGCCCTTTAAGAGGAACTACCTGGGACTCTGGCAGCCCTTGGTCTCACTCAGCCTCAATCTCCACTGGTTTTTACAGAAAAATTATGAGCTCTCCTCTTCCTGACACTGAAACCCTGAGCTGAGGGACCTGATGTGGGGCTGGGACCCCTCACTCCTCAGGTGAGGCCTCTTCAGCTGAGATGTTCCTCCCAATGTTTATCTGCCACCTGTGGATGTGGGATCAGCTCATACAGTGTCTCTGCCCCTCCTTCCACTCTCTATGTGGATTCTTTTTTATATCCCTAATAGTTTGACTTTGTTGAGCCAGATTTTAGGTGGTACTGGGTGACAGTTGTTCTGTAGTTTTGATGTGATTGTGGGAGGAGGTAAGCCCTGTGTTTACCTACCCTGCCATTATTTTAGAAGATCTAGAAAATAATTTCTGATTATTTTTAACATAGCCTAATTCAGTGAAGATATGAATAAACTACATTGTTGAAAAACACTGTGGGACCTCACACACTCACATACTGTGTGGCATTTAGTGAATGGTTTAACCTTGTCAACTCTCACATCTTACCTAATAAAAGAGAAACATGCAAATTAACCATCACTCTGCCATGCCACAGCCAATCAGAGTGAGTATGAAAATTAACCCAACAAAGATGAAGGTTAATTTGCATATGCAGGCGCAGAGCAGAGTGAAGTCTGCTATGAGGAGAAGGGGGGTGTCAGAGGGAGCTACTGGAGTGGTGTTCCAGACAGAAGCGAAGATGTGCCTACTCTGGGTGGCTGGAGTGTGGGAACTTGTTGGCTCCCGGGAAGCTGGGAGTGAAGCCAGGGTCTATTCTTGCACGAATATCATGCAATGTGCCTCTAGTTTCTACATAAAGTCAATAGAAACTAAAAGGACAATTATGGCACCAGCAAAAGGAGCTGTCCGTGGTGCCACTGCCTATGGAAGGGACATTCATTAGGGGCACGTGAGTCAGGGTGACACCACTTTTATGCTGTGTTTGTGTAACCCCAGGGAGAAGAAAATGCTTATTATCTTGGAGTAACATAAAAGGGACAACACAGTTTAAAAGAAACAGCTGGAGTGTGATCTAATCTCCATTTTCCAATATCCTCATGTATAAAACATGCATAAAATTAAACCTCACTGAACAATTTGTTTATTCTCAGTTCCTAGCCTGCCTCAGCCCTGCCAGAGCAATAGTCCTTTAATAGTAAATGGATTATTTATGAAGCATTGATTTTATATTAATTTGACTTGAGATGGTAATTACGTCAGAATCATAAATGTATTCTCTTGTTCAGGCCTCCTTTGTCAGTGCCACTTGATCAAACCCCATTCCCCCCTTAACTGTGACAGCAGAAACAGCAAAGCTCTGCATCACTGAGGGGAGAGAAACAAGATAAAATTAAGCATTCATGTGTTTACGGATTAGCATAGAACACATCCATAAAGAATAAATAATGCAACAGAAAGCTGCTCTGGATTCCTTGGTCATGTGTAGATAATATGAACTAGTGATCCTGCTTGGATTTCCCAACATGTTTATACTAACAGGAGAACATCCTTTAAAGTTGTTTACATTATATTTTTCAATATTTTGTAGAAATAACTTATCAGCAAAGGGATATTTCCTCCCACTATAATTTCCTAATAATGACTTGCTTTGTAAATTGGATACTTACTATGTGTTCACAGCATAGGTTAAGAAAAACAACTAAAAGCTTAAATGTCATCTCAAAAAATGTTAGGATGACTACTATTTATAAAAACCCCTCAGGAAAAAAAGTATTGGTGAAGATGTGGATAAATCAGAACCTTTGTGTACTGTTTCTGGGACTATAAAAGGGTAAAGCTGTCATGGAAAACAGTGTGGAGGTTACTCAAAAATTTTTTAAGAAAATACTACAATATAAAAAGCAATTTTACTTCTGGGTATATATCCTAGAGAATTGAAGCGGAATCTTGGACATATGTTTGTACAACCATATTCATGGCAGCAATGTTCACAATAGTTAATAGATAAGTGCAACCAATTTGTTCAAATTGAGAACTGAATGGATAAAGAAACTACATACATACATACAGTGGGATTTTATTCAACATGGATAAAACTTGAAGACATGACATAAGTGGAGGAAGCTAATCACAAAAAGATAGTTCAGTGGCTGGGAATCTGGGGAAATCTTGGCTGGGCTGAGAATGTCAAGTCTCATTGTCTTCCCAGCCCTTCAACTCTTTTCCTAAAGCCCTTGATAAAAGGGCTAGACCTATAAAAAGACAAATACTGTATGATTCCATTTATTTGAGATATGTAGGGGAGTTAAATGCACAGACCATAGAACACATGCAAACTGAAAGGTGAATGGTGACTACTAGAGGTTGCGACAGTGGGGACTGGGGGCTGTTGATGAGGACACAGTTGCAGTTTTGTAAGATAAAAAAATTAAAAAACAATGTCCATATACTTAACACAGTGAAAGAGTGTTCTGAGAAGTAATTTAAGATAATAAAGTTTGCTATGCATTTTTATTACAAATTAAAAAAACACCTCTGTATTGATAATTAAGCCACATACTTATAATTAGACAAATGGGTTAGTAAGCATATGGTTATACATTAAACATGCATAGTGCTGTATTTGGAGCTGATACCTGGCTGGTGTGCAATGGAATCAGATTTCCAGCTGTTCTGATTGATCAGCTATACATTCTTCTTTTTTCTTTTTAAATATATTTTATTGATTTTTGTACAGAGAGAAAGGGAGAGAGATAGTGAGTCAGAAACATTGATGAGAGAGAGTCATCAATCAGCTGCCTCTTGCACATCCCCTACTGGGAATGTGCCCACAACCAAGGTACATGCCCTTGACCGGAATCGAACCCGGGACCCTTCAGTCCCCAAGCGGACACTCTATCCACTGAGCCAAACCAGATTCGGCTGATCAGCTATTCATTCTAAACCATTCAATCTGTTTGGTGACTGCTCACTCCTTATCAGTGTACAAACACATGTAACCCACAAATATTAAATATTCACCTTCACAGTATCTCACCCTTTCAAAGCTGGAGGGAAGAGGAAAAGGGAGTGGCACAAATAAAAGCAGGGAAGCCTGATCCTCTCAAATAAAGCAACCAGACTTGAGTACATACATCCCCAAGGAGACTGCCTGTGCAGGATGGATGCATAAGAAATATTATCCCCTCATCTTCATTAGCATAGAAACACCAGGGGACCAGAGCTCCAGAGGGAGAGAGGTAAGTCTAGGGAGTAAAGAGGATGATTTGTGACATATTAAATAAAGATGAAGAGATAATGGAGAAGTAATATGTAAGGGAACTGGATGAGATGAAGAGACAGAGGGAAAGAAAGAGAAGAGAGATACTGGAGAAAGAATGGAAGAGAGAGAGGAGAGAGAGGGGAGAGAGAGAGAGAGAGAGAGAGAGAGAGAGAGAGAGAGAGAGAGAGAGAGAGAGAGAGAGAGAGAAAGAGAGAGAGAGAGAGAGAGAGAGAGAGAGAGAGAGAGAGAGAGAGAGAGAGAGAGAAAGAGAGAGAAAGACTGGGATCACCCCTTTTCATGATGTTTGAGAAACACAAAGAGCTTGAGGTAATGTGAAATTATATTTGGGCCCTAAAATGCTATTCTAGCATATTTCACATTTCTTAATGGAATATTAAAAGTATGAAATACTTTGGATCCTGATATCTGTGATCTAAGAAGCAGGAAACCTGATCTGGTGAGTACACAGACAAGATTTGAACCCTAACTCTATGTCTAACCACACAGTAATATCTTTTTCTAATTTTTAAATTTTATTGTTAAAAGTATTACATAGGTCCTCATTTCCCACCCCCCATTAACCTATTATATCACCAAAGGAAGAGTCAAAAATATTTTCTTATTATTTGAGTCCTCATATGATCAGATGATGAACTTCTGAGATTTCCTTTATTCCTACCTTGCTAAATATTTCTCAGGGAGGTGTGCTGGGTTGTGGCAAATGCTTTTCCTTCATCTATTGAAATAATAATAACATTTGTTAATAATGTGATATGTTTATTGATTTTCAAATGATAAATAAATTTTGCATAATACACATATGGCCATTATGTCTTATCCTTTTATTTTTTAAATGATTTAAAGGTTATTAATTTTTGTATTTTTATTTACATTTTAACTAATTTTATATTTTTAAATTACAGTTTATGTACAATACTATATAAGTTTCAGTATAAGTTTGTGCGATTTAGTTATTAGACATTTATGTAATTTATGAAGTGATTATCCCAATAAGTCTAATAACTCATCTGACACCAGGCATAGTTATTACATTATTACTAACTATATTCCCTTTTGTACTTTACACTCCAGGACTATTCTGCAACTGAAACAAAAAAAAGTGGGTTCAGCTTCCTGTGGCAGCAAAAGCCAAACCTGTGAGACAGGTTCTTTGTGGGGAAGCACAGGACTTGGTTGGAAAGTCTACAAGGAGGGTTCTTCAAAACGTTGGACGCCTCTAGGGGATTCTTGCCAAAGGCAGCAAACCCTGGCTTGACTTTTCCAAACGAGTCTGAGCCCCCAGGTGTTTTACTGGAATCTTTACATTTGGTCTTTATACACTAACTTGTTTAAAGACACTACAGATACATGTGTATTCTCAAGGATGCTTACCCTGCTGATAGTGTCTAGAGGTTAATTTTCATTCAAGCTGTTGCAACAATAAAAGCCTAAGGAGGCAGGTGAATTGGGTTGTTTGGTTCCTTTAGCCAGGCAGTCCCTTAGCCCTCTCTTTCACAGAAATGTGTGTCAGAGTAATCATTCTTCTATAGCTTAGGGTCTGCTGGTCAGTCCCAGCAGTTCTTGTGCAAAAGGAAAAGAGTTTATTCAGGTGCTAACCTGGGAGAATGGTGGACTCCCATATAAAAGACCATAACACCTTCCTACTAAAGCCCACAGTTCTTATAGGAATAAAAAGGGGAGGGCTTTCTTTCTCCATCCAGTCACATTGCTAGTGTTAGGCATGCTTCATTCTTGCCTATTAACATTTCTAGCCCTTGGTGTGGTCAATGTAAGAAATACCCCTGTATCATCTTGGTGAATGGGGTGATCCCCCACACCTTCCAAATGTCTACAATTCCTACCTGTGAAACTCTGGGTACTTGTAGACTTAAAAAGAAAAACAGATGGAAGTCTCACCCTCTGTGCTTTCTTCCTGCTGTCAATGAGCATAGTCTTGCTTATCCCAGATCCAGAAATTCTTGCTATATACTAAAGAAGGCATAAAACATGGAGGGAAGCCTTTGCACAAGATAGGATTGCTCTCTTCAAAAGGTGGAATATGTAGTGTCTACTCTAGATGATGGCAATGCTTAACAAGAAAAGCTGGTAGACTGCTTCATTTTTTAAGAGCCTGTGTTGCAGATGGGCTTCCAAGGTGAGACTTTTAAGAGGCGCTGTACTGCTGAAACCAGTTTGGCTCAGTGGATAGAGCGTCAGTATGCGGACTGAAAGGTCCCAGGTTCAATTCCGGTCAAGGGCATGTACATTGGTTGCGGGCACATCCCCAGTAGGGGTGTGCAAGAGGCAGCTGGTCGATGTTTCTCTCTCATTGATGTTTCTAGCTCTCTATCCCTCTCCCTTCCTCTCTGTAAAAAATCAATATAAAATATATTAAAAAAAAAAAAGAGGCCCTGTCCTGCCCTGGCTAAGTGTCTCAGATGGTTGGAGTATCATCCCATACACTAAAGGCTGTGGGCCCAATCCCCAGTTATAATGCATACATAGGTTGTGGTTTCAATCCCTAGGCAGGGTGCATATGCAGGACAACCAATCAATGTTTCTCTCTCACATCCATCTATCATCTATCTACCTATCTATCTATCTATCTATCTATCTATCTATCTATCATCTAAAAATCAATAAAAAAGAATATCCTCAAGTGAGGATTAAAAAAAAAGAAGAGGTGCTTTCCCTTTCCAAGATAAATAAATAAATATTAAATTATGTTTTATGAGTTCAGGTTCTCATAAAAAATTTATGAGTTGCAGTATTGACAGCAACAAGGTGCAAGTCCCCCATAGGTGGCACCTATTAATCATGTGAGATTAACCCAAGGCCTGATTCCTGTGGGCTTTAGGGAAGAGTGTGCTGTCAGCAGACAACATAGAGACCAGTCCATTGCTCAGTTAACAGTTAACCTTGAGTCTTCCAGGTCTTAAGACTAGGTCACCTGGCTGAAATGGGTGTAAGGGGTAGTCAGACAGATGGATAGACCTGGAATGAGCAAATTATAATAGTACAAAATTGTTAGTTTGGCCTAAATGTTGTACATATAGTTTAACTTTTTATTCATATTCTAAATCTAAATAGAGGGTCCCCAAAACAGAAACTTGGAAGGGTCTCCCATATACTATTTAAATGGGCTTAATTTAAACCTACTTTAGAGCACTACCCTAATCCAGAGCAACAGAGAGTGCCTTGTCCCCTTTCAAATGTGTTTCCTGGCATATTTTGAGCGGTTTATTTCCTTAGTCTTCTTCGTAGACTGGGGTCTCCAAGATGCACACAGTTTCCATTGAATCTGCAGGACTTGTCCTATCTTCTGGGAGGTTTCTAAAGTGAAGGATGACCCACTGTTCCTCTGAATGATGTGAAGAAGTCCAAATCTGGAGATTATTGTTCTGAGTAGAAGTTTTGCAACTTTGGTTGCTTTATCTGTTCTATTGGGGTATGTTTGTACCCATCCAGAAAAAAAGGTGTCTATAAAAAAATATGGTTTTGGGCATCAGTGCAAAATCAACTTGCCAATCCTCAAATTAGGCATATCACTTTATATTGTACTACCTTTGCAGTTGGGGACATTCTGTTTTAGGATTGTTTTTGGCACATATCTGACAGCCTTGGGTAATCTTCTGAATGGTCCTTTGTAAATGAGGGTCCTTCAAATGTGGTCTAATGAGGTGCATTACAGTATTCCTTCCATAATGGATCTCTTCATGCAGGTGTTTGAGGATGGCATATACTAGAACTTGTGGCCCATATAGAATTCTGGTCAGTGTTAGAGAATCCCAATCCTTGGGCTAATCTTCATACAAGTCCAGGTGGGAATTAAAGCCACAGTAAGTGGCAGCTTCAGGTGATTTGTCTTCTCTTTATTGGCAGTTTGGTTTCCCTGACTTGTTTGGGAATTGTCCTTCTGGTGTCCTGGGAAGGACATTATGACAATCTGGTTCAGGAAATTCACCGCCTCTAGCAATTTGAAATCTCATTTGCATGTTTTATGTCTTTATTCTCCAAGGTTAAGAGTCCTCTTTCTTTTCACATTGCCCATTGGGCATGGGCTACCCTAAAGATATATTTGGGGGTCTGTGAAGATGTTATTCTTTCTCTCGGATAATTCTAAGGCTCTGGTGAGGGCTATCATCAGTCAGCCTTTTGTTCCAGTGTTCCATTGACAAAGGCCTGTGCCTCTATTGCCTTGCCTGTGGTGACTACCACATGCCAAGCTCACTGTTATCCATTCCCCATGAAGCTACTACCATCTGTATATAATTGCTACTCAGATTCTGTCAGTGACTATCCAATAGAACTGGACTTCTGTAATGAATTTTGTCAATGGTCGCTAAGCAATCATGCTGGAGGTCTGGATTTCCCTTTGAGTCTGGGAGTAGGGCTGCTAGGTTTAAGAAAGTGTTAGTTTGTAAGGAAACACTTGGGTTGTCTGATCAAATGGTCTTATAATTTCCTTCCCTCAGCCAATAACCAATTTTCTGTTTAATAGGGTTAGGTATGGTATTTTACCTGGTGTGGTAAAATACCATAGTAGGTTGTCTGGTGTGAATTTCTCTACTTTTTGTAGCTTCTATTGCTTGAAGGCATGGAGGCCATTCTTTTGTCATGAGCTCTAGTTTAATTTTATCTGTTAGATGTTAACCACTTTTCTTGGGGTTCCATCAGCCCATACTGCTTAATCAACTTGCTCATAAATCTCGGGTGGAAAAGTTCATATCTGGAACTTCCAGGCAAGCCAGGAGCACCTGGAGTTGGAGAGCATATCCCTGCAGGACTCCTAAACATAATTGCTGTTTCTCAGGGGAAAATGTTATTTGTGCATGCAATTTACAAAGTAAATCTTGGCCCAACAATGGAATGGGGCACTCTTACATGTAGAGAAAACTATGTGTAATTTTTTAAAAATATATTTTATTGATTTTTAACAGAGAGAAAGGGAGAGAGATAGAGAGTTAGAAACGTCGATGAGAGAGAAACATCGACCAGCTGCCTCTTGCGCACCCCCTACCGGGGATGTGCCCGCAACCAAGGTACATGCCCCTGACCGGAATTGAACCTGGGACCTTTCAGTCCACAGACCGATGCTCTACCACTGAGCCAAACCGGTTTCGGCTATGTGTAATTTTTTAATCGCCAAGCAGGCATTGTTGAGGTTGAAGGTACATCTATTTTGTATCTGTCCAGTGACTCCAGTTACCAACTCTCCAGCTACACTCTTTGGGTAGCGTTGTATTTCTGCCCAGTTTGGATGATAAATTGTCCCAGTATGGATAGGGATGCTCCCTGGCCAAACTGAGAGCCCTGATTGATCCTAAGGGGAAGACCATTCCTTCACCATACATTGTATGGACATAAGGGATTTTGTACTATAAATGCCTGGACATAAGAGATTTTGTACCATAAATGCCTGGACATAAAGGATTTTGTATCATTTCCCTGTCCATTGGCAAAACAATATCAACTGTATGACAGTATAGTGATTTAGAGAACCAGTTAGGGGTCATTTTCCCCCCATAGTCTATAATATACATAGGCCAAGCAGTGTTACAATAGAAAGCCAATTTCTTTTTAGTCAATGAATTACTGCTGTACATTGACCAATCTGCTAAAATCCAGCCCAGTGGGCTCTCTTTAGGAGTCAAAACAAAACAATCCCAAATGGCACAAAAGTACAAACCCAAAACCATAACCTAGAAAGACCCAAGGCAAAGTGGGACATCTGAACAGAACTTGGAGCCATAATCCCCTTAGTCCTAATGAGCTTTCATAAGCAAGTTCTAGCCTCTAATCTTCTGCCAACTGATATTGCAAGTGGTCCTGACCGGACCCAAATGGCACAGAACCCAAATGGCAGGGATAGATAACCAGCTAATTACAACTTGCTGCAGCTGCTCAGAATCTCTTAGCCAAAGTAGATTCCAGAAGTTAGAGTGTCCTTCCCATTAATCTCACATGGCCAGCTCATCAAAACCACGTCAGCCACTGTCAGTGTCTCAAAGCCCAGGTGGCAGGGGTAGAGGACTCCCAGTGTGCATGCTAACTGCTGGTTTGTCTTAACAAGTCCTGGGGACCTTCTACTCCTAGAAACGAATTTATTTTCACCAGCCAAGCATTTTAGGTGGTTGATGCCTATAAATCTCTTTTATTTCACCAGCCTGCTCTCAGGAACAGCCTGCCACGGGAAGCTGGAACCTGAGTTGGGGCAATCCATTACTTACCACAGTCCATATCTTCTCAGCTGGCTTACCAAAAACTGAATCCTAACAAGTGGGTTTGGCGGCCAGTGGCAGCAAAGGCAAACAGGTGAGACAGTTTTGCTTCAAAAGGGAAGAGGCTTATTCAGGAGCTAACCTGGGAGAACAGTGGAATCCTGTCTCAAAGACAATCTCACCTTCCTACTCAAGCCTGCAGTATTTATAGTGATAAGGGGGTGAGGGCTTTCTTTCTCTATCTAATCACCCTGTGAGCTTCTGATGTCTTGGGCCATCCATTCATCTTTCAAGCCTTTGTTTTGCTCAGTGTGAGAAACCCCTTCGTCATCTTGGCCAATGGAGAGACTCCCTGGCACTATTGACTGTATATGGTAATATAACTACCAATCTGTACTTTTTAATTCCTTCATATTTTTTACCTGTCTTCTCAAAACTTCCTTCCACCTGGCAATTATCAAAATGTTCTCTGTATCTATGAGTCTGTTTTGGTTATGATTGTTTATTTTGTTTTTTAGAGTCTACATATAAGAGGAATAAATCTATCTTTTTCTGTGGCTTATATCACTCAACACAAGACCTTCTAGGTCCACCCCCATTTTGTTGCAGATGACAAGATTTCATTCCTTTTGTATGATTGAGTCATATTGCATTGTACATATACACCACTTCTTTATACATTCATTTATTGTTCGACACTTAAATTGCTTCCTTATCTTGATTATTATAAATAATGTTGCAATTAACATATGGATGCATATATCTTTTAAAATTGATGTTTTGAGTTTCTTCTGATAGATACACAGAGTGGAATTTCTGGGTCCTATTTTGTCTCCTATCATAACATTTGTTTTAAAGTCTATTTTGTGATATAAGTATTGTTCTCTAGGTTGTTGTTTTGTTTTAATTTCCACTTTTATGGAATATTTTTTTTCATCCTTTTACTTAGAATCTGTGTGTGTCTTTTGATCTGAAATGAGTCAACAGCATATGTAAGGATCTTATTTTTTTATCCATTAAGTCATCTATGTCTTTGCTGGAATATTTAATCCATTTGGTTTTAAAGTAATTGCTGATAGATATGTATTTATTGCCATTTTATGAATTTTGGTTTTCATCTTTTATTTTCTTGTTTTCATTACAGAAGACCCTTTAACATTTTAAAAAATATATATTTTATTGATTTTCCACAGAGAGGAAGGGAGAGAGATAGAGAGCTAGAAACATTGATGAGAGAGAAACATTGACCAACTGCCTCCTGCACACCCCTTACCAAGGATGTGCATGAAACATGCCCTTGACTGGAATTGAACCTGGGACCCTTCAGTACGCAGACCGACGCTCTATCTACTAAGCCAAACCGGTTTCAGCTTAACATTTTTTTCAAATACCATATGGTGGACATGAACTCTAGCTTTTTCTTGCTTAGGAAGCACTTTCTCCTTCAATTTAAAATAATAGCTCTGCTGAATAGAGAAGACTTAATTGTAAATTCTTGCCTTTTATCACTTTGAATATTTCATATCAATCACTCTGGCCTCAAAAGTTTCTGTTGAGAAATCAGCTGAGAGTCTTAGGAAAGCTCCTAAGTAGCTAACTAATTGCTTTTCTCTTGCTATTTTTAAAATCCTCTTTGTCTTTATCTTTGAAATTTTAATTATGATGTGTCTTGGTGTGGGCCTTTTTGGGTTCATCTTGTTTGGGATAAAAATTACTTCCTGGATTTGTATGTCTATTACCTTTGTCCAGTTAGGAAAGTTTCCCATCATTATTTCTTCAAATGGTTTTCAACTCCTTGATCTCTTTCTCTTTTTCTTCTGGTATCCTTATGAACTGAATATTGGTGCATTTGATGTTACCCCCAAAGGCTCCTAAAATTGTCCTCATTTAAAAAAAATTAATTTATTGATTAAGGTATCACATATTTGTCCTCAACCCCCCATTCCAATCACCCACCCCACCCTGACACATCCCCACCCTCCCTTTGAGGTTCAACAGTCTGACCCATGGCTCCTTATCTCTGGGTCTGTTCTTGTTCATCAGTCTGTATTCACCATTTCCCCTAGATGAGTGAGATCATGTCCTACTGGAAATATACTTATAAGAATAAAAAATGAGACAAGCAATAATTGTTATGCTGAAAGGCATATGCATCAGTCTATAGTGAGCTTCTTTCTAGGCCACCAGTTCTTTTGAGACCCAATTTCAAAGTCAAATAGTTCCTATGTGTACAAGTCAGCAATGATATTTCAGTTCTGGATGGTAGGCAAATAGTGGTAATGCAGGTTCAACCCTCTCTGGTTTGGTACTAGGCAACCTGCATTTATGTGGAAAAATAAACCCTTCCAATATTGTTGGATTTGATTTGCTAAATTTCTATTTTGGATATTCATCTACATTTTCAAGGTAAATAATATTCTCCATTTCCATTTATTTGGTTTACTACCAGGATAATTCTTCTCAGACAAATAAATATAAAATAATTCCTACTCTTCTTTTTGGGGTAAGCTTTAGTACAGACTTGTTATTTTTTCTTAGATAAGTATTTGGTATACTTCAAGTTTTTTTTTTGTTTTTTTGTTTGTAGGAGAGTTGTATTATATATTTAATGTCTTTAGTTGATATCAGAATATTCACTTTGTCTATTTATTATTGAGGTAGTTTTATAGTTTGTCTTTAAAGAGAATTTGCCTATTTTTTCTAACTTTCATATTTATTGACATAAAGTTTTTAAAAACATTAATATTTTCAGAACCTATTGTTATATCATCTTTTTCATTCCTGAATCTTTCATTTGTATTATCTATGTTTTTCTGATCAGTTTTTTTTTGAGACTTATCAATATTATTGATCTTCTCAAAGTCCTAGCTTTTTGTTTTATTAATTTTCTCTACAAATATTTTTGTTTCATTTCCTGTGATACACATTATTTCTTTTTGTTTGATTCCTTTCATTCAATTGGAGTTTTTATTTTATTTTTCTAAGTTAGAAACTAAGGACATTTTATTTGAGAGTTTTCTTCTTTTCTATTATTGTCATTGAGTAATGTAAAACTCTTATTAATTGTTTTAGTGGTGACATAACACTTTTAATATTATACATTTTTATTTTGACTCAATTCAAAGTTTTCCAATTTTATTTTGTTTTGTTCATTTCTGTTCTATGATAAAGTTAGAAATGTGTTATTTAGTTTTTAATATTTAGTTTTTTCCCCAGAAATCTTTTTGTTTTATATTTATAATTTAATTCTACATTGGTCAGAGACCACAGTTGAGTGACTTTAATCTTTTTAAATTTATTGAGAGTAGACATTTTTGTTTTTGAATATTTTCTATCATAATAGTATTTTATGGGCACTTGAGAGAAATGTGCATTCTACTTATTCTTGGGTGGAGTGTTTATCAATGTAAATTAGGTTAAGTTACTTGATAATTTTACTTAAGTATTCTGTCATTGCTGATGCATTAACTGGATATAGAATTTCAGGTTGACAGTGTATTTTTCCTTTTAGTATTTTAAAGATCTTTCTTTAATATTGTTTCACTTGCACTTTTGTGGTGAGTTGTTATCCCTTTCTTCTTGTTGCTTTTAGTTTTTCTTATTTTCATTAGCTAATAGCAGTTTGATTATAATGTGCTTTATTTTTTTATTTTTATTTTTTATTAAATTATTATTTTTTTTTCATATATTTTATTGATTTTGTACAGAGAAGAAGGGAGAGAGATAGTTAGAAACATCAATGAGAGAGAGTCATCGATCAGCTGCCTCTTGCACACCCCCTACTGGGGATATGCCCGCAACCAAGGTACATGCCCTTGACTGGAATCGAACCCGGGACCCTTCAGTCCCCAAGCTGACGCTCTATCCATTGAGCTAAACCTGTCTTAGCTATAATGTGCTTTAGTATAGTTTTCTTCATGAGTCTTGCACTTGGGGTTCATTGAGCTTCCTGGATATTTGGGTTAACACTTTTCACCTAATTTTGGAAAAATTCAAATATATTTTCAACTCTTTTTGAAGATGCCATTTGCTTGTATATTAGGCTGCTTGAAGTTTTCCTATAGGCTATAGCTCAATTTATTTACTAATTAATAAAACTCTAATTATTTATTACCCATAATTCATTTCCCTCATTTTTTTTTTAGTTTCTATTACTCTATCTTCCAATTCACTAATCTTTCTTCCCAAAATATTTAAAATTTCTTTAATCTCACTCATTATATTTTTATCTGGAACACTAAAATGTTCAACTCTAGACATGTATTTTAGTTGCCTTTAATATCTTCATATCTCTACTTAATGCTCTAAACATAGAGAATAAAATTATAATAATACTAGAGGGCCAGTACATGCACAGGTAGGATACCTTGTGGTAGCCGGCCAGGAGCACCTCCATTCCCCTGGCTGCCTGCTGCCAGCCCTTCTCCCTGGTTGAACTCTTGGTCAAACTCCAGATTCAGGGGACAACTTGCATATTAGGCTTTTATTACATGGGATTAATACCTGCTAATTCTGTGAGAAAAACTGAGTCAATTTTTATTGGCTTTTTTTTTTTCTTACTTCAATTGATATATATATTTGTCATTTCTGGTCATTTTGATTGTGAGCCACACATTGTTAAGTTTAGCCAGTTGTGTGTCAGATGTTTTGTTTTTCTATAAATAATTTAGGTCTTTTCTCTCAGATGCAGTTAAATTACTAGGAAACAGTTTGACCCTTTCAGACTCTGATTTTAGAAAGGACGTGCATGGTATTGCATATCCTACCCAGTGCTCTGTGATGAATGGGGTTTTTATTTTTGCTGCTGGGACAGGCACAATTTACAGCCTTGTGTAAGTACCAAGTACTATTGCCTTTAATAGTTTAGGGGATGCTTTTTACTGTCTTGCTTAACTTTTTGCACAAATGCTCTTGTCAGTACTCTGCTGAATACCTAAGAAGTACCCTCTGGAGAGCTGCAGAATTCCATCTGCTGCAGCTTTCCTTCCCTCTGGTAATGTGTCCTACAAATATTAGCTGCCTCGGATTTCCTCCTCACCTTCATCTCTTTAGCCCAGGTTGAGTTTCAGACTATCTGGTTTCCTAACTCCTGTTGCCCATTTTGGAACATTAACTATTGAACTCTAGGTTAGTGTACATGTATAAAAGTGAAGGAAAGATATTCAAATAAGATACTTTTCTCATTTGAGTTTTACATTAGATTTTCAAGTACAAATAGGCATTAGTTATTATCAAAATTTGTGATTTTTATTCACTTTTTTTTTTTACTGTACTTTGTTTAAAAACCTAGGCAAATTTTTATATTACAAAAACCATAAACACACACTCTCCACTTTTTCTATGCTATAAACATTTGTGGAGACTATATGTGAGCAAAAGAAAACTTATTTAACTGAGGAAGTGAGATGAATGGAAAGTTACTGGGCTATACCTGTCTACCTATAACCTCCTAATTGAAAACATGGCTAACAAAGGAAAGGGAATAAAAATGATATATGATCAAGCAAGAAATATAAATAATAAGGTGGAAATTATATAAAAGTACCCCACATTTGATGAAAAACATGAATCTACACATTGAAAAAGCTAAACAAATCATAAGTAGCATTACTTCCAGTAAATCCAACCTTAGATACATTAACAACTGTTGAATGACATCATAAAATACAGAACCTTGAAAGCAGAAAAAGAAAAAAAATGATCCCTTGTTTATCATGTAAAATGGATCCTTAATAAGATAAACAGCTGGTTTCTCATAAAAAAAAAAAACCTTGGAGAATAGAAGTTAGTGGTATAAAATATATAAAGACCTGGCAGGTGGGGGGGATGACAACCAAAAAGTTTATAACCAGGAAAAAAAAACATTCAAAAATGAGTAAGAAATTAAGACATTCACACATGATAAGGAAATTACTTATCAATAAACTTGCCCTACCAAGAGTGCTAAAGGAGTATTTAGATTGAAATAAATTTATAATGGACAGAAACTTAAAGCTAGATGTAGAAATATAAATTTTCATTAAAATAAACATAGGCAAATATAATATTCAGTAATTTTTTTTGCATGAAACTACACTTTTTGTTTCCTACAGTATGTAAAAGACAAATGCATATTAAGTAATTATAAACATATTATTAGGCAGACGATTTTTAAGATGTAAGTATGATAATATCTGTAGGGGAGGACAGAATGTACTGAAACAGAGTTTTTGTATGCTTCTAAAATTAACTGCGATCAGTTTTAAATAGATTGTTTTAATTTTAAGCTCTTAAATGTAGTCACCAATGTAACCATAAAGAAAATATCTAAAACATACCAATAAACTAAAGAGAAGGGGGAAAAAAGGGTTCCTTACAAACAATTCAAATAAACACAAAAGAAAGAAAGAATGTAGGGAATAAGAGAGAAAAATTAATATAATATATACAGAAAGATGTGTTTTTAGAAATCCAATTTAAACAATAAATCCTTAATAAGCAATTATTTGCGTCTAAATGAAGGCTCTCTCCAGTGTAAAGGCCTAGCTGCCTGTTTTTTATCCAGCATGATGCAGAGTGGAAGACGCCACTCCAAACTAACAAGTCAAAAGCTAAACAAAATAGACACCATTTCTCTGTTAGAAAAGTGGGGTTAGGGCAAACAGGCCACAGAAATAAAGATGGAAGAATGCAAAGAATCTCAACCTTGTGAAGCAAAAGTCCATAACCAGAAACCTCATGGAAACCAGTAAGAGTGAAGGAAAACATTAACAATAATTAAGAGATTGTCAGAAGTCTCAGCGTGAGTAAGTATAAGAGTAGAAACAGTAAGGCGAACCAGTAATAGGGGGCCTTTGACATTCTCTGAGTTTAGCTTCCAGGAACTCCATGAGTTTCTCACAGTAAAGATCTGAAAAAAGTTATTCTTGCCGAGACCGGTTTGGCTCAATGGATAGAGCGTCGGCTTGGGGACTGAAAGGTCCCGGGTTCGATTCCGGTCAAGGGCATGTACCTTGGTTGAGGGCATATCTCCAGTAGGGGGTGTGCAAGAGGCAGCTGATCGATGACACTCTCTCATCGATGTTTCTAACTCTATCTCTCTCCCTTCTTCTCTGTACAAAATCAATAAAATATATTTTTAAAAAAAAGTTATTCTTTGCTCTAGCCAGGAAAGAGAGAGAGTAGCCATTTGGAATTCAATAACAGACAGATAGATGGGAAGTCTCACAATACTTTGGTTAACAATAACACTTCTAAATAAAGCATGAGGCAAAGGACTCTGAAGAGAGATAAAAACATTTTATCAAAATGAAAATGAAAATATAACTTATTGAAACTTGTAGGATGTAGTAAAAGCAGTGCTTAAGAGGAAATACATGACATTAATATACAGGTTACTGACTGGGAGTCTGCTAGAGAGAGCAGCTGGGCAGAGCTAATGTGAAGAAGCAGAGGCGGTAGACACAGAGAACGTAACTCCATGTGTGCAGGAGCAAGTAACTAAGGAGTGTGAAGAAGACTAAGCTGTAGAGACGGAGCTGAGAGCTGGAGCTCAGAGAAGCTCAGATATAGCTACCATGTTAACGAGCCAGTGGGCTGGACAAGGGAGACAGGAGAAGCTGCTGAGCCTGAAAGCTCAGGTGCGACCAAGAGGCAGTGAGTCTAGGAGGCAGCATGCAGCTGCTCAGATAATATCTGTGGGTACAGAGACTAATGCTCCTTTGTAGAAAAGATATGTTTTCACCAGCACATGTCCAGCTGCCTGCCTACATGGACTTTGCTGTGAAAATTGTCTTGTCTGATGGTTATATGGTCACTGGCTTCTGCAATAATACTCATTCTTATATCCCACCACCTCTCATGGCTTCTCCATCTGAGACCCAGTGTCCTAAGAGGTCCAGCCCCAGGCAGACCGGATACCTGTAACTAGTGAGCAAAGGATAAAGGAGGAACTTGGACTAAGTTCCCAACAGTTAGTACAGTGGGAAGGATTCGAGAAGGACCTGCCCTGGCATAGTCAGAGAGAATTTAGAAGAATATATGGACTCAGAACAATTAAGAGCAGCAATGTCTTACAATGCTCCTGTGGTCTCTGACACTAGGCCGGGGGGGGGGGGGAAAGGCATTACTGATTACTAATGATAGAAGGTGAGGTGTCACTACAGAGCCCGTGGACATTATCAGAATAAGAAAGGGAATAAGAGCAGACCCAGAGATAATGAGTCAGACTGTCGGACCTCAGAGGGAGGGTGGGGATAAAAGGGAGAGATCAACCAGAGGACTTATGGCACACATATGAGCCTAAACAGTGGTCAAGGACAATAAGGGGTTGGGGGCATGTGGGGAGGGGTGGGGGATTAGAATGGGGGGTTGAGGACAAATATACGATACCTTAATCAAGAAAAATTTTTTTAAAAAAAGAAAGAGAATAAGAAAAAAACAAACACAATGCTTGTGGTGATGTTGGTGCAAATAAACCTACTGTGCTGCCTATCTTAGAAAAGTCTAGCACATACAGCAGCACATAAAACTCTAAGATGATGATAAACAGCCATACTCCAGTTCTGGGTATGAGGAGCCACATTCTGAATGGCCTTTCAGTCTGCAGTTCAATACCTTAGGTAGCCTTGCACCAGACTCTGACCTTACAAATTCCACCCACACACTTCCTCACCTTTGAAAAGGAGCTGTAAGTCCCACCCTAATTAACACATCCCAGGCTTTCTGGGCTGGCCTGCCACTCCCAGTCCAGAGAGTCCAAGCTCCACCAATCAACCAACCAGTAGCAATCACCCCAAGTTGGGGGCTATATCCAATAGTTGACTAACTTAATTTCAGCTTCAACACAACACTAGGGAGTGAAGTAGATAACCTCCATTTCACAAATGAGAAAACTGAGGCTGTGGGAGATCAAATTAACTTCCATACACTCACAGAATAAGAAGAGGTGGAGCTGGGATTTGATTCTAAATAGTTTAGTTCCAGTGTAAGTACCCAGAGAGAGAAGGGGATTTGTCCAAAATAAACCAGCTAATCCTTAGAAGTCAATCACAGCTCATGTGTCTGTGTCCCCACAAAGCAGTGTCTGCTCCATAGACACCAAATAAATTGTCTTTACTGAATGAATAAATGCACCTGCCCATCAGGGGTAGAACCTAGGCCAGAGCAGTCGAGGGAAATACTGTCTTTATTTAAAAGACTGACTTTACTCTAATTTTTACTACTTAAACAAGCAAGCAAGCAAGCAAACAAACATCTAAATAGTTTTCAGTTAAAATCCCAGCATTGATTATAGCTCCTGGTTAGATCAGATCAGATCAGATCCTAGCCAGATATCCAGCAGCAGTGTCAGGCATAGGGCCTCATATCTCGCTAGCAGTGAGCAAGCTCAGTGGTTGTTCTTACTTAATTTTTCTTTTCATTTATACTTTATTTTTAGGGCATTTTAAATATTCACAGAAAATTTGAGCAGAAACTACAGAGATCCCATACACCTCATTCCCCCTTCCATACACAGCCTCCCCCACGATCAGCATCTCCACCTGGTGGTATGCTTGCTGTATTTGATTAACTACAATGACATCATTTTGACTGAAATTCCATTGCTCACAAGGAGCTTTACTCTTGGCTTTGTTTATTCTATGGCTTTTGACAAATATCTAATGACAATAACAGGGATCCACATTATAGCATTATATAGAATTACTAGAGGCCCAGTGCATGAAATTCATGCACAGGGTGTGTGTGTGGGGGTGTCCCTCAGCCCAGCCTGCACCCTCTACAATCTGGAACCCCTCAAGGAATGTTCAACTGCCCATTTAGACACGATCCCACTGGTCAGTCGGACATCCCTCTCACAATCCAGGACTTCTGGCTCCCAACTGGTCGCCTGCTTGCCTTCCTGATTGCCCCTAACCTCTTCTGCCTGCCAGCCTGTCACCCCCTAACCACTCCCATGCCAGCCTGACTGATGCTTAACTGCTCCCCTGCCAACCTCTTTGCCCTCAACTTCCCTCCTCTGCTAGCCTGGTCACCCCTAACTGCCCTCCCCTGCAGGGTTGATCACCTCCAACTACCCTCCCTTGCAGACCTGTTCCCTCCCAACTGCCCTCCTCTGCTGGCCATCTTGTGGTAGCCATCTTGTGTCTACACGGGGGCAGGGTCTTTGACCACATGGAACAGGCATCTTGTATGTTAGAGTGATGGGCAATTTACATATTACTCTTTTATTAATAGGATTTAGGAATTAGTAGTATATAGATGTGGATTTAAAAAAAAATTAAACAGGCATTCATTCATTATTCAAATAGGCTTACTTAACTGTAATAAATGTTTTCTTACAGTTTTTATTTATACATATACAGAATTATACCTGATTTCATACAACTGTAAAACATAACAGAATTTAAAATGGAATGATTATGTCTAGGAAAGCCCAGAATCACAGATTAAGATAGCAAAGTCTATCTAATTGTCAAGAACAGAAGTACAGATAGGCACCTGAATTAGGGTTAATGTAATATTTGGTTAGTTTCTGTACAAAAGCCACGGGCATCTTAACCAGAGGAGGCGCATTTATATTCAACTATTTAGGCTATCACAGAAATGTTCACATAAAATAATTGTTTTGTGTAACACAAGGTGAAGTAATCAGCTTAAAACTTATCCTGAAATAGAGTAAAGCAATCAAATTTGGGGGTACCCAAAACCATAGATGGTAATGCTTTTTCATTTGCTTTTAATTTCATGCCTTTTTAAGCCCAGTGAGAAATCTCAGTTAAACTAGTTATTTTTTCCTTGCTGGTAGGATTTATTATAATTGTTTTTATTGAAATTTTTCTTACCTCCCAAACTGCTACAAAATTGGCTAGGTGTATCAATCAAAAAAGTTATCGTATTATCTTGTAACCTTTAAAAATAATTGATCATACAATAAAAATAAAAATATGTTGACATTAATTATGTTGAGAGAAGTTTTATTTCCTCTTCAACTTGATACATTTTTCTTTTCCAAATGCTTCTGAAATTGGTAGAAACAATTTGATTATACCAATAATAAATTTGGGGAACTATATTGAGTCAATATAAAATGACACATATAACTGCATTTATGTTAAACCATTTTTCTACTCATCAGAATGATATGAGAAAATTAATATGTAAATCATCAAGTTACACCCCCATGCACTGTGTTTTGCAACAAAACTATATTTGTGATAACACATTTTATTGCAATCTCAGAGATAAATGCTTTAGAAAAATTAGTTGACTATACTCAAAGATGTTCATTAAATATGTATTTTGAAAGATATATCTCATAAATTATGTTACCTGTTTTTAATATATTTTATATATTTTAAATATTTTTATTTTGTTGCCTGCTTTGTTACCTTTGCATGTACAGTACATAAGTGTATATAAACTAATTCATCAAGTTTTATTAGTATTATAATTTTTATTTAATACTTACTACCATGAAAGTAGAATGATATTCTAGAACTAAATTTTATATTTTTTAATTAAAAAAGAAAATCTAGTTTTTCAACTTGGAGGATTTTATGTTGAAATCAGAAAGATGGGAGTTCAACATAATTGAGAAAGTAATAAAACATATCTGGGTTTAAGGTTTCCCACTTATAACAATAAACTAGCATTATTAAGAGATTAAGTGGATTATTTTATATTTTTACCAGATTATAAATTAATATTTCTGTTAATATTACCAAAACACAATGGTGTTAGAGTGACATTCTTGATTGCTAGAAGCCAGTTTTCTACTACTGTAGGTTCCACAATACCAGATAGTTCTGGGAACTCTGTGGAGACAGTCATAAATGAAATCAAGTTATTGTTTACACCTTGACCATTTGGCTCTGGTTACTGAACTTTGTACTTCCCACAGTCGTCCATTGACAGCATCTCTGAGACTTCCTAGACCAGCGGTCGCCAACCTTTCAGACCTCATTGACCGCCAGTGGTCTGTGGACCACTGTTTGGCAACCGACCTCCTAGACTACTAGTTCATTAGAATATTGTTCATTTCCTATACTATTTTTTAAGCATGGACATATTTTGTTTGCTTATTGCCTCCTCAAATCAGCTGATATCATGGAAGACATTTTGATAAAGTCTCAATGAGAATGGAATATAAAACGTACATAGTAGCTTGTAAGTGGAGTTGTTATGTCTCCATACCCATGGGACTAGGCAAGGCACCACATGTGTAGTTAATTATACAGCAACTAGAGTCATGGTGAACAAATTTGTGCACCAGTGGGGTCCCTCAGCCTGGCCTGTGGGATGGGGCCAAAATTGGCTCTCTGACATCCCCTGAGGGGTCCCCGACTGTGAGAAGAAGCAGGCCGGGCTGTGGGACCCCACTGGTACACAGTATGGGCCAGGAAGGGATACAGGAAGTTGGTCATCCAAGGAGGGACCATACGAAGGCTCCAAGATGTGTCCGGCCCATCTTGCTCAGTCCCGATTGGCTGGACCCCTGCAGCAAGCTAATCTACTAGTTAAAGTGCCCCCTGGTGGTCAGTGCACATCATAGTGTGCAGTTGAGCAGCCTTAGCATATCATTAGCATATTACACTTTGATTGGTTGAATGTCTGACTGGACAACCAGACTCTTAACATATTAGGCTTTTATTATATAAGATTTCCTTTCAATGTTAAGGATTAAGGTTTATGAAGCATCCACTATGGGTTAGGCACTATCATGGATGCTGGAGATGCATGTATTAGCAAAAAGATAAACATCTTTGCTCTCATAGAGAGAACATCTTTTCATGTATATCTTCTAGAAGGGGAAGACAAAAGTGGTGGACATAATAAGTAAATCATTGATTAGGTTTCATATAATAAAAATTGTTACAACAGATTTGGTTTAGGTACTTTGGGCATTTCTGGGTAGAAAGCTGTTATTTTAGATGGCATGTTCAGGATTAGACACATTGAAAAACAACATTTGAGCAAAGAGTGGAAGAGCTAAAGAAGTTATTGTGTAGATAAATTGGGAAAAGAGTGCTCCATACAGAGACAAAAGGCAGTGCAAATACTCTGAGGTGAGACCTTACTGACCTTTTAAAAAAATGTGGTAAAATATTTATAATATAAAATTGAAATTTTTAAGTATCTTCCAATATGTGATTTCATAGCATTAAGTATATTCACAAGTTGTGCTATCATCATTACCATGCATCTCGAGAACATTTTTATCTTCACAAACTGAAACTCAGTCCCATTAAACAGCTCCCCATTTCCCCTCTCCTGTCAGCCTCTTGTACCACCATTCTACTTTCTGCAGCCAAATGTTCTGCCACTGAACTACACCCCCTATTCTACTTCCTGCTTCTATGAATTTGGTAACACTTGGTATGCCATGTAAGAGGAATTGTTAGTATATGTCACTTCCTGACTGGCATATCATTAGCATATCATCCAGATTATTCCATGTTTTATTGTATGTCAGAATTTCCTTCCTTTTTAAGACTGAAACGTGTTTCATTGTATATATTTACAACATTTTGTTTAACTTTTCACCCACTGATGGACACTCATGGGTTGCTTCCATATTTAACCATTCACTGTGAGTAATGCTGTGATGAGTGTGGGAACACAAACACCTGCTCATGTCTCTGCTTTCAGTTCTCTGGTATCTACACAGAATTGTAACTGCTGGATCATATGGTAATCCCATGTAATCATGGGATTGTGTTTTCCACAGTAGCTGCACAATTTTACAATCCCAACAGCATGCAAAAGGGCTTGAATTTATACAATCTTACCAACACTTGTCTTTTTTTCTGTTTTGTTTTTTTGCTAATAGCCTTCATAATAGGTATGAACGTTACATTTGTGTTTTCCTAGTGATTTGTAATGTTGAACATTTTTTTTTCATGTATCCATTGGCTATTTGTATATCATCTTTGGAGAAACACTTATTCAAGTTCCTGATTATATTTATATTTAGTTATTTGTGTGTTGTTGTTTTTTTCTGTTGATTTGTCAAAGTCATTTATATATTCTGATAATAACACATCACCATATATATGATTTACAAATATTTTTCTATCCTATAGTTTCCTTTTCACTTTGCTTACAATTTCTGCTGATTAAATCATTCATGTTTTCATTTTTATTTTTTAATTCACTTAAAAATTTCTTGCCCTGTCCAGTATGGGTCAATTGGTTGAGCTTACTAGTAATCACATGAATGGAAAGGTCACTGGTTGGATTCACAGTCAGGGCACAAGCCCATGTTGTGGGTTCATCCCCAGTCAGGGTGCATATGAGAGGAAACTGATGGTTGTTTATTTCTCACTTTGATGTTTCTTTTTCCCTCTCCCTTTCTCTCTCTCTAAAATCAATAAAAACATATATATTTTTTAAATTTTACTTATAATCTCTTATTTGAACTGTTGTTTGTTTAACAGTCTATTGTTTATTTCCATATATTCTAAATTCTAAATTTCTATTTTCCTCCTGCTATTGATTTCTAGTTTCATTTCATTGTGATAGAAATAGATACTCTGCATGACTTCAATTCTTATAAATCTATTAGGATTTATTTTTTTACTTAAAATACAGTCTATACTAGATAAAATACAGTCTATACTAGATATACATATTCACTTCAGAAAAATGTATGTTTTGGTATTGTTAGGTGAAGTGTGACCTCTTTTCCCCAGGTTTCTGCAGGTCCAAGTTCCCTTTTTTAGTTTCACAACCCAAGCTCACTGCCACCCACATCTTATGGACACTTGAGCTCTGATTTAGGTGCCACAGACAAATCACTCAGGCAACCTGCACACTGGGTATAAAGTTACAATTTATTCTCTTCTGCTCTCTGTGTTTCATAGATGAGACTAGGGATCAGCCTGCTGCTCCTCTCACACTGCCATGTCCTGCCAGGGAGGAGGTGAACAAGGATGAATAAAAACACAGCAAAATTTCTTACTCTTTGCATATTTTTTAAATTGAGCCTTCTCTTAGATCCTATAGTGTATTTTATAATTTTTTTTCAAATCTTCTATAATGTTATTTTAGTCAGTGTCTAACTGCTTAATGTTTCTATGGAGGAACCAGGTTGTGAGGGTGACCTGGCTGCGACATCTGTCACCCCATTGATTGCCAGGGTTGATTCGGCTGATCTGGCTGGCTAGGCGGGTGTCCCCCTCCTCCCTCACCGATCCATGTGCGTCCCTCCCCAAGCTGCGCGCTTGGTTGAAGAGGACGACTTTCCCCCAAGAGGAGAGGACCGGTCTTCGGTCAAGGGTATACAAGTAGCTGCGCTCCCCTGCTAGAACCTCCAAACAAGCTCTCAACGTTCATTTATGGAGGAACCAGGTTGCCGGAGTTTCTAGTCTACCTTTCTGCAAACATCACTCCTGGACTAGCATTTTTTAACAAAAGCAAATAGTCAAAAGTGACAAAAACAGAATGAAGAAAAAGGAGAAAACAGAATTTATGTTTACAGAGATAATGGGGATCCAGATAATGGACTTTTTAGACCATTGTAATGGATGTGGTTTTAATTTGAGAGAAATTGGGAGACATTGTAATTATTGGAGCAGCACACTCACCTGGACAGATTAAAATGAGCAGTAATACGTCGGCCTGCGGACTAAAAGGTCCCGGGTTCGATTCCGGTCAAGGGCATGTACCTTGGTTGCGGGCACAACCCCAGTAGGGGGTGTGCAAGAGGCAGCTGATCGATGATTCTCTCTCATCGATGTTTCTAACTCTCTATCCCTCTCTCTTCCTCTCTGTGAAAAATCAATAAAATATATTTTTAAAATAAATAAATAAATAAATAAAATGAGCAGTAATACATTGACAGGCGTGTGATCACAGCAGACTGGGCAATAGGTGCAAAGTGAGAGTGTTGTGAAGTGTTTACACTTTGTACAGAGCATTGTCTGCTTAAAACAATGTGTGCTGTGAGCAAAAGAAAGAGATCCAGGCTGGCTCCAAGATCTTTGGCCTGAGCTACTTAAAGGATTAGCTGCCATTGTTCACAAGTAAGTTTTGGAACAGGAAATATTCAGAATTGTTTTAAACAAATTAATTCAATTTCTTGGAAAATCAGCTAATGTGATTTCTTTTATGAATACTTTCACTCTAGGAAATCAATTATCTTTAAATCCCTAGGATGGAAGGTTTTTCTCCCTTCCTTTAATTTATGGACAGCTTTCCAATTTCCCATCCAAAGTTATGTTTCATCACAGGATATTTATGTTGGAAATATAACTTTTCTTCAGGGAAAACTTTATTCATAAGTCATTTCATCCTATTTTAAGCCAATCTATATAGATATATATTTATAAGATGGCTCATAGCTATTATGCACAAAGACCACCAGGGGCAGATGCTCCAACCAGTAGCTATGATGCACACTAACCACTAGGGGACAGAGGCTCAATGCAGGAACTGTTGAGTTGCTGTGACTTGGCAGCTGCAGTACTAGGATGATACACCCAGAACCAGAGAGGAGGGAGCCCAGTTCCGAGGTGAGTCACCCAAGAACCACTCTCTCACAATCCAGGACCCCTCAAAGGATGTCAGAGAGCTGGTTTCAACCTGATCTCCTCAGGCCAGGCTGAGGGACCCCACTGGTGCAAGAATCTATGCCTGGGGTCTCTAGTCCATTGGCCACTTCTTAACTGGCTCCCCACAGGGCCTGTAGCCCATAGCAGAGGTCATGGGTCTGACCCTTAAAGAAATTATTCAATTTAATTAGTTAAATTATGAGTCATGCAGGACCTACTGGCTGCAGACCCTATGTCTGGTGCCCACACCTGCCCATCTGCTTACTATCAATTTCCAAAGGAGGCAACAAATTTCCCCACTACCACTCTAGGCTGGGAAACTGGGAGCAGCTTCCCTCCCTCCAGGCTGGCTGACAGTAGTGCCAGCAGGCAACCTCCGGAGAGGGAAGGAAGCTAAGGAGCAGCTCAGGTGGGAAGAAGGAGGTTCCGCCACCACAGGACTCTGCCTGGGCAGAAGGGCCTAGGAAGGAGCCTGATATTGAGTAGGGTCCTGCCCTAGGCCTACTAGATTCCAGGCTAAGTCCTGTTTGCTAAATAATTGAATTTTGCAGCTAAATGGTCACAAGTCATCAGTTACTGCCAAACTTAGGGTAAAGTGAGATGAAAGAAGAGAGACAGATACAGAGAGAAAGTGACATAATATTGGGAGAAGGCCAGGCTGAGGGACCCCACTGGTGCACGAATCCCTGCACCAGCCTCAAGAATAGCAATGACATCAAAATACATAGTCCAACATCATTGCTTTCCTAAATAATGCCATGTAGGTAATTTAAATTCCAATCCAGGTTGAATCATGGCAAACTATTTGAAGCTTCTTGTCACAATCTCTTCTCTACCAGGAAGGAGGAAACCTCCTTCAAAACATTCACCTGCATTTTGCATCTCAGCTTCTCATTTCCCAGGCTAACAGCTCAAACAAGCACACATGCATGTCAACATCCTACAATAGTATACCTGTCACACTGCACACTGTGCATGTCTATAAAAAATCCCTACTGAGACAAAGCCTAACTGTGACAGATAACACATATATAAAGCTGTGGACATTATCAAGTCACATCATACTCTTCTGTCAGCCACATACACTCAGGGTTACTTCATGTTGGTCGTCAATAATAATGAGTAAGTATGTACTTGTTTGATCTTTTTGTTACTGAAAGATTCATTTCAAGCTTGCCTCAACTTTAGATAAATGAAAACTTCACAAAGAATAAATTCAGTTTTATTGCTTTCTAGATAGAAACTGCTTATAGCTCCTACATTTTTCTTTTTCTTCCACTATAATCATCAATGTGTATTTCAATGGAAATTTAAAGTCTTAGTTTCAGACAATTTACTTTTTATATCATGAATAGAACTATTATTAGGAAAGACCTTTTTTGTAATAAGAGGCACATATTTGAGTAATATGATGACAAATATCATTTTATTTGGCATTCTTTTAATTTTAAAAAGCAAAAGAAATGGAAGATGTGCCTTAGATTTTAGTAGAAGGTGAAGATTTCTATATGCTCTTGGTGATGGTTTACTTCCGGGAGCTAAATCTAGGTTGTAGATCTTAAATAAAAAGAATGTAGAGCCAGAAATCCTATAAGCACTGGCAGATTAGGCTTGGGATCAACTCCATGTACAATAGATTGGTTCTTAGGGAGGAGACTATGACTAAGAAATTCAGAGCTAGAGGAAAAGACTAGGCAAATGAGGGGGAAAGCCAGACTGTAGCTTAAAAAAGGATAAGAAGGCAAAGGCTTATAAACACTGGAATGTGTGGGAGCAGAGGGCAGCAGTCAAACACTCCCAAATGGGATAGGAAAGAAAGGAAGGCAGGGCCTTAATCAACAAAAACACATGGTGGACTTTGAGTCAGACACTTGCTCCATGGTCTATTTGAAGAGACCTACTGGAAGTAGGTGAGGGCCTGAGAGCCTGGGAAGAGAGAGGATAGGCAGTTTCTGGGAGAGGGTCTGCAGCTGGGGAGCCCTGCAGCCCTGAGGCTTTCACCTTCATGTGACTGTGACTGACTGCCCTCAGACCTCTACATTTCAATTCTTACCTCCTTTAGCGTTGTTTTTAACATTGGTCTCTGCTATCAAAGCATACAAAATAGTTTGTAAAGTAATTTGTAAAACTGAATAAAATAAGCCTTCCAATTTGGCAATCTTACTGTCATATAGAAATTGAATAGATGGAAAATATTGTAAACCATATATTTTATGGCGTGTGTATTTAAATGTTTAGATTTAATCTCCAAATAGAGTAAAGTTAAGCCATGTACTTTGATTTAGGTTTGATTAATGGTCTTCAGTTTTCATTTAGAGAGTATTTTACTATTGATCTGACAACATATTTGTGCTATGTAAGTGTTTTGTGGGGGAAAACAAGACAATTTAGCAGGATATGTTGCAACCATCTCTAAAATTGTTTGCTAAATTGCTTTACTCGATGCATAAAGGTTTGAAATAAAAGAAACTCAGATGATGGAAAAATCTCACATATAATATGAATCACATAGAGGCAATCTGGAATTTTTTTAATACTGTTTTCTTCTTCTTTACAGGATGTTTAAATATATTTTTACACCTCTTATAAGTTTTCATTTTTAAATTTTTTTATTCTTTCTGATTTCTACAGTGGTTAGGCAGCACCATATTTTCTGTATGATTTTATCAGCTTTTAGTGTTTTGCATAAATTCTGGTGATTTAAAAAGCCTTTTTTTGTAATAAGAGGTACATATTTGAGTAATATGATGACAAATATTATTTTATATTTTAATATATTATTATAATATTAATAATGTAATTACACATTTACATTTATAATTATCAGGATCTACAAAATAATTCTCTTTGGAAAATTTATTTTATAGGATTAAGTGCATTTTGAAAGCTGTATTACATGTGAGGCAGATAACTTACTTTTTAAATAATTTAGTTATCACTTCTTAATGCTACTTTTTTTCTAGTCTATTTAAATATGGTCCTCACACTTGAATTTTGATAAAATTAATTTTTTATCTTGAATAATCATGGTAATAATATCTGTCATGTATTTAACACTTTATATTATATAAAAACTAGAGGCCCGGTGCACGAAATTAATTCATTCGGGGGAGGGACCCTTAGCCCAGATTGTGCCCTCTGGCAGTCCAGGAGCCATTGGAAGATATCCAACTGTCAGCTTAGTTCTATTCCCCACAGGGGGCGGACCTAAGCCATCAGTTGGACATTCTTATCACTGCTGTGCAGGCGGGAGAGGCTATTGCCATTGCCACTGCACTTGCCAGTCTTGAGCCCAGCTTCTGGCTGAGTGGTGCTCCCCCTGTGGGAGTGCACTGACCACCAGGCGGCAGCTCCTGCATTGAGCATGAGCATTTGCTCCCTGGTGGTCAGTGTGTATCATAGTGAACAGTTACTCTGCTGTTTGGTTGATTTGCATATTAGCCTTTTATTACATTGGAATTTTCATATTACCTATAATTTTATTTTTTCCAAACCAGATGTGAGCCAACAAGATCGTGGCATTTAGCATGCATATAATGATAGAGAATAATCTGATATTTGTAAATATAATATATAAAATACATACACACTGACTCATTTACACAATTCATAGTTCAATATCTTGCATAATGTCAGTATAACTTCTTGTTCTGTTTTGTTCCAACTAATTATGTACCATCAAGTCTTTGTTTAGACCCAATTTGTATTAGGTAAGAAAATTGTTGGTATTATTTAACTCCATTTTTCTACCACTAGAAAACAATAATCAAACACTCCCTTCGTTCCTTCCAAATTTGAATGACATATGATTCATTATCTTTCCATCTCTTTTTCTTCATCAGATGTTGGACAACTTAATCAGAATTTTACTTAAATGGAAGCATGTTTATCAATGAATAAAAGTTTATTGGCAATTTTATCTGGAGTGTTAATAGTTTGTTCATGTTTCATTTAGTTTTCATAAGTAACTTTTTTTTTTCTAATTAGATTCCAAAATATTTACCAGCTCATTTAAACTCAATAATATTAATTTGATTTTCTATTTCAATGGATATGATAGAAAAGAGATCATGATACACATAAGCAAAATAGAAATCCAATTGGTAAACATCAGGAGAGATTGATTAGTATAAAATAGTATAAAATGCTTATTTATAGTAACTTACTACCACAGAGAAATTTATTGAAGGATGAAATGATAGGAAATATATGACCGAGTATGGAATTATGTTAGAAATAGTGAACACTGCCAAAACCGGTTTGGCTCAGTGGATAGAGTGTCGGTCTGCAGAATGAAAGGTCCCAGGTTCAATTCCAGTCAAGGGCATGTACGTTGGTTGTGGGCACATCCCCGGTGGAGGTTGTGCAGGAGGCAGCTGGTTGATGTTTCTTTCTCATTGATGTTTCTAACTCTCTATCCTTCTCCCTTCCTCTCTGTAAAAGAGGTGAACATGTTCATTCCCTCTTCTCATGCCCATGAGAAGATGCTCAACAAGGGAGAAACTTCTCAACTCTTATGCATGTTTGTCCCTATGATTAGATATTATGGTGGAATGTAGCACATATTTAACACACTGCTATAGTCTTGGGATATTTCTGAAGACTCTGTGTTGTCTCTACTACCTCTTTATTAATCTTGCATCTGGATGTGGAAAACTCTGAAGCATTAAAATATTTCAAAACCATAAAATGGAGGCAAGCCAGGCCCCTCAGTCACCATATGGTGTTAAGTTACAAAAACTAGACCACCTGCAATAGACTATTACATAAGGAAGACATAAACTTATGAAATTGGGGTTCAATTACTGAGTAGTTGCTGATACTCTAATTAATACTAAATTAAGTAATGATCAATAATTTCTAAACCAGCTATTTCTATGTTCATTCTATTATTAACACACTAGAGGCCTGATGCATGAAATTCATGCAAGAACAGGCCTTCCTCCCCTGGCTGCTGGCACTGGATCCCCTCTGGTACCTTGAACCCAGGCTTTCTTCACAGCCCCACTTCATCTGGAAGGTCGTACAGAAGGATGTCTGGTCTAATTAGCATATTACACTTTTATTATTATAGATTACTGGGAGAATGAACAAGTAAATAGACCTTATTACTTTCTGCAATATTTTTTCTTTTAAAATATAAATGAATAAAACCTTTAAAACTAATTCCCTGAAGAAAATAAAAAAAAACTTTTATTTTACCACACATCACATTATAAGCAATTATTGTTAGAATAATTATCTCAGCATTATACCCATGAGCAGTTTAAAATCATCTTGTCTTACTTTAAAGAAAATTCCATACAGATGACAAGACCTAGGCCAGTGGTTCTCAACCTTTCTAATGCCGCAACCCTTTAAAAGAGTTCCTCATGTAATGACCCCCAACCATAAAATTATTTTCCTTGCTACTTCTAATTGTAATTTTGCTACTGTTATGGATTGTAATGTAAATATCTGTGTTTTCCTATGGTATTAGGCGACCCTACTAGAGGTTCTCAACCTGTGTTCTCAACAGTCCTGGGTCAGGTCTTTTCCTTGACTTGTCTTTCCCACTGTTACCAATGAATGAGGCCAAAAAAAGGCACCCAAGATGTATAATAAACAGATATGTACCAGCCTGTACTCATGTAAAGACACTGTAAGAAAAAGGGAAGTGATCAAAAATACCAGAAGAAACAAATAAGATCAATTACACAGTAAGTCACAGCAATGCTTCATAAAACCTGGCCACAACTAAGATCAGTGTTTTCAGAGAGGCCATGCTAGAGGCAGAAAGCCCAGTAATAATCTGATTCTTTAAACTGTCCCCATCATAAATTTGGATGCTGAGAGTAAAAATGTATAAAACAGGGCAGGCCCCTTTTGAATGCTTTTGTTTTTTAGGTATTTGTATGCACAAGGATTGGGTTCATCTTTGCCACCTACTCAGACTCAGTTTTCAGAAAAGTGTAATTTGCCTGGGCAGCTTGAGGAAAATGTAATAATTAGACAGTTTATAAATATGAACCCAAGAAATATGAGGAATATGAAGTGTTTACTCGTATAGACAAGTCTCTGGTGTGATTGTCTCACTTGGGACAAGGAGAATTACAAGATCACCAAGGCTCTTCCTTCCCCGCCCCCATCACATGAGGGTGTTATTTGTTTTAATTAAAAGCAACCCACTCCAAAAAATACTCCACACATTTCTTAGGGCCTACTCTGAGTTTAGTATTTATTTAATATTTCAGAAGATTTGATGCACAATTTTCTAAATATTTTTACAGAGAATTTAATCTTCTCAGTGTTAACTGATGACTATTTTGTCTGCCTCTAACTGCAAAGCTCCTAGGGTAGTCTAGTCTTATTTCCTTTATCCAATACTTGTGGGCCAGCTCATTTCAGAAGTAAGTACTTCAGTAGTTTATTATTGTATCATTTATTTTGTGATAAGCCAGTAAGGTCTAAAGTGCATCCTATATTAGAACCTTTTAATATTTCTTCAGCAAAATAAATTAACATTCACTCTATCTGGGACAAATAAGTTCTATAAGGAGTTTGCATTATTTCAGGTCAAGTGTTATCATAAAACTAGAGGCCCATTGCACAAAATTTGTGCACACGGGGTGGGATCCCTCAGCCCTGCCTGCACCCTCTCGCAATCTGGGACTGCTGGCTCCTAACCACTCACCTGCCTGCCTGATTGCCCCTAACCCTCTGCCTGCCTGTCTGATCACCCCTAAGCACTCTGTCTGCCTGCTGAATGCCCTAACTGCTCACCTGCCTGCCTGATCACCTCAAACCACTTTGCCTGCCTGCCTGATCACCCATAACCACTTGCCTGCCTACCTAATCACCCATAACTGCCTCAGCCTCAGCCTCTGTAGGCACGGTTTCATCAGGAAGGACATCGGAATGAAGTCGGGAAGGTAATTCAGCTGTCTGGTCTAATTAGCATATTACTCCTTTATTATTATAGATGAGTTTGCAGAAAGTTTTTAAGATTCTTGAAAAGAATGATATTTTAATTTTGTAAACCCAAATAGGGAAGGTATTATAGATTTGTGTTTCTATATACCTAAAGTGACCATACCATTCCACTGGTTCCAATACTCAAGTTGCTGCCAAATACTACATAATAAATATAAAAAATCCTAAAATGGTACAAAAGATTACCTGTGTTTTGGTTCTATATTACTGAGACAGAAATCTATTCAACAAATTCTTGCTTTGATGTTATGGTGTAGCAATAAGAAACCCCTTATTATTCTCTTGTATTAGTTACTTCTTATATTTCTAAGGAAATCTCATACTTTTAGTCACCTCATTTGATGTACTTATTAGACTGCCAATCCTACTTTTCATTTTGCTTTGCGTAGATAATTTAGCATGTATTTTAAGGCTCATTCAGATATCAATGACCCAGTAAGCCTGCCCTGGCAGAGCATCTCGCAAATCAACCCTCACTCCAACGCTTCCCCACCAAACACACACACACACACACACACACACACACACACACATACACACCCCAAAGGACCCAGCTGAGTTCAGTGTCTTGTCCCTATTCTGTGCTTCTTTATGATCTTATTTATAATCTTTGTCAGTGTATTTACTATAGTGTACCCTATATTTTTGTTTTTGTCACTTTTTCTTTGTCCAGGTTGAGTTTTTAAGAAAATGACTATGCCTTTCTCATCTTTGAATCCTTAAGTTTTATAAGATAGGTTCCAGTGTTTAAAGTGTTCATTATTGAGGGAAAACATAAAAACATAAGAATGGATAAATGAGTGAGTGAAAATGGAGCGAATGAGTTTGCTGTAATGGGAAACCTTTTGATTCTGTTCGCGAGGAAATGTGGAGAGAGGCAATGTGCTTCTCATGTTTGACAAATGTCTCCACATTTCCTGGATTCTTCAGTCATTTGAATAATGTTAAGTGACAAACTTATCATTTTGTTGCCTGTTCTGAGTGCCTAATCTGTATATCAGCAAGGCCATGAATCATCCATATATATTTGTGATTGTGGGAATAGGGGGGTGGAGGTAGAAGATTGTAAGGGAAGGTAAATGATGATAAAAATAAAATAAAAATAAATAAAAGTAGTTTATATTAGTGGTAATTACCTTTTAGAAGACATTGCTAAAGAATGGTCAGTTGGTGTTTAAGGCATTCTGCTATCTGAACCATCAGCACCACTCAGGAGGCCATGTGTGTCCCCAAATAACATGTAGAACATCTTGTTTAAATACAGTGCATTTGACATAGGTGAGTTCTAATGTCAGTGAGTTCACTGAAAAACAAATCACCATAACTGCACAGAGCTAAGACAATGGGGCTTGCTTGTAAAACCTCTTTACTCATGCTTGCACTGGATCTACTGTCAGCAAATAGAGCTATTTTTTAATGAGTGAGATGTTTGGGTATGAAGTATGTTCAATGTTTTAAACACTGCAATTTTCTTTGTTTTCCCTCTGCTTAAGGACAAGCTTAGCTCTATTTGGCTGGCTTTGACTAAAAATATGAGGGCAAAACCTCTGGCTAGAAGGCGGTGGTTAGGGGTTAGTGCTTTGGATGATCTGCCCTTCTCTGCCTCCTTGTTAGCCTAGGGCCCAAAGAAAGCTATTTATTGACTACTCTTCTCCCTCCTGTTAGCAGGGAATGTGAAGTTAGACCTCAGTCCTTGAATTCAGCTAAGAAAGAATTCAGAGTCAAGAACTCTATGCAAGAAAATTTTTATTCACCAAGCAAAGCAAGAGTTCACTTGAAAGAAAAAAGTAGAGCAGGTGTTTCAAAATGGACTCCTTTTGGCTGGGAGGGGCTGATTACTTTATTCTTCCAGATGGCCAATTAAGTCCTGTCCTGGCGACCTCTGCTGAGTCATATGAAGCTTTTATCCAGACCCTTGTTCCTCTTTTAAAGAGGTCAAACTGCATGATAGGGACAAATCAGGGGAGGAAAGATTGCCCTGGGAGTGAGGTCCTAGGTTATAATCCTTGTTTTCCCAGTTTTGTCCTTTCTAGGCAACTGGGACTTTCCACCCTGGTGACAGTCCCTAGATGGACTATGGTTCCTGCTCCACTCAGACCTAACTACCTACTCTATCACTTCTATTTAAAAAATTACACCAACATGTGCCAGCAATGGAGCACTAGGATTCCAGATTCAAATAAAATAGGATTTCTACTTTCTAGCAGCTTATTAGAAAACTCAGGATAATCCTGGCTACCTTGCAGGATGTGTTGACAATATGCTAAAACATGTGACCCATAGGAGAGGCTCACAATAGGTAGCACATTCTCTCTCTCTCTCTCTCTCTCTCTCTCTCTCTCTCTCTCTCTCTCTCTCTCTCTCTCTCTCTCCTCTCCAAACTGGCTACTTGATATCCTAGTAGTTTTGCAAGATCTTTAGACCTGAGAAAATAAAATATATTACTCAGATTTGTCAATTTTCTGCTAATTAACATTTCGATAGAACAAAATTGGTTGGGAATATATATATATATGGCTAATATGCAAAGTGTCCCCTCAAGAGTTCAAACCAGGAGTTCAAATGCTCCCTATGACATTCAATGGCCACCAGGGGGCAGAGCAGAATGTGGCGGGCAACCAGCACAGCAGCAGGGTGCTGAGGGAGTGAGGAAAGAAGACAGGGAGGCAGGGAATCTGGTCTGCCCTGATCCCTGGCCAGGCCTAGGGGCTGTCTACCAGTCCCCCCAGATGATTTCACAGTAAACCTTTACCTTCACACCTTGGAAGGAAGACTGGGTGAAAGTGGAGAGTTGTTTTAGTTCAACCAAGGCATTTTTTTCTTATTTATAATCTAAATTTTAATTTTAAAATGGTAATGTCCCTAGAAATCAGATTTAATCAGGTATAAACCTGTGAAAACACACACAAAAAAAATCTTGCACTGGCTCTCTAGTTAATATAATGATTTGATATCGAAGGTACCAAATTACAAAATGTCTTATCTCTAGATATTTTGTTTTCATCCAGTTGATTGGGTTCTAAAGTTTTATTTTACAGGCTCTTCCAACTGAATGAGTCTTACAGAGTTTTGCAGGGAAAAAGCTGAGGCCTACAGAGGACTTGTGAGCAAAAGGAAATAAGAGTGAAGCACAGGGGTAGATGGAGAGCTGCACACTCCTTACCCAACACATCTGGGTTACATCTCCACCAGGAAGTCAGTGAAGTGAAGGAGGCAGGAGGAGCAGATGAGGAAGGAAGACTGCTGGGTGAAATTCGAAGCCCAGGGACTCCAGTCTCCATGTCATGCCAGGTCACCAGATGGCACTGCAGTGAGCACTGACCTCAGGGAGAGGGTCTCCACTTCTGTTACTATAACACCACCACCTTGATCACACTGGTCATTTACTAGCCAAACAGATGCAAGAGCTAGTTAAATGGTTTTACCAACAGGACCTCACAATTTACTTGTTTTGAAAAGTAAGGGTGAGTTCATTCTACTTTTATTTGAGCTATCTTTTCAATATTTAAACAGTGACAATTCAAAGGTCTGGGGAAAGGCAGAAGCTGGCCAGCCTGATGGAGGAGGTCAGGATGTACTGTGTCATGCCTAAAAGAGAAGGTCTCACTGTCTGAAATCTACTTATAGCATTGCTAATATTTTCTTCACTTGATCCTTACAGTAACATTTAGGTTTCCAACAATGCTTCCACTCAGACTTGAAAACACACATTAAAACCTGTGAAGTCATTAGGTAAAATGCCAGATCCTGGAGTTCCACTCAAAGTGACATTACAGCTTGGATATAGAGAGAATTGACGTGAATTAAATTCCATAATTCTGAAGATGCTCCAAAGCATCTTCTAATGTCAATTTTAAACTGAATAAAGAGATGTGAAATCTCATCTTCTTTCTGCTCTGCCAGGTGGGTAGACAGCAGCAGCCACAGCTTCCACTGGAAGGAAGAGAAATGGCAGGTTTGTCTTGACATGGCAAGAATCATGTCTTTGTCACCACCATTTTTCTGCAAACAGAATAGACAAAGAGCTCACATGCCTTTCTTTATAAGGGCTGTTTCGTTAATCAGGATTCCTTCAGCTTCTCTCTCCAAATACATTGTTCTAGATCCAGCATCTTCAGTAGTTCTTCAGGTTCTGTCTCCTCTATCACTTCTGTCCTTCTGTGATTTCTTCCTCTTCCACTTACGACATAGTTTGTGAAGTTCCTTTTACTCCTAAAATGACTTTTTTATTAACCATCTTGAATTGTCATCCCATAGAGACAATGGATAGGAAGCATAATATAAAACCATGAGATGTTTGCTACATTGTGATTCCACTCCAATGTTCTTTCCAAGCCTAAATTTTAATCTCCAAAATGGGAAAAGTGTGTGGATTAAATCTGGATTATATAGAATAAATCAGTAACATAGGGTTTATCTGTGTGGTCATGGCTTTATTTTAGGTTTTATCTGTATATCATTTGAGGGAAGGGAAGTTTCTTTCAGCTATTTGCACTGCTGTTCTAAGTTATAAAATAAATGCTCAGTAAATGTCTGAATAATTCACTTAACTATTCTAAACCTTGTCTACAATTACAAAGGTTACCTTATATGACCACAACTACAAATCTACTGCCCAGAAAATAGACACACATCTATCATCTTAACTTGCAGCTCCTTCATGTAGTTCTTTCTTTTATAGGGAAGAGTGTTTATTGGAAGATGCACTTTCCTGCACTTAGACCCTCTCCTAAAATTAGTATGCAAGGTGAATAACTCCAGGCTGTGTAATTTGCTTTGAATAACAAATTGCATTCACATGCATGCATCCAGTAAGTGCCTTAGGATGGTAATGGCTATGATGATCACTCACACCAAAAAAGATTGAGTAGAAGTTGGAAGGATGGTGTTTATGAAATAAAATTGAAGGAATTAACATGTTTATTATGACCTAGCAATAGCTAGGGGAAAACTATTCATAAACATTCTTATTTCATTCCATTTTTGCATGTATCTGATTCTTATCATAACAGCCCCAGGCAAGCTACAATAATGAGAACAGCATATGGCACTTGAAGAGTGCCAACGCCGAGGAGAGAGCATGATTTACAGGGCGCTACCGGGAAGTAATGGGGCAGACACTCGTTGTTAAGACTAGGAAATTGGTTCCAGAAGATAGTTAGATCTTATTTCTGTGTTCTGTGAAGTCTATCCTGTTCATATTATTTTTGTCATCATTTTTTATACTTGTTTTCTTTATTTTTAAACATACTGACCATTGAAACAGGCTTTGAGTATCACCTAAGAATAACAGCTAAAGTTCTGTCAGTTCCAACAGAGATAGATTCTGTGAGAAATAAAGAAGCATGGACTCAGTTTAAGGTCGGTGGAGCTATTTCTACGCAATGAATAAGGGAAGACAAACATGTTATAAATGATAAATTCTAGCCAAATAAATTGTCATTTTATAGGAAGATAACATATAAATGTTTGGTTCACTTTTTATTTTTTGTTTTATTTTTTTATAATATATTTTATTGATTTTTTACAGAGAGGAAGGGAGAGAGATAGAGAGCTAGAAACGTCGATGAGAGAGAAACATCGATCAGCTGCCTCTTGCACACCCCCCACCGGAGATGTGCCCGCAACCAATGTACATGCCCTTGACCGGAATCGAACCTAGGACCTTTCAGTCTGCAGACCGACGCTCTACCACTGAGCCAAACCGGCTTCCGCTGGTTCACTTTTTAAAAAATGTCTAGATTAACTAGGGTTGTCATCAAAGTTATTGGGAAATGTTGATAGTGGTTATGTAATCCTCACAGAATCCTAAAACTAATTTAGACCATAATTTCCTTACTAATTATTGTGAAATGTCCTCATTCAACATTTTTCAAGAGCATGCTTTCTTTAAGGAAAAAAAAAAAAAAAAGAAAGAAAGAAAAAAAAGTCTTGCAACCCAGAATTTCAGAAAACCGTCTTTGTTTGCTGGCTTGCTTTAAATCTCACTAGAAGTTGCTTATAGCTCCATGAAGAACAAGGCTGTGTCCTAAAAGGTTTGCTATAAAGAAGAGTTTGTGTCAAACAACAACAACAAAGAAGTTTACAAAAACAAATTGATCTGTGTATTGCTTGGAGATGCCTTCTTAAGAATGAGTCAGTGTGGCTCAGTTATTTGAATGTTGTCCTATGCTCCAGGAGATTCCCGGCCAGGGCACATGCCAAGGTTGAGGCTTGAACAGCAATAGGGGGGCATATAGGGAGCAACTGATCAATGTTTCTCTCTTATTGATGTTTCTCTTTCTCCCTCACCATTCCTCTCTCTATATCTAAAAATCAATACAAAATTAAAAAATAAAAAATAAAGAATGTCATGTCTCTAGCAACTGAAGAGGTTTATTTTAGGAAAGACTTAGTGTAGTTATCTCACTTGGTTGTGAGTTGTGTTAATGGGAGACACACACCTGAAGTACAGGTTCTCTTTTATAAAATGCTGTAGAAACTGAGCAATTTGGGGGAGGGGGGTTGTTGAGATAGTGAATGAAACTATAGCTGTGAGATTCTACATTAAACAGGTAAGAGCTAGAGCCTTAGATTCCTATTTGTAAAAGAGTTACACAATAATACTTAATTGACAAAGATTTGGGGGTACATATTTGTTAATATATAAAAAATAACACCTAAAGTAGAGTAAGAATACTCAATGATTTCACTACTAGAAAAGTTTCTGGTCCTAAATTTTGAAAATAAGGTAATTTTAAATAAATGTATATGAAATGGATATATATTTTCTTCTATTGGAAAAAGTTATTTTTTGTTAATTTTTTGGTAAAAATAGAAATGAGTATTTATATTCAATTCAATTAAAATAAAAGGCATTTTTATATAAAATTGATACCACTGTAACCAGCTATTTATTAATAACTAGATACCCTATGCATGAAGATTCATGTAGAATGGGCCTTCCTTATCCTGGCTGCCAGCACAGCCTTTACTCTGGCCTGCAGCTGCCTTTCTGCTTTCCCATGCTGCCCAGAAGATGTCCAAGCATCCTGTCCCTGGCTGCTGGGCACCTGTGTATGCAAATTAACTCAGCAGTTCTGTTGGTTTAACTTGCATACTCACTCCTAATTGGCTGGGGGTGTCACAAAGGTACAGTAAATTTGCATCTTTCTCTTTTATTAGTGTAGATAGTAAAGGAGCAAAGGGACAGTCAGACATTATAGGTGAGTCATTTGGGCAGCTTCACTAGGAAGCTGCATTTCACATTCACCAGGGGACTGGACAAAGGGAAGATAGACACATGCCCAGTAAAGTTGGGGTGACTAGGGAAGATGCCTGTCAATCACATGTGGGGACAGAAATCATTGGACAGAATGGGAGTGGCCAATGCAAGTAGGCAAACATTTGAAAACAAGTAATCCCCTCCAAGCATGTCAAACTCATGGGTGGTGGGCTGCATGCCTCCAGCAGCAATGAGCCCCTCTCCTATCCATGAACAGTTCTTCCCTTTGTTGGATCCCCTGCCTCCCCCAATTGCTGCTGGGGGTGGATTTCTTGCCTTGGTCTAAGGAATTTTCTGAGACTCCTACGGGAGAATGTAATATAGTAGAGAACCTTATTTTCATAGAAATACACCCCTGAGTTTCCATCACATTTCCTTAGTCCAGTCATAGAAGAAGTGCAGCTGGGGCTTCAGCAGAGCTAAAATCAGAGCCAGCTTCCAAAGTTCCCTTTCCATACTGAAACTGGGTCCAGTCCAACATTAGGCTGGCTTAGCTTGTGTTTCCAGCTGCAATCCATCAGCCCATTGCATGTGGCATGCACAGGGCCACATGGCTATGGAGGAAACTGGCCAGAGAGCCCACAAGCCAAAAGCCAAGAACACCAAGAGCACCAAGGAGCAACAAGAGTGAGAATCCCATTGTTTAGCGGATTACTTTTTCCAAATGTTTGCCCACTTGAATTGGCCACGCCCACTCTGTCCAATGATTTCTGTCCCTACATGTGATTGACAGGCACCTTCCCTAGTCACCCCAATTTTACTGAGCATGTGTCTATCTTCCCTTTGTCCAGCTCCCTGGAAAGTGTGATGAAATGTAGCTTCCTGGTGAAGCTGCCCAAATGACATGCCTTTAATGTCTGACATTGCATTTGTTCCTTTACTCTTATTAAAAATCTAGCTAATTACAATGGTGTCAAAACCATTTACAAATGAGAGACTTCAGCAAGATTAGCTTTTTTAACTGGTAAGTCACAATGCAGGCCTGATTTATTAACTAAAAACTATTGTAGCTAATAATAAATGTTGCTACAAAAAACAGTCATGGATATACAACTTCTAAATATGCATAAAATAATTTTAAGTTATAACTCAGAATGGTATCTAAGATGTTCTTCCATTTGCAAAAGCTTGTAGGACAGAGCTGAAATTGTTAAGTTCTATTCAGAACCAATGAATATTTTATATTAATTCATCTCTAAGTTGTAAAAGATTTAGATCTTGAGGACATTAAAATTAACTTAAGAGATTAATGCATAATAACAAAAAAGTAGCTTCACTTTGAATTTAAAATCATGGGGAAACCTTGTTCTGAGACTGGCAGTCTGCCACCAGCAGCATGTCCCTGTCCAAAGCTGCTCTGCCATGATATTTTTCTCAAGTTATAGGTCAACAGAATTTTATTGTATTTATTTAAATAATCAGCCTGACAATTGTCCCTTTGATGAAACAGCTATTTCCAAAAGGTTCTCTGGGACAAAAATGATAAAGATAAAGACAAGATAAACTCATCTTCCATAATTGTGCAGGATCCACCGGGGGAGGTAGAGAGGGAGATAAATCTCCAGACATACGGAGTGCAGATTTTAGTGTGTATTCCAAAGAGTGCTTTCTTCTTTGAAACATCAGAATTAATAACATGCTTAAAAAACCCAATGACAACACAGTCCTAAAGGCAAAACTGTTTGGTTGTTCCAGCTAATTTGGACCTCTTGTATGCTCAAAAGGATGAATTTATTTTAAAATTTCCAATGATAGGATCAAGTTGGGGATATGCTGGAATAAACAAGCCACTGACATGCCTTCAATGAAGTAGAAATAGCATGTGATGACAGCATTTATTTCACAGCAATCTCAAGAGACACAGCTAGAGCCAAGACTTGCCGTCATGACCACAATATAAGTGGGGCAATGCCACTGAAAACACCAAGATCAAGTCTAGGAATGGTTTTGAATAAATTGTTTTGATTTTTGAACTTGGTTTACTTCTCTGAAAAGTAGTGATAATGTTTACTGGGCCAGTTTGGGGATTAAATGTGACAGTTTATGTGCAGAACTCTATACCCAGAGCATTTCATACTTTTGATCATTTCCTCCACCCCCTCTTCACTGATAATGATGAAAGGCAGTTTGCCAGCAGTAAAATATTTGAATTGCTTTCAGGAGAGAATTTTCTGTGTAGTTGTGTTAGTGTAGATGTGTTTACCCCTGAGTGTGTATGTAGAATGTTAGTGTAGACGTGTTTACCCCTGAGTGTGTATGTTAGAGAAAGCCAAAAACAAAAGATGCTGCTTGTAGAGAATATTATCAGCCATCTTGTCAAACTGTTGATTAGAGTAGGTTAGATTAATGAGCTGACTTTCTCCTCTTCGCCCATCATCAGCTCCTCTCAGGTCCAAGCTTCTGATGAGATGGTGCACATCTGTGGCAGGAAGCACTGTTTCTGTTCTTCAGCCTTGTGAGCTGATCCCGAGGGCTCAGAGTTTCAAGTCTTTTTGCTACTCCTAGAGATGACATTTGTAGGGGCTGCAAATAAAAGCTACCATCAATGTCAATTCTAGTGTACTTGAAACTGTTAAATTATAGTCCAAAAAGATCTAATGGGACCACCTTTAATTTTCAAATTAATAACAATATGTTCCTAAAAGACCTAACAGGCCCCACATATTGACTGGCTACACAAACTTTAGCTGAGGACAGGGAGGCCCACCATCTAGCTCACTATTCCCACCGCAACCATGGACTGCCCTGCTCAGTAGCTCCTGCTCTGCCCTCTGCTTGTCCACAAGCTGTAGGCAGTGCCATCCAGAGAGAAGCCCATTGATGTCTGTGCTCAGAACAAGTTGCTGGAGGTCCAAGCCTTGGTGGGAAGTGGAAATGGAGCTGGGACTCCAGACAGCATTGTGCTGTTCTCTGCTGGAGAGATCCAGGGCTGAGTCAGCTGTGGTGGTACATTTAGTCTCTTATTCTCAGAATTTCTTCACACCCTTTCATGCTTCTCCTGATTATCTCCTCTCACACCAAGTAGCTCAAAAACAATTGACATGTCTCACCTCTAATAGGCAGACATAAATATCTACCTCACTGGATTTCTGTTAAGATTGAATGTGATACTCAGTGGGAAATTCCTGGAACAGTGCATGGCACACAAAGGCAGCCCATAAATGCATTTCTGTCATAGTATAGGGTTATCTTTGCCATCAAGAGACATGTCTATGGGTGTCTTTGTTTTTGCTGTGTGCTGTCTTTTTAAATGAGAAGCTAAAACATAACATAGTCAAGAATCCTGATCTGTCATTGCCCAAGAATGTTTCTAATGGAGAGATTCTTTAGTATTATGAGCTTATCTTTCAATACGTTTTTTTTCCCTTTTGAGTCTTTTGCAGAATTATATTGCTCAAAGGTATGTAAGATAACTGTTAAAAATGTGCTTTGAAGAAGTAAGAAACCTCACAATAAATTATTTAGATTTCTTGAGAGTATGAAATAAGAGAATCATTGTAAAGCATCAGTTACCTTAATGATATCCTGTATTTTTGCATATAGAATGAGCCAAGTTCACCTGCCATAAATTGGCTTTTTATGTAAGATGTCAGAAGCATGCTCAACAGTATTTAATATCTGTCAAGAAACTTATGTCAACATAAAATTTAGAACCATTGTTATCCTATGATCTCAGATACAGGACTCTCAAGTTTATGTCCCACCACACAGAACAGAATTCTATTTTCTTTTGTGTTTGTCAGGAAATGTCTTTATTCTGCCAACATCGGGCAGTGAGCAGAAAGATGGACCTACACACCTGGTCACACAGGAGTCTGTCCACCTGCTGGTAAGTATTCTCTGATCTGTTTCTGTTTCTTAGCCCAGTGATTTCCAAACAGTGGTCCCCACATGCTGTCAATGTGTCCAAGAACCCTCTGGAAAGCTTGTTATAACAGAGATTGCTGGGCCTTGACCTAGAATGCCTGATTGTGTAGGTCTCAGTTGATCCTGAGAATTTGCATCTCAAGCACGTTCTCAAGCAATGCTGCTGTTGTTCCAGGGACACAGGGTAAACCACTGTCCTGGGGGCACCCCTCTTGCTGTGGATTTCTGGAAACACAAAACCAGGTGTTCAAGTTTCTGTTTATGACAAGTAACATGCATGCTGGCTTTTTATGTGTTCTGTACTTCCTATTTTTCACTAAGATGCTTTGGTAAAGCATGTGCTACAAATGTTTGTTCAGAATATGGGATGAAAGGCTGGTAAACTTTTTCTGCAAAGGATTGGATTTTAATTATTTTTACCTTTGTGGTTCACAGAGGGCATCTATTACAAGTACTAACTCATATGTTGTAGTGTAAAAATGGCCGTGGGTAATATATAAATAAATGGTTGTGTCTGTGTTCCAATAAAAATTTTATTTATGAATTTCATGAAATAGTGTTTTTCTTTTGATTTTGTTAAAACACATAAAAATGTAAATAACATTCTTAATTCTTAGGAGATAAAAAAGCAGGGGCCTCACCCTGCTCACCCCTAGGATGGGTTATTGGCCCAGTGCATTAGTGATAAATGATGCTTTCTTCTAGAACCAGACACAGAGGAGTGAGGACACTCTGCTGCTCCTGTCCTGGCAGCAGGACTTTCCAAGGGCTGATGGGGTCAGCAGGATTATTATTATAATATTGACTATATTATTATATTGATAAATTACATCTTTGCCCCCAATCCCAAATCAGATTCTTACTTTTTAGAGCTGAAAGGAGCTGACATGTCTGTTTTTGCAAGCAAGTAAGCAAATAAACAATCTAAAGGCATTTGTGATTTTAATGCTCAGTGCGTCTTTGGAATCCGTACCCTTGTAGTGTCCAGCACAGTGTGGGCAGAGCAGGTCCTCAGTGAACATTAGACATGAGAGAATGTGTCCTGATAGAGATATTCTCAATATGAATACATTAATAGCAGTGTTCTATTGTTTACATAAAGATTAAGTCCATCACTCAATTGACAGGAACCCTTTTATTTTTTTTTATCTCTTCACATTAACATTCTTTAAAGTCGTGCATAATATTTTGACTTCCCCAAATCTCTGCATTCCCTCTGTACTTCTATCTCAGTGAGAACTTAAAGCTCCGGTGATTGGTTATCCAGTCTCTTGGTTGGAGGCTGCTGAAACTTGTTTACTTCCAGTCAGAGTTGCTGCTGGGACTCTGCATCACGGTGTTCTGAAATGCAAAGCAGAAACTGAAAATGACATGGATTTGATTCATGTGTGCCTACCCTGGGACACAAGAGCTAGGAAGACCAAACTGATGAAACAAGTGTTCACATCTGAGTGGAGTTAAATTAATCTACTCACTGACTTTTAATCTCTAACTCAAAGCTACAGAATATGGATTTAGAAAAGGATGTCAACCTTTGCTGTGTATTCACAATGATTGTTTAATTTGTGACAAAGACTGACAGGCCCAGCGAACCTGACCCCATGCTTTGATTTGTGGTGCTTTTGTCATGGCTGGTTCTACTTGAATGATTTTCTTTAAACTGCATGAGACTGAGACTAAAGGCACTCAAGGCCAAAAGATGCATGTCCTGATAGAATGTATTAATTAATGAGCCCAAACAATCTCACCCTAAAGTACCGCACTATTGCTACACATACTATTATAATTGAATTACATATTCTGTGGGGAGAAAAGAGCTATTCTGGATGTACAATTAATTGTCACTTTATTAAGCTTCCAACAGTCACCAATGGAGGAACTCTGACTGAATATAAGTTGAATGTGACAGAGGCACTTTTCTATTGAAGCCTCGAAATCCACCCAGAGGATGAGCTGGCACTGCTATGGAGAAGGTCACTGAGTGTTAGGAATCACTTAATAACCAAACATGGGTCCTTTATAGCTAAGATTTCTCATATTACAGATGGAGCTGACCCATCTGCTCTCCCTGCCCCTAAGGACTAATTGAGAATGTAATACAAATCTAAAAAAAGTATCATTCTTAGTATTACTATAGTAACTTTTCCTTGACTGGATCTGTTTTGGACCCTGAGTCATATTTGGGACCAGCCATTATTTTTTATGAGAAAAAATAAAGTATGAAAGCCAAATTTCTTACACGTTAAGCCTGTTCAAGGCCAGCAAATGACAGTCTATTGTTGCCATAAGAATGACTTTCAGTGGGTAGGTCACATAGATTAAAGGCATGGAGTTAGAGGGGGAGAAAAAAAAAAGCAAAAAGTGGAAAGTGTGCTACTCTATTTCTTGCATTAATATTTAAAAAGGGCATATGTCTTTTTACAACTGGCTTATTTCACTTAGCAAAATAATGTCCAGGTCCATTCCTGCTATTGTAAAGGGTAAGATTTCCCTTTTAACAGCTGCATAGTATTCCATTGTGCACATGTACAATAGTGTTTTATCAACCCATCTACTGATGGATGATAATGTATGATATCACTTATATATGGAATTCAATGAACAAAATAAACTGGGAGACAAAATAGAAACAGAAACATGGCTACCTAGAACCTACTGACAGCTGTCAGAAGGTAAGAGCGGAGGTGGGGACTGGATAAAAAATGATTAAGGGCACTTCCTCCCTCCCCCCTATAGCCAGGGCTGCCATCATTGCTGCCTTGGTCCAGGAGCTCCCCTGCCACCTGAAGAATTGCTCCCCAAGGCGATGTGGAGAAGACAGGAGGAGCTGGAAGAGGATGAAGACGAGCCAGATGAGACCCTGTCGGAGACTCTGGGGTCTGACGGAGATGTTTCCCGAGAGGATCTGGGCCACTCCTGGAGCCACCTTTGACTGCTCCGTGTGGCTGAAAAGATGTGCAGGTTTGAGGGCAGCCTTGTGCACTGGGAAAGCTTCGTCATGATCCCGGCTCTGAGATGAGAAGCTGCACCTGCAGCAGCAGCCGGTGCACCAGGGCCTCACACAGGGCTGTCAGGAGGAATGCCAGGGGCTCTCTCTTCACATCCTGGAAAGATCTAGATTGTTATTGCTCTATTTGAACTGTCTTGGTGGGAGAAGTTTGAAAATTCAATACTGTTTGAACTGCTGATTTTTTTTTTCTTTTTCTTTTTTTCTTTTTTTTTTTTTTTTTGACACCAAAACAATCTGGTTGGGAGAATTTCCCTTTCATTGTCTCATGGAGAGACTTCCCACTTGCAACTGGGCCCTCCAAACTTCCCTGACTGACTTCTCACCTCACTCTGATACCAGAGTGCATGGCTGAGGTTGGTCAGTCCAGCTCCGGCCCTCCCGCCTCTCACTGAGTTACTCCTAATCAGAAGCTCTCCTCCGTGTCTACTTGTGGAGTAGGAACTGATGCCAGGGGGAAGGATGTACCCTGACCATTAACAATGGTTTTGTTTTGACATGCACACTGTATGGAACACAAAGTGCATCCCCGCTGTGGTGTGAGAGCAGCCACTGTGAGTTCCTATGTAGGCTGGGAAGAAGAGAGGGCCGGCAGCATTGTTAACCACAGGATGGTGCTGTGGAGGGCAAGTGAGAGCTCACTTCCTCCGCACATTTTGGCCATTAGACCGGTATGTGTGTCTAAAAGAGAGGGGGAAAAAAGTCTGTGCTCACTTTTGTAATCAAACACTTAAAAAAAAAAAATTAAGGGATTATCCAAAGAACATACTATATTCATAAGCCACAGACACAGACAACAGTGTGGTGATGGCCAGAGGTAAGGGTGGGCAAAGGAGCAGGGGAGACATCTGTAATAATGTCCGCAATAAGAATCAAGTAAAAAAAGAAGATATAGCCCTAACCAGTTTGGCTCAGTGGATAGAGAGTCTACCTGTGGACTGAAGGGTCCCAGGTTCAATTCTAGTCAAGCACATGTACCTTGGTTGTGAGCACATACCCAGCAGGAGATATGTAAGAGGCAGCTGATGGATGTTTCTCTCCCATCAATATTTCTAACACTCTATCCCTCTCCCTTCCTCTCTGTAAAAAATCAATAAAATATATATTATATATATATATATATATATATATATATATATATATCCTATTTAATAAAAGAGTAATATGCAAATTGACTATCACTCCAACACACAAGATGGCTGCCCCCATGTGAACACAAGATGGCCACCACAAGATGGCCAGCAGGGGAGGGCAGTTGTAAGGGACCAGATCTGCAAGGGAGAGCAGTTGTGGGTGATCAGGCCAGTAGGAGAGGGCAGTTGGGAGGAACCAGGCTTGCAACGGAGGGTAGTTGGGGGTGACCAGGCTGTCAGAGGAGGGAAGTTGGGGGTGAACAGACCTGAAGGGAAAGGCAGTTGGGGGGGAACCCAAACCTGCAAGGGAGGGAAGTTAGGGGCAAACATGCTGGCAGGGGAGTGGTTAGGGGATGATCAGGCTGGCAGACAGAAACAGTTAGGGGCAATCAGGAAAGCAGACAGGCAAGTGGTTGGGAGCCAGCAGTCAGTCCTGGATTGTGAGAGGGATGTCCGACTGCCCATTTAGGCCTGATCCCCCCAACATTGGGCCTCAATGGTCAGTCAGACATATCTTGAGGGATCCCATATTGGAAAGGGTGCAGGCTGGGCTAAGGGACACACACCCCTCCATGCATGAATTCCGTGTACCAGGCCTCTAGTATGTATGTGTGTATATATATAATAAACATGATATGTGAGACAGACTGTCAGACTTTCACTAATAAAAGAGAAACATGCAAATTAACTATCACTCTGCTATGTCCATCAGCCAATCAGAGAAAATATGCAAATTAACCCAACAAAGATGGTGGTTAATTTGCATACAAAGATGGGGAGTGAAGACTAAAGACAGCTTGGAAGAAGGAGGGAAAGTGGAAAGTGAGGCAGCAGTGGTGGTGGGAGGGAAAGCACAGGGCAGCAGCAATGCCCTGACAATGGCAGGAGTGGAAGCACCAGGCAGCAACTGCAGGAGGAAAAGGAAAGCATGGGGTGGCAGGAGGGAAAGCACAGGGGGCGGAAGGGGTACTGGTGACAGGAGGGAAGCCCACTGGATGCCCTGTTCTTGCAGAAATCTTCCTACAAAATATTAGTATATAATATATTAGTATATATTATTTATTATATATTATTATATATTATTATATATTATTATATATTGTTATATATTATTATATATTGTTATATATTATATACTATATATTTTACTATATATTGTTATATATTGTTATATGATATATTATTATATATTATTACATATTATATATTGTTATATATTATTATATATTATATTGATATATTATTATATATTATTATATATTATGTATTTTAAAGATCAACACATAAAAATAAAGAAAACAGAGGCCTCTGCTGCATTCTCCCATTTGGGCCTCTGCTGTGGGTGTGGCTCCTCTTCCATTCACCACATCCTCCAAGTACAAGCACAGAACCTCCCCCCAACTTTTGTTTGTCACAGGTCTGATTATTTTTATTATTAGTTCACATTTTGTTTTTATTGTTGACTCTATTGGTTTGCTTGTATTTTATGATTTTATTACATACATTTGGTCATTTAAGCCTTAAGGTTTGGCAATAAAAGGAGTGAAATTCTACCAGACCAAAATCTGTTTATGCCTTTTTTCTGAGCCATTATTTATCACATCTCTCCATCTAATCTTTTATGTGCATTCATATCTTTTAATATAATTGCATCTTACTGAATTAATCTAAGATATTTTTCCAGTGCTCAGAAGATAAATGCTCTCAGAACAATTCACACTGAAAATGACTTAAAGGAAATATTTTCTCTGAGGTCTAGTTTTCTTCCATGTAGAATTTTAACTTCATAGATCTCAAAAATATATAAGTAGTATTATCAACAAATGACAAGTGCTGGTGAGGATGTGGAGAAAAAGGAAACCTGTGCACTGCTGATGGGAATGCAGACTGATGCAGCCACTGTTGAAAACAGTGTGGTGTTGCCTCAAAAATTAAAAATGGAACTTCCATTTGACCCAGTAATCCAAAATCTAGGAATATATATATATATATATATATATATATATATATATATATATATTAATCAGAAAAGATATATGCACCCTATGTTCATAGCAGTACAATTTACAATAGCTAAGATTTAGAAATAGCTTAAGTAAGTGCCCATCAGCAGATGAGTGGATTAGAAAAAATGTGGTAAATATACACAGAATGCATTATTATGATGCTGAAAAGACGACGACAACAATGACGACGACGACAACAATGACGACGACGACGACGACGACGACGACGACGACGACGAAGAAGAAGAAGAAGAAGAAGAAGAAGAAGAAGAAGAAGAAGGAATTCTTACCATTTGCAATAGCATGGATGGACCTGGAGAGCATAATGCTAAGCTAAATAAGCCAGCCAGAGAAAGATAAATACCACATGATCTCACTAATTTGTAGAATATAATGAACAACTTTTTTACAGCAAAAGAAACCATCAATAAAACAACAAGAAAGCCCACGGTGTGGGAGATCATATTTGCAAATATTACCACTGATAAAGGTTTAATCTCCAACATTTACAGACAGCTTATACAACTAAATAATAGGAAGATGAATGATCCAATTAAAAAATGGGCAATGGACCTAAACAGAATATTTTCAAAAGAAGACAGAAGGAAGGCCAAAAGGCACATGAAAACATGCTCAAAGTCACTAATTATCCGAGAGGTGCAAATCAAAACAACAATGCGGTACCATCTCACACCTGTCAGAATGGCCAACATCAACAAATCAACAAACGACAAGTGTTGGCGAGGTTGCGGAGAAAAAGGAACCCTCGTGCACTGCTGGTGGGAATGCAGACTGGTGCAACCACTGTGGAGAACAGTGTGGAGTTTCCTCAAAAAACTGAAAATGGAACTCCCATTTGACCCAGTAATCCCACTTCTAGGAATATATCCCAAGAAACTAGAAACACCAATCAGAAAGGATATATGCACCCCTATGTTCATAGCAGCACAATCTACAATAGCCAGAATTTGGAAACAGCCTAGGTGCCCGTCAGCAGATGATTGGATCCAAAAACTATGGTACATCTACACAATGGAATACTATGCTGCCATAAAGAAGAAGGAATTCTCATCATTTGCAGCAACCTGGATGGAATTGGAGAGCATCATGCTGAGTGAAATAAGCCAATCAATGAAAGAGAAACACCACATGACCTCACACATCGGTGGATGATAAAGATCTTTATAAACTGATGAACCAAGAGACAGATATAGAGAAAGTAAAGCAACAGGCAGACTGTCAAATTACAGTGGGGAGGGTAGGGATATCAGGGGGAGATAATAGATCAACCGAAGGACTTGTATAAATGCATATAAGTACAACCAATGGACATAAAACTATGGGGAGGGAGGGGATGTGTGGGAGGGAGGGAGGGGGGCAATAAAAAAAAACAAGAAAATATGTAAAAAAATAAATTAAAAAAATAAAATAAAAAAATAAATAAAATAAATAAAATAAAAAATAAATAAAAAAAATAAAAAAATAAAAAATAAAAAAATAAAAAAAATAAAAAAATAAAAACACTAAAGCAAAAAAAAAAAAAAGAATATAATGAACAACATAAACTGATGAACAAAAATAGATACAGAGACAGAGAAGCATGAAAAAGACTGTCAGACTTCAGTGGGAAGGCGGGGTGGGTTGTGAGATCAACAAAAGGACTTGTATGCATGCATGTGAGCATAACCAATGGACACAGACACTAGGGATGTGAGGGCATGTTTTGGGGTGTGAGGTTGGATAGGGGGAGGCCAATGGGGGAAAGGAGACATATGTAATACTATATGTAATACTTTAAACAATTAAAAATATCTAAGAAGTTAAAGCACTAAACAATACCTTGGCATGAAGAAGATATTCAAAGGTATTACTTAGAAAAATAATGGGGTACCTGAGATTTGTGTGCCCACTTTTCAGAGAAAATGTCAAAAACAAAAACAGAACTTTTTTGTTCTTTGTAACTTCTAACCATGATGTTAGATATAAAGAAATGCCTTTCTTGTATATCAACCTGAGATTATAGAACCTGAAGGTAAACAGTAGTTTTCTGTCATTTTTCTTGGGATATGTCTGGTATAAAGCAAACCTTGTCCTTTCTGCCTCTCAAATGCCTACCTGAATTTCCAGCCTTAGGTCATTCCTAGCTCTTCCAACAAACCTTCCCTCACTAGCTACAGTCCTAGCCCTCTTGCCCATCTTGGACCCATTAGTCTACATGGTATGATATGTCTCATTGCTAGTTATCAGTAGTTCCAAGCACTGGGAAGATAAAAGAAATCACTTGCATATCATTATAAATATAGTTGAAATTTTATTAGAAATGAAAAGACTGCAATCGTGCAGGGTTCATTTATGTCTTAATGACCTTTGGTTTCAAGTATAGACATTTTTATGGGATCTGAACACTATGCTAGACATCTAGCAAGCATTCCTTGTGGTGTCTATGCAACCACAGACATGGTAACACCCTGAAGTGGGCTGTTAGAGCCTGAGGCAGGTTCCCCTACTTTTGCTCCTCTACGCATACAGCCTGCCTGGCTTGATATAAATATTCTTCAATCCAGTCTACATATTAAACACATTTGGAAAAATCCTAGCATGTACCAATGCCTGGGACCCATTGAGAACAGTTAAGTCATAATCTGTACATGGGATTCAGTGCTTTCAGGAGATTCCAGTAGCAGCCGGGGTTGCGTGGCTATGCAGTAACTATCTACTGATTTATTCATTAGGAGAGTGATGTACGGGAAACTAGGTTGAATTGGTTTGAGTAGAGAGAGGAATGAATTCTTTAAAGCTACAAAAACTGAAGAGAGGAAAAAGATGGAACCATTCAAATTAGAAAAATTGAGATAAGAACTATGGCTGCCCATTGCTGATTGCGCTTGCCTGTCCTCTAACCAGCTCTTCTCACTCTCATCTCAAAGTGACTCTAGATCAATGTCTTCCCTACCTCCATTGCCCCACATAATCATCTGGAGAAGGAGTTTCTAAAAGAGTCCATGAAAGAGCAGGTCTTCAAAATAGACCTTTCTTGCCAAAACCGGTTTTACTCAGTGAATAGAGCATTGATCTGCGGACTGAAAGGTCCCAGGTTCGATTCCGGTCAAGGGCATGTACCTTGGTTGCAGGCACATCCCCAGTAGGAGGTGTGCAGAAGACAGCTGGTTGATGTTTCTCTCTCATCGATGTTTCTAGTTCTGTATTCCTCTCCCTTACTCTCTGTAAAAAATCAAATATATATATATATATATATATATATGTATATATATATATATATATATATATATATGTATATATTTAAAAATAGACCTTTCTCACTTTTCTTGTTGCTTCATTAATGCAAAGCCAGCCTACGTCATTCCTTCAACCGAGAGTGACTCCGAGAAGCTCTGATGACAACTTCAAAGGGACAGGGATTGAGTTGGCAGAGTTATTTGGACTTGGGCTTGGTCTCAGGAGGTTGGGGGAGGCACAGAAAGGCACTGAAGATTCCAAGGGTTCAGTCAAGTTTGTCCTGGTCTGAAACAATATAAAGATGTTCAGTATGACACACACATGGAAGGAGAATGAAGATATTTAATGTCTTCGGTCTATATCATGACAAAGAATAAGACCTAGGTATTCGCTCTCAGCTCTCACTGATCCTATTTACCATCATTGTGGGAATCCAGTTCAGGGCAATAAGTCAAGAAAATAAGTTAAGTGACACATAGATTAGAACAATAACTAAAATAACTGTCCCTACTAACAGACAATAGATTGTACATGAAACTTTCAAAAATATTTTATAATATTAAAAGTGAACAGATAAAAATATATTGTATTTATATTTACCAGCAATAAATAATTTGGAACAAATAAAAAAATTTTCCTTCTAATACATGAAGAAATATTATTTTTAATCTAAGCTAAAATCTATATTTAACTATAAATTTTAAAAAATGCAGATTGTTATTCTAAAAACTATAGTAGCCTAATGAAAGAAATCAAAGAAGACCTAAGTACAATATTTGGAGGATGTATCATTTTCATGTATTGAAAGACTCAATCTTTAAAATATGTTAATTTTCTCCAAATTTACCTGTAGATTTAATTCAATTCTAACCAAAATCTCAGAAAAAAATATTATAGATAGAGACAAGTGGTTTCTGCAATTTATGCAGAAAGACAAAACAAATAGAGTAGCTAAACAAATTTTGAGAAAGAATAAAACTGGCACAATTATACAGCACGATTTTAAAGCTTCGTGTCAAAGTAAAGCAATCAATATATCAAGGTGTCTGTGAGGAGATGGACATGCAGATGAAAATGAACAAAGAAAAGCCCTGACTAATATGGCAGGTCGGCTTTGAGAAAGGTGCAAAGATAAGCCAAAGGGGCTATGGAACCTTTCAGCAATGTTAGAATAATTCAACATCCAAATGCAAATATCAACATTATGTGCTGGGTCCTGGGTCGGAGGTTTTCATAAAGGTCTGTGGAGCCAAGAAGAATCTCTTTATTTTTATTTAAACGGGAGGTGGGGGGAAATTGCTGGATATTTAAGGTTAAGGTGTCAAATTTGAATTCATAATGTGGAAGAAGTTAATACCTTCCATTCACCTTTCAAATGTCAGCTATGAAACTTATTCTACCAATTTGGCTGCACAGCAACTTATTCCAATATATTTCCTCTGCCTCCAACATTATGTAAATTGACTGATGCTCTTAGGGAGAGCAATCTTGGGAGACATTTAACTCTCTGAGATGACCACCACCTGTTTCAAAGACATACTTGTTTTGTTCTGTTTTCAATTAGGAATCTTTCTTTCTTTCTTTCTTTCTTTCTTTCTTTCTTTCTTTCTTTCTTTCTTTCTTTCTTTCTTTTTTTCCTTCCTTCTTTCCTTCCTTCCTTCCTTCCTTCCTTCCTTCCTTCCTTCCTTCCTTCCTTCCTTCCTTCCTTCTTTCCTCCTTTCCTCCTTTCCTCCTTTCCTTCCTTCCTTCCTTCCTTCCTTCCTTCCTTCCTTCCTTCCTTCCTTCCTTCTTCCTTTCTTTTTATTAAATGTATTGAGGTCACACTGGTAAAACAATTACATTGGTTTTAAGTGTACCTTTCTATAATAAATTATCTGTATATGAAATTGTATGCCCACCACCTAATGACATCGTTGTAAAAGGAAGTCTCTGCGTATAGATGGGACTTCAGGTACCCAATCCCTCTGAAAGGAGAGGGTTTAGCTACATAACTTCCAAATTCACCTTCTTAAAAAAAATGCCTGATATCCCAGTACTGCAGAGTCAATAATGTAAGGCATTGCAAATGGAAGTTCTGGTTCCAACATTTCCAGATAGTTTCAGGGCAAGAAGGTTCTCTGAGTGGACATAATGGTTATTTTTCATTGTAAATTTCCTAATATTTTTGTGTATCATGAAAGCTAGAAATGCTGAACACATCCTTAACCATATTTTCTCATACTCTCTATAAACAGAAAATATTTAAGAGTAACTTCTCCACCCACCGATGAAGCACAATATCAGTCTATGGCTGCTGATTAAAACAGAATTTTCTTTTTAACTATTTAACAAATACATATTGGCTAGCTATATAATGGCATTCTGCAAGGTTTTGAGCTACCACACAAAGTGGATGTGTGTGCACTGTCTTGGAATTCAGAGGTAACAGGTGGGGCAGATGTATATGAAATAGTCACAATATATAAAAGTTAAAACTGTTGCAAGTTCTTGGAAGGAAAACCAAGATACTCCATGTAATGTATATTTCCCAAAGTTTATAAATTTGCATGAGAAGCATTGGAGAGTTTGTTTGTTTGTTTGTTTGTTTGTTTGTTTGTCTCAGGGAGAAGCTAATGAGGAAGTTCAGCTACTTGGAGATTCAGAGACTTACCAATGGCAGCACAAATGTGAAGCAAGACTTTCTTCTTGTTTTGCTTTATAATACTCACCTGATATGTTTTCATTTATTTCTTAGAGAGAGGGAAGGAGAAAGAGAAACATCAATACCAGAGAGAAATGTCTACTGGTTACCTCCTGTATACCCCCCTGACTGTGGATCAAACTCAAAACCTAAGTAGTACACTGACAGGGAATCAAACCCACAAATTTTTGGTGTATGGGACAATGTTCCAAGCAACTGAGCAATCCAGCTGGGGCAACTTTCTCTTTCTTAACTCAGCCCTTTCCCACTTTGCCATATAACTATAAACAATTCCAGACAGAGAGAGAGAGAAATTGAATTTTTACCCATATAATAATGTGGAGTTTTTTGAATGATTGAGGTATATCAATGAGTCAACATCAAATATGACAAAGTGTCAGAAACATTAAAACAAAATTGGCAGGCAAAAGATAATTCATATAGTCAATACCAGATGTCTGCTTTGGTTGGAATATGTATTCTCATAGAAAAAAAAGAACTATCCCTTTAACAAAAATGAAATATAATTATTAAAGTTACAGAGATTACTTAAGTAATTCCTGCTCTCTGAAAAGACAAAAAACTTTATTCAAATCAATTCAATGTACTCTTGTTATTATAGAGCATTTAGCAATTTTCAATATTTCAAGCCAGATGGTATTCCTCCAAGATGTGAGAAAGGAGATTTCTAACTGCAACCTGAATGAATACTGGTAATTTAACCATCATTACTTATGTATTTTCCTCTCTAACCAAGGAGATAAATACAATAATAACTTATGTATAATTAGTGTCAGTCTTAATTCTCTAATCTTAAGAGACTGTTCGTGGCAAAATTGCATTTGTCTATAGATGATTATCTTCCATCCTAAAGTAGCCACAGGCATAAGCTGCTGTAATTGAACTAAGTGTGCATAAATTCAGGTTACTTTTTTTTTTATCATTTGGAAATCTTAATATGCACGTGTTGCAAAACATCCTATATTATTACAGTAAAAGATCTTCAGAAGAGCATTCAGGTGGATTCTCTTCAAAAGGTGTGTCTAAACTTGAGCAAAACATTTAATCTTTTGCAACTTACCATGAAGTCTCTAAGGACAAGCTGTAGAGACTGACCAAGAGGGCATGTGTAGGGGTCTACAGGACTTGCATCTTCCGGAATAGGAGGAGCTGAAGGACATCAGTCAACAGGCAGCAAAGCTTCGGGGCTTGGCCATTACTTCCCTATCACAGGGAGCATTCAGCCGGAAGAAGCACTCCTTATGGAGCCCCACCTAGTGCCATTTACCATGCTGGGTGCTACGGATGGATACAAAGTTAACAACAACTAGATGACCCATGGTCTCCGGAAATGTACCATCAGTGGGGGAGACCAATCAGGCCAAAGACAGCTTGGATGCTGCAGTAGGTGCAGAAACGGAGGCCTGACTGCTCAGACCTGTGGGATCTGAGCCAAAGAAGCCTCAGAAAGACTTGGAATCAGCTCTGAAGAATGGGCCTGGATTGAAGGACATGCTCAGCTTTGTAGCATATATAATATGAAGTGAGTCAAAGCAGAAAACAAAAGGCCAGTGGAGACAATCATGAAGGGATGGGCTTGTACATTAGGGATCTGCATGTGTGAGCAGCGCAGAACCAGTAGGAGAATGACAGTCAATGTCTCAGACAGCTTAGTGATGGCTGCTTGGAGAGTATCTTCCACAGCTTATAGTCTCACAGGTGAAAAAGGTGAGAGCCCGAGTGCAAACAGCATCAGAGAGGATAAGAAATAGCTCAGAACCTACTGACGGGGCACGATAATTTGACCTCGAAAGGATCTCAAGGGTGTTTTTCAGATTCCAGGTGTGGGAGGTGGGCGGGAAGGTGGACATAAAGGAGTATATGTGAGAAAGGAAGTTGTTAGGGGAATGCTTATTTCAATGTCTTTTTTTGTTCCTTTGGTATATCTTAAGTAGAGTTATTCAGAAGCCAGACTTGATTCTAAGAATAAGGAGCTGATGGGAGAGCTGTGTTTGAAAATCATGAGTCTTTGGTAAATCAGAGATTACTGGAAAAGGTCCATTTGTTCAGGGAGAACAAAAATTATATATAAAGCAGTGTCTCTTGATTTGTGATGACTGGACCAGCAGCACCTCAGTTCTGGACCCAGCCCACAACAACTGCCTCAGAGATTCTGAGTGGGTGGAGCCTTGCAACCTGTGCTTTGATATGCCTCCAGAAAATTCTGATAACACCTTGAAATGTGAGAACTAAGATAGATTTTGTCTGTGGGTCACAGATATTTTGAATATTTGAAGAAAGCTATGCCCCTTTATTGTGGACTTGGTCAAGATACTTCAGAAAATAAACCATTTACATTTAATATTCAGGAGTTCATGAAATGCTGAAACTCATCCGGTGATGCTTTATGAAATGAAACACACAAACCAGATTTAGTTCTGTCAGTGCTGCTAGAATTAAGTCTGACTCTGCCCAGACAGCCATGACAAAATACTGCAGACTGATGTCTGAAGCCAAAGAAACCAATTTTCTCACCATTCTAAAAACTAGAAGTGAAAAATTAAAGTGTTATCAGGGTTGGTTTCAAATCTCTACTCATAGCTTGTATATGGCCTCCTTCTCTCTTCACATGCACTTTGTGGGGTGGGAGAGAGAGAAAGAAAAGAGAGAGAAAAAGAGAGAGAGAGAGAGAGAGAGAGAGAGAGAGAGAGAGAGAGAGAGAGAGAGAGATGATAGATAGATGATAGAGAAAGGGAGAGAGAGAGAGGTGATAGATAGATGAGAGAGAGAAGGACAGAGAAAGAGAGAGATAGAGATAGAGAGAGAGAGAGAGAGAGAGAGAGAGAGAGAGAGAGACCCTTCATTTCACCTTTACTCCCTAAACTTTAGGGCCTAAAGGCCAAGTCTCCAAAGAAACTTTCACCTGGGGTTAGAGCTTAAATATATGAATTTGGGGGAGCAAAATTCAGTCCATAACAATGCCATATTCAAATTTGTGTTCAATTACTCAGTTTGAGCTAGGAAGACATAAGAAGAATTTATTGGACTTTTGAGAAAAAGAATATTTTCTCCCTTCCCTTCTTTTAACCTTCATTTATCAACACTAAATATTTGCAACCATGTTCATGCTGTAAGGGATGGGATTGTCTCAGGAAGGTGAAATAAGTTTTAAAGATGTGGGGTCAAGGAATAGAAAAAAGAAAAAAAAATCAGGTGCTGGAAAAATATTTGGCTTCTAGATCAACCCGTAGCTGAAGCTCCCAGTGATATTTTAATCCCTTGAATAGCAATTTCCACTTTGGCTTGAGAAAGATCAAAGTTGTCAACTTTTCTACACTTATAAATAATTCAGAGGCAGGTAGGATTGGACTAAAAAGTCATGAAGAATCCTCTCTGGCCTTCCTCAGGTAGACAGTCTCTGCCTTGCCTTTCATTCTGCACACTCACTTCCTTCCTTTCCCTCCACTTTCATGCACATGTTAGAAAATCACTTCACAGTTCCAGAGCTATAATATCTTACTGCTCCAAGCCAACTGCTTACTGACCCCAACCTCAGTGTACCAACTCCAAGTGTTCTAAACATAAGCTCTGATTGGATGTAGTTAACTCAGAAGCCCATCCTGGTTTTGGGAGACAGGAAGTTATAAAATGTCATTCTTCTGGAAGATCAGCACTTTGCTTTAGCAACTTGAGTGTAGGTGGCAAAGAACATATGTGAAAGGCAATCGGCCCATTTCCAGCTCACCTCTGCCAAATGAGACAGGAAGTAGTACAAGTCCTCTTGAGTGCTAACCTCCCATGTCTTTCTTGCTGCTCACATGCGACGGAAGTCGTGTTACGCGTCACCTACATGCATTTTCGTAGTGAAATCTGACGTGAAGAGATACCAAAATTATAATTTCTAAATGTTGAGTTTCCATACATGTCAAAAGATATAAAACACAAGCTGTAGTTTGCTTTTTAAATGTAAATTAAATAAACATTTTCTTCATTAGGTCTTAAAGTATAAGCATTTCCCCCTAATTATAGGTTTCCTTAAGAAAAACACAAACCACCACCACCAACAACAACAACAAAAATCAGAAAACTGAATCTCAGAGTTGAGATTATCTAAGAGAAAAAGAAGAAATTCTACAACACATAAAAAAACTTGTTAAATTGGTATTCAGATAATATGGTATAAGAATAGTCAGTAGGTGCTGATGTGTTTACATTTAGGGATATAAGTGCGTGGTGAGCACCAACCACATCACCTGCAGTGAGACAAAATAAGTGTGAAATGAGATATCCAAATTGGGTATCTCATTACCGGGAAATGAGGGAAAGTGAAGGTCTGCAGCCGCTGCCTCTGGATGTGAGCCCTTGGGATATTACAAAATTATATGAGCAGCTGGTTCTGGTTCTTGGTCACGATATCCCAGGAGCAAAGCAGGAAATTGAAGCCTTCAACTATATTCAAACAAGTTTTCTGGGAAAAGCCATGATTCATTTCCTTTACACTGTGTCACCATGGCGGTCTCTCCAGGATCCTGAGAAGCTCAGGATGGGAGACCACATCCAAGCTTAAGTGTGAAATCCCAGAAAAAAACCTCAGCTGTTTTCTAGGTTCAGGAAAATCCAGCACAATACTCCTACTTACCTGGGACACATGTTATTTAAATGTTAAATACATTTTTTATTACTATGAATTTATTGTCAATGTATAAGGGCAATTTATTATCAATGTAAAATAATCAGCCCGCTCCAACGCTCATCCCTAAATTTAATACTAAAAGATAAATTTTTAAAATATTTTAGTATAATCTCTTAGAAAATTTCCATACAGATGTTTGTGCCCTAGGGAGGGGGATCCCCTCAGCCCTGCATGCTCCCTCTCACAGTCCGGGACTCCTCAGGGAGGTCTGCCTGCTAGCTTAGGCTGGATCAGGCCTAAACCAGCACTCGGATATCTATCTCACAATCCGGGACCCCTTCCTCCTAACCTCCTGTCTGTTTGCTCCTTACCACTTGGCTCACCATTCCTTAGTGCTGCCTCAGATGCAGGAGAGGCTCCTGCCACCACTGCTGCACCAGCAGCAGCAAGCCTGGCTTCTGGCTGAGCAGCACTCCTGCTGTGGGAGTGCACTGACCACCAGGGGGCAGCTCCTGCATTGAGTGTCTTCCCCCGGGTGGTCAGTATGCATCATAGCAACCAGTCGTTCTGATCATCCTACTGTAAGGGTCGCTATACTTTAATTATATAGATATACTAGAGGCTCAGTGCACAAAACGTGCATGGAGACAGAAGGGGTGACCCTCAGCCCAGCTTGCACCCTCTCCAATCTGGGACCCCTCTCACAACTTAGGACTGCTGGCTCCCAACTGCTCACTTGCCTGCCTTCCTGATTGCCCTAACTGCTTCTTCCTGCTGGTCTTATCACCCCTCACCATCCCCCTGCCAGCATGATTGATGTCTTAACTGCTCCCCTGCCAGCCTGTTTGCCCCCAACTTCCCTCCTCTGCTGGCCTGGTCACCCCTAACTGCCCTCCCTGGTAGGCTTAATTGCCCCCAACTGCCCTCTCTTGCAGTCCTGGTCCCTCCCAACTGCCCTCTCCTGATGACCATCTTGTGGTGGCCATCTTGTGTTCACATAGGGGCAGGATTTTTGACCACATGGGGGCACCCATCTGGAGTTGAGTGATGGTGAATCTGCATATTACTCTTTTATTAGATAGGATAGAAGCCTGGTGCACAGGTGGGGGCCAGCTGGTTTGCCCTGAAGGGTGTCCCGGATCAGGGTGAGGGTTCCCTTGGGGCGTGGGGTGGCCTGGGTGAGGGTCCTGTGGTGGTTTGCAGAGTGGCCATGGCCCCTGGTGACCCAAGCGGAGGCCCTGGCATCTGGAATTTATTTACCTTCTACCATTGAAACTTTGTAGCCTGGAGCGGAGCCAAGCCTCCTGCTCGCTCATTGTGTGGCAGCCATTTCTATTGGGACTTATGTATCTTTTATAATTGAAACTTTGTAACCTTAGGCAGAGGCCTGGGCCAGGCAGGGTGTGCAGAAAGCTTTGTTTCCTCTATCGCCGGAGGCAACCCTAGCCTGCTCTCTCCAACTCCATGGCTGCCACCATTTCTGCTTGAATTTGTTTACCTTCTATCATTGAAACTTTGTAGCCTTGAGTGGAGGCCTAGGCTGGCAAGAGCAAGTGGAAAACTTGGCTTCTTCAGTTGCCTGGGAAACCCAAGCCTCCCTCTGCTCTCTGTGGCCTTAGCCATTTTGGTTGGGTTTATTTGCATACTCTGATTGGCTGGTGAGCATGGCTGGTGGGTGTAGCAGAGTGATGGTTAATTTGCATATTATTCTTTATTAGGTAGGATATGTGTTTGTTGATAATTTTTTTTTTTCTTGCTTATATTTTCACTTAGTGTGTGTGTGTTTTTTGGAAGAAAATACATTCTCAGTTTTAATGACTGCGTTATATCTATCACCAAATTTATATGCTAATTATTCTTTTCTTGATTAATATTTAGGTTATTTCTACTTTTGAATTTTTGTTTGTTTATTTACTGTCATGAGCAATGCTTCAAAAGACAAATTTGTAGACAAATTTCTGCATCACATGAAAGAAATGGATGGCCCTCTATTGAGCCTATACAAATATTAACTAATATATGTTACCCCTGTACTCACTTCCTGTTTTAGTCTGGGCTGTTTTATTTATGCTGTGAGTTGTGTTACTTATGCTTATTTATGCTTCTCTACTTGATTCACCCGAAGTTAGAGAGGCAGGCTAATTACTCATTATGGAATTGCATATTTTACTATTTTAACTTTAATTTATTAGTGTTCTTATTTATACGTTTTGATCTAATGAAATACAAAGAATAAAGATTCATGGTATTTATATCTTTGATAGCTATTTTGTGCTGCACCAAAGCAGTGGCCAACGCTTTCTCTAAAGTGCCAGACAGCAAATATTTTAGTCTCTCGGGCCATATGGTGTCTCTAACAATTGTCCCACGCTGTACTTGAATCAAAAGGCACACTTGTATGTATTTGCATAATTATCTTATTTTCTTTCACATTTTCAATATTTTTGTTTATAATTTACCTAATTTTTGCTTTTTACATTTTGTTATAATTTTTATACTTTGGAAGATTTACAGTCTATTTTTCCTTTCTTTAGTTGATTATTTTAAAACCTTCAGTACTATATGCGTAAGCATATCTTCCTTGGTTTATTTACTGACTTTGGAATAAAATATGAGGAAATAAACAAACTTATTTGAAGCCCATCTTCTGTCTTTTTGTACTTCTAGGTTTGACTAGTATTTAAAAGATACATTGTTTTCTCCCAACATAATTCCCATAGCTTTCTATTGTGTTTTGATTATACATGCAAACTCATGAAATTTTCAACACGCTTTTTTAGAAAGAAAAAAAAAAATTACCTAGATTCCAGAAAAAGAAATTTAAAAAAACCCACATGCATGCTGTGTATCTTCAATTCTTGCATTTTTTTTTTTTAAACAATTCTTGAACATGTGGACAAGGCTCCTTTTGCCTTCACTTTTGAGCAAAGCTGTACCCTCAAATTCTTGGCGCACACTTTGTTCCCATGAAGATTTTGTGGAATTTCTCTTATTGTTTTCTGATGATGCTGGGAAGTATTTAGCTAACCTGAATTGTTCTCTCTACTATCTTATTAAACTGGATTGAGAAAAAATTGTCCGCTTTTTATAATGATTTTTGTAGCTTCAAATGGCTATATCTTATTGTCCTTTTTCAATGTTTTTTCTAAAATGGCACATATTTTCTATCTACAGATTCAAGTATCCTTTTTTCAAAAAGTTTTCCTGTTTTATACTTGCAATAGTTCTGTTTTATTTTTTGCATCCTCCATTTTAGATATAACATGTGTTGAATTAACATCTTTAGTTTTTAATATCTATTATTTTTTTTTCTTCTTGTTTTTAGCACTCTATTTTTTTATGCTATTCTACTAGGTGTTAACAAGATTCCTTCCCCAACCCCATATCCTTAATGCTGTTTCAGCAGTGGCTTTATACATTTCTGTTTGTAAGGTGAATATTTATATCAATGGATTGATTTTTAAAAATTTAATTATTTCCTGGATTGCATCAACTGCTATTTATATTTTTCTATTATATTATTCAGCTGTATTTTATGTTACATAATTTGTTTGACATAATACAGAAATGTTTCTTTTATGACAAAATTATAATATGATTCTTCTTTTGACCTATACCCTTGTTATGCCTTGACTGTTATAATATTTCTTTCTTTGTTTTTCTGTAATTTATAACTTTACTCTGGCCTGCTTATCTTACTCATCATTGAGTGGAACATGTGTTTCACAAAATAGCTATTTTCTGAAGAATCTGCCAAGTAAACACTTGGGATATGAGCTGGTGAGATAGACTACCTGAATTTTACTATGTTTCAAATAACTTTCTGGTGGTTTTTGGTATGTAGGATGTTATAGGGGTCATATGTCCACATGTTCTTTTTCTGTTTGAGGGAGAGAGTGTCTCTGTGACTGACTGTGTAAGTCTCGATGCCATGAGTGTTTGTGTATGTTAATCTTTATGTCCACTCAGGTTAGTGAAATCTGTAGCTGCTTAGCCCTAGTCCACCCACCACATGTGCTGGTACCACCTCAGAGGCAGCCTGCTTCTGAATAGGGACAGCCTTTCAGAATGATGCTATGCCTAACCCCCCCTCCCCCCGCGGCTTGTCCACTGTGTCTCTTGGAGGTGTGCGCTGTGGGGGCGCATCTCTGACATGCTCCAGATGTGGGTGTCCTCAGCAGAGAGCTTTGCCAGACCTTTTAGAATAAGCCTCCCCATTTTGGAGATTTCAGCATATTGCTCACATGTTTAAAAGTAAAAGACAATTCACAATACTTGTTTGCCTTTTCAACTCTTCAGAATTGATAACCATAGACACACCCTACACTTCGCCTGAGCCTTCTTCACTTCTCTCAATGGCAGCAGTCTGCTAACCCAGGGGGAAAGCTGAACTCTTTCTTTACTCCTCTTATTCTTTCCTACAAACATGTCTAATTCTTTAAAAAATCTTATTAACTCTACTTTTACAATACATGTATGTCCATATTCTTATTACTTCTCACTGCCTCTGCTATTATACATGAGATATTGTAGAAGCTTCTTAATACATCTTCCTATTTCTATCTTTGTCTCCTCAAGTCTGTTCTCAAACCAGCACCTTAATGATTATGTTTAAATAATAGTTAGATATCATTCTAACCCCAAATCTTCCAGTGGCCACCCATTTCACATACTGCTAACTTCTAATCCTAAAAAGAGTTTATATTTTTGTAGGTAGGAATTGGAAATGGTCATAAATAAAAATCCTTAATGACTTCAGGTCCTGGCATTCAATGACACATATCAAGAGAGCTCTGAGGTAGGACACACTGGAAATTTAGTATTCATGTATGTTCTAGTGGAAAAATCATGGGGAAATTATTTAAAAATATATATATATATATATATATATTTGTATTTGTATTGATTTCAGAGAAGAAGGGAGTATGAGAAAGAGATAGAAACAACAATGATGAGATAGAATAATTGATTGGCTGCCTCCTGCACATCCCACACTAGGGATCCAGCTTGCAACCCGGGCATGTGCCCTGACAGAGAATCGAACTGTGACCTCCTGCTTCATAGGCCAATGCTCAACCACTGAGCCATGCTGGCTGGGCCTGGGAAAACTTTCTTTACAGGAATAATCTCACAAGTATTAAATGAGACTAGAGCATCTATATAATTGTAAATTGTCCAAGTTTAGCACATAGCCCAATAAATATTTTATTTCCCATTAAGCACTTTTTAATATCTACCAACTGCATAAAATGTACCTTTATAAAACCAAATGTGACATTTTCATTAGAATATGATCTTAAAGCATTCCTAAAACATTTTGTTAGAGAGAGAGAGAAGAGGCAGAACAAATTACCTCTTCCTGACTTCACGTTCTCTGACTGCCACAGTGGATTAAGTAGAGACTTAATGGGCATAAGCTGTCAGAGGTACAGGCTTGAAGATGGCAGGGGCAGAGATATAACAAATCCTTATAGCACAGGTCACTTTGCTTTAAAAACAGCATAAAAAAAACAAAACAAATAGAGCCCTGCTGGTATGACTCAGTGGTTGAGCTTTGACCTCTGAACCAGGAAGTCACTATTCCTAGTCATGTCACATGACTAGGGGAGGAGGATGTGCAAGAGGCAGCTAATCAATTCTCTCTCATCATTGATGTTTCTATATTTCTTTCCTTCTTTGTTTCTCTGAAATCAATAAAAATATTTTTTCAAAAATCCAAATAGAAAATGTAACTAATTCTACAAAAAAATACATTTTCATTTATAATCCTTTTATTATTTTTACCTCCTCCTATTTTTATCCATTGCTTTAATCTCTTCTATTTTTAATAAAATTAATGATCACTGGAAAGCAGGTTATTTTTAGACTATTAGTACTCCAAAGCTATGTGAAATTATGAATCATTCCCAAACATGAAGCATTAAACTCACACTTGCATTATGTGTTTTTTGTTTTTGGTATTTGTTGTTTCTGTTGTTAGATTTACATACAACTTTCCTCTTAGGAGCTCAAAGGAAATAAACAACTATGCTCTATACTCCCCTCCACCTCCATTGTCCGTTGTGCATCTAGATGCTCTTTCTGGGCTTGTTAAATAGGACAGGAGGTAAGTGGAACAGGTCAAAAGAATATGGAGAATATGTAAAAGATTTCTCAATTTCTTCACTGTGTATTCTCCCTATAAATATTTTAGGATTATAGAAGTAAAAATAGTTGAGCTAATCAAAGCATCTGGATTATAATCAGTGTGCTCCTCCCTCATTTATTTGACTTTATTTTCAAAATTAACCTTATTATTTCAGGTATAATAAGCTTCACACTGCTCTCTCTACATGGCACACTCATTTTCTCTTTGGCTTCTCAGCATGACCCTATCTTGCCAAGTCCTTACATATATAATTATATGATACTTCCAAAACTCATTGACTGCAAATTTCTCCCAACTTCCATTACACTTAAATTAGTGCAGATGCTACAAGGATTGGGCAATCGACCATCACCTCAAAAATGTGAAATGGTGTCATTGTGGTTATTAAATAGGGAACTGATATGGTTACTTTTGTAAAAGGACAAACTATCAGACACTTAAACATCAAAACAACCCAAATATAAAGAATGTATGGCTAACATGGAGATTCTATGTATTAGAATTACAAAATTCTTCAAATGTGTTGCTCTGCCAGTTCAATATATGCCATCTTTTGAAGCAAAGGGGTCTTTCTGGCTTTTGCTGCTACACATTCAGCGTAGCCAGCATCATTTGTGCTAAGGCCATCAGGAGGTGCTCACCGAGTCCATCCACAGGAGCATTGGGAAGATTTTGAATGCATGACCAACACTAGCTGCAGTCTTTATTAGATGGTCATATGTCCAGATGGATCTTGTGGCTCTGAATATAAAAAGAAGTAGGGGAAATTATACTGGAATACAAAATTCCGTTTACCCTTTCCATCCATGCAATCTGTCTCTAGGGAGAGAGTTTTCATCTTTCCTATTCAAGATTCCAGCATAATTTGTAATTATTTTTTACTGTGAATTATTTAATTGAAACTTTAAACATTGGCCATATGAACTCCTTTTAGCATGAACTCATATCTCCAAATCGTATCAAAAAGGGATGCTGAGTTTCAGAACCTGTAGGACTCTGGGCCAGAACATGGTAGATTCCACTATGGGAGCAAGGTGCCTTGGTACCCAACTAGTCAGCCTCTTCTGTCCAACACATCTCTGCAAACCATGTGCCAAGAGAACCCATTTTACGTTGTAAATTCTCTCTCTTCCAGACTCAATTGTAGTCAAATGAAACCTAGTTCCACGGGCATATTACCTGATGAGAAACAGAATCCTGGATTCTCATTTATTCTGCAGAGGTAGCTCAGTTCTCCATCCAGAGTTTCATGGACTCCAAACACACTAAGTCATTGGTATTAGTGACCTTCTGAAACCTATTCATATCACTTCTTCCCCCAGCATATATGTGCTTTACCACAATCAGAGCAATAGCCATAAAAATATAATGAATTGACTTTTAGTGCTTATATGAATATTAAAATAAATGTTATTTTAGGTGTTGTGTCATCTTTTCAAATATGTTAAAAGGTTCTTTAGAGAAGACTGTTTCTTATATGATAAGCTCGACTGTTAATAGTTTTCAATTAGTGCTCATGATTTGAATATTTTATTTTATACTTTATGAATATAGCCACATAAAAAGGAGATATATGTACTACTATATGTAATACTTTAACAATGAAATATCTTTTTGAAAAATGAATATAACCATATGACCAATAGATAACAATTTGTATGACATGTAGGAAGTATTAAATGTGATAACTGTGTTATCTAATTTATTTTCAGGAAGATCCTGCTGTATTTCCTTCAATGAGTACATTGACTATTCAGATGAAGATACTGATGCTACAAATAAGAGATATACTTAAGTTTATTCTGAGACTAAGTGGAAGAATTCTCAAATTAAGGATTTGAGGATTAAATGGAAAGTCTATGCAGGCATTGGTACCAGTGCACTGTTATAATTTTTTAACTTAGTAAACCAAAATAGTATTCCCTCTACAATTCTTCTAACTTATTTATTACATATTTATTGGCTGTAAGAATACTGGATTTGTCATGTAAACCTTGAGGGGGAAAAAAAGACAACTACTAAGAAGGGTTTCTGGTGTTTAACTGAGTTCAAATCTTAAAAACTCGAGCCCAGCAACCATTTCACCACAGGGCCCTCTAACACAAACTGCACTTCAGAGAGAAGCCTGCACTGCACTGATGCCTGCCCTGTGCGCCTGCCATCAGAGCCAGCCCTTATGAAGGAGCTCCTAGAATCCCATTTCAACCAACAGGACTGAGGCTGTCCTCATGCAGTCATAGCTGTGCTGCTCCAGCCAACCAGAGTGGCTCTGTTCTCACCAATCAGCACAGTTGGGTCATTCAGACTTTAAGGATTAGTCTTTATTTGCATGAGTATGGATCAATAAGGGGCAGGGGCTAAGATTTCTGTCTATAAGTCAGATCCCATCTGGCACTTTCTCTTCCCATGAATCTGGTATCTCCCTGGCTGAGCTGAATCACTGAAGATATCTCACCGGGCCAGACCAGAGCTGTCAAGCCAGAGAACGGCCTGGTCCCAAACCTGCCTCACAGCCATACTGTTGTCACCACCATGCTTTTTCTGATGTGCCACAGGCATGCTGTTTCCACAGCTGTGCTGTATCGTAACTAAGCTGTTTTTCCATGAATAAAGTTTTCATCATTTCTGTTGGTGTTGCATTGGCTCCAACAACCATTGGTTCACAGTCAATATATCAAGGGTCAATACAATGAATAAATATTTATTTTTCTATTATTCATGAATAACTATCATTGTACAATAATGAACAAAAGTCTATATTAACTTTATATTATTTAAGATATCTTTTAATAGAAGTTGCAGAGATATCTATAGGATGGGACAAAAAAGTAAACTTATAGTTGTATGTGAAACATAGAGTAATTATTATTATTCATTAATTACTGTATTATTTTCCATATAAAAAACTGTAGCCTAGCCAACACCGGTCCCAGGTTCAATTCTGCTCCAGGGCATGTAATTCGGTTGCAGGCACATTCCCAGTAGGGGGTGTGCAAGAGGCAGCTGATCAATGATTCTCTCTCATCGATGTTTCTGACTCTCTATTCCTCTTTCTTACTCTCTGTAAAAAATTAATAAAATAAAAAATAAGAAAATAAAAATTGTAGCCTACTTTTGCCCAACCCTGTGTAGTGTTGGAAAAATACAGATAATTGGTGTTAAAAGAGGGGATAAAAATATATTTTTGCATTATCCAATGGTATTCCCTTCCATAAGGCATTGGGATCACAAAATTACAGAAACCTTTCTTTTTTTTTTAATGTTTTTTTTTTAAATTGATTTTAGAGAAAGAGGAAGGGAGAGGGACAGAGAAATAGAAGCATCAATGACAGAGAAACAGCATCAACTTGCTGCCTCCTGCACACTCCCTATTGGGGATCTAGCATGCTACCTAGGCATGTGTCTTGACCAGAATTGAACCAGTGACCTCTTGGTTCATGGGTAGATGCTCAACCACTGAGCCATAGTGACAATCCAGAAACCTATTTTAGAGTTGACTTCTTTATTGTGTTTTTTTCTCCCAGAATTCAACATAGATGCTAAAGTGTCTTTTCTAGAGGAAGTTCCTTAGAATGTGTGTCTAGGTGCACAAACGTGGGTCCACATTCCTATTCTCCCATTTGCTGGCTCTAAGACATTAGGAAAGTTATACAACCTTCCCAAAACTTAGATGTCCTGTGAGAAAAATAGCGTAATATTAGTAACTGCCTGTATATTTCAATAAGGATAAATGCAAATGTGAATATAAAATCTTTAGCAGAAGAAACAACTTTACTATTGAAATAAATGTTAGGTAGAATTTCTATTTTCATTAATTATCATAAGTGGAACTTCATTAATATCCTTCCTCTTAAAAAAAAAAATATATATATATATTATTGATTTTCCACAGAGAGAAAGGGAGAGGGATAGAGAGCTAAAAACGTGGATGAGAAAGAAACATCAACCAACTGCCTCCTGCACACACCTTCTGGGGATGTGCCCGCAACCAATGTACATGCCCTTGATCGGAATCAAACCTGGGACCCTTCAGTCTGCAGACTGACACTATCCACTGAGCCAAACCAGTTTCGGCAATATCCTTCCTCTTTACAATTTTCTAAATCTAGTTACTATTTATGGTCATACATACCCACAAAAATAATTTTTCTTGTAATGAGGACTTTTAAGATCTACTCTCTTAGAAACTTTAAATATGCAATGCAGTGATAGCAACTATAGTCAACATGCTGTACATTATATTTACATTCCTTCTTTTTCTTTAATTTATTTTCATTATTTTGCTAATTTCTTAATCAACTACCCAATTTTCCTGATTGTTTAATACAATAGTTAACCAGTATCATTCAAGCCTAGACTATTATTTTCTTTAAATGCAAAAAAAAAAGCAGAAAACTGGAGATTCTTTGGGCTACTTAGGGGCTCAGTAATGCATCATGAAACCCCTACTCTATAAAGGAAAGCATTCTCAGTTTATGCCCCATGAAATAATCCACACTGACATTTTTAAAGTGAAGTTAGCATACTTTTTAACTTGAACTTTCTGTTGGTTTTAAATGTGTGTTTTCTTAGAGATTTGAATTGCCATTCACTTTTGTACACACAAATGAGGGGAAAACATTTTTATCCTAGTCCATGTGGGTACTATAAAAGAGTAGTATAGATGGGCTTATAAGCAACAAACATTCACTTTTCACAGTTCTGCAGGCAGGGAAGTGTAAGATCAAGATCTATTCGTTGTCTGGTGAGAGTTCCTTTCCGGATACATTGTTATGCCGCACATGGTAGAAAGGGCAAGGCAACTTCTTAGACTTCTTTGCTGAGGGTACTAATCCCACTCATGAGCTATCGGCCATCAGGACATAATCCACCTCCATAGGCCTTCAAATGTCATCACATTGCAGATTAGGATTCAACATTTGAATTTTGGAAGGATATAAACATTCAGTCTATAACATTTTTAAGTTTTTTTCCTCTGAGACAGAGGTTTTAAAGTATTTTATATATGTCATGGTTCAGGGTTATCACAATAAACTTCTGAAGTGAATATTATTATTCCATTTATAAAGCTTCCAAATAACAGTCATTTAATAATCAACAAAGCTCAAGAACAGTCGTTTAATAAACAGTGAAGCCAGATTTTTACCCAGGGAAGAATATCTCCTTAGCTTTATCATTTACAAGATTTTTTTCGGAGGAGGAGAAAATGGCAACTAAGGAGGCAGATAGGCAGAGCATCTCATCCCGGGACCAGGCTGGAAATACAACTAAGTTGGAGAACACCAGCTCTATCAACCACAAGGCAAAATTCTATATTATACTAATTCTATATTAAACTCTTTGCTACCTTTTGAAATTTGATTTGACTTAGTGTTTGGTTTAACTGGCCACTGTTTTCAATTTACCAGATAACTAGATTATGCTTTCCTTGTCAATCAGTTCCCAGCACATAAATTTATCTTAATAGGCAAAAATTATATATAAATTCCTCTTCCCAAAGTTTTATATAGAAAGAAGAGAGAGAGAGAGGAGAGAGGAGAGAGAGAGAGAGAAAGAGAGAGAGAGAGAGAGAGAGAGAGAGAGAGAGAGAGAGAGAGAGAGAGAGGCTGTAGGGCAGGAGAGGGTGGAGAGTGGGGGGAGACAGAGAGAGACCTAAACACCTGGTTTATGCATGAATGCTGCCTGAGCCTCCATAGGCTTGCTTCAATCCAATCTCCCTCCATGAGAAATGTTCAAGAGTTGGCTGAGCTTCACTGACATTTGAAATTCTTAACAGGAAGCTCAAATGGTCCATGCATCACTCACTTCTAATAAGCTAATCACACTTAGAAACGTAATGTGTTACAGTAATATTTTTAAGAGAGGGGAGGATACATATCCCTTAAGAATCCTTGCAGGTGGGGAGACGATTTTCAACTACCCCTAAGTTAGTAACTGAGCAAAATAGAACAAATATAATCTAATGCACCCTTTGAAACCTCCTTTTGCAGGAATATCCAGCTGTGATTGAATTTCGTCATTAAAGACTTCAGTAGCTTCAGCTTCACATACATTTGACCTCCTCCACTTTGGTCATCTGCAGGCTGGTGAAAAGGAGGCCGACCTCTGTGCACAAATTAAACAAAAGACAGAAAAATGTTCTACATTAAACATTTAAAATGCACACACAATCAAAACAATCTGAACTCTGCACTTCCCCACCTTAATTTTCATCAGCTGGTGCAGCTGTGCACTTCCCACAGAGCAAAGTCTCACGTAGGGGCTTTAATTAAGTCATTATGCCCTGAGAAACAGGTATAATTACGAATCTTCTCACCATACTATTTTGAGTTTCAAAAATAGCGGCTGAGTGGTTTTATTTTTATTTTTTTTTCAAAATGCCATGGGGAGGTTGCGGGGGAGGCCAGCGACAACAAACAAAACCTCACCGGAGGGGAAAACTATCACACCCCCATGACAGAGAGTTACATGAGATGGATCTAGAGAGGTATCACTTGGTCCTCTCAAACTTTCAGCAAGAACCACCCGCAAGTGGTCAAGGGCATGTGGACACAAATGGAGATTGCCCTAAAAATAAATGACCAAAAGGAAACCAAGGCTGGACAATTGACCTTTCTCCTATCTCACAGGATGCAGCACATGCCTGTGGTAGGGACAGACAAGATGGGGAAAGATGGCTCACCATCCTCTTTCATCTCTTTATGAGAAGCGCAGTAACAGTTTATATTTGGTGTGCTGGCATGGAAAGTTCCAAATAGGAGAAACATATTCTAGAATAGAGGTGTCGAACTCAACCAGAGAAGGGGCCAAAATCTAAAATCCAGCCTAAATCGTGGGCCGAATGGTTTACTGAACAGTCATAAACTGACAATGTCATAAACTGACAGAGGAGTGCAGTGATGACAGCGCGGTGCGGGCCACATTGCAAGGCCTGGCGGGCTGGATTTGGCCCGCGGGCCTTGTGTTTGACACATGTGTTCTAGAAGGTAACCACAGAGTTTGTTTGCATTTAACATCTGAAAATTTGAACAACCAAGAAATAGGATTTCATTTTTGTTGTAGCATTCAAAAATCTCTTTTCCATTGCTGGAAATGAATCTAGGCTCTTCCAGCTAATAAAGAAAACCAGTTAATATCAGAAATGGAATACTCTAGTTATGGGAGAAAATAAATTTTAATATGATCTGCCTAAAATAGCTAGTAGATATTGACAAAGCAGCATCTAAAGGCTGCTATAGTGAACTCCATGCAATCTCTGTGAATTCAGAAATAACGTCCTCCCAGGTATCCTTACCAGTTTAGAGCATGGATTAATTCATTTAGAAATGCAAGGCCTTTAGAGCTAGCATCTCCTCTTTAGCACAAAGCTCAGTGACCTCCACATGTGTTGTCTGTACTAGTTTTGCAAATCTATGTTTATATGCAAATTATTTCCTATATACTGTCTTTTCATTGTTCTGATTCTGATGTTCACCTCTCTCAATAATAACATGTCTAGAGAGCAGATTTAATATATTTGAATTTATGTGAACTCTTTAGCCTGGCCATTGAGATGTTCCCATCAGCTGACTCCACTCTAGCATTTTATCCTTTCTTCTAGATTGCCTCTGTGGGACCCTTACTTGCAGTTAAGTTTGTCAAATGAAATATAACATAGCAGGTAAACTGGGAATTCCAATTACAAATCCATCTTTGCATAAGTTACTTAACTTCATTTTGTCATTTCAGATCTATAAAAAGGGGATAAAGGACTGGCCTCATTGAGTTGAAAAATGTGTTTTACTCATATAAAATGTTTACTGCCTGGTTTCACACACATGGTAAACACTCAATTAATGATAATTAACATTATTTTGTCACATACACATATAATTTTGTTCATTATACCTTATGATTCTTTGCTTGTCTCAGTCTTTCTATTCTTCAACAAGCAAATAGATTCCACTCTTTTGTGAAGACAATCCTGAGCTAACTAGCATAATCAGCCATATTTGCATTTGGAATTAGAATGCTTAGTAAAAATCTTGTCAGCCCTTTCGTATCTATCTATCATCTATCTATCTATCTATCTATCTATCTATCTATCTATCTATCTATCTATCATCTGTCTAAAATCCTAAGCGATCATTACAACTGAACAACCAGAACAACTGGAATGACCAGATGACCAGTCGACCAGTCACTATGATGTGTACTGACCACCAGGTGCCAGATACTCAACACAGGAGCTGCCCCCTGGTGGTCAGTGTGCTCCCACAGCCAACCTCTCACAGCCCCTCCCCAGGGCTAGCCAGCCCTTCCATCAGCCCCGATTGGGGGTGCCAGCTGGCCAATCTCTGCAGTCCTTCCCCTGTACTGGCCAGCCATTCTCAATAAGCCTTGATAGCCAGCCAGGTCAAGGGACCCCATCTGTGCACGAATTTACACACTGGGCCTTAGTAAAATATAAAAATAATGCACCTCATGTTAAAGACATGTTATAAGCCACTTTGTAACTCTCTATAATAACCATCACTCTCATATGTCCACTCTCTATATTCACACACTACCTCATTCCCCTCATTTCTTGATCACTTAGCATGTATCCCCTCGATGCCATGTTCTGCCTACCATTTATAACTATTTTTGTGACCTGGCATGTTTCTATTCTGATTTACTCCATTATGGACCAGGCGCCTGCATTTTTATCTGCATCCCATTAGGCTGAATTAGTTCTCCTTCCCTTCAAAATGGCCCTAAAGGTACAAATTGAAATCCTGGCACGTTGTTTTCAGGAAATCACACACTGAGTTACAGGACACTAGTTTTAAGAGATGTGCACACATTAAAACTTTCACTGCAGAGCTTGGTGTAAAGCCAACTAAACTCTCCTCTGAGTCTCCGGTTTACTAGTACCCCTGAGATCAGGCAGTGAGAGGTGTTAGCACTAGTACAAATTCAGGCTGATGCACCAGGGATTTATGAGGGAAAGGACAAGGTATTGGCCCATTGTCTGTGAAAATAGAATGAGGAGCATGAACAGGGAGTCCTTCTAATGTGAGTCAGAATATTTGCTTTGGCTTCCCCTGTCTCATTGACCAAGGCAAACCATGTTAGGCTGCTAACTTTAAAGTGAACAAGCTAGTGCAGTGTTCCCAGGTGCCTAAAATGGGAAAATATAGAAATTCTTGGCATAGCGGTTTTGAAGATAACTCTCAATTCTGTGCACATCTTAGCACTGGCCAATATACATACCAGCATATGGCACAATAGAAACATTTTGTTATTGTCAGATTACCTATTTTTCCCCGCAATTCATTTTCTGAAGTTATATTAATAACCCAATCCCAAACCAAAAGTTTCCTTCACACACACACACACACACACACACACACACACACAGGCTTTTTTTTTTTTTTTCTATCCTGGCTGCTTCTTGCCTTCCATACAATGTTTCTCTACTTCCACCTCCTACTTGTGTCGGACCAGCCAAGCAGCCACAAAGCTGGTGGATGAGTGAGACTGAACAGCAGGCAAACCACAGTGCTTCCCGGCTCACTGGCCTGTTCCAGCCCTTTCCCTGGGATGGGACATGGACTCCTCAGATGGAAGAGACTTTGGGTCCTGGAGGAAACGGCCGCATCAGGGATGTTTACCAAGGGACTGGGTCACAGGGCTTGTAAGACAGAGCTGACTGAGATATCCGACACAGGTATTTTGTGTTATTCGGCTGGTTGCCCAGGGACCGTAAGAAAAGACTGACAAACAATTAAGATTTGTTTGACAGCTGAGAAGACACGTGTGTGTGTGAAGAGCCCTGGTGGTGTTCTTCACAGGATATGTAATATGCTGTCTGTCCTCACACAGGGCTTGACGGAGGTTCACTAATGCTGCTCTGACGCTTCAAATAACCTCTGCAGGAAACCTCTCTGTTCTTCAGGGATCCTTATCGCAGGCAAAAAGAGCTGTTACATAGGCAATATTCATATAGGACATGTGTACACAATCCACATTTGGACTCATTAATCATTCTTATTATGGAAAAATATCCAAGGCTGTAAAATATAATGAAAAAGTATCTTGTTAAAATACTAAAATGTCCAAGAGAGTACTTAGGGAAATTAGATCGAAAAACATATGTTAAGTGCCTTCCAAATTACAATTTGTAAATAAATGCTTCTGGTTTAATCACATGGCAATTTATAGGGACATTTTGCTAAAAAGAATCACATTACAGTCTCTGACAAGAATTTGATAAAGATTGAGCCATATGGCTTGCTGCTTGAGTAGCTTTAGAGATTTCATTTGTCATTAATCTTTTTAAATACATGTTTTATTATCTTATTGAATAATTCTGTTTTTAAATCAATTTTGCAGTAAATTTTGAAATACTGTTCCATGTCCCAAATCTGGAAATCTGTTTTCAGCCTTCAAATCCAGCACTCTTTATGTCCTGACAGTTTTACAGTTTCCAGTGCTGGACAGCAAGGTGAACTCTTGCTTTAGGAAGAATATTTCCTGCGGCCATTTTGTAGATTTATCGGCTTCGATGGGAGAAGAGAAGCCAAAGCTCGCAGTGATTCTAGGTGCTGGTGCTCACAGAGGCAGAAAGAACTTGACCCCACAGTCAGCTGGTGAGTCAATCCAGTCAAGTGAACCATCAGTGCTGAGCCTGAGCCTCAGGTGTGATAGACATGAAAGGATAGATGAGTGAGGTCTGAGATGGGAAGTGATACAAAGAAACAGTGTTAAGGCAGCAAGCTGTGTTCCCCAACAATGGTTTACTCATTTTTCTAAGACACACGGCTATCTTTCCCCTAATTATTTTCCATCTAGATGGGATGATGAGCTAGGATTGCAGCAATGAAACATGAGTGGAAAGGACATGAGCAACTTCTCAAGCATTTGAAACTTTTCAGTAAGCCTTGACAGTCTCTCATTTCCATGGTCTGGAACACTTTCCACCACACAGGTAAGGACAACTATCTAGAAGTTTTGCAGCAGCAAGGTGGGAGGAACTTGGGACCCTGAATAACCCTGTGGAGAAAAATTTCCCAGCTGTCCTTAATAAACTAGACTGTCACGTTACATAAATAAATTTCAATTAAAATTACTGGTTTGTTTTCTTTTTTGGGGGGGGAGGGAATCTTATATTTTATACTATTTTATTTTACTTTATTTTATTGAATTTACTGGAGTGACATCTATATACAGTATATAAAAACCCAGCAACCAATACAGAACAACTGGAACAACCAAAAAGACCAGTCGACCAGTTGCTTTGATGTACACTGACCACCAGGGGGCAACGCTCAGTACAGGAGCTACCCCCTGGTGGTCAGTGTACTCCCACAGCAGGAGCACCACTCAGTGAGAAGCCAGGCTCACAGCTGGCAAGAGCAGTGGCGGTGGTGGGAGCCTCTCCCACCTCCATGAGCCAAGTGGTAAGGAGCAAGCATGCAGGCAGTTAGGGGTGAGCAGGTAGGTGGTTAGGAGCAAGGGGTTGATCCTGGATTGTGAGAGGGATATCAGAAGTTGGACATCCCCCAAGGGGTCCTGGATTGCTAGACCCCCCACACACACGCTTGCACAAATTTTGTGCATTGGACCTCTAGTAGGTAAATAAAATTATATGCATTTCAGGTATACAATTCTATGATAAATCATCTGAATACTGCATTATGTGTACACCACCCAAAGTCAAGTCTCTGTCTAGCACCATTTGTTCCCCATCTACCCTCTTCTACCTACCCCTATCCTCCTTTCCCTTTGGTAGTTACTATACGGTTGTTTGTGTCTATAAGTTTGTTTTGTTTTTGTTTTCCTTTTGCTTAACCTCTTCACCCTTCTCATCCAGCCCTCAAAAATCCTCCCCTCTGACAGCTGTCAGTCTGTTATCTGTGCCTGTGAATCAGTTTCTGTTTTTCTTATTTTGACCATTAGATTGCACATATAAGTGAAATCATATGTTACTTCTCTGGCTGAATTATTTCATGTTGCATAATACTCTCCAGGCCCATCCAGGCTGCTGCAAAGGGGAAGAGCTCCTTCCTTTGCATGTCTGACTAGCATCCCATTGTGTAAATGCCCCACTGCCTGTTTACCTGCTCAGCTACTGATGGGCACTTAGGCTCCTTCCAAATCTTGGTATTTGTAAGTAACACTGCAATTAACATGGGGTGTATATATTCCTTTCAGTTAGTGTTTCAAATGTATTTGGATATGTTCCCAGAAGTGGAATTGGTGGGAAAATGCAGTCCTATTTTTTTTTTTTTTTGAGGTAACTGCATGCTGCTTTCCACCGTGGCTGAATTCCCACCAGTGTGCATTCCCACCAACAGTGCACAAGGTTTCCCTTTTCTTCACATTCTGGCAAACACTTGTTGTTTTGGTTTTTTTTTAACTTATTAATGATAAGCATTCTGATATATATGAGGTGATATCACATTGTTTTAATTTGCATTTCTCTGATGGTTAGTGAGGTTGAGCTTCCCTCCTCTCCCCGCATAAGTCTATTGGCCTTCTGAATGTCCTCTTTGTAGAAGTATTTATTCAGGTCCTTTGCCCGATTCTTAATTGCATTGACTGTTGTTACGGTATTGAGTTATAAAAATTCTGTATAAATTTTGGATATTGAGTACTTATTAGATGTGTCATCATTCAGTGAGTTGTCTTTTCATTTTGTTGATGGTTTTCTTTGCTGTGCAACAACTTTTTATTTTGATGTAGTTTCATTTGTTTATGTGATCTTTTGTTTCCTTTGTCAGTGGTGATATATTATCAGAAAAAAATATTGCTAAGATAAATGTCCAACATTTTGCTATATATGTTTTCTTTTAGGGTTTTTATGGTTTTGAGTCTAACAATTAAGTCTTTAATCCATTTAGAGTTTATTCTTGTGTATGTTGAATGAAGGTGGACTAATTTCTTTCTTTCTTTTTCCTTTTTTTCTTTTTTTCTTTTTTTTTTTGACATGTACCTGTCTAATTTTCCATACATCATTTATTAAATGGACTATTTTTACCTATTGTATGTTCTTGCCTCCTTTGTCAAATAATAAATGAATGTAAAGGCTTGGGTATATTTCTGGGCTCTCTATTCTGTTCCATTGATCTATATGTCTGTTTTTATGCCAATACGAGGTTGTTTGTTTTTTATTTTATTTTAAATGTGTTTTTATTTATTTTAGAGAGAGAGGAGAGGAGAGGGAGAGAGATAGAAAAATCCATATGTGAGAGAAACATTGGTCAGGCTCCCTCCTGCATACAACCTAACCAGTTATCAAACCAGCAATGTTCAAAGTGCATGGTGCATAGGACAACACTCAACCACCTAGCCACATCAGCAGAGGCTCATGATGTTTTAAGTATACTAGAGGCCTGGTGCACAAATTCATGCACAGGTAGGTTTTTTTGGCCTGGCTGGCAATCAGGGCCTATTGGGCTGCCAGCTGCAGGGAGGGACTGCGGGAGGTTGGCCGGCCATGGGAGGGAAACACACTGACCAACAGGAGGCAGCTTCTGTGTGGAGCATCTACTCCCTGGTGGTCAGTGCACATCATAGCAACTGGTTGACCGGTCATTCGGTCATAACAGTTGCTTAGGCTTTTATGGTTCCAGATTAGGAACAGACAATGGATATATTGGGCCTTCCTCAGAACCCCTCCCAAGAAGCCCCAGAATCAGCATAGTTTGTGGCCAGGTTGAGTCCACACCAAAGCACCACCCACACCACTACAAATGACATACCCTTAGTGGTTACACTTGGCAAGATCTAGAACTCTGCTGAAGTAAATCTGCTCCATGGGGAGAGCCCACATAAAACATTATGTGCAATAGTCACAGCTATTACTTACAAACAGCCAGCCTGAGAGTCAGCTCTACCCACTGAGTCCCAGCAGCAATAAAAACTAAACTACAACAGAAATGTACACACAACCCTTACAAGTAATACCTCTGGAGCACCTGGTTCAGATGATCAGAAAGCGTGCACCATTGGGCCTCCCAGAATACTAATTACGTAAGCCACTCTGCCAAGACCAAGAAACATAAAAGATACAATTAATAAGTAGAAGCAAACACAGATAGTCAAAATGAAGAAACAATGCCAAAATAGGTTTGGCTCAGTGGATAGAGTGTCAGCCTGCAGACTGAAGGGTCCTGGGTTCGATTCCGGTCAAGGGCATGTACCTTGGTTGCGGGCACATTCCCAGTAGGGAGTGTGCAAGAGGTAGCTGATTGATAACTCTCATCGATGTTTCTAACTCTTTCTATCTTTCTCCTTTCCTCTCTGTAAAAAAATCAATAAAATATCTATCTATCTATCTATCTATATATATATATATATATATATATATATTTTAGAAATGAAGGAGCAAGAAAACATATCCCAAGTGAAAAAGCAGATCAAAACTCTAGAAAAAGTTCTAAATGAAATGTAGACAAGCAATATTCTAGATGCAAAGTTCAAATCACTGGTATAATCATATAAATGAACTGAGAGAAATAATTAATGAACTCAATGAGAACAACAATAAATAAATAGGGAACATAAAAATGAAGAAAGGGGACAAAAAAACCAGAAATAATGAATGTGATCACTGCAATAAAGAATATATTCAGAAAAAAATAATATATTAGAGGGTATCAATAGCTGATTAAATGAAGGAGAAAGTACAATCTGTGATCAGTAAGACAGTTAGTGAAAAACACCCAAAAAGAACAACAAAAAATAATTTTAAAATGAGGATAGTTTAAGAGATCTCTGGGGCAACATCAAGCATAGCAACATTGACATCATTGGGGTTTCAGAAGGAAAAGAGAGAGAGATCAAGGGATTGAGGAACTATTTGAAGGAATAATAATGGAAAGCTTCTTTAATGTGGTGAAGGAAATAGCCACACAAGAACAGAAAGCACAAAGAATCCCAAACAAGATGAACTCAAAGAGGTCCACACCAAGGCAAATCATGATTAAAATGCCAAGTTTAAAGACAAAGAGAGAAGCAAGAGAAAAGTAGTTAGTCATGTACAAAGAAGCTCTCATAAGACTTAGCTAACTTCTCAACAGAAACTTTTCAGGCCAGAAGGATTGGTACAAAATACTCAAAGTGATAAAAAGCAAGAAATGAACTACAACCAAGATTGCTCTGCTCAGCAATGCTTTCATGCAGAATCAAAGTAGAGGTAAAGAGTTTCTCAGACAAAAAACAAAAAAACAAACAAACAACAAAAAACAACACTAAAGTAGTATATCACCCCTAAGTCAGTATTACAGAAATATAAAAGGGACTTCTTTAAGAACAGATCATATACAAAATATGTAAATGTTATGTTAAATGAAATAAGCCAGTCAGAGAAAGAAAAATACTACATGACTTCACTTAATATATTGAACAAACTAAAGTAAATTAGAGATAGACTCATAGATAGATAGCAAGCAGACAGCTTTGATGAGGAAAGAATGTGGAGGTAGTGATGGAGAGATTGAGATAAAGATAAAAAGAGAGAGAGAACGCATGGACATGGGCAACAGTGTGGTGATTTTGGGGTGAGGTGGATGGGTAGAGGTGAAAGAGGAAATAGAGAGGATAAATACTGATGAATAAATTTTTAAAAAGGTAAGTTGCAGAATTTAAAAATATAAAGAAGAAAATATAAGAAAGAAAAAGTTCTCACTGAAAAAAGCAAACACACAGTTAAAGCAATGAATTGACCAACCACAAAGTTTAAAAGACAAAACTAGGAAGATCATATGAAATTACAAGTTTACAGATAAACTCAATCACACATACACAGAAGTAAAAAGTAATGGCTAAAAAATAACACTGAGGAAGAGAGAAAAAAATTAGTGATTTTAGAATGCATTCAAACTTAAGTAATCATAAAATTAAATTGATTTCTGTAAAAATAACTTTGTGTATTAGAAGCACATGGTAACCACAAACCAAAAATCTACAAGGGATACAAGAAATAAAGAGAAAGACATTCAACTATGTTACAAAGTCTCAGTTTTTTACCTTTTTGTTTTCTTATTCATTTCTTATTTTTATTGAATATATTGAAGTGGCATTGTTTAGTAATAAAATTATACAGGTTTCAGGTATATAATTCTATAGTACATCATCTATATATTGTGTTGTGTGTTTACCACTCCAAGTCAAGCCTCTTTCCATCAGCATTTATCCCCCTTTACCCTCTTCTACTTCCCATCCCACCCATTCCCTCTGGAATTCACCTTACATTTTAGCCCCCAGGCCTCAAAGTATGCTGACACATTGAAAATCAATTAAAATACCTGAGATTTCCCAAATCTGTAAAATAAAGCAATAATAATTTTTAAGAAAAAGAGAGAAAGGAATCCAAACAAACACTAGACAATTTCATTGTATCACAAGAGAATGAAGCAAGGAAATAAGAAACAAAGTAGAACTATAAAACTTATCAGAAAACATTTAATAAAATAACAATAATTATATACCTGCCAATAATTACTTTAAATATGAATGAACTAAATGCTCCAATGAAAATAGGTCTCAATAAATAAAAAGACAAGACCCACACATATACTATGTACAAGAGACCACTTCAGTATGAAAGGCACTGAATTTAAATGATGAAAAATATATTATGAAAATGGAAACAATAAAATCTGGTGTAGCAATATTTACACCAAAAATACAACTTTAAAACAAGGTCTTCAATAAGACATGAAAGACAGCACTTCATAATGATAAAGGAATCAATCCAACAAGAGAACATAAACTCTCCTAAACATCTACATAGCCAATGTAGGAACACCTAAATATAAAAAACAAATATTGATGGGAATATAAAGAGATCCTGGCAGTAACACAATCATAGCAGGGAACTTTAACACACCATTCACATCAATGGATAGGTCATCCAGGCAGAAAAAACAGATGGAAAAAGGCGTTCAAATTCATAAGGAACTCTTACACACACACAAACACACACACACACACACAACAACAACAACAACAACAACAACAAAAACAAAAAAACACACACACACAAATTCAATTAAAAATTGGGCACAGGATCTGAATAGAGGACATACAGATGGTCAATAGACGTGAAAAAATGCTCAATGTCACTAATCATCAGAGAAATTCAAATTAAAACCACAGCAAGATATCACCTCACACCTGTCAGAATGGCTGTCATCAATAAATCAACAAACAAGTGTTTGTGAGGATGTGAATTTACAATTAACTGTTGTTTGAATTATAAATTTCTGCAGCCACTATGCAAAACAGCATGACATTCCTAAAAAAATAAAGAGTGGAACTACCATATGTCCCAGCAAGCCCACTTCTGTGTATTTATCTGAATAAATCTAAAACACAAACTTGGAAGAGACATACACAGCCCTATGTTCATCACAGCATTATTTACAGTAATCAACATATGTCAGCATACATAGTTCATTGATACAATATACAATGAAATATTACTCAACTATAAAAAAGACTTAAATATTGACATTTGTGACAATATGAATGGGCCTAGATAGTATCATGCTAAGTGAAATAGAGAAAGACAAACCATATAATTTCCTTGTATGTGAAATCTAAAAATAAACAAACAAAAGGAAACAGACTCACAGATAATGAGATTAAACTTGTTGGTTGCCAGATGGGTGTGTGATTGGGGAAAAAGGTGAAAAGGGGAAGGGAAACAAAGTCACTTGGTTCAATGTTTTATAATCTCACTCAGCCTGATAGGGAGAACTTAATGCGGCAGCATATTAAGCACCCTGGGGACATCACTCTTCCTGGCACATGAAAGGTTAAGCTGGTAATGCATATTAACAGGAGGAGTGGGCTTGCCCTCTTGATAAAGTCAGAGCAGTTATGAGTTCAGTGTTTGCTCCTACAAACCTTAGTTTTGGTTACCTGAACCACCCAACTTCCATTTGGCCTGTTCTCCTGGCTCTTCTAACAACCTAGGCATGTGGACTGAATCTCCCTTATTCAGGAACTGTCTTAGTGCCCTTTTGTGTCCTGATGGACATTAACGGAGTTTACCAAAAATGGCCAATTTAAAAACAAGGCCTAAGGAAAAGCTGCCTTTCAAATGCCCAATCATTGGTCCAGATGCTGTCAGAACTGATCAGTATCCTTTCTTAACTTCTCACTCAAACTAACTTCCTGAAACTTAACCTAGGACAAATGTCCCTTTATAATGTACTTATTCAAATACATCTGAAAGATATAATAGGAAATACACTCTTATAAAGATAACTAGAGGCCCAGCACACAAAATCGTGTGCGGGTACAGTCCCTAGGCCTAGCCTGTGATCAAGGCCATCTTGCCCAGCAGCTGACAGCCAGCCCCACTCCCTGCCACCATCCATCCTGGTTTCCCATTCACCAACCTACCATGGGAGCCTGTCAGCTGGGGAAGGGGCAGAGAGGTCGGCCATTCCTGCCTGCTGGCTGGCCCCACCCCTGCCTCGGATCACCCTCTATGTGTGGGGAGACTGGCAGGGTTGGGCCTAGTGCCACCTGCATCCCCTGCCACCCACCCCAGTTCCCAATTCACCATTGACAATGGGAGCCTGAAGGCTGGTGAATGGGACTAAAAGGTTGGCCTATTCTGCTCATTCGCCAGTCCCACACCCTGCCCCCACCCACCTCTGTTCCAGATCATTGCTGGCTGGGGTAAGAAACCAAGAGGTGATCAGTGCACCTCATAGTGACTGGTCAAGTGATCGTTCTGGTCATTCTGCTGTTATGGTCACTGGCTTTTATTATATAGGACTAGAGGCTCTGTGTATGAAATTCGTGCATGGAGGGGAGTTCCCCCAACTCAGCCTGCACCCTCTCCAATTGGGGACCCTTATGATTGGGCCTAAACTGGCGTCAAACATCCCTCTCACAATCTGAGACCACTGGTTCCTAGCTGTTCACCTGTCTGCCTGCCTGATTGCCCCTAACTTCCTCTGCCTAACAGCCTGATCACCCCTAACTGCCCTCCCCTGCTACCCTGGTTGCCTCCAACTGCCCTCTCCTGCAGGCCTGATGTTGCCCCCAACTTCCCTCCTCTACTGGCCAATTTGGTCCTATTTGGTCAGTTCCTATGCCAGTCAGCGTCAGAAGCTCCACCTCTTAGGCCGTCATTGGTTCCCCACAGCACCCACCTTTGGTTCTGATTGGTTGGTTCCTATGCAGTCAGCATCTCCAGGCCTATCTCTGTGCCTGATCAAAGAGGCGGGGCTTAACAGCAGTCCCCTACCCCCTTACCTATTCACCCCCACCCCCACCCCACCCCTCTCTGCCCCCTGCTGGCTGTTGGGGAAGACAAGAAAGAAAGAGGGAGAGAAAGAGAAAGGAAAGTACACTGATCAACAGCTTCCATTGAGGCTGCAGTTCAGACTCTGACTCACTTTCTGGGTCTCAGCCACCTGTACAATCAGTGCTGGGTCACCAGGTTGCAGCTGGGCAACCCAGCGCTGACTTCTGGATGGTCAGCGTTTGGTCGTGAGCGATCGTTATAATCCTGGGCTTTTATTATTATTGATGATAGGTATGAAAACACGTCAATGTTATGTAATTTAGGTCATGTAATAAGTGAGATAAAATTGCATGTACATTAGTAAAAAACACCAAACTAAAAGTCTTACCTGAGAAGAAAATAAAAATGGTGCAGGATACCAAATAATCAGAATATAACTTACAACAGAAGGTAATAAAGTGGAAAAAAAAACTTAATGGAATTCCTCTTTCTCTACTTTTTTTTTTTTTTTTTTTTTTTTTTTTTTGTTACTTTCTCTCCACAAAACATACAAGCGGTGAGAACCTAAATGAGAAACATGAATCTTTTAAGTTTTATACATTTTTAGACTCACTATTAGTCAGCTTAGCTTTTCTGTAGATTACCTTTTTCTATTCTACAGTTAAACCCTGCTCTCCTCAGCCTCTTCCCTCAATATAATTTAATAAGGTAGTCAGAAATGTCACTTTCTGCCAATTACATGGTACGTCAATCACTCATTCTATGCACAAATTATATGTGCTCTTGATATACTGACATCCCAAATTAATATGGAGAATAAATGTAATAATCAATTTTTTCCTCTTCAATGGAATAACATATTCCTTAAATGTGTTTTATTTCTGTAAATATGTAAAGCGCGCGCATGTGTGCACGCGCGCGCACACACACACACACACACACACACACTTAGCTTTAGTGAAATGCTTGTGCTCTCAAAGCTAAAAAACAAACAAACAAACAAACAAACAAACAAACAAAAAACTATGAGCAAGACTTAATATAATGTGCCCATGAGGGAATATATCATAAATCCACTGATAGGAAAGCACAGCACAGGTAATGCTCCAAAGACAGGCAGTGAGAAACTGAATCGATATAAGGCGAAGACACAGTGGAATAAGTGTGCACTAGATAAAATATCAAGCTAATATCCCAGGTAGTCTCCCTAAATAGAAATGTAGAATAATATTAAAATGCTAATGAGTACTGGGTACTGATATTTAAGAGTTGGTGAGCCCCAGCATGTGTAAAGTTCTGACTCTAAGCCAGTAGACTAAAAGCCATGTGCCCCTAATGCAATTTGATCACTACAACTACAGTGATAGCAAATTGGTCTCTGATAATTTATTTTAAATAAGCAAGCATTTGGTAAAAAAAATGTATATTAATGATATCTACTTTTAAATATTACTAATTATGTTCTAAAATAAAGAGATTGTGTTCTCATTTATGAATCCTTAAATGTAATCATCAAATGCATAGTCTTTTTCAGATTTTTTGTAATTTTACTTTCTGATAATTATACATGCCCTGAAAACAATATTTTAAAAAATCTGAGGAAATTAAGTGTTTAATTGTAGAAAATGCATCAGAACAAAATAAATTTTTTGCAATTATATTCAAAATATAAAACTAGTTTAATAATCTATCAATTGTTAGAAATTAAAATTTTTCTTATAATATCACATGTGTTATTGGACTCAATAGCTTTCAATAGAATTGCATGCTAACTGGAAGACAAAAGTGTGTGATGAGGCTACATTGTAAAGTTAGATAATATTTTTTAAACCCTCTTTCTTCTTTACCTCCTGTCCTTCCTACCAAATCAATGCTCTTTCCGACCTTGGTGTTCTTGGATAGTTTAGTGCACAACCTGTGGTACAGAATGTGGTCCCCTCATGTCCTAGGACTCATGCCTCAGGTAAGGTCCTGTGACTAATTCTGGCCAATAGTTTATAGAAGTAAGTTGTATAAATTACTTTCAGAGAGTTAAGAAATAAAACAAAGAAAATACCCTATGGATCCTGTACCTCTCACTTTTCCTGCTAGACTAGAGTTTGTGAGGCCCTAGATCCCAGATGGCATGACCAAGAAGATGCCAGCCTATGGTTATTGGGACCAATGCAACACCAATAGGAATCCCAAATTTATAGTTCTGTGAAGAAGGAAACATCATTCAGTGCAAAACACTGCACCATTGGCCTCTGTGCCTCTCTGCTGCTTTGCTGTATGGAGCTGGGAAATCACAGTCTGCAGTGGAAAGGGCAGGCACACTCCAGGAACTAGAGAGGAACTGGCTTATATAGACAGAAGTTCCCACACATTGATCCCTGATTGGTCCATCTTTTTGAAAATGAGGACTCAGAATCTTCACAGTTTGATAGGTCTAAAAGACACTGTCATGATTGATCAGAATAGAGACACTGATTGGCTGTAGCTGCAAAAGCTCTTCTTGGATGGTAAAAGAATCCTGTTGGTTGAAAAAGATTCCAGAAAGTCCCTTATAAGTCTGCTCACATGGCAGGAGCACAGGCAGGCAGGCAGTTCAGTGCAGAGGCAGGTGGCTCAGTGCAGGCTTCTCCCTGAACTGCAGTTTGCCTGAGAGGCCCCTGTCAGGCTTCTAGGGTCTGTTTCTGTTTGTTTGTTTGTTTTGTTTTGTTTTAATTTGAACCTAGTTAAACCACCTGAGGCCATTATTACTTGGTAGGTATCTTCTTTCTGAAGGTCCATGTTCCTGAATCTCTGCACAGAGGAAAGCAGCACTGGGGAGCTTCCCAGTTCCATCTCAATGTGATCTAAGCAAAATTTTAGCCCTTATATTAAACCAGAGGCCTGGTGCACACATTCGTGCACAACAGGGGCTAATTAGGTTGGGCCGGTGGGAGGAGGAGGCAGTGGGAGGTTGGCCATCCAGCTCTGTTCTTGATGGGAATGAGGGAGCCATTGGGACTGGGGCCCATCGGGGAGAGGGGCTGCAGGCAGTTCCCCTGCTAACCCCACCCCTGATGCGGTGGTGGTGGTGGTGGTGAGGGGGGATCAGAGGTCTGGCTGATTGTGGGGAGGGTCCACAGGAGGTTGCGGGGGATGATCAGGGCATTGATCCAGCCAGTTGGTTGCCACAGTGCACATCATAGCCACCAGTTTTTCCATCTTTCTGGTTGCTTGGCTTTCATATACCAGTATATAGATTACTGAAAATTCAGGGTCTGTCTGTTATAGAAGTTCCTGTTACTTATTGTGACTTCTACATAAATTGATCCAGAAGGGAAAATTAACTCTGAAATATGTTATATTTGCCTCATGTCCAAGTGGAAAACTGATCTTACAGGCCAAAATGTGGCAAATATGTGGATAAAACATACTAGGGCAACACTCAGGGTGAGGATATGGTTTTCCCATTCAAGTTCCAATACACCATTTGAGAGAGTGAGAACTGAGTGAACCAGTGGGGAGAAAGTGGAGAATGAAGGTACAGGTACCTGGGAACTGTAGTTGAAAAGGACATTATTAGCACAACTTAGGCATTTGGACTGACTGATAGATTAGAAGATTATAAAATAATGCAAGAAAATATATTGCTACCAAATATGAGTCCTTATTTAAAGTGTTTCACAATTTTAAAAAATGTGAAATAAGTACATTTGCTAAAATAAAATGTCTTCTTAGACTTTGCAAATCAATCATAGTTACAAGTATTTAGAAATAGGACACTGGCAAGAATGACTTTCATCCTGTTCCATTTTTCTCCTCAAAACATCTGTTCATTCACATGCTCCAGAGGTAAGATATTTAAATTGTACATCATAATCATTTCATATACCTTTACATTGAGAATTTTTTTCACTTAAGTTCTAATCTTATCAACTATATTCATCATATCAAATAAAACAATGTGTACATTTTACATTATCTTATAGCTGAATGTTGTACCCTTTTACTCATCTCTCCCTGTTTTTCTCACATCACTGAAATTTAAAAGCTAAGTGAGCAATATTTGAGTTAAATAGAATTCAAAACTAAGTTTATTTACCTACAAATATTTCATAAGTCACCTACCCCAAATAAGAATATGAGGAAAAATTAAGGAATTAAACCTGTGACTTCATATGTATCCCTCAATAATGTCTAGGTCATGGATGGCCACTTGGAAATTCTTCAGTTGTAGAATAATTCACATTTCTCCCACTCATCAGCTTTTACTATAAAATGAAAATGAAATATTATTAACACATTATAATCATCCTGTGTTGATTCTCAGTTATAAAACAGTAGAACACTCAACCAGGCTCAGATTTCAGCTCCCTGAGGGCCACAGTTGGGTCTCAAGTGTTTCTGAGCACTGTTCTGCAGTTTCTAGACAGAGTTTTTGGATCTCTTGCCTGAAATATCTCATCACAGCCAGTGTTTAAGCATGTGCTGGTTCAATACCAACTTTCTGTGCTTATGGTAGGCTTCTGGCAGGGGTTCAATTTCTCATAATCCTCTCATGTTCAGATGTGCTCTGTTACTTTGTTGAAGAAAGAAATATTTTGTTCTCTCTTGTGGGTTATTAGATAGCAAATGTGACAGCTTGTTTGGTGTTTTTTATTTTACTATGCCATCCTCGGATCTCATAGGTACTTGGATATCAGCCATAGAAATGGATTTTGGAAACACGCTGAATGAATTACAGCAGGCTACAGCTAAAATTGCTTCACCACTCTGCTCCCTACTATAGCTAGCATTTGAATTTGTGTCCCATACATATGCATCCACCTCTTTTACCTAGAAATAATTTATTTCTTTGTATTTTTTTAAAGACTTTCCTCCCTTTGTGAGCTCTTCAGATGTGTTTTAGTCAAGAGCTGGTCCTGGATCCAATGCTGCTCCTAGTGTCACCTGTAGCATTATTTTCACCGAATGGCTGGTAGAGGTACAGTTGGAGAAAAATCACTGCAGACATCCTTGGGCGTGTCTTTACCAGAGAAAAGCACTGTGGCCTCTTTTATGGGTAAGATATAATATCTATGCTGTAATGATGCAGTTTTTAGATTAGAGTTAAATATCTTTACTGAAAGTTGGGGTTTAATAACCCCAGGAGCAGCCTGGGGTCCACTGCTAAAGACCACAAATATGTCCATTCATTTCTTTAGAAACAAGTGCCCTTCCAGTTTCCTTTTCATGCAAGTGGGTGCATCTGGGCTGTGCTCCGGCTTGCCACTGTGACTGCACTGTGACCTGCAGTCTGTGAGAGAACAAGACTGACTAGTGCCTGTACCCACTGGCTGCAGAAGTGCTCCCATTTCCTATCCTTCCCTCAGTATGCAGCAGAAGCAGCATGCTGATGAGGCTGTGGGGAAACCTTCCTTCTGGACGCCGTCTTTCCCCTCTCTGTGTGCTGGACAGCAGGAGGCAGCGCTAAAGAAGCTAAGGCATTGTGCTCTGTGAGATAAGCCGGGCAGAGAATGAAAAACCTTGCAAGGCATCATGCTCATAGTACCTTTTAGATAAGAATCCAGAACAGAATAGAGCAGAGAGTTGCCAGGGACTGTGATGTGAGAAAAACAGGGAGAGATGAGTAAAAGGGTACAACATTGAGCTATGAGATAATGTGAAATGTACACATTGTTTTATTTGATATGATGAATATAGTTGATAAGATTAGAACTTAAGTGAAAAAGAAATTCTCCATGTAAAGGTATATGAAATGATTATGATGTACAATTTAAATATCTTACAATTTTACATGTCAATCATTCTTTAATAAATATGAAATTTAAAAAAGCAACACTAAAACAAAAGTTTTATTATTAGGAGGTAGCTGTTCACTATTGTTGGACACACACTGAAAGGTAAAATTCAGAGCTGATCTGTCACCCATATGCAGATTCTGGCCTCACAGCCTAATTGATATTTAGATTAACAGTTGCATCCTGTAGAAAAGAGGAAGATAACTAGTGAAGGTTAACCAGAAATTACACTTTGTAAAGATTGTCTTCCCTGAGTCATTTGGCTCCATATCTGACTGCACATATAAGCACAAAATGATTTCATAGGTAAAACAATTGGAAGAAGAAATTTATTAATGACATAAAATTAGCAAGGGGAGAATTATGTTGTTGTTGTTTTTTCATGCTCATTGATAATTGATTGAAGAGTATGGGAATTTATAGGAGAGATGGGTAAGCCTCAGAATATGATTAATTGCTAATTTTTACTTTTTCAGTTATTCCATAATAAGTAATAAATGAGAAATGAGCTAATCCCTAAAAATGGGAGGAGATAATGTGTATTACATGTGTGCATGTCTGTGTGTTTGTAGTGTGTTTAGTTCAGTGTTGCTTGAGGGAAATACAGTTGGGAATAAATGATATTAAGGTTTATTTCTACCTCTAGGAGTCAAAGAATTATTTAGAAAATCATATGGAAGTCACTGTTTAAATGCACTCATGTGTCTCTGGAAGCAGCTCTATTGCAGATGGTGGTGAGTCACTTCCCCTATTCTAATATGTAAAAAGCCAGGGACTACACGACTGAAATAACCAGATGAATAACCGAAGAGCGGGCTGTGGGGGGTGACCAGACTAACAAGGGGGCAGTGAGGGATGACCAAATGACCAAGCAACAATTTTGTGGGGTGGCCAGGTCAGTAGAGGAAGGACAGTTGGGGGTAACCAGGTCAGAAGGGGGGACAGTAGGAGGTGACCAGGCCGAGGGGGCAGGCAGTGAGCCACAATCAGGCCAGCAGGCAGGTGAGCGGTTAGGAGCCAGCAGGTCAGGATTGTGAGAGAGATGTCCATCTGAGGTTTATGGGCCTAAACCCTCAGTCAGGCATCTCACGAGGGGTCACAGATTAGAGAGGGTACAGGCTGGGCTGAGGGGACCCACTCCCATGCAGAGTTTTTACACTGAACCTTTAGTCTATATATACATTGACAGAACACCGGAAATCAGTTCTGCAATTAGTTCTGGGTTGCTTTGGTGACCCAGCACTGACTGCTGAGCAGGCTGTGGATCAGGCCTGGAGAGAGGTCTGAAGAGAGAAGCAGGGTCTGATCTATAGCCTCCATGGCAGCTGTTAATTAGCCCTTGCTTCTCTCTTTCTCTTTGGGCCCTTGTGGCAGCTGCTGATCAGCCCTGGAGATAGGCCCAGAGATGCTGACTGGCATAGAAACTGATCAATCAGAAGCAAATCTGTGTGAACTGTGAGGAGCCACTGGCTGCCTGGGAGGTGTAACTTTTGACACTGACTGGCATAGAAACCAACCAATCAGAACCTAATCTGGGTGAACTGCAAAGGCAGAACCTAAGGTGGGGGCTGAGGAAGGGTTTTTTAGGCAGTTGGGGGCAAGATAAGGCCTGCCGGGGAGGACCATTGGGGGTGAGATCAAGCCGGAAGGGAAGGGCAGTTAGAGGAAATCTGGCAAGCAGGCAAAAGCAGTTAGGGGTGATCAGGCAGGTTGGCAGAAGGGTTAAGGGCAATCAAGTAGGCGGGCAGGTGAATAGTTAGGAGCCAGGGGTCCCAGTTGTGAGAGGGATGTCTGACTGCTATTTAGGAGATTGAGCCTAAACCAACAGTCAGACATCTTCCAAGGGGTCCCCAATTGGTGAGGGTGCAGGCTGCACTAAAGGAATCCCCCATGCATGGATTTTGTACGCTGAGCCACTAGTTTGTAATAACAGTAATGAGAGCAATGCAACTCATCAGAGGCATTTCATGAGACAGGAAAAGTGCTGACTATAGCCAAGTAGAAAGAGCAATAAAGGGGACACCAGCATAGCCTGAAGGATTCCCGTGAAAACCAATGTGTCCCCAAAGTGTTATTTGCTACTTAATAATAAACATAATTTGAGAAAAATTAAAGCAAATTAATACGAATATGGGCAAAAATTAATCAAAACAATCCTACTAAATGGCAAAAGGCATCAATAAAAAAGGCAAAAAAATGTTTAAATTAAAAAGGTGCAGATTGAAAAAGAAGGAATTAAGTCCGTTCAGTGAAGAATTTTATCTCTTCTACCTTTGCAAATCTTGTTTCATTTTAGTTCTTACTCAAGCACTTCTTCCAGGAAACCGTCCCAGAAAATTCAGGATCACTTTAACTCAGCCTGTTTCCCGATGAAGCCTGTGTCTGTGTCTGAGGATTAGTGGGGAATGCCAGGGGCTAAGGGAGAAGCAGTCATACTTCTCATACTTATTGCTTTGAAGTACCCTTCTTCATAAACATCAACTGTACTTTTCCAGCTGCTCAGGATACAAAACTTACCATTATCCTTAATTCCTCCTTAAAACAAAAAGTCTGTCCTTTTTATTTTATTTTATTTTTTAATTTTATGCTTTATTGATTTTTTATAGAGAGGAAGAGATAGGGATAGAGAGTTAGAAACATCGATGAGAGGGAATCATACATCAGTTGCTTCTTGCACACTCCCTACTGGGGATGTGCCCGCAACCAAGGTACATGCCCTTGACGGGAATCGAACCCGGGACCTTTCAGTCCACAGGCTGGTGCTCTATCCACTGAGCCAAACCGGTTTCAACAAGTCTGTCCTTTTCAAAGTGTTTTACATTAATAATAATAAAAAAAGTAAGATAGTAAATAGTTCCCATATACCTTGTACCCAGTTCCCCATATCAATATTATTGTTATATTTTATCCTCATCCAAGTATATGTGGTTTTTGTTTGTTTGTTTGTTTTTTAGAGAGGAAGGGAGAAGGGGAGAGGGAAATATTGATAGGTTACTTCCCGTATGTGGCTGGAGATCCAATCTGCAACTTAAGCATGCACCCTGACCAGGAATTATACTCACAACTTTTAGGTATATGGGACTGTGACAGTACAGGTCCTTCCCTGTCAGAGTGGGGATGCCAGCCATTAGATGGAAAAGACACGAGAAGCCATAGGCATGTAGGAGAAACTTTACTGCAGACCAAGTAGCCATTGCTAACAAGGAGCCATCGAATAGAACAGTAGCTCTTAGTAGCTTACAGAGCAGCAGCACAAGCATAGGAGCCCAGTAAACTGGTCTACAAATCAGCCACAAGCATAGGAGTCCTTGCTAATCCAGTAGCAAACACAAAAGCTACAGGAGCCAGCTGTCTGCTATCAGTAGTACATTGTATACCAGCTTTGACAAAGGAGGATTCTTGTCAAATTAGTATTTTGGTTATAGAAACTTACGCATGCACAATGCATACAGTAAGATTGCTGTGTCCTTGCTTTTGCATCTGCATATGGCAAGTTGGCCTTGAACATCTGGCGTACTCTGATTAGGGTTCCCACACTCAGATTGGCCTTGAACATCAGACATACTGATTAGGGTTTCCATAGGGATAAAGTTCCAACCACTGTGCCTTCCAGCCGGGTCCAGTTTCCCATATTATTAATATCTTCATATTATAAATATCTTCAATTGTAACATCCTCACAATTAATGAACTGCTATTGGTACATTTATTACTTGAAGTCCATATTTCTTTCAGATTTCTTTAGCTTTTAACTAATGCTCTTTTTCTGTTCCATGTTTCCATCAAAGATTAGGCCTCCTCAGACTCCCCTTGGCTGTGCCTATTGATGACTTAGGCAGTTTTTAGGAGTCATGGTTAGGTATTTTATAGGATGTTCCTCTACAAGAATTTGATGTTTTCCTTCTGATTAGACTGAATTATGGGTTTGGAGAAATAAGAATCAAAGATAATGTATTATTTTTATTACAATATATCCTTGACACTGTATCATAAGCAAGACCAATCTATTAGTAAATCCCATGGGCTTTTCCAATGGTATATTTCTAAGTACAAAATAATTACCAAAACTACAACCAGCACCCTGGCTTATGCTACCATCATCATTCTCTTGGATGATTTTAGTAGCTTTTGAACTGATGTACCATCATTTACCTCTTCTCCTACATAAAAGGCAGAATGAGGGTTTATATGTATTATGTGCATTTGTGTGTGTGTGTGTGCGTGTTTGTGTAATTCTTACCAGAGGATATTTTTTTTTCATTGATTTTTTAGAGAGAGAGGAAGGGAAGGAGGGAGGGGAGAGAAAAAGATGTGAGAGAGACACATGGATTGGTTGCCTCACACACCAGCCCTAAAATTGCAACCCTGGTACATGCTCTTGACATGGAACCAAACTTGAACCACTCTAACCACTGAGCATACCAGCCAGTTTTTTTCTTTCTTTTTTAAAATGTAAGTTGTCATATCACTCCCCAGTTGAAAACCTTCCGTGAATTCTTATCTCACTCAAAGTAAAAGTCCTAAAATCTTTTCAATTAATGTATGTATGTATGTATGTATTTACCAGTATATTGCATTTATTGGGGTGGCAACCACTCACCTGCCTGTCTATCTGATTACCCCTAACTGCTTCTGTCTGCCAGCCAGATCACCCCCTAAGCACTCCCCTTTCAGCCTGATTGATGCCTAACTGCTCCCCTGACAGCCCGATTGCCCCCAACTGTCCTCCCCTGCAGGCCTGGTTCCTTCCAACTGCCCTCCCCGGATGGCCCAGTCATACCTTACTGGCCTCCCCTACCAGCCATCTTATGATGGCCATTCTGTGACCAAATAAGGGTGGCCATCTTTTGATCACATGGGGACAGCCATCTTGTGTGAGGGCATGATGCTCAATTTGCATAGTACCTCTTTATTATATAGAATAATTAGTAGATGCTCCCTATATAATCACTAACATTGTAAAGATCTGTACAATCTCTTGTTATACCAGATTCTAGTCACCAGTGTAATAGCCACAGAGATGTCTTGAGAGATAAATGGGATTTGTGGAATTAATCTTCTGAATTAATCAGATAAATGGATTTATGGAATTTATCATCCTCTGGAGGAAGATTAATAATTTAGTTATGAAGTGATTTATACAGATTTATTAGAAATTGAACACTGTTCCTAGATTTATAGCTATATTTCAATTCCAGTTATTTAAACAAAGTTTATTAAGGGATTCATGTATTTAAGGTAATATCCCAAATGTTGCAAGAGATGCAAAGAAAAACAGGAGATACTAATACCAAGAAATCTGCAATTCATTGCCATAAAATGAAATAGCTTGCTGTTCCCAAAACATTGGAGACCTGAAAATGAAAAGTGGTTGTGCAGAACAAAGACAATGAAACCTTCAGACTCACTCCCTCAGGCATGTTCCACCCAAGGCAATGGAATGGACTAGTCACTCAAAGAAAATGCAACATTCCAGGCCACCAAACACCGCCCCCCCTTGTGTAGTATTTTGTTTTCCATTTCCCACAATCTCTTTCTCTTACTTCATCCCATTTCATCTGCAATCGTCATGACTGAGAGGGCAGGGCGGGGCAAGGATAAACTCCTGACTCCACTGTGGGGCAGGGCAGAGTTATCCTCCATTTTGTGTAACTGGACCCTAGCCCTCACCCAACCAATCAGGGTCAGCCAAAGCAGTGACATCACCACCGGAGTAAAACCCAGGACTTGGTGAAATTCTCTCTCTTCAGGCATGCTGTGGCGTGAGTGGGACAGAGCCCATGCTAGCATGGAAGAGGCTCTTTTGTTTATTGGATTGGACTCGGCTCCTGGTGGTCCTTGGGGATCACGAAGTCTGGGCATAACAATGACAAGTAAACCATCTTTGACGCAGACACAGATGGACTTCCCAGCCTCCATCCTTGATTCTGGTAATTGGTCTTATAAATCATACACTCTCCTGAATAGATGCATGTGAGAAGAAAAAATTCCTCATTTTAGCAGTTGCATAAAAAAAACTGAAACTTTGTAACATTTTATAATCTTTTTTTTTATTATAGAACACATTTTAAAAGGTAAGAAAAACTAAAGGCAGCAGAAAGTGCTATAAAATATTTCACAGAATATTATCTGATGAAAATAGATAAATCCCAAAGCATTAACAAAATAAAAGCTTATCTCTCTCCCAGGGAAATGCCCAACGAATATTCCCGGTTAGGTTTTCCTCCAAGGGACCCACACGTGCTGGTCTTGCCCAGGGGTTTCAAGGTAATGGAGCAAATGCAAAGGCAAACACAGACCCTGAGGGGACATACCTGAGGGCTTTCACAAGCCAAGCTTTGTGTTAGTTATGTTCTATCATTGCTTAGACCTGAGAACCTGCTATCCTACCTGCTCACCTGGACCCCGAGGGACCCTCATGATAGTTTACCTGCAAAGAAGGGGCACATAGGATTTCACTTGAGCCAGAAAATGACCAGCCACAGACAACTATCAGCCTCTTAGTTCAGCAGACTTCTTTGAAATCCTTCAAACTGCTTGCTAAACTTAATGTCCAATCTACTGGGACAAATTAGGAAGTCTTTCTGGATTCCAAATTCCTCACTAATAGGATTTTTGACAATGAGAAACTGGCTCAGTATTTCCTCCTTTTCACTTTGTGTTGTGGACCACATGTTTGTGCTCCCAGCCTGCTGCTCCCCTCCCCCACAAAAATATCATAGGCTGAAGCTCTAACTCCAAGGTGATGGTATTTGAAGGTGGGGCCATTGGTAGGCGATTAGGTAATGACGGAGGGGCCAGTGGGTTTAGTGCCTATTTGACTAGTGTCCACAGAGCTTGCTCCCTGTTTTCTCTCCACAAGCACCTCCTGGGAGAGGCCAATCAAGCACACAGCTAGCAGGGGACTGTGGAAGCCAGGAAGTGACCCTTCACCAAAAAAAGAATCATCCAGTTTCTTGTTTTTAACACCCCCCCCCAACTCAAAAACTGTGAGAAATCATGTCTGCTGATTAAGCGTTAAGTCTATGTATTTTATTACAACAGTCTGAGATGACTATAACACTAGAAACATCACTCTCTTTTAAAATATCTCTGAAACTATATTGAGACTAAAGTGATGGCAGATGGGGTCTCTTACAGCATAAATCGTAAATAAATGGCTTTTGCTAATTCTGTATATGACTTGGCTTTATTTTTCTCAGAACTCAGTCATATAACCTCACCCAATTGGAAGAAGCACCTGAATGTGCCATCTAGCTATGCCCACAAAGTAATGAAAACTAAGTAGGTCAGAAGCTAGTCAATTGTCCCACATGAATCAGAGAGGCCGTGTATTTAGATACTTATTACGGTGATATTTATATCAGAAAAGTGTGCGAGTAAGCCCAAGCCAAATGCAGGAGTAGCCTTGCTCTTTCTTATCCCATGAGTGTCTGAACCAACAGCCATTCCTTCTCCCTGAAACAGGCCTCCTCCCGGCTCCTGTGACACACACTGTCCTTATTTTCCTTTCCTGAGGCCTTGGCGGGCTCCTCAGCCTCTGCCCAGTCACAGGTGTTCTGGCCTCGGCATTCTTTTCTCCTTTAAGCCATTCACCCTCTCCAATCCCATCAACCCCTGTAATTTTATTTTGTATAAATCCTGATGATTTTCAAACATTCTTCAACTATATGTAGATGAATATAGTTCCATAGACAATCACAATTTTTAAAAATGAGGAAATGATTCCTTTATTGAGGTGCTTTTTCTTAGGTTTTTTGTTTGTTTGTGTTTGTTTTTTTCTCAAAGATATAAACCTGAATACCATTGTTACCCCTTCTATCACTCAGCTAATCAACCCCAGCCCCTGCCAGGTTGACTTCTCAGTGCCATTTAAATCATATACTTCTCCTCATCCTACAGCTATTTGGTTTAATTCTATTTAATTCAGTCATCTTTATTAAGGACAATTGAAAAATTCCTTTAACTGGTTTCCCTTCAGGCCTAGTCACCTCTCATTTTTAATCCTTACACTTTAACTAGAACAGTATCTCTATAATATAAGAAGGGCTATGTTGCTGGGAATGGGGACTGTAAATTGCGGTTTTGCTCTGTCAGTGTCTATATTCTCATAGCATAATTGTGCTAAAAGAGAAACCTCTCTCCTTATAACATAAGACTTATTACCAAATGCATTCTTTACCTATTTGAGCTTCAGTGTGTTCCAGAATCTAGGAAAAGAAGGAATCAAGGGAGAAGAGAAAATATTTCATCGCATCCCTAAGACAGATGATGTAATCAGTGAGTATGAAACCTTTCTGGGCACTTGAACAATCACATAATTTAATTGGAAAGGAGCTCTCAGATGTCTCATTCCTGGGCTTCCATTTATTGGAATTAGGGCTATTCTCTTTAGGTATTTTGAGTGTATTATTCATTTTAATTGATTCTATTTTGACTTCTATCATGGTTTTATAAGTTATTAATAGAAACAGTTTCCTTACACAAAGGAAAGGTACTGCCTTGATGTCATAGTTGTAAACCCTCATGATAGGGCCTCCTAAGGCCATATTAATCATTTCACCATGGTATTTATGGAGGCTTGCTTTAAAGGGAGAACAGAGGAAGCAAGCAAAGTAGCAATGGAGCAAGTCTAAAATGAGAAAAAGGCCTATAACTGTGAGTTTTAGGACACAGGAAATACGTTCCTTATATAATAGTTTCATGCTTTTCCATATTCAAGATTTAAAGCTTCTATTATCAAATATATAAAGCTGCAAGAAAATTGATATAAAGAAAATGAAAAATAAAATACAAGCTTCTCATGTCTCTAGGTGAGAAAAGTTAAGCTCAGAGGATTTGAAGGATGTATTTAAAATTTTCTAGGTACAGTGAACATAGAGCATTGCATCTGTGTGACTTAGCCAATCATAGCAATATTATCTTTATTTTATATTAGCTTTTTATTGTGTAAAATAAATTACCTCACAATTGATAGCTTAAAACCATATTAATTTATCATCTCTCAGTACCTGTGGATCAGGAGTCTGGGCAAGTTCACCTCCTGGGACACAAAGTCTGAGGTCAAGGGGTCGTCTGGGCTGTGCTCCCATCTGAAGCTGAGGGTCCTCTTCCCGATCGTGTGGGTATTGGCAGATGTGTTTTCTTGTACCTGGAGAAGTTATTGTGACCAGGACAGCTGGAACTCCTCTTAATTTTCTAGGCCACTTTGTTTTGGCATATCTGATTGGGTCAGACTTACACAAGATTTTCTTTTGATTACTTCAAAGGTAATTGTTTAGAGAACTTAACTGAATTTGCAACACCCCTTTTCCTTTGTAATGTAATAAATCAGTCATTGAATAATATCCCATCATATTCACATGGTTTTGGATTTCCTCTGAATAGTTTACTGGTATTAGACAAAGAGATAATAAATAGTAGATAGATGTCTTGCATCAGACATCCATACTTCAGCTATTGTCTTTAGTACCTACTAAGTAGTCTTGCAACTTAATTAGACTTTACCTAGGATTTTAAATCTTTGTTTTCTTCTTTGCAATATTAGCATAAAATACATTCACTTGCTAGAAGCCTTTTTGAACTGTATATCCATAATAGAAACCAGAGCCTATTTCTTGCCATTTGATCAAGATCACCATCTTGTGACTGATTTATTTAAAGTCAATGTTGTTTTTTTTCTATGAGGAAATATATAATAGTAGAGGCCCAGTGTGAAGATGCACATTGAAAGTAAATTAATTAGAAGATGGCTGGTGGGTGGGACTGGGCAAGATGGGTCAGACATGCCCAGGAGCCAACCTCCTGCAGTCCATCCCTGGCTGGCCACACCTGGGGTGGTGCCGGGGCTCAAAGGGTGTCTGTGGAGTGAGTAAGGTCCCTCTGGCAGGTGGGGGTCCCTCAGCCTGGCGTATGGGTATTGTGCTGAAACCAGCTCTCTGACATACCCTGAGGGGTCCCGGAGTGCCAGAGGGCACTCTGGAAAGTTACTGCCTGAATTGAGCATCTGCCCCTGGTGGTCAGTGTGTATCATAGCTACTGGCTGGTTGGCCAGTCAGCATATAGGCCAGTTGTTTAGCTATTTATATACATATAGATAGTAGCTAATCTTTTACTTCAACCCATAAACTTTTTTTTTAACTAAAATTTCAAAATTTTACAAACCTTACTTATTTTCATTTGCTTGTTTTATATGAAGAAGATTATAAAACCAACATGAATTGGCAATCACCATAGAGTGAATATTAACAAAAAGGTATTATGACCTTTGACCCACTTTTCTTTTCTTTTAATTATATTTTCAAAAAATTAACAAAATGGCAACTGTTAAAGTCTTATATGCAAAAAGTAAGACTGTTGATGTAGATCCGTTTATGTTTTCTTTTGTTTCCCTTGGTCGAGGCAATATATCAGAAAAAATATTGCTATGAGAAATGTATGAGATTTTACTGCCTATGTTTTCTTCCAGGATTTTATGCTTTCAAGTCTAACATTTAAGTCTTTAATCCATTTTGAACTTAATATTGTGTATGATATAAGAAGATGCTCTAGTTTCATTTTTTGCATGTATCTGTCAATTGTCCAAGCACTATTTATTAAATAGACTATCTTAAGTCCCTTATATTTCCTTTACCAATTATTGATAGACTATAAAGGCCTGGGTTTATTTCTGGGTTCTCTATTCTGTTTCATTAATCTATCTGTCTTTTTTTAATCTAGTGCCAGGCTATTTTGATTACTATGGCCTTGGAGTATAATTTGAAATCAGGTAGTATGATTCCTCCAACTTTGTTCTTTTTTTCTTTTCTTTTTTTTTAAGATTGCTGTGGGTATTCTGGGTCTTCTGTGGCTCCATATGACTTTTTTGAATACTTGTTCTAGTTCTGTAAATTATGCCATTGGTATGTTATAGGAATTGTGCTGAATCCATAGATTGCTTTGGGTAGTATGAATATTTTAATGATGTCAATTCTTCCTATTCATGAACATGGTATATGCTTCAACTTTTGAATCATCTTCACTTTATTTCTTTAGTGTCTTATAATTTTTCCAGTGCAATTTTTTACATCTTTAGTTAAATTTAATTCCTGGATATGTTATTTTTTTTTGAAGCACTTGTGAATGATATTTTCTTAGTATCTCTTCCTAAAAGTTCATTATTGGTGTATAAAATGCAACTGATTTCTGGATATCTATTTTATATTCTGCTATTTTACAGAATTCATTTATCAGTTTTAAAAGTATTTTGGTGGAAACTTTAGGGTTCTCTATATATAGTATGATGTTATCTGCCAATAATGGTAGATTTACTTATTCCTTTCCAGTATGGGTGCCTTTTATTTATTCTTTTTGTTTGATTGCAATGGCTATGACTTTCAGAACTCTATTGAACAAGAATAGTGAAAGCAGACATCCCTGATCTGATCTATCAGGGGAATGCTTATAGTTTTTGCCCATTTAGTATGATGTTGTCAGTAGGTTTGTCATATATGGCCTTATTACTTTGAGATATAAAAAGACAACCTACTAAATGGGAGGTCATATTCACTGATACATCTAATAAGGGTTTGATATCCATAATTTATAAGGGACTTATAAAACTCAACACCAAAAAGTCCAATTAAGAATTGGACAAAGGACCTGGATAGACACTTTTCCAAAGAGGACATACAGATGTATAAGAGACATATAAAAAAATCATCAATGTCACTAAAAATTAGGGAAATGCAAATTAAAATGACAATGAGATATGACCTCATATTGTCAGAATGGTTATCATCAACAAATAAAAAACCAACAAGTGTTGGTAATAATGTGGAGAAAAGGTAACCCTTGTGCAGTTGGTGGGAATGCAGATTGATGCAGCCATTATGAAAAAACAGTATGGAGTTATCTCTAAATATGAAACTGCCTATGATCCAGCAATTCCACTTCTTAGAATTTGTTCAAAGAAAGCCAAATCACTAACAGGAAAGAATATATGCACCCATATGTTCATTGCAGGGTTATTTACAATAGCAAAGATTTAGAAGTAGCCCAAGTGTTCATCAGTAGATGAGTGGATAAAATATATGTGGTATATTAACACATAGAATACTACTCAGCCATAAAAAGAAGAAAATCTCACTCTTTGCAAAACCATGAAAAGTATTATGCTAAGTAAAATAAGCCAGCCAAGAAAAGGCAAGTACCATATGATTTTACTTTCATGTGGAATCTAGTGAACAAAATAAACTAACAAAGTAGAGAAAGATTCATGGATACAGAGAACAGACTGACAGCTATCTGAAGGGAGGGGTTTGGGGGCTGGGTAAGAAGAGTGAATGGATTAAGCAAAACATATAATAAGACTTATGAACACAGACAACAGTTATGGTGATTGCCAAAGAGAAGGAGGAATGGGGAAATACAGAAGAGGGTGAAAGGGATAAATGTTGATAGGAGACTTGACTTGGGATGGTGAACACACATACAATATACAGATGATATATTATGGAATTGAATACCTGAAACTTATATATATATATAATTGTATTAACCAATGTAATCACAATAAATTAAATAAAAAATGAAACTTTTGCACTTCTGCATTTAACTTTAAAATATATTAATGCTGTGATGGCTGAGCAGGAAGCAAGCCTTACAAAACAACCCTTGACTGGTAATTAGCAATAAGAAAACTTCAGAATCACCAGGAGGTATGATCCTTCACCAAAGTTTTCATGTATCACATTTGCAAAGCTGAAGGGAAAATTCTCCAGATACAGTTTCCCTCCAGTGAAGTTTTGATGTTTGTTTCATTGAAGAAAAAATAATTTCATAGTTTTTTGAAGTTATAATCTATTTTGAAGGGAAAAAAACCACAAAACTTTCAAAGTAAATACAAAATAATAATGTCTTATTGGGTATCTACTAGGTGACTGCTATCTTTCTCATCCCCAGGAGTTAGAGATGCTACATGACTTAGCCTAAACAAGAAGTATCTAAGCAGCATAAGAATCTAAGTGTACCTGGCCACATGGTTTGCAATAAGAAAAGCTTGTACAGGGAAGTGGCATTAATTATTTTATCCAGACACTCATAAAGGGAAAAGTAAGGGAATCTACTTGCAAAATCAGAAGATATGGTGAAACAGGTTGCTGATGTAGTGCTGCTATATAGGTAGTCTCTGCAAGCCTTTTCTTTATTTATTAACTTAAACATTTAATGCGCACTTACTATGTGTTAGACAACATACTAGGCCTTTAAGATACATTCATTAAATAACCAATGGATTAAATAACAAATTTTGTGACCTTTTACAACTTACTTTTACAATGCTCAACATACTGAGTATGCATATAAAACGTATTATAAATTATATGGTAAATTAATGAGAACAGGCAAACAGTTTATAGGGATCAGGAGTGCAATTTGAAACAGAATGGTCAGAATAGGGTACATTGGGAAGAAAATGTTGGTCAAAAGCTAAAGAAGGGAGATTAGATAGGAGGGTATAGAAAAGGAATACAATAATGGAAGAGGATCAAAAATTAAGCTGGGAGTGATGCTGATTTTTTTCAACTATAAAAATCCATCCCAATTCTATTTTATATTTTTCCAATTCTACTACAGATCATGGCCATCATCTTCCTGTTTTGTCTCTTTCTTCTTTCATCTCTTTGACCATTTATAATTCTTCATTTACTTTCTTCTTATTTTTTTAATTCTCCTCACTGATACAACTCACTTATAATTTTTGCAGAATGTATGGTTTCATTTTTTATAGTCACAATACAGTCTTTTACCTATTCTGCTCAAAACTCCCCAAGGAATGCCACATACAGAAGACATGTGAATAACTCTTCTTCTTTCTTCCAAATGATCTATGCTTGATTTTTACTTAGGGGTTGATTAAATCTGTGTGTTATGTATTCTCCATTTGACTCCTAAGATGCATTTCTCACCGTTGCTCAGTATCCAGGAATGTTTCCTCTGTGGACTTCTGCAACCTCACTGTCTTTCCATCTGACTTCCCATTGGTCTCATCTAGAGCACAGGACAAAGAGAAGTGATTTTCCTCATCTTCCTTCCTTCTTGGGCACAGTTTTCAGTGGCCTATCAAAGTCATGCCTCCCATCTGGAAGCCCTCTTTTCCAGCTATAGTTAATGGTAACCATGTATTCTCTTGTTATTTCAGACAAAGTTAGCAAATACTTTATGCAATCAAGATATACTTCATCATCTCTTCAGGGTTTAGTTCTGTGTATATCTCTGTAAATAGTCCCTTCAGTAGGTCCATTTTAATGCTCCTCTGCACCATCTCTTTCTACCTGGATACTGACCTATACTGTCATTGCTGCTCTCATCATATTATTCCATTGCAGGGTCAATCTCTATGTTATCTAAGGGGGAATATGCTAATTGACTGCCTCACCCTCAAAGATGTCAGTGCCCACAGCCACAAGATGGTGGCACCCAGTCACCTCAGCCCGGCCGGGGTGGCAGGTGTATGGCACAGCCCGGCTCGCCCCCAGACAAGTTCAGCCACACCACACGGCTGTTTCCAGAGTCTCCCAGTCCCCTCAGCCTCACAGCCGCCCAGGAAGAGCCCGAGGCATAGGCAAGCCTCAGATGGTGGCTGCCCAACCAATGCCCAAGGTGCAGGCAAACTTCGGATGATAGTTGCCCAGAGCCACCCAAGGCTCAGATAACCAGGGCAGGCTGAGCTTGCTCCGCCAGCAGTGTCAGCAACAGCGGTGTGATGGGGCTTTGCCTTCCCCTGATCACAGCGTTGCCTCCCACCCCTGAGGGCTTCCAGACTGTGAGAGGGGGCAGCCTGGGCTGAGGGACACCCCCCCTCCAGTGCATGAATTTTCATGCATCAGGCCTCTAGTTTACTATAAGATAACAATACACAGATGATGTATCATAAAATTGTGCCCTTGAAATCTATATGATTTTATTAACCAATATCACCTCAATAAATTTAATTTAAAAAATAAATAAAAGGATGTTAATACTTAAAAACACTAAACACATATTTTTATCTCAAAGACATAAAATATTGATCGTTAAAAAATAGCTTAAGCCCTAACTGGTTTCGCTCAGAGGATAGAGGGTAGGCCTGCATACTGAAAGGTCCCAGGTTTGATTCCGGTCCAGGGCATGTACCTTGGTTGTGGGCACATCCTCAGTAAGTGGTGTGCAGGAAGCAGCTGATCAATGTTTCTCATCGATGTTTCTAACTCTCTATCCCTCTCTCTTCCTCTCTGTAAAAAAAGCAATAAAGAATATATTTTTAAAAAATACATTAAAAGCATTTATAATATGAAAACTCAGTAAACTAAGCATTAATAAAGATATCTTATATAATAAAGAGGTAATATGCAAATTGACCATTATGCCCCCACAAGATGGTTGCCTATAACCAGGCTGGCAGGGGTTTAGTGAGGGACAAACAAAGGACTGGATTGCAGGCTGAGTGGGGTGACCAGGCCAGCGGGGTTGGGGGGCCATGAGGGGTGACTAAGCTGGCAACGGGGGCAGTTGGGGGCAATTCGGCTTGTGGGAGGGCAGTCAGAGGTGACCAGGCTGGCAGAGGGGAGTATTTGGGAGCAATCAGGCTAGCAGGGGGGGCAGTAAGTGGTGACCAGCCTGGCACAAGGGTGAGGGGGCAGTTAGGAGCTACCAGACTAGCAGGGAGGAGGCAGTTGAGGTTGACCTGGCCAGCAGCTGAGGGTAGTTAAGGGCAACAATGCCAGCAGGGGGCACAGTTAGTGGCGATCGAGCCAACAGGGGGCAGTTATGGGCAATCAGATTGGCAAACAGAGGCAGTGAGGGGCGATTAGGCTGGCAGGGAGGGTAGTTAGGGGCAACTAGGCAGGCAGGCACATGATTGATTAGGAGCAGTGGTTCAAGATAGTGAGAATTTCCGATTGTCAGTTTAGGCCCAATCACAGGGATCAGGCCTAAACCAACAGTCAAACATCCCTCTCACAATCTGGGACTGCAGACACCTAACCACACACTTGCCTTCCTGCCTGATTCCCCCTAACTGCTTCTGTCTGCCAGCCTGATCACCCCCTAACTGTGAGCCCCTGCCACCCAATGGCCCCCAACTGCCCTACCCTGCCAGCCTGGTCACCCCTAACTGCCCTCCCCTGCCAGCCTGGTCACTCCTAACTGCCCTCCCCTGCTGGCCATCTTGTGGAAGCCATCTTGTGGCAGTCATATTGTAGCAACATAAGGGTGGCCATCTTGTGATGACATGGCAGTAGCCATCTTGTGCTGGCCATTTTGTGATGACATGGGAGTGGCCATCTTGAGATAACTTTGGGGAAGCCATCTTGTGATGATATGAGGGTGCAAGGGCCATCTAGGCTTTTATTAGTATATGTACTTACATGTCTCTGATTTGAAATTATATCACTACTATTAAGAGTGAGTTCTCCTTGTTTTTCTATTATTTATGCTGTCAGAGATGTGAACTTTCAACAATGATGAATAATATTGGCAAGGCCAGGTTATTTTATTTATTTATTTATTTATTTATTTATTTATTTATTATTTTTTATTTATTTATTATTTATTTATTTTTATTATTTTTTATTTTTATTTTTATTTTGGTTTCTGACTTTAAAGCAATTGGTTCCACCATTTCATTTTTTAACAAATATATCTACTTTATTTTCTAAAGACAATCTTAGCTATTCCTGTTTTATTAAGACTATAAAAACTGGCCTTGAATCTTAGGACAGTTTGAAGCTTCTATCTAGATGTGATATTCAACCAGGGACAACTGCCACCTCCCACAGGTGGCAGTGTTTGAATTCCATTTGAAAGGGGAATCATTGTGGGTCACTTTCTCAGCTGGAGAATGCTCCTGGTAGTTACTGGAAAGAGATCAGGAATGGCCTCTGTTCTGCCATGCATTCTGCTCGGCTGCAGTCGCTCTCCCTGCTGAGATCCTATCCAGCTTATGTTTTCTTCCAGAAAATATTAACATTGTGGGTTACATTAATAAGTTTCATGTCTTTTCAGAAGGAAATCGTATCCCCATATGATAATATGTTAGAATAGATTTGATAATATTTTTTTAATTTACATCTTATAATCATAAAAGAGATTGAACTAGAATTTTACAAGATCATATATGTACACATATATATCCTATGAAATGAAAAATTCATATGTCAGTGTGTTTTCTTCTTTTTCTATGTTCACTGTTTATTATGTGGTTTGTTTGTTTTTCAATTTTCTTCTCTGGCTTCATTGATCATATCTCTCCTCATTCCCTTATTTATTTGAAAGATGTAAACTTTGTGTTTATTCTGCCAATGGCTTACTTGTGTACTTGAATCTAAATTTCTGCATCAAGTTTAAAAACAAAAACAATTGCATGAAGTAAAACGTTTTACACTTACTTTCTTCTGGCACACTTCCTTCAGAAAATATTATTTGGAAAGGAGGAAAGGTAAAGTGTGTGGATGGACAAAGGTCTGGGAAGAAACCTCTGATACTGGTAGTTCTCACAGGAGTTTGGTGAATGGAGGATGTTAAGTTAGCCTCCAGCTTGCCTCTCTATACCCTCACCACTACCCCTTCATGACCAGTGTCTTTGAGGAGCCCATCTTTGTTTTCAGCCTTGTGAGATGGATTTCTTCTCACATGAATGATTATTTCAACAGAAGAAGGCACAGGAGCAGTTCTGTTCCCATGTGTTAGCTCATTCAGATTGTGTAAAGATTGCTCATAGAACTTCAAGTAAGGAGAGCATGTGATGAAGTAACAGCAGTATTTTAAATCATGGGATCTTCATCTTTATCTTTATTCATATTCATTTATTTTAAAAATAATACTAATGTATATGTGTGTTAAAAACTGCAAATGATAGTGAACGTTGTGATAAGTAAATGTCTTTATTCTTACTTGGACCATGGATTTATTTTCTTTAGTAAACCAGAAATTATTTTTAGATAAAGAAATACACACATAGGAGGCACACACCTATGTATTTGCATTATAAGCTAATAATATACAGGTAATTTTTTCTTTCTCTAATAAAACCTACCTAGTTCTTATTAACTTCTATAGAATATTTTGTCATGATAGCTGTAGCATAAAATAATTAAACCGTCCACTACTGTTGCTAAACATTAAAAGTATTTAATTTTATTTTCTTTTAGAAATAATACTATGCTGAATTTCTTTCTACAATTATCTGGAGACAGTTTTGTTAAATTCTAGCAATAGAATTTTATTACTGAAAGATATGTTTATTTCTGATTTTAGAAGATATTCCTAACTTTTCTCAAAAAGTTTGCTCAAAGATTTTATTTATTCGTTTTTGTATTCTTAGTTCCTGGCATAATTATTGGAACACAGTGGGCATATGATTAAATGAATGAATGAAATATTTTATACCAATTTATTGATATATCAATATTATTGATAGATTCTATGCCTGCCAAATTTGTAATATTAGCAAACTTTCAAATTCTCAAATAAATTTCTTGAACTGATCCTTATTATAATCAAATATATATCATGGTGGATGCAATTCTACTATATGGTCAGATAATATTACCAAGACTCACTGTAAAAACTTAAATAAAATAATAGGTTCAGCACTAAAATATATTTTACCATTTAACCACATTTAAGAAATATTTTTTTCATAATATTTCTGTTTTCTACAAAATAAAGGTTACTACATTTAAATATGCTGGAACTACATAAACTGGAGCCATCATTTGACTTCTATAAAACTCCATCTTCAAGTTTTCAGCCTAAGTTTTTGTTTTTTATTCCATTCTGTATCATTGAAAGTATTCCTCTAGCTAGCAAAAAAAGATATCTTTATCAGGACACCACTGACAGTATTTTGTGAGGTATGGCTCATCCTTATTCTGTAAGTGAGGGAAATATGGCTTAGATTCATTTTATGCCCAAATCAAGCAGGTATTGAAAGATAGACAGAGATTCCAAATCAAGCCAAAACAGATCTTTCCTATGAAAGCCCACGGCTTGTTTGGCTTTGCCAATATATTGCCCTAGTAATTCACTGCTGTGTTTCTATTATTTTTGCCAATGCTATCAGTTAATAAAAAAGATTGGCTACTGAGTTTAAGCACTGTGATCATTCACTGTCCCTTTCACTTCCTCAGTATCATAGAATATCAAATTCTGTGCCTGGCAACTTACTTCTTCAAAACAAAGCCTTTAAGAATATGCCTTTACATCTTGTTGCATCTGATATAATATGCTTCAATACAGTTGTTATTAGATAAATGAATCACATTAAATTTGACTGACTGACTTTCATCATCTCTGAGTTATCTAATTCTCAAAGATAAAATGAATTTTTATACTGATTTAAATAAGCCCCTCCCTCTTTTTGGAAATACAAAGTTTTGCTAGAAAGTTCGGAACTATATTTAAAAATCTGACTCCAGACCCCCTTTCTGTTTGAAAGTGAAATCGTTTTAGAGAGTGAAAATATGCCAGCCCTGATGGAAGGGAATCTGAGCATTAAGAGCTTCTCCCTGCAGTGCTGAGAAATTTATACCACTTCCCTCCTAGGATGCAATTTCCACCTCTACATAGTTTGAGGAGTTCATAGGTAATCTCCCAAGTTCTCTTTTTCTCTACTATCCTATGTGCTTGTAAATATAAGACTGGCTGAAAGACTTGGATGAAATTAGATGATTTTACATAAAAGGGAGGTAATATAACAAAACGACCTTGTTCTTCAAGAAATGGCTGATTTGTCACAGGAAACAAGGAAAATACAAGATGAGACTAGAAAATATTGCACCAGAAGGGAAGGAAGGTCTCAAAGAACCATAAGGGTATGTGTGAATGTGCATTCCTCGACTATGTATGAGACAATTTGAGCACAGAAAAAAATGATGACTGCATATTTATTATAGGTCTTTGAAATAGGTAAGTACAAGGAAAAAGAACACTTTTTAGATGTTTTAGTAGGGTGCAATCTATAAATAGTGAAGGAATAAAAGAGTTAGAAAATCACCATTAGTAACTCCTATATAAAAAAGTGGTGATATGCAAATTGACCCTCACACCCTCACAAGATGGCTGCCTACAACCAGGCCAACAAGGGTGTTAGTGAGGGATGACCAAATGACTGAACAAGCAGGCTGCGTGGGGAGACCAGGTCAGCAGGGGGGCTAGTGAGGGACTACCAAACAACTAAACAGCAGGCTGTGTGGGGTGACCAGGCTGACAGAGGGGGGAAGTTAGGGGCAACCAGGCTGGCAGAGGGGGGCAACTGGGGTGACCAGGCTTTCAGGAGGGGTAGTAAGAGGTGACCTGGCCAGCAGGGGTGGGGGCAGTTAGGAGCGACCAGGCCGGCAGGGAGAGAGTAGTAGGGGATGAGCTGGCCTGCAGCAAGGGGCAGTTAGGAACAACCAGGCCAGCAAAGGGGGCAGTTTAGGGTCAATCAGGCCAGCAGGGGGGGCAGTGAGGGGTGACCAGGCATGTAGAGGGCCCCCTGGGAATGCACATGGATATTCTTTAAATTGATGTCAGTTGAGTCCCATGTGACTGGCATGGCCATTTCCTGGAAAAAGCCTCCCCCCAAATGGCGGGAGACGTATCAGTACTGACATCTTATCTGTATCCATGTGCTGGGAATGAGGGATTGAATAGGACCTTGGCCCACCCAGGCCGTGATATGTTAAATCCAGTTCTAATACCAGGAATGAGGGAATGAATAGGACCAGGCACACCCAAAGCTTCTTTGATCCTAAGCTTTTCAGGGAAATAAATAAATGTGCTGCGTGGCTCAGGTCATAGTCTGTCTCTCCAGCAGAAGAGGCAATGACCCACCTGGGACCCAGCTTTGAATCTATTTCTGCATCAGCTCTCTTTTTCATATATTTCTCAATCCCTGGCCACCTCTTCCAAGAACCTGTTTCATCTCTCTTCCAGCGCTGGACATGGAGAAGGGAGATCTCCACCAACTCAGGCCCCTGCACAGGCAGGCAGGCAGGTGAGCCATTAGATTCCACTAGTCCAGGATTGTGAGAGGAATGTCCGATTGCCGGTTTAGGTCCAGTTGGACATCCCTCGACGGGTCCCGGATTGGAGAGAGTGCAGGCTGGGCTGAGGAGACCTCCACCACTGTTCACAAATTTCAAGCACCAGGCCTCTAGTCATAATAATAATTCAAATAAGTGCCATCAATGGATGCTAGATTTGGGTGTGAAAATTTGAGGAGTAAAAAGATATTTACATAGTCTGATAGTGTCATCTTACAAATTACTTATAATTGCAAACAGAGAAATTGAAACTTTATAGAAGTTAAACCTGGCACAAACCTCTGAAACCAGGGCTCAAAGCTAACAGCTCCAGAACTGGGACAAGACAGCATCATGTGGCTCCTCATATGATGCAATGAAAAGAACCAGCAGCAGAGCCAACAGCAAGTCCTCGATATTGCCATGAAAATTCTTACACAAAACTGAACATTATCAGAAAAACACAACTGGGGAAATTTTTAAATATAAATGATATGTTCATCAATATTAATGTCAATATAGCTAAGATAGATGAGGGACTGTTCCAATTAAAAGAGGCTAATGAGATATTACAAGTCAGTGCAACACACTAATTGGGATCTCCTTTAGTTATAAAGCACAAAATTGGGACAATTAATAAAATCAGAATAAGCCTGGAGACTAGATAATGTTATTCTTTCTATGTGAATTTCTGGATTTTGATAACCATTGGTCTTATATAAGAAAATGAATATGTTAGTTTTAGGAAAATCACTCTGAAGTATTAAAGCATAAAGTAACATGATATTTTGCAACTTAAGTAGATCTGCAGCGTGTGCCCTTTGATTCTGGGCTGGTACACTTTTGGCACACCCCTGCCGGGACCTGCAGGACCTGTGAGGGGCTTGGAAACATTCTACCAGGAAGCATTTTACTAAAGGTGCAGAGAGCCCTCTGTACTTTTGAGTAGTTTACTCCCACACTTTTTTTTTTAATAGACTTTGCTATTTTTCTGAATGAAAGGGGTATGCAGGCAGGCTAAATAACCCTCTCAGGTGGTGATTAAAGAAACTTGACTTTATGTAATGGGATATCCAAAGGGAAGAGCCGCACAGCATGGGTCAATGATGACAGCCCAGGAGCTGGAGTTTCATTCTTATGTGCAGTCACTGTTGGGAAGCTTTGTCTGTGGGCCTGGGGCTGAGGTGGTGCTCTGGGAATGCGGACCAAGTATCATCAGGACAGTTTGCATTCCTTATCCCGTATCAGTCTGATTCCTGGTGTCCCTCGGGTTTTGTCTGATCTTTGTCCTTCTGTGGTGAGAAGCTTATAAATGGCTATTAAAGCCCAGCCACAGCGGTTCAGTGGTTGAAAGTGTATCCCTGAACCAAGAGTTTGGTTCTACTCCCAGTTGGGGCACATACCCCGGTTGCAGGCTTGAGCCTCGGTGTGGGGCGTAGAGGAGACAGCCCATCACTGATTCTCTGTCAGCATTGATGTTTCTATCTCTCTCTCCCTCTCCCTGCCTCTCTAAAATAAATTAAAAAATAACCTTTAAAAGATGTCCATTAAAGATCATATTGCCCGCCGGGACTGGTTTGGCTCAGTGGATAGAGCGTCGGCCTGCATACTGAAAGGTCCCAGGTTCGATTCCGGTCAAGGACATGTACCTTGGTTGCAGGCGCATCCCCAGTAGGAGGTGTGCAAGAGGCAGCTGATCGATGATTCTCTCTCATCGATGTTTCTAACTCTCTATCCCTCTCTCTTCCTCTCTGTGAAAAATCAATACAATATATTTAAAAAAAAAAAAAAGATCATATTGCCCAATAGTCTGAGCACTAAACGCTTCCTGTGTAAGATCCTCCTCACTTTCCTACTTAAACCCTCTTTTTATACTTAGGTGAAAATAATGATGGAGGAAATATTTCGTTTTGTATTCTGAAGGAAGGGGTATGTGTTTAACTTTGCAGAAGGGTCAGAGTTTGCCCTGCTTGCTACTGAGAAAGAACCACTATAAATGTTTTACAAGAATGGAGTGCCTGGGGGATTGTTCTTCTTTTGTTAATATATGTAATCCATTTTTTCTCTAAATATAAAACATACTTTTGTTCAAGGCTTTTAAACATATTAGAAAAACTCAAAATGGCTTAAAGTGCTTGCAAAATGGCATTTTGATAATATAAGCGAAAATTAACTCACACTACTTAGCTAAATTTTTTAAAGTTACCTTTGATTCAAAAAAAGTAAAGTGAAAATATATTTGCAAATATGCTTGATGGCTCAATGGATCGTGGATGTTTTGGAATTCAGCAGGAGTTGCTTGATGCATTCTGATCTGTCTGTGCCCATCAACTGGCAAGTTGCACCTGGAATTTCAAATAGATCTTTTCTCTTCAGAGGAGCCTTGACGTGTAACTTCATTCACTATCACTCCATTCCTCACTATGCTATGAAATGTCAGAAGAGAGAAGAAATGACATACTTACTAAGTCTGTCTCTGCTTGACACAAATCACTCTCATTTTAAAACAACAAACCTCTTCCCTGCACGAAGAGGCTCAGAAACATGCCACACGGCTTTTGTCTAAACCAGCAGTCAAACATCCCCCAAAGGGTCCCAGATTGGAGAGGGTGCATGAATTTTGTGCACTGGGCCTCTAGTATTAACATAAATGTGAAGTATTCACACACGAAAGAAAGATTAATTAAAAATAAGACAGTTATAGCCCTAGCCAGTTTGGCTTAGTGGACAGAGCATCGGCCTGTGGATTGAAGGTTCCCAGGTTCAATTTCAGTCAACATCACATCCTGGGTTGTGGACTCGATCCCTAATAGGGGGTGTGCAGGAGGCAGTCAATCACTGATTCTCTATCATCATTGATGTTTCTATCTCTATCCCTCTCCCTTCCTCTCTGAAATCAATAAAAATATATTTTAAAAAATTAAAAAGACCGTTATTTTCCAACCTACTTATTCTAGTTTAGGGTTGAGGGTAGCTGGAACCTATCCAAATAGTTGAGGTTGCAAAGTAGGAACCCACCCCAGATAGGATGCCCTTTCATTGGAAGGTGCACACACACACACACACACACACACACACACACACACTCAGACTGAGACAATTTAGACATGCCAATCCATGTCACATGGATATGTTAGGGATGGGGGAGGAAACTAGAATACCCAGAGAAGGTGTCCCAGACAAGCAGAATGGACAGACTCCACACAGATGGTGGTTCCAACTGGAAATTGGTATTTTCTTCTCATCAATATAATAATGAATCAATGTTGAATGAAGTATTATTATTAGAGGACCTGCTATAGCTTCAAGGGGTGAGTTGTAGGAGATGAGACCCACAGGCCACTGTAAGAGTCTATTTCTTTTAGTGAGATGAGTCACCAATAAGGAGAGGGTCCTTTCAGTTAGGGATGAGCAGGGCTGCAGGAAATCCCTCTTTCCAAGTCTTTATCATAACTTTGGTTGTGGTGGTTGCAGGAGTGACTCTAATCCAAGTTTTTTAATAGCAAAAAAGGTGACAGATTTTACAACCTGATTCAGCTCTTTATCTAACAAGAGATCGGCCTTCCTTATAGGGTCCTGTATGAACATGATTCTGACAGTGAATGGACTTATCCTCATTCTTAGTGATATTAGGAGCATTTGAACCTGGTTTTGAAGGGTCTCTTGGCACAGTTTTGTGATTGCTCTTAGAGTCTGGTTCACTCTTTCAGCCTTGTCTGGTGGCTGAGGCCTCCAAGCAGAGTGTAGATGCCAGGTGATGCCTAGAGCTTTACTAGCCAGTTGGCTTGTATGTTAAGTGACTTTGCAAAGATCAAGGAAACCCAAATCATGTCAAAAGCTCTTTTAACAATATTTTAGCTACTGTGCCTTTTCTGTCCTAGTGTAAACACCTAGACCCAGTCCATAAAGGTGTGTATAAAAACCAATAGATATTTAAATCCTTGACATAAAGGTATTGTGTGAAGTTCAGTCATCCCGTGGGTAAGACCCTCTCCTTTGTATTGGTTCAACTAAAGCAGAAGATTGTCTTGACCCCAGAAGGTTATTTATAGCACAAAAAGGACAGCCTTGACTTATTTGTCTGACAGTTTCCTGTAGTCCATTCCCAGCTAAATAGGTGTGAAGAGAATTGTGTTAGTTAGTCTCTACCAAAGTGGCAATCTTGTAAGGCTTTAATAATTTCCCGTTGAATATTTAGGGGAAGGTGCATGAGGCCTTCCTTCTGATACCAGCCCCTTATATCTTAGATATATTCATGTTGGTAGCCCAGTCTATCTTCTCCTGTATGTATTGAGGTAGAAGGTTATTAAAATGTATTCAAAGTATCAAGACTCCCAATGTTGGGCTTTTTGTTGTGCCTGCAGTAATAGCAGTGTGCTCAGTGAACTTATTTCCTATTATGATGTCATATGTGCCCATTCGATGCTTCTGACAGTATATTACTGCTATTTCCTTGGGCAGTTGTATTGCTTCAGGGAGTTTCAAGATATATCTTCCATATCTTATTGGGCTTTGTTTGGCATTTAAATATCTCTTTTCCTCACAAATAGCTGCATGGGCATGCAGTATGAAGAATGCATATTTAGAATCAATATACATATTCAGACTTTTTCCTTTCCCTAATTCCAAGGCTCTTGTTAGAACTACTAATTCTGCCAGTTGTGCTGAGGTTCTGGGTAAAGCTTGCACCTATATTATTTTATGTGCAGAGACAATGACATATCCAGCATAATGTATTCCTTTTTACATCCCAAACATCATCTGGATGTAGAAGAGGTTGGTCTTTAAGGTCTGATATGCCTACATAGACTTGATCTATGACCTCACAGCAGATATATTCCATTTCTGAATTGGATGCAGGCACTAGAGTGCTGGATTCAAGACTATGTAATTCTCTATTTTCACTTGAGGATTTCCAACCAAGATGATTTGATATCATAACATGTGATTATTAGTAAGCCAATGGAGTCCCTTGGTATTTAATAAGCATCCTATTTGATGAGAGACATATAGGGTAATTTCTTGTTCTAAGGATATTTTAAAAAGCTTCCTCTAAGAGCAGGACATCTGCCATGACTATCCTCAGATAGTGGAGCCAGACCCAAGCTACTGTCCCCAATTATTTTGAGAAGTAGCCAAATGGCCTCTTGGTGGGTCCCAAGGCCTGTATTAAAACCCCTAATGCCATCCTCTCCCATTCAGTGTCATACAATTGGAAGGTTTTTCAAAGTCCTGCAAACTCAAAGCCAGAGCTTGCATCAAGGCCCTTATGCCTTCGAAGGCCTTTTGTTGATATTTTCCCCATTGTAAGTTAGGTGTTTCCTGCTGATTGCTTTCTCATAGGGTCTCATAAAGGACTCAGGCTTTTCTCCATATGTTAGGATCCATAGTCCACAATATCCCATTAACCCTAGAAAGGCCTGTAGCTGCCCTTGGGTGGTAGACTCAGAAAAACCCAGGGTAGCCTAGATTCTTTCTGAAGACAGGCCTAAATATTTTATTCTTTGTTTGAGGACTTGAGCCTTAATTTTAGAGATTTTATAGCCTCTCTCAGCCAGGAAATTTAGGGTTTGTATTACATGTTGCATCCCGATTCTTTGTAGGAGAACAGAATAGTAGGTAATCTATATATTTGATGACCTGTCCACCCCTTCAAGTGATAGGCCTCTTAAAACCTCTGTTAAGGGCTGTCCAAATAAGTGTGGACTATTTTTGACCCTTTGTGAAAAACTCTCCATGGAAGCTTTATGTCCCTGGCATCTGACCATTCAAAGGCAACCGAGAATTGGCAATTTGAGTCTAATGGGATACAAAAGAATTCATCTTTCAAGCTTAATGCTGAGAACCATTGAGCTTGAGAGAGAATTTTCCCCAAAATTGTATATAGATTTGGTACCTCAGGATGTATAGGAATTGCAACATCATAAATAATCTGAAAATCTTGGATGAACCTATATGTTCAATCTTTTTCCTAACAGGTAGGATAGGGGTGTTGCATGAGGGATTATGAGGAACCAGCCACCTGTAACCAAGAAATATTATAATAACCTTTTGTAGGCCTTTTCTTGCTTTAGGATTTATAGGGTATTTCATTTATTTGGAATTTTTTTTGGATCCTCCAGACTTTGCTCTATGGATTTGGCATGGAGTTCCCATGGCCCATACATAGGGGTTAATTTCCTGGTCTATGTCTATATCTATTTCACCTGTTCCTCTTTTTACAAGTAAGGACATAATTGGAATTGGACTCTCAATATCTGTTTAAAAAAACACTAAACTTTTAACTTTGCTTAGAATGTTTCTCCCTAACAATGGAGTGGGACATTCTGTCATAACTAAGAATTGGTGCAAAAAATTAATCATTTCCCATAGGCAATTGAAAGGTTGTGTAAAGTATTTTCTCTTGGGTTTTCTGTCTATCCCTGTATGGGCTTTTCTGCCTCTTCCAGGGTTACCTCTGTCTCCATCTCTTCAGTTATAATGTTCTTAGTGGGAGCTGACTGGCGAATAGGGCCCCTTCAGTTCAAGACCATTGTATGGACAGGTTCTTGTCTGGGGACCCTTTGCCCCCTGGGAACAGTCCCTCTTCCAGTGACCAAGCTTGTGGCAGAGGAAGCACAGTTTTGGACGAGGCCCCTTTCCAGAACACTCCCTTGTTAGGTATCTAGGCTGCCCGCATTTATTGCAATTGCCTTGTTAGAAGAAGCACTTTTGGGCTTTCCCTTCCATGGCATCATTGGCCTCTGCCCTTATAGGGTGGTGAGAAGTTGGGCCTCCTTTTCTCTTTGTGTTTTTCCTTTTCTAAAGCTCTCTCTTCCTCTTCCCTATTTTACAAAATACTGAAGGTGCTTTTTCTAACATCTCTTCCATGGGGGTACTCTTCAAACTAACTTATCCTAATTACTTTCTTCCTAATATCTGGGGACAATTGGGTCATGAACTTCTTTCATGACCCAACATAAATGTGAGGTATTCATACATGAAAGAAAGATTAATTTAAAATAGGACAGTTATAGCCCTAGCCAGCACCTCTATTATTTTATGTGAAGAGACAATGACATATCCAGCATAATGTATTCCTTTTTACATCCCAAACATCATCTGGATGTAGAAGAGGTTGGTCTTTGAGGTCTGATATGCCTACATAGACTTGATCTATGACCTCACAGCAGTTATATTCCATTTCTGAATTGGATGCAGGCACTAGAGTGCTGGATTCACTCTATATAACTTCAACTAGACCATTGGGATTCAGGTTGGTGTACTTATTAAAAGCTTCACTTAGAATTTCTAAGGAGGAGGTAGGATTTTATAAGAGGCTTTGATCAATGGCTGCCAGTTTGTTATAATTAACAGGTTACTTTTAGGAGACTTTCATTCCCTGTAAGAGGTAAAAAAGCAAGTTATCTCTGGCCCATCTCCCATCCTCTGAATCATAGTTCCAATTAGGAAAAGAATATGGCATGGACCTCATTTGCCTAGGTCAATGCCTTTCCCTTAATGCTATAATTTTTTGAGGTGGTCAGGGCTTATTGAAATATTAGATTAATACCCCTTCAAAATAAGTCATATGTTAAAGTGAGCTATTCCATTAGATAAATTTGCCATGGTCATCTATAAACTCCCAACCTCTTCTTTATGTCCATGACATCTTACTTGCTGAATGGAACCTGAATTCTTATTAAAGAGATGAGTTAAGATTGTATCATTTGTTTGTCTTAGAATTTATTGTTTTATCCTTCCTCCCACTGGCTGATTCAGTACAGGGTGATGCATGTTCTGGGGCACTTGGTTGTTGAGGCACAATGAGTGAAAACACATTCACCCTCAAGATTTAATTATTTCTTTGCTATGGTTCCTATGAGTGCAGGATCTACCTTACAGTTTTTGCACATTTGGAGTCATTCCTCGGGGCTATGAAGACCTGGACATACGGTATTTCAGTCCACTTGCCCTGTCCTGGACAGAATAAGTCTGGTTGTGAGATTATATTATAATTTAGGGTTCCATTTCTAGGTCAAACTTCTGCATTTTCTAATTTATATTGGTCCAAGCTATATTACAAAAGAAAATTAATATTTTTCTTTTTAAGACATGAGGGTCATATTCTGTATTTTTTAGGATGCATACCAGAGGTGAAAATATCATAGTATTGAATTTTGGTTTCCCATCTAAAAGAGAATAGAGATCATCAGAGAGAATGGGCATCCTTGTTCCTTCTCCTATGTTGTTTCCACTGTCTGGAGAAGGCATCTCTTCTCAGGCATGGGTTTCTGAAATTAACTAGTCTCACTGTGTAATCCAAATTTCTGGCTCCGTTTATGGTCCTATTTACCCCATGTCCTGGGGGTGGCCTAGACTCTAACATCCCTCTGTCTCAGATGGATGGAATTTACCTCATGCTCTGGGGACTCCTTTTTTCAGCCTTTATGGTTCAAGGTGGGGAGTCCTGTGTGGGGCTGGGACCACTCCCTCCTCAGTGGGAACTTCCACAACTGAGATATCCTTCCCAGTTATTTACTGCTACCCATGGGTATGGGATCAACCTGTTTTGTGTCTCCACTCCTCCTACCAGTTAAGTGCCCTCTTCTTTATATCCTTAGTTATAAATGTTCTGTTCAGGTGTTTCTCTTGGATGGTTCTATAATTTAGTTGTTATTTTTATGTGTTTGTGGGAGGAAATGAGCAGCTTTTACCCACCTTGCCATCTTGACCAGAAGTTTCCTTCCTAGTTTACTTACAAATAATGATGAATAGATAGCTATATGTTTATCCCTAGAGTTTTAGGAAAGATTTGATTTGATAGGAAACTGGGATAGACTCAGGGAGGGCTCATGCATCACAGTTGAAACAAAGGTAGACTCTATAGTTGGAAAATTCAGAATGAAGTTAATGAATGTTTTCTTATAATAGCTCACAGCATCTCAGTGGAGGGAAAAAAGGCCATTACCTAAATGTGACTATTGCGGGGGTAGGGAGTTTGAAGGATTTTGCAAGGAGAAGGGATCAAAAGTATTCTAGAAGAGCATGATAGTGATAAACACAATGAGTGTTACTAGGCTCACCATAGAGCATTGAAATGCATTCTTGTTGCCAAAGTCCATAAATTTAAAGTAAAAAGGATTTGGAGAAGGATATGATAGACAAGTGTTATCTTCCATGTGTATAAAAATGGATAAACTACTGGAAGATCAACGTCTCATTTGGAGGAATTGAGAACAAGTAATTGTGTTATTATCAGAAAGGGAATAATCTAAATAGAGATTAATGTGATAAAGATTTACCAGATCATGAATGAAAGTGGTTTTCTCCTCATAACCTATGTTTCTTATATTGGTGATTTTCCAGCTTCTTTTATTAAAAAATAAGTAAATAATTGTGATGAATATAAATAACTTATGGTATATGTTAAGACAAAACCAACTTCTGGGTAAATTTTTCATCTGTAGTAGAGTCTCTAATAAGATAGCAGGAGTTTTCCAGTTTTGGGAAATTCAGGGTAATATGATGAATGTTTATGTGTATGTAGATTTGTCTGCATGGGTCTTCACATTACCAATTTCCATGGTTTGTTTTCTTGACTGTAAAGATAAAAGAGGTAATGAGTGCTACATTGCTCACTAATTGTGCACTTTAATTAAGTCTCAGGCAGCAATTGTAAATTGCTGCTTTACTCCAGTGTTTGGGTGTTTCAGTGCAAATAATCACACATACATCTGTTCTCACATAAAGCAAACTCCTTCTGCTAAGAAAATAAACAGATGCAATGAGCATAAAAATCATCATGGTGAATTTGGTCGATTAAAATTTTGTGGCTTCTGCTTTTTATATACAGTTTCTTTAAACATTCATATCTATATATTGGATTTTTTAATGAAGATGCTGACTGTGTTATTATTAAACTTTCTTGTTTCCTTGCAAGGCTGATGCTTCACTGTATAAAAACAGTTCATAACTATCTCTTGATAATGTTAAAACCACAAGCCCAAAGTAGTTTCATTTGTGTTAAAGGCTCGTGGTATCAAACTTAGGTTTCATAACTGATCTAATTACAGTTTCAACCATCTCAACCAGCCAGTCTGAAATGTTCTGGGCCCTTCAGGTAGTCTGTCCTGGGCCCTTCCCATCTCCCAAAGGGGGAGGACCAAATGACAGAACTATTGTCTCCCTTCCATCCAAAAGAAGATGTTTTAGTCTAAAACTAATCTTTTCTTTTTCTAAAGATGTCTCTGCCATACCCTTTGTATATTTTGTACAAACCTCAGAATGCCCACTACTTTCTGGATGGGATGTTACCCAATTCATGAATCACTTATTAAGATCAATTAGATCTTAAATTTACTTGGTTGAATTTTATTTTTAATAGCATCAGTACAATTCTATGCCTACAGGCAAAGATATGGAAGTTGTACTGCCCACATTGAGAACCCAAACCATTTTTTTCCAGAGGATATATATTTTAAAATAAATGTTTTTAAAAATATGTAACTTAAGAGTGACATCAGAAAAATTTTGTAAGTAACTCCCAATGCCTATCCTTCCACAGAAATTTCAAAAAACAAACAACATTGACAGGACCAGCTCTGTCACAACCCTGGAAAACAGCCAAAAGTTCACAACAAACAAGCAAACACTGAGTCAACCAAAAAGAAACTTGAAATCATCTGAAAAGCTTTGTGACATTTCTTCTGTCTTCTTATCACTTTGGGTAATGGGCAGCGCACTGAGGCCGAGCTGGTGTATGTAAGACTGTAGTCCATTGTTAAGGGACAGAAGTGAGAGAGCACTCCCCCTGGTGACAGCAAACTATGCCCCTGGCCTCTGCACAGGAAACACTGCCCAGGGCAGATGTTAGTCAACAAACCAAGCTTAAATTTATTTCAGGAAAATTAAATTATACAAAGTATATTTTCTGGCCACAATTAATAAAAAGAAATAAAACTGGAGAATCCACAGTGTTTTGGAGTTTAAACAATGCACTCTTAATCACACAATAGGTGAAAAGGGGAGAGATATAAGAGAATTTAAAATATACGTACAGATGAATTAAAATGAAAACACAAAATACAAAAAGTTATGAGAAAGCAGTCCTCAGAGGGAAATTTATAGCAGTAACCGCTTACATTTAAAAATAAATTTTAAATCAATAATCTAATTATAAAACTTAGGGACTATAAACATTAAAGAAAACTAAAACACAAAGCTAATAAGAGGAAGAGGATAGTAAAGATTAGAGCAAAGATAAATGAAATAGGTATTAAAGCATAGCAATAATCAGTGAAACAGAAAGTTGACTCTTTGAAAAGATTAACAAAATTAAAAGCCTTGAGTCAGACTATGAAGGGAAAAAAAAGAAAGAAGACATAACTAAAATTAGAAGTAAAACTGGAAACATTACTACTGATTTTATAGAAATAATAATAATAATAATAATAATAATAATAATAATAATAATAATAAAGATTATAAAGCCCTGACCAGGTTGCTCAGTTGTTTGGAGCATCAGCATGGATACCAAAAGGTTGTGGGTTCTGTTCCCAGTTAGGGCACATCCCTAAGTCATGGTTGGATGGGACACGTGTGGAGGCAACCAGTCAATGGTAGTCTCTCACTATAATGTTTCTCTCTCTCCTTTACACTCTCTCAAATCAATAAAAACATTATTGGGTGAGGATTTTTAAAAAGGAATGGAAAAATACTATGAATATTTCTAAGTCAATAATCAAATAAGCCAGATGAAAAGGTTCTTAGAAATACACAAATTACAAAAACTGAATAAATAATAAATAGAAAACCTTATACTTTTTAAAGAGATGAATGATAGTTTTGAATTTTAATTGTTTTTTTCCATGTACAAAATATTTTTCTACAAATAATAGCGTGTGTGTGTGTGTGTGTGTGTGTGTGTGTGTGTAGAGGAAAGCAGAATGTTTTATCATGATTTTGCTTCAATAACTTTGGGGCATATTAAAAGTCCTAAACTCTGGTGCCTTCCGGCCCCCAAACAATTAAAAACTAAAAAGGATTAAAATTTAAAAATAAATAAAGTTCTTAAAAGGTAAATGTCAGGTCCATATGTCTTTACTGTTAAATTATACTAATAATTTGAATAATAATAACACCAATCTTCTTAAAAATCTTCTAAAAATAGATTACATCATTCCATTAAGTCACCATTCCCTAATACCAAACCCCAATAATGATATTATAAGAAAAGATAATTGCAGATATGAAAGTTTTAAAAGAACCTCTAAGGATACAATGTCAGGTATTACTGGTAAGGTCAGATCTATAATGTTGCTTTAATATTATAAAAAAATCTGTATAATAGTATACATAAATCAAACAAGAAAAAACATACACAGGACCATCTCAATACATGCAGATAAAGCATTTGATAAAAGTTAACATTATTATATATATATATATATATATATATATATATATATATATATATTTCAGAGAGGAAGAGAGAGGAAGATGAGAGACTCATTGATTGGTTACCTCCAGCATGCTCCATACTTGAGATATTGAGCCTACAACCTGGCATGTGACCTGACTGGGAATGGAACCAAGACTTCCTGGTTCATAGGTTTATGCTCAACCACTGGCCAGGCAAAAGTCCACTTTTCATGATAAAAAACCTTAAATTAGTAATACAAGAAAAGTTACCTACATGATCAATTACACTGATGACAAATTCATAGCTAACATCACACTCATGATGAAGAGTGAAATATTTTCTTCTAAGGTTAGGAACAATATAAAAATTTCTGCTTTCACAACTGATAATCATCATTGTACTGGAAGTTTTAACCATAGTGATTAGACATTTAGTATAAATAAAATATATTTAAAATTGAAATGAAGGAATAAAAATCATTTGTTTTCACAGATAACATGCTATAATCAGATAATCCAAAATAATTCACATGACAATTACAAAGTCATCAAATCTGCAAGATACAAAATAATATGCAAAAATTAGTTGAGTTTCTATGCATCTGCAATGAACAATCTGAAAATGAAATTAAAAAGCAATTTCATTTGCAATGGCTTATGTTACAATTAAATACCCAAGAATAAAGTTAGCTATAAAAAAAATTGCTTGCTGAAAACTATAAAACAATTCCTGAAAGCAATTAAATAATAGCTAAATAAAAAGACATGTTTTGCTCATGGAATGAAAGTTTTAATATTGTTAAAAGGTCAGTGCTCTCCAATTAATGCAGAGATTTAATAAAATTTCAACCAAATTTCCATTGGCCTTTTATGCAGAAATGAAAGAGCAAATCCTTAAATGTAAATGATTGTAAGGGGTACCAAATAGCCTAAAAATATTGACAAGAAACAAAGTCAGAGGACTCACACATTACAACTTAAAAAAATCACTGTCAAACTACAGTAACCAAAACAGTGTGGTACTGGTACACATATATACCAATGCAATGGATTTAAGAGAACAAAAATAAAAACATGCATATATGGCCAGCTAATTTTCAACACGGGTTCCAAGATTAACAAATAATAATCTCCTTAACAAATAGTGTTTAGACAAGTAGATACCCACATGTGAAGGAATTTCTCCAAAGTGGATATACAAAAAGCCAACAAACACATAGAAAATGCCAAGCCTAATTAATTATTAGGAAATATAAGTTTAAAAAAATAATAATGAGGTAGCACTTCACCCTACTAAGAAGAAATGAAAAAGCAATTCATTTTGTAATTGCAACCAAAATAATAAAATACATAGGAATAAACTTAACAAATAACATGAAAGACCTATATATTTAAAATTTGGAATTATTATTAAAAGAGATTGAACAAGACACACAAAAAAAGTGGAAAACTATTCATGGTTTGGAAGTATCAACATAGCTAAAATTGCCATATTACCCATAATAATACACAGATTTCATGCAAGCCCTGTCAATGATATTTATGTCATTTTTTAAAAAGAAATACAGTGAGAAATCATCAGATTTATATGGTACCACAAAATACCTTGAGTAGCTAAGGCAATGCTGAGAAAAAAGAACAAAGCTGGAGATATCATGATACTTCAAGTTATACTACAGAGCTATGATAATCCAAACAGTGTGGTATTGACAGAGAAACAGGAACATGGATTAATGGAACAGAATAGAAAGCCCAGGTATTAAACCACACATAATTTTCCACATAAGATCCAGAAACACATAATGGAGTAAAGACAGTCTCTTCACTAAATGGTGCTGGTTAAACTGGAAAGCCACACACAATCGAATGAAACTGGATTACAGTTGGTCCCCATGTACAAAAAATTAATTCAAAACGATCAAAGACCTAAATAAAAGACCCCAAGCAATAAGTTACATATGGTAAAATATAAGTACCAAATTTATGGACCCTGAACTTACAGAACATTTTGTGAACTTGACCTGAGAGGAAAGGGAAATAAAGGCAAAAATAAATGAATGAAACTATATCAAACTAGAAAGCTTCTGTGCAGCAAGAGAAACTGACAACAAAACAAAGAGCCAGCCAACCAGATGGGAGATGATATTTGCAAACAGTAGTTCTGACAAAGATTTAATCTCCAAAATACATAAAGAACTTGTAAAACTGAACACCAAAAAATAAACAGCCCAATCAAAAAGTGGTCAGAGGGCCTGGAAATACATCTCTCCCAAAAAAGACATAGGAATAGGCAATACTTTGTAATAAAAGGGTAATATGCAAATTAGCCATCACTCTGTTACAAAGATGGCAGCACCCATAATGGCCTGGGCAGAACGCTGGCATCACAACCCTGGCAAGGAGGCCATTCCCAAGCTGGGCTGCGAAGGCAGGGAGGGCCTCCCAGAGCAGGCCCTCACCCAGCAGACAGGGCTTAGCAGCGAGAGGGCAGCAGAGAGCTACCAGCGATGGTGGGTGGGGTGGCCCGGCTGCCAGAGGCAGGTTTTGGGCTGCTGGGGCCTGTGCTGAGACTACTGGTGGTGTGGGCAACTGCAGGGGCGCCCGAGGCTGGGGCGCTGGGAGATGAGGGATGACCTGCCAGGATCGGGGTCATGGGCCTCCTTCGAACTGTGGCAGCCCCTAACCTGAGGAGGCCCCCTGGCCAAGGACGCCTGAGTCTGTTCTGGACATAGGGCCGGGCTCTCCCCACGAGGGACTCAGAAGCCTCCAGTGTCTGCCAGTCTCTGGGAGGTGGGAGTGCAGCCACTGACCACCTCTCCCCCACCCCAGGGAGATCCTGGACTGAGGGGCGTCTCACCTAGGAGTTGTGTACCTGCTTCCCACCCCCTTTACCCAAATGGACATGTTAGGGGGTTAAGGGGGGGAAGAGGAGTATTGCAGGAAGATATTCCCTGGAATTGCACCTCTGTCCTTCCTCCAGACCTGACCTCTGGGAGAGCAGAGCCTGATTCCATCTTCAGCAGATTTGCATGTCCCAGACCCTCCTGTACTTCCAGGCACTGGGCATTCCCATATCTTCCCTGCCTCCCAGGGGCTGACCCCACTGATTCCTATCCCAGAAGCACTCTATCCTCCCCAGCTTTCAGTCTTTATAGCCTAAATGCATGGTGGGCTCAGTTGCTTCTCCATGGATTTTATTAGATAAGAACCCAGTAAATTTGCTTAGAAACTTAGCTGCTCAGACTTCATTAAGGACAAGAATGACACACCTTACAAAGCAATCTTATTCTTTTATTTTTTAAATAGATTTTTATTGATTTCAGAGAGGAAGGGAGAGGGAGAGAGATAGAAACATCAATGCTGAGAGAGAATCATTGATTGGCTGCCTCCTGCATGTACCCTACTGGGGATCGAGCCCGTAACCCAGGCATGTGCCTTTGACCAGAATTAAACCTGGGACCCATCAGTCCTCAGGCTGAAGCTCTAGCCACTGAGCCAAACTAGCTAGGATAAGTAATCCTATTCTTAAAGACTTGATTTTTGTCATAAACAAGTGGATTTGAATCATATCAAACCAATATACACTTTTTAATGAAATGTATCTTCATTTCTACTAATGCAATTCTTCCTTAAAGCTTATGTTGTATAATCTATAGTAATAAAAGTGTAATATGCTAATTAGACCAGACATCCATTTGGACATCCTTCCACACAAAACCATGGTGGCAGGGGACAAGGCAGTGGTGGTTAGGGGCGACCAGTCATCAGGGGAGGGAAGTTAGGGGCAATCAGGCCAGCAGGAAGGTAAGCAGTTAGGAGCCAGTGGTCCGGGATTGTGAGAGGGATGTCCCCTGTGTGATAGGGCCTAAACCAGCAGTCAAACATCCCCCAAAGACTCTCAGATTGGAAAAGGTGCAGGTCAGGCTGAAAGTTCCCCCCATCCCCCATGCACGAATTTCATGCATCTGGCCTCTAGTATTTGCATATTAGCCTTTTATTTTATAGGATTAGATGCCCCTTACAGGAAGATTCCTGCAATAGAGCTTTCTGCTGCAGTCTCTGTTGCCCCATCTGCTTCTCTCCCTTCTCCCCGACCCCACCTGCTTTCCTGCCTTCTCTGCCGCCTCGCTTGCTTGCTTCTCCACAGCTTCACTCCCTTCTGCAGTGCTTAGCTTCTTTCTGCACTGTCTTCAGTCTTCTCTTTGCGCTGGCCTGGAGATGCAAATTAACCGCCATCTTCGCTGGGTTAATTTGCGTACTCACCCTGATTAGGCTGGTGGGCGTGGCTTTTGGGTGTAGGGAAGGTCAATTTGCATGTTTCTCTTTTATTAGAGAGGATATATTAGAAATACATGAATACATTGTGGAAAAAATTATTTAGAGCTATCAAGAATACACAAACATATACATATACATATCACATTCTGATCAAACTAGCGTAAATTTATTTAGATTCACATATTTAAGTTGACTATAAAATCACTGAGAATAGAAAGGAGGTAGAGCTACAAATAAATTATGATACTAAGTTATACATCAATTTGAAACCCCCAAAAGTCAAATGTGTAATTTTTCTTTTACATTCATTATATTTGTAAACAGTGCATTTCATAGGGAGGAAGAAAAGGAGTTTTTTCACCAGAAACACATCTCTACTGCTTCCTCGACAGAAAAGTTTTTCTGCATGATGATGCCTACATACTACAGTGTGCTCACACTTATCATGTTTTAGACTTCCCTTATGTATACAGACTACCAGCTTATTCTGGTCTAGTACTCCAGTTTCCATTCCTCAAATTATAGGTCCCTGAAACTTATTTTGAATTATATGGATGAAGGATTGTTGTCTCATTTGAAAGAAAGGACGGACAGAATGCTGTAGAGTTTACATAAATATCTGTTTCCTTCTGAGCCTGTGATGTGCTGAGAGGCTGGCAATGTTTACTGGGCACTCTATGGGGCTGCCTGAGCAGCTATCCTTCTGTCTGACCTGGAATTTTAGCCACATGAGCCATATGAGCTGTTAGCTGAAATGTCAACAGAGGTGTTTTGTTTGGTTTTCATGTTTTTGTGGTTGTTGTTGTTGTTGTTTTTGTGTGTGTATTCTTTCAGAAGACCCCTAAGATATGTGCAAAAAACAATTTTTTGAAGAATAATTGGTAGTAAGAATATGTGGCATAAGGCAGTGTAAATAGGAAAAACATAGGATGTGAGGAAAGAAAATGAAAGGAAAATTCAATAAAAAAGTCACAGAAAGAAAAGAAAATGGTGAAAAGAGTGAAGAAAACAGAAATTAGAGATTAATTAAAACATAAAAAGTAGTAATATATTATGGTTATTGCACATTCCCCTTTATTTTCAATTGATTTTTTTTTTTACTGACTCTTTTAGTAATTTTTATTTTTTTATTTTTCTTACTTACTTTTTATTTTAAATTTACTTTCTTTGGAAATATTCCCTAGAATAAAATACAATTAATAATTTTGATAGGGAATGGCTATACTTTCCCCAACTTTCTTTTGTTGTTGTTGTTGTTGTTTCATAAAGCTGGGTTACATTTACAGTCAGTGTGGACATATGACTGGATTATAACTAGTGGGGTATGGAGAGAATAATGTGTGTCACTTCTGGACTGAAGTGGTAAGGCGTGTATATAATTTATCTGCTATTTATTCCAAAACTACACAGAAAGCAGAAAACTAAGACTGAAAGACCAGAGAGCCCAGGAGCCACAAGACAGAACACAAGTGATTTCCTAACAAACTACAAAACCAGAAATACACATGAGAGGAATTGTTATGTGATTATGAAATAAGATTTCCCCTACATTGAGCTGTGGGGATTTATATCTCAGCTAGAATTGCCCAAAATCATATGGAAACCAACATCCCAAAGCCCGCTGCTCTATATTGTAACAGCTTCTCTTCTTTTTCTCATTTAGCATAGTTGCCTTGTTTATACTTGTACTTATGAGACTTCAGACAGAGCTGGGAGAGGCTGACTCCTGGGTCTAGCTTTTTAAATGTTTCCCAACTTCCTCCTAAGCTGCAGATGTGCATTAGTTGATAGCTATTTAAAAACACACACATATGCATGCACAGGCACACACACACACACACACACACACACACACACAATCAGTCAATACATTTTAGATTAAATGATTTTACTTCTTTCGCTAATTAAATCATACAGTTGATTAACATATCTAAATTACTATTTGTCTTGGTGCCTTAGAAACCCAAACATTTGCTTTCTACTGTTTATTTGATATGGATTTTAAGCAACTTGATGAGAAGAAATTATTTTTTAATTAAACTTACTGGGGTGAAGTCAGTTAGTAAAATTATATCTTTTAAGTGTACAATTCTATAATACATCATCTGTATATTTCATTGTATGTTCTCCATCCAAAGTTGAATCTCCTTCTGTAACCATAGTAGTATATCTGACCCCCTTTTCCGTTTACTAACTATCGATACACACATCCCCTTTTCTGTCTGGTATCTATGAGTTTAATTTGATATCTTGTTGTTCATTTGTTGCTTTCATTTTATATCTCACATATAATGAAATCCTATAGTTCTTGTCTTTTTCCATCTTAATTTTATTGCTTAGCATGATATTATCAAGATCCATTCATGTTACTACAAATGACAGTATTTCATTTTTTCTTATGATGAAGCAGTTTTCTATTGTATATACATACTACATCTTCTTTTTTAAATATATTTTATTGATTTTTTTTTACAGAGAGGAAGGGAGAGGGACAGAGAGTTAGAAACATTGATGAGAGAGAGACATTGATCAGCTGCCTCTTGCACACCCCCTACTGGGGATGTGCCCGCAACCAAGGTACATGCCCTTGACCAGAATCGAACCCGGGACCTTTCAGTCCGCAGACCGAAGCTCTAGCCACTGAGCCAAACTGGTCTCGGCTCATTGTAGTTTTGATTGCATTTTCCCAATACCTAGTGAAGTTGGGCATCTTTTCATATATCTGTTGACCATTTGCATATTTTCTTGGGAGAAGTGTCTGTTCAGGTCCTTTGCCCATTTCATAATTGGATTGTGTGTAATTTGTTGTTGGGTTGTATGAGTTCTTTTGTGTTTTGGTTATTAACCCCTTATTGGCTATGTTGTTTGCAAGTATCTTCTCCAATTACATTGGCTGCATTTTTGTTTTATTTGTGGTTTCTGTGCTGGGCAGAAATTCAATAAGAAAATTCCATTATATTTCAAACATATTTATTGTGATGCAAATATATCAGAAATTCAGTAAAAACTTATTTTCTTTCATGCAATTCCAATATAAAAAATAAATAAGTAAAGTATTTCTGAGATAAAACAAACACTAAAGCAACTTAGTTTTAGCTTTTTATAAGACTGGTAGTACTTTTTCTAATAATTATTTAACTAGAGGCCTGGTGCATGAAAAACTTATGCACTCAGGGGGGTCCCTCAGCCCAGCCTGCACCCTCTCACAATTCTGGACCTCTTGGGTAGGGTCCCCAGGTCTGGCCTGAGATCAGGGCCTATCAGGGCTTTCCTTCCCATGGCTGCAGGCAGCTGGCCCCACCCCCGCTGCTGCCACTGCTTGCCATCTGTGCAACATTTCCCCCCCTCCCGCCCCCTTCCCTGCCACCACTCACCTCCCTCTGCAGGCTTGATTGGTCTGGGGCTCCCTTTGCAGGTGGCAGGTGTGGGGTGTAATGCTTAGCTGGCCTGGGGGTTCCTTCTGTGGGGACATTGCTATCTGCCACAGTGTCTCCAGCTGGCGGCCTGGGCCTCCCTTTTTCTTTCTTTCTTTCTTTCTTTCTTTCTTTCTTTCTTTCTTTCTTTCTTTCTTTCATTCTTTCTTTCTTTCTTTCTTTCTTTTAAAGTAAGAGTAATGTTTACTGAGTGATACAGATATGAGTACAATGAAGGATTTACCAGGATGAAAATGCATACACCATGCCCCTGCCACCCCTTAACATCTAGAGACTACAGTACTTAGGAGTTACACACAACGGCCATAACTGCTGAATATCTGTTTGTAACAAACAATCTATAGCATATTTATACTGTATCACATCAAATGATTATAGAAATCCGTTTATATATTGCTTATATATGATAATATCATTTTTGTAAACAATATTTTAAAAAAAGAAGAAGAAAGCATAAAGAACATATGCAGTTGAAAGCCCTGCCAGGACAGCCAGTCTGTGAACATTCAATGAGTAAGTGCTTTGGAAGTGCCCATGCCTTATGCCCATGGTATCTCCAGCAGTGCCAGCGAGGGTAGCCCCAGCTGCCACTCCAGGCAGGACTGAGCTGGACCTGACACTGTGCCTTCTCCAGCTTTGCATCAGGGTCAGGGTCAGGGTCAGGGCTGGGGGAGGCAGATTGCAGTTTCACTCTGAGTTCCATACTCAGTCTAATTTTGGTTGCAACTCATGGCTTTTCCTGGCTGTTCGGAGGTCATTTGAGTGGGTGCCCTGGTGGAGAGGCCAGAGAAGTGACCACAGCTGCCTGGTTGGGCATCTCTCTGACCCAGAGCCTCTGTGCTACCTCCTGCAAACGTGGCCCCAGGCAGAACAGGCCCTCCTCAGGACTACTTTGGTCTCAGCATCAGCCTGGGTTTCTCCCCCTGGTGTGGCTGAACTGAGTTTCACAAGAAAGCCCAGTCGATGCTGGCTGTGCTGAACCTCATTGAGAGTTTTTCGTGCAGCAAGGAAGAGCACTCTGGGACCCTTCTCTTCCTCCTTCTCCTCATCCCCTCCTCTTCCTCCTCTGCTCCTCCCAGGCCATGGTCACTTCTCCAGCTGCTCCAGCAGTGGGTTGGCTTCTGAGGCAGGATCTCAACGCTGTCAGTCCTGATGACGGAGGTGGGGCAATGCCGATTGAGCATCAGGAGGAGCTGCTGCCGCTCCTGCTTCAGCTCCTCCTTCTGGGTTTTCAGCTCCACATTCATGAGCTCCAGCCACTGAGATTCCCGCTGCAGACACTCCATCCGGTCCTTCTTCTTGTTCTGGCATCTGGCTTCTGCCGCTTTGTTCTTTTCCTGGCGCCTTTTCCTCCACCCCTCTTCCTTGTCTAGCTCACTTTTCACAGGTTTCTTGCCCAGTTTCAACTCCAGGAAGTGCAAGGGAGCGATCCTGGCCCCAATGTTGTGGATGTCAGTGTATTTCAGCTCCTCTGTATTCAGGTCCAATCTGGGGAGTCCGTGGCAGAGAGCCTGCAGTCATGGGAAGGTCTGGGATCTGCCCAGGCATCATGGCAGGAGGCATAGCAGTTCATCCCTGCAGAAGCTGCAAGGAGAGGCTGCAACCCTGAGGTTTGGGCCTGGCTGCAGGCATCATGCCCACTCAGAAGCCACAGTAGCACCAGCCCTGCCCTGCAGTGTCCACCACTGCTAGGGCCTCCTGTCGCAGCTGCCGAGCATCCCTCCTGCAGGCTGTGGCCTGGGTCTCCCTCTTTGAGGTGATCTATCCCAGAGCTCTGACTGCTTGCCTGCCTCATCACCCCTAATCACTCACCTGCCTATTCGATCACCCCTAACTGCTGGCCTGCCTAGTTGATTGCCCCTAACCACTCTCTTGCCTACCTGATTTCCCCTTTTTGCTTGCCTACCTGATCACCCCTAACCACTCATCTGCCTGCCTGATCTCCCCTAACTGCTTGCTGGAGGGTGGGGTCAGCCCTGGAGGGGCCATGGTGGTTCTGGTCATTATGCCCCTGGGCTTTTATTATATAGGACTTATGCTATTTATAGATGTATAGTACGGTGTTTCCCCGAAAATAAGACATCTTCTGAAAATAAAACTTACTTACAGGTTTCCTTCTGAGTGAAATATAAGGCATCCCCCGAAAATAAGGCCCCCCTAGGCTAAACATGAGAGATTTGGTCCACTGATTCTGAAAAAAATGGAGTCATAAGAAATTCACCAGAAAATTCAGGAATTGGATTGTTATGATGATGTTCCAGAAGATGATGACATGATTGTCACTGAATAAATGAGTAAATTCTTGATACTGTAGGATTCACAGTTTGTCTGGTTTGTGTTAAAGTACTACTGTACTGTATACAGGTAATAAATTTCCTTTATTTTCCTTTAACAATAAATGTGTACTGTATTCTTCTTCATGGAAAAATAAGACATCCCCTGAAAATAAGACCTAGGGCATCTTTGGGAGCAAAAACTTATATGACACTGTCTTATTTTGGGGGAAACAGTGTATGATACCTGTCACCATGTGTAATTGTTGCATAACCCAATCATTTTAAACAACTTAATGTTTTGGACATTTTAATTAAAATATATTCAATAAGAACAGATAAAAGATAAGTCCATGTAATTAAGTTGATTCTCACTAACACAGTAAGAGACTATTATTTGCCATTGTTTGGAATTAGAGATTCAGTTTACATAAAACAATGTTTATGTATTAAGAGAGTTTATAAATCTGTGGAGACTGAAACACAGGTAAATGGATACTTATTGTATAATGTAATATATTTAAAAATTAGTTCAATTATAAGGATTCATTGAAAATTTGATTTCATATAAATAAAATATAAAATGAAGGTTTTCCACACCGTTTTTTTTGTTTGTTTGTTTGTTTGTTTGTTTTTTAGCACATAGACTAATATATGCCCATACTTTGATTTCTAAAAAGGAGAAAATTTATTAAAAGATGCTTAACTGATAGCCTAAGTGGTGTTTAAAAAATGGCTAACATCACATATAGTTTATATAATGAGACAATATTTTCCAAAGGACATGCTACAGGGCTAGATGTAGTACTTTTCCTTTGTCCTGCTTTGTTATGCATTGCATGGCAAATTATTATGGAAATAAGATCTTTGTTTCTTTAGAGTTTATTTTATTTTGCTCCTTCATCCATCCTCAACTTGTAATCTTCCATTTGTGACAGCTGCGAGGTAATGAGGAAAGGATCTCTTGGCATGAAAGGTTCTTTATTTAAAAAGTGAGATTATCTTATAGATAATTTTTCAAAGTCATATCATAATAGGCTTGTTTATAGATTTATTGGCCAAGCTAGTCAAGAGGTGGCATAACATTGGTATCAGAATAAGAAATATTTGGGTTCTAATCTCATACTTCTGCTATTTGAATTACCTAAAACCTTTTTTTTCTAAATACTCACCAGATAATGTTTTTATTGATTTTAGAGAGGGAGAGAGAGAGAGGAACATAGATTGGCTGCTCCTTACATTGCCCCAATTAGGGACTGAACCCACCACGTAGTCATTGCCCTGACCAGAACTTGAACCCAGGAACTTTCAGTGTACCAGACAACTCTCCAACCAATTGAGCCACACTGGCCAGGACAAATTACCTGAATCTGGAGCCTTAGCTTCATCACCTGAATAACAACATTACTAACCTCCTTATTGGGAAAATTTGTATATGTAAGGTGCATTAATTAATAGTGGCCATTATTAATGGGCTTCTTTCTTCTCATGGTGATGTGTGTAACATATAATTGCAATTTTTCCTTCCTCTGTTTAAAGGAAAGGAAATATGACCAAGAGTCGTAAACCAAGATTATACTGTTCAGGAAGTAATTTTGTTGATATGCCCAGCAACTCTATCAGTAAACATTGTAAAACCATTATGGCCAGGCATTTTTCAAAATAAAGTAATCACATTACCATCATCCTGCCAAAAAGCCCTAACTCCTATTTCGTGCCCATTAGTCAAAGTCAAGTAGAGTATAATCTGCTTTTTCCCGTATTTTCATTTTCTATCTAATGGTGTCAAATTAAATAAACGCTAAAGTCAAATCTGTAAAGTATGAATCTTACTTACCTGGACTATTCAATCAGTTAGAAGTATTTATTTAACTCTGGCGAGGAGTGAGGTCTACTGATAGTTGCCAAAGGGGCTAAAAAGGTTGTTGTGAACCATTGCCCCTATAATATGACCTAAGATGTTTTATATGTTAAAGACAAATATCATCATCCCCACGTGCCAAGCACAGAACTTAGTACTCAGACATTAAGTAAAATGACCAAGGAATGCTGATGCAAAATGAGGGGCTGTTGTTGAGTTCAAACCCAGCATTATCTGACTCCAAAACCTGTGTCCTTTTATACCATCTACTCACAACCCAGGGGTAAAGCAATATATCTCCCCAAAAGGAATTTATAATCAAGTAGGTAAGATATATTGACACAAAAATAGAACATTGCCTAGGAATGGCGTAGATTCAGGAGAAATTTCAGAGGAAAGACAAAGATGATTTTAAGTCTGGATGGTTAGTGAGACATTATAAATTGAGTTTTGAAGAATGTGTAGGATTTCCTCATTGACAGAGGATGTGGGATATGCAAGCCTTCCAGGTATGACGAGTGATTAGAGCACGAGAACAGGAAATTCTATGTTCCTATAGATAGTGAATAGAGCAATCTGATTGTAACAGCCATCTTTTTTGATAAACTAGTTTAAAAAATAAGACGGGGAGCTAAAGGTCTTATTTGAATGTTTCTATTTTTATTTTAGGCCTTTCTGACTTTAAAATTATGATTTGAGTCCTCAAAGAGTGTACCCTTTATTTCAAAAATCAAACATCACTAACATGAGTGACACAAATACAAAGCAGCACATGACACCTGGGTCTTGCATGGCCTGGATCTGTTCCTTTGCACAGCCCACTTCAAATCCATTGTATGTGGTGGTGATGTGACTGAGGCCGGCTAATCACAGCACACACTCCTTGTAGTATATTGGTCTCCCTGAGTGGCACAGGAAATAAACAAGCCAATAACATCACTTCCTTGGAACTGCTATGCAGAGAGTGGGGGTTCCATATCCACTAAGACTGCTTTTAGCCACTCAACAACATTGTAACTGTAAGAGGAGAGGAGGCCTGTACTGAGGGGAGTGAAGAAGCAGAGTCAAAGGATAACAGTGAAATGGGACACACACACACACACACACACACACACACACACAAAACTATTTTTAGGAACCCTGGTCCCAGCAGTACTTAAAACTAAAGATTCAAACGATAATTTTCTTTTTTCCCACTTAATATATTTGAGCTGGGTATCTATTATTTACATTTTACAAGTGAAAAATAAACCTCTTTATTAAAACTTATTCTAATTGTGTAACTCAAGTAAATATTTTAAGATACCTTAAATAAAAATATTAAAGTGAGCAGTCTGGGAATTCTGACAAAGATAGGAGAGTGAACATCACACAATTAATTCTACACAACTCTAAACTCAGAGTGAAAAGTAAAATATTTTTGTCTGCTGGGCATAGTTCAGTGGTTGAGTGTTGACCTATAAAACAGGTCGTGGTTCAATTCCCAGTCAGGGCACATGCCCAGGTTGCGGGCTCTGTCCCCAGGAGGGGGCATGCAGGAGGCAGCTGATCTCATTGATGTTTCTATACCTCCCTCTCCCTCTCTGAAAATATTTTTTAAAAGAAATGTAAAATATTTGTAAATGTACTTAACAGATCACATATCCCTGATTAAAAAAGAAAGAACACTTGGGAGAATTTCTGTTCTTTAACCATGAAGAAGAAATAAGATGCTCTAAAATTACCCTTGCACTATAACAACTAAACAACTAGAGGAAATATAGGAAGTAACTATTTTCAGACATAATTCCACAGGCAGCACAGGGCTGTAACTCACCAGAAAAGGGAAAGAAACTTAATTAGGCAAAATATAGTCTAGATGTTCTGACTGAAGGTAATTTTCATATTACAGCAAAGGCCAGAGGAGCCTCAAATCATGCTTGAAAATATCCTGGAATTCAGAAAAATAATTTTTCTAATCTGTAGAGATCAAGGCAACTAGAAGTTTATTAGAGAGAAATAAGGAACTAAAACTACAGAAAGATAGAGTTCTGCTCTGGCCAGTGTTTCTTGGTGATTAGAGTGTCAGTCCATGTAACAAAAGGGTCCGGGTTTGATTCCCAGTCAAGGGCAAGTACCCGGGTTGTGGGTATGCTCCTGCCCAGGTTGGGGCATATTGGGGAGGCAACCAGTCCACGTGTCTCTCTCACATCAACCACTCTCTCTGAAAAGCAATGAAAAAAAAAATATTCTCAAGGGATAATTAACAAAATCAAACAAAATAAGAAATATAAATCTCCAGAATTCTACATAAGGCTCCCATGAGTCTTTCCTGGATACAATATGCACATGCATAGTATGAAATCTTATAAAATTAAACAAAGCAACTTCTAAGAAAATAATAATTCTGCAAATTAATAAGATGAACAATTCACAAAGGTCACACAGGGCCAGGAATTTGTGAATTTCCCTCAGAGTGTAGAGCCTTTGGGGAATATACAGGGCCTTCAGTCAATGCTTTTTTAAAAATCTAAATAAGATCAAGAATACAGTCCACTCTAATTCTGCCCAAGACAAGCTGAAAACACAAACTTCAACAGCATTGAACTAACCCCAAAGCATCTTTAGAGCCTACTAAGAAAAATATAACACTTGTTTACTCTTCAGAGAAATATAAAAAGTATGGGATTCAAAATATAAAATTTCTAATATCTAACATTCAATCCAAAATTACTAGCAGAAGAAGGAGAAGGAGAAGGAGAAGGAGAAGAAGAAGAAGAAGAAGGAGGAGGAGAAGGAGGAGGAAGAGGAGGAGGAGGAGGAGGGAGAGGAAGAAGGAGAAATCAGTCAAAACCAGAAAAAAACTCATCAATGGAAACTGACTTAGAACTTTCAGAGATAACAGAAAAGGCCATAATGCAGTGTTATGTTACGAAATGATCCATATTTTTATTGATATAAGAAAAAAGAACATAAAGAGAAACAAATGGTATAAAAAGAACTGCCAAGAACATGAAACATGAAAACACAATACCTATAGAGGGAGTAGGGGGCTAGAAGGGGCCTAAGGTGCAAAAGGGGGACATCTGTAATACTTTCAATAATAATGCTTTAAAAAAAAGACTGGATATGATTAATAACAATTTGAAAACTGAGGGAGAGAAATGACAATGTACTCTGAGGTTTTCTTGTTTTTGTTTTGTTTTGTTCCTAATACGTTACCTCATATGGTAACAATACAAACAATCCAAATCAATTATAGAGAGAGAAAAAACGACTTAAAGTAAAAACAAAACCAAAAATACCATTGTTGACCTGTGGGACATTAACAAATGATCTGCCATATCTAACTTCTTTGGACTGAGTTTATATCCCTCCCCCCCAAATTATATGTTATACTCTAAATTCAAAATGTGATTTTTTATTTGAAGCTGGGGCCTTTAGGAGGTATTTAGATCTGGAGGGTGGAGCTTGCACGAATGGGACTCAGGCTCATAAAAGGGATGACGAGAGCATCCCTCAGTACTCCCCCTCTTCGCCATGAATAAGAGGACTGTCTAAATCTAGAGAATGGGATCCCCACTGGACAATGAACCTGCCTACACCATGATCTTCAATATCTGAGTATCTAAAACTGGGAAAAATAAATGTTTGTTGTTATGGCATCCACATTGACTAAAACACTAATCTTATATAATAAAAGGCCAATATGTAAATTGACTAAATGGCAGAACAGCTGGTTGGTATGAGAACACTGACCACCAGGGGGACAGATACTCAACACAAGAGCTGCCCCTGGTGGTCAGTGGGGCAGAAGCCAGGCTCATGGCTGGTGAGTGCAGTGGTGGCAGCAGGAGCCTCTCCTGCTTCTGTGGCAGCACTAAGGATTTGAGTCTAAGCCATCAATCAGACATCCCCTGAGTGCTCCCAGACTGCAAGAGGACACAGTCCACGCTGAGGGACCCCTTTGTCTGAGTGCACAAATCTTGAGCACAGGGCCTGTAGAGTTTATATAATTAGAGTCTCCAAAAGAGAGAACAGTATGACCTATCTATTTATTTACCTTTCAATTATCAAATCTATGAAAGAATCATGAATGGAACTTTCTTAAATTTGGTAAAAACTATAGCACTATACATGAGACAAAGTAAAAAAATTACAAGCGGAGCCCTGACTGGTTTGGCTTGGTGGACAGAGCATCAGCCTGCAGACTAAAGGAGCCCAGGTTCCTTTCCTGGTCAGGCACATGCCCAGGTTGCAAGCTTGGTCCCCAGTAGGGGGCGTGCATGAGGCAGCTGATCAATGATTACCTCTCTTCATTGATGTTTTTATCTCTCTCTCCCTCTCTCTTCCTCTTTAAATATATATATATATATATATATATATATATATATATATATATATATATATTTTGTGCTTGTAATTTATATATTTATATATTTATATATATATATATATATATGTATATATATATAAATATATAAATTACAAGCACAAAAAATATCCATATCTAGGTACATGTTATAATCAATTTTCTAAAAAAAAAATGAGATTAAAAACAATATAACCATAATACAATTTACTATTATGGAACATGACTACCAATGAAAAACAAATAATTCAAATAAGGATGCGATAAAGGGAGTACATTTTTTGGCTACTGTGTAATAAAATTATAATCAAATAGTAAAAGAGAGACAAAAATATTACAAAATCTTTTTTAAATAATGACATCTTAAGTATCTCATAGATTAATGAGAAACTTGCAATAAAATTTAATAGATTTAGAGTTGAATGGTTATTAAATCAATACATAAAGTCTTACATATATAAACTAGCATTAAAGTAAATTTATAGCGTTAGTTACATGTATTATGGTATAAGAAAGACTTGGATTAAATTATTTTAAAAATAACCTTAAGCCCTAGCCAGTTTGGCTAAGCGACCTGAGGACTGAAGGGTCCCAGGTTTGATTTTGGTCTAGGGCACGTGTCTGAGTTACTGGCTTGATCCCCAGTGTGAGGGAGGCAGCCAATCAATGATTCTTTCTCATCGTTGATGTTTGTCTTTCAATCCCTGTCCCTCCTCTCTGAAATCAATAAAAATATATTTAAAAATGACTTCAAGAAACATAGAGAGATGGTTGTCAAAATGTCAGTTGAAGTTGTTTAAGACCTAATTAAAGAACATGATGTGCCATCACCATATAGAAAAATATGACTGCTCCATAAAAATAGAAAATATGCAAACTTTACCAGAAATACTACTTTTATTTCATAGAAGTATAATGAACCTCAGAGTACAAGGTTCTCACATGTAAGCCCAAACATAGGAAGCATGACTGCTCACAATACAGTGCAATTTAGACATACTGTGAATCCCTTAGACACATTTACATTTCTCAGAATCCCATACAGTTAGATTAGGTTCATCTGACTAATCCTGACCATAAAATATGAGCAGATGTGATAAGAATCATCAGTGTGTTTCCTCAACCCATTTCTTGTCATGCTACAGTGGGTTTGGAAGAGTTGTCTTTCAGTTAGAGTAGTGAAAAGATGAAGCAAGATTCCTGACACACTTTCAAGTTTAGTTGAGCCATAACAAACCTTTGCTATGTTAAAAAATGCAATTTCAAGGTTCATAATATTGCAGCAGGACCAAGATAATCTTCAATAATATGTACCTAAATGTCTAATAAGGGAAAGAGATGTTAATTAAATGTAGTCTGCCCAGGTATCAAAAATACAAATAATTATCTAGATGTATGTAATATATAAATATTAAAATAATAAATGAGCAAATAAAGCGTTTACCAAACAAATGCATACAATGTACTCTAAATATTCTTTTGTGGATATCTAAAATGTATATTAAAATACAAGTCAGGTTAATCTCAGTCATTGGCTCTGGAAATGAGATTTTATGGTAGGAATCCATAGTAATTTTAACTTAATCTACAGATTCATTTATTTTATGCAAAAATAGCATGAAGACAATGGAAATGATATTTTAATAAGAGATAAAAGAAACCCATAAAGGATACATAGAACATAACATCTTATTTCTAGGTATCTCTTACATTATTTTATGTATTTTCTGAAGTGCTTAAATTTTTTGAAAAAACTAACAGCATTCTAAAGAAAAAAATAAATGGAAAAGCAAAAAAAAGAAAGAAAGAAAACAACAACAACCACACAGTTAAGAGGCTAGCGTAAAGATTTTCATGTATTGATTGATTCTTCAAGCAATTTACTGAGAACAACTATAAGTCATGGCAAATACAACCTCTGTTCTTATCCCCAAGCACTCTGCTGTCAAGAGGGGTCCACACACATGAAATAACCTCGAAAAAGTGTCGTTTGTCATGAATGTGTTATTTACAGAAGGTCGTGGAAGCCCAGAGACCAGCATTAAACTGGTGCTGTGGTTATTCACAAGAGCACGTCCTCGAAAAGGAGGCAGGCTGCGAGGTCTATGCTGGAGAGAGCTGTTCCCAAGGTAGAAAGGCATGTCAGCTTAAAGTTGCATCTTTTAAAGATATGAATATATGAGGTAAATTATTGAAGGAATTCCAAATCTTCAATATGACCAGTGATGAGAGTCATCCCTAAAAGCATTTACCCCCCCCCCCATCTTAACCTATAGATTTGGTTATTTTCTTTCCTACAAAAACAAAATGATTTTAATATAAACATTCATTCTAACACCTATTCAACCTCATTGCAGTCATTTCCTACTGGGAAGAAAGCATTTCAGATACATTATTTGAAACTATGTCTGTCTTCCATTCCTAGCATAAATTGCATTGCATTCAAAGTGCTCCATCAATATTAGCTAAACAGTCAAATATAGACTTGTTTGACTAATAAATATCTGACTCTATAAAACAGTTAAATCTTTACTTGGGGACCAAAGGAGACACAAATTCAGGAGAAGAGCTGAAATGTCCTCTAGGAAAGAAAACCAGAGCTTACAAAGGCAAAACCTACATGCTGAAACAAAAGTAGCTGTTCCCATTGGCTATGCAACATAGTGTGATGGCTAATTAAAAACAAAACTGGTCAAGACCAGGTGATGAAACTCTGAGGTAACCAACACATGAAAACAAGGGTGAAGCACGTTCAAGGATGTCACTGTACAGCAAGCACAAAGCCCAAAATTTCAAATGTCTGATTTCCCCAGTGACCTCCCAACTCTAATTTAGTGCCCTCCATTTTAGATACTTCAGCTTATATTTGTCCCATTTGTTTGAGATCTTTCCTTGGAAAACAATGATAATCAACCATTCTAGCATAGAGTTAATCAGGAATGTCTGGTCCCTCATTCCCAGGGAATCTCATTCCTACTGTGCCATGCCCTGCATAGGAGGAAATAAGTGTTATTGTGGAAGAAATAAGGAGCATAGGGACAACACTCACATCTGAGTAACAAGGAGGCCCAAGGGAAGTGGATCTTAGGCATGGTCTTACCTGGAGTTGTCCTCAATGAGGATCTCAATTGCAGCAAGCTATTCTGCTGGGAAAAGGTTGATTAATTATCTCTGCTCTTAAGCAACCATTATCTGAGTTTTTGCAAGAGACTAAAACACTTGGTTGTATAAAGCATAAATAATTTTCTAATAAAGTACAGTAAGCAAATCAGAATAGCAATGATTACAACAATTTTAAATCCAGACCTTAAAATAGCTCTGGGTCCAGTTGGGAGCCAGTTGAAAATATTAAAAAAAAATAATTATAATTATTTACTAGCATTCATGGCAAAACAGAAATGTTCCTTAAAGGACTGTGAGAATTTAAGAAGCTTAGCTGTTTCTAATTTGACCTGGAAAGATATATTTAACCAGGTACAACAAGAAGGATTCACTGTGGCACGAACTCCTTGGGCTGCAAGCACATAATCTAAGGCTACTCTTCTGTTGAAGACTATCTGAGGTAGGAATGAATGTAAGGATCTTTCTTGATCTCTGAATGCACTAGAGGGTGACGGGGCTATTCTTTTAACAGTCCCTCTTAGAGTCTGCATCATTATATCTTACTGTGCAGTGCCAAGACCAGCACATGAATCTATAATTCTAAGAAAAAGGCTGCCCTCATCCCCTGCCTGGTAATTCATATCCAACAGAAAGGCCACAGCAGCCATCATCATATTCAGAAGGGTTCTCACCAAAGTAGTCATCTATTATTGATAAGGCTCTTTTGTGAATGAGTCTTCAGAGTAGTGACTGCAATTATTTAAATAATAGTAAAAGGGGGTGAGAGTGGCCCAGGAGACATTGCCCAGTTAGTCTCCCACTATCCAGGCAATTAGATGGCCAAGGCTGATTTTCATACATGCAAATGATAGTATTACTGCGGAGGTATATGTGTGCCTGGGAGGATTTGGTTATTTATGGATTCATTGGCAAGTCCTTTCTGATACCTTTATATTCTGAAAGGTGAACACTAGGTTTCCACAGTGTGGCCTCATAGAAGGGGATTCACAATTGTAACACTTGCAATAGGTGCAGCCTACTTGATGTACAAGACCTCTATCATATGAAAAGGCCTGCAAAAAGGAGGCTAGATACCACCTCAATTGCAGGAGGTGCCTGGGGCCCACCAGGGAAGAGAGTGCATGCATATATGGAGACCACCATATAGAGGAAGTGGATGGGTGTTAGGTAGACACAAAGAAAAGGTGAAACCCCTTTTGGTAGCTTAACCCAGTAAATATCAGGAGAGTGTTCTGTAAAATCAACAGCAAAGTTATGGATGGCTGAGAAATTGCCAAATCAGTTCCACCAAATGTGAGAGGTAGGCATCAAAGGACAAATGCCGCATTCCGACAGGTTCACTACAAAGGCCAAGGTTTAAGAATAGTGTAATACTTCTGTGCCACACTTTATCATTTCAAGGGTAAAAATACTAAGAATCAGGAAGTATTGCATAGGCAGAAGTTAATGATATGGAAGATTATTCTTATGCCCAGGAATATAATCATTATACTATCTAATAAAAGAGTATCTTATCACAGTCTTTGTTTGACAACCTATTTTATAATTTACAAGTATTGCTACCTCAGCTCTTTTGTTGTTTTGTTTTTATTTGCATGAAACATAATTTTCTATTCCTTTATTTTCAGCTTCTATATGTCTTTTGATCTGAAGTAGGTCTATTGTGAACAGCATAGATGGGTTTTATTTTCTTTTTTAGTCACTTTTTATTTATTTTTAATTTTTTTGGTTGCAATTTTATCTTATTTTTTATATTAAATTATTATATGTGTACATATTTTAACATTGCCTCCCCTTCCATATATACCCTCCCTCCCCAGAGTTTTGTGTCCATTCCGTTGTGTACTTCCGTTCACCTACTCTATGTCTTTTAATTGGAGCATTTATTTTTTTTATTTATTTATTTTTTTTTAGAAATGAAACAATTAAGTATTTGCTTTATTTATATATTAGGCTTAGACCCGTGTTTAACAAGCCAGCCTAAAATAGCACCATGGTTAGACTATGGCCTGCTTTCAAAGCCATAATTTTACAACTTATGCAAAGGGATCAAACATCTCTCATCCACCTGATGAGATCTTTTTTATACACATACTGCTGGTAAATCCCATTTGGAACAGCTGAAAACCTTTTTAAAAGCTTTGCAGATGAACTCATGAACACAAATTTCACCAGTTAAGCTAGGTTGAACAGAAGGAACGCAAAACAAATTGTTGCCCAATCAGAGCTCATTAGTTCACCAGTTAAGCTAGGTTGAAACAGAAAGAACTCAAAAAACAAGTTGTTGCCCAATCAGAGCTCATTATTTGTAAATCAATGGCCTGCTCCCCATCTCCCACCCCCCTTAAAACCACCTGACTCAATCATTGTAAATCTACATGTAATGTATTGAAAGAATTTCCATTACCCAATTTCTCAATCCAGATTAAAAAAAAAAAAAAAAAAAAAGCCCTATAAGGAATACTTACCAAAATCTGATAGGAAAATTAAAGCCTGCATAGTTATGAATCAGAATTGTTCCATCACAACCAGGTTGCATACAATTACATCAACTGGTTCTGTATACAATCTAGAATTGACCAGGACAAAGTTTAGGATAGAAAAGCTGTAAGAAATAGGTTCCTAACTATAGAAATTGTAAATTTCAAAATGGTATGAAAAAACTAATGGAAATTCTATTCTTGTGCCTTTACATTTCAAAGGAATAGACTTTCTGTAAAAATATATACAATTTTTACAGACAAACACATTTACAAGTTGTTATCTTAAAAATTGAGGACAATCCACATTTGTAACTACAATTATTGAGCCTTTAAGTCAAGTATCCGTGGCCATTACAAGGCTAACAAACTAAACCACTCAAACCAAGTCAAAGTAGAACAGGTATAAAGTCCTGAGCACTTGGACTTTGTATTCTTCAAGAAGCATACTTGGGAAAGCCAATTATACAGAGGAAAAAGCTTCCCTTCACACTCTGTTGTACAGTACTGAGGCTTCTAGTCATATTTCTGTTGTAGCTTAAATTCACTTTACAGTTCACTGGCATTGTTAGTGCTTGTCTTTTAACACTATAGAAATTAATGGGCATATGTAATGAACTCTGCATGACTAGCCTGGCTACTGGCCACTCTCCTGTTCTAGGCAAGGATAGCAAGTCTCTCCACCCTACCATCTTCACTAAATCTAAAAGTCCTCCTTCAGGGCCTCCCAAAGTTTGCAGGTTGCTGAAACTTAACTTTGCTTCTTTTAGAGACAGTGACTCTCCAATGGGGACTACTTTTTCCATGACATTTATTCTTGTTAGCCATAATCCTCTTGCCGCTCGTTTTTCTCGTTGCGTGGAGGTTACAGCCTGGATAGCTTTGAAGTCCAACTTCATAAATACACTGTTTTTCACAGCAGATGGTTGTGGATCTGGTGCCTGGAGTTGGTTAAGAGTCAGTTCTTTCACTTAAAAGGCTATCTTATTAGATATGCCAAACCAGCTCCTACTCCAGCAACACCTGCAAAAGCCAGCAGCACATTTCTGATGCCACCTTCTAGGTCTTCTACATGGAAGAATTCCACAAACCCATCCCAGCCTCTTTGTTTCACTAGCCAGTCTCCTTTCGTCCTCACGAGAACATCTGTGATGCTTTCTGCTAAGGGGTCAATGCAGCTTTCTTGGTTGATGCTCTTCAAGTGTTTGGCCACAAAGGCACCAAAAGAAATGAGAGTCACAATCCTCTCCCCGTTTGTTATCCCGTCGCTGAACACGTGGTCCATCACGCGAGACAAAGACTTGACGTCGTCCTGGTTCTTGATGTCCAGCTTGCGGAGCATACCTTGGAAGGCCATCTCGTGGTTGCGCTGCACGCCGTCCCCGACCCGCCGGAGGGTCTCTAATGCCTTCCGGCTGGAGGCCGCAGACCCGCCCAGCGGCTTCGTGTCCTTGGCGCCGGTCGCCTGCTCCCTAAGGTACCGAGAGATAATCTCCAGCGACTGCCGGAACAGCTCGTCCTCCTCCTCCTCCTCCGCTGGGGGCGGCGTGGAGGGCAGCGAGCCGCCCGCGCCGGGGCCGCGGCTGGCCTCCCCGACCAGCAAGGGCAGGACGGCCGGCCGCTTCCCCAGAGGCTCCGGCTCCTACCCGTCCAGCTCCTCTTCCGGCGACATGATGGCGGCGGCGGCCGCGGCGGCTTCCATCTTCTCAGGCGGCGCCGCGCGGGGGTCGCGGTGACGTCGGGGCCCTCGGCGCCAATGGGCGAAGGCCGCGCGACCCTTCGGGCGTCCGGCGCCAGGGCGGCCGGGGGGCTCGCGCCCACGCTCCGGCCAATCACCGGCGCCGCCTCCCCTCCCCCGGCCTCTCGCCGCGCTGCGGCGGCCTCCTTCCCCGCGGGCAGGAGCCCTTTTCCCGAAGGCGACGCGGCATCGCCGCCGCAGCCGCCGCCGGCCCCCAGCTTGGCGCCCCCACAGTAGAGGTTGAGTCCGATGACTGCGTTTCTCTTGAAGCCAAACATCTCAAGCCTACGCCTCTGTCGCCTGGCTGAGGAAAAAAGGGGAAGGCACCGACTCCTTACTTGAAGGAAGCGGAAGTAAGGAGTGAGAGAGCCGTTCCCTTCGACGGGGTTCTAGAGCTGGTGTCTAATTGGAGCATTTAGTAGGCCATTTGTATTTAAATGCCGTATTTCTCGGACCATAAGACGCACCAGTTTTTAGAGAAGGGAAATGAAGAAAAAAAGATTCTGAAACAAATAGTGTCCTAAAATATTTTATGTGCATTAAAACCCAACATCACAGTCATAAACACATGTAATCAACCCTGTAAAGTAAACAGCAGCATTTAGAACCATTTTAGAGCCGGGCAAGCACACAGAGACCACACAGAGCTGGGCAAGTAAAAAAACTTTTTTTTTTACAGTATATGTGTAGGCTATATTTGGACCATAAGACGCAGGGACTTTTTCCCCCCACTTCTGGGGGGAAAAAAGTGCGTCTTATGGTCCGAAAAATACGGTAAATTATTGATAGATAAAACATGCATTATTTATATTTGTGTTCCTTTTCCCCACTTATTCCTAAAGAAATCCATTTAGTATTTCTTGCAATTCTGGTTTGGTGGTGATGAACTCCTTTAGCTTCTCCTAGTCTGGGAAGCTCTTTATCTATTCTTCAATTTTAAATTATATTCTTGCTAAGTAGAGTAGTCTTGGTTGTAGGGTTTTCTTTTCTATCACTTTGAACATTCTGTGCCAATCTCATCTGGCCTTAAATTTTCTTAAGAATGTAGCTGACAGTCATACATACTCCCTTTTAGGTAACTCTTTTTTTCTTTAGCATTTTAATTATGATGTATCTTAGTGTTGGCTTATCTTGCTTGGGATGCTCTGTGCTTCCTGGGCTTCTGTGTCTTTTTCCTTCACCAGGTGTAAACATTTCCAGTCATATTTCTTCAAATAGGTTCTTAATCCCTTGCTCTTTCCTTTCTCCTTCTAGTATCACTATTGCAGATATTATTACACTTAATGTTGTCCCAGATAACTCAAACTATCTTCATTTATTTTATTTTTTTCCTTGTTGCTACTCTGATTGGGTATTTTCCATGACCTTGTTTTCAAAATCACTGATTTGATTCTATGCTTTATATAATCTGCTGTTGGTTCCTTCTAGAGTATATTTCATTTCAGTTACTGTATTCGACATTTCATATTGGTTCATTTTCTGTTATATCCTCTTTATGCTTAGTAACTTTTTAAGTTGTCACTGAGTTCTTATTTTTGTCCCCTAAATTCCTTAGGCATCATTATAGTCATTGTTTTAAATTCTGTATCTGGTGAATTGTTTGACTCTGATTCATTTATTTATTTTTTTCTGGATGTTATTTCTGTTCTTTCTTTTGGGGCATGTCTATTTTTCTACCAATATTGGCTGCCTTTTTGTGTTTGTGTCTGTGCATTAAGTAGATATGCGATGTGTGCCAGTATTGGTGGTGCAAGGGGGGTGGGGCTTATGTAGTAGGTGTCTGTGGAGCCTAGTGTCACAAACTTCCTAACACCTGAGCAGCATGCTCCAGGAGGGTCACTTATGTGGGATTTGTGTGCCCTCATTTGTCCAGCCTTGATTACTGTTGGCTTATATTTTAATTGAGTGTTAATCACCCCATCCGTACTTTCCAAAAGATTGGGGATGGTGTGATATTGGCCAAATATCACATATTTGATGTAGAATTTGTGCCATGAGATGAGTTTCCCACTCACTATGGAGTTCAAATGAAAATTGCACAAATAAAAAAAAAATATATTTTAGTAACTGCTATGGTTTTAGCCTCTGGGAGACCCTCTACTCAATAAGAACATGTATCATCATTAGTACATATATACTAAGAGGGAAATAACTGGATAAAATTGACTTGGTAAAACCTAAAATTTTAGCATATCACTAAGCCTAATTATTTTCACACACACACACACACACACACACACACACACACACATACACACCATTACAAAGAGAGAGAGAGATTTCTCTTGAACTGCTTTTGAAAAATTTCCAGTTATTTTTTAGGTTAAAAGTATTTTATTTATTTAGTGAAATTTGGGAAGGTTATCAAATATATCAAAAGTGTAAAACATCTCATCAAATAGGGTCATAAGTCACTGTGAAATAGTTGTCATTGAAATAAATAAAATAATTGGAAGTAAAATTTAATTATTTTGATGATGCAGAGAATAGAAATCATTTCAATGAAACAAAATCTTTGTGTGTGTGTTTTTTTTAATATATTTTATTGATTTTTCACAGAGAGGAAGAGAGAGGAACAGAGAGTTAGAAACATCGATGAGAGAGCTGAAACCGGTTAGGCTCAGTGGTAGAGTGTCGGTCTGCGACTGAAAGGTCCTGGGTCTGATTCAGGTCAGGGGCATATACATTGGTTGCGGGCACATCCCAGGTAGGGAGTGTGCAAGAGGCAGCTGGTCGATGTTTCTTTCTCATTGACGTTTCTAGCTCTATATCTCTCTCCCTTCCTCTCTGTAAAAAAATCAATAAAAAAAATATTAAAAAAAAAAGAAGAAGAAAGAAACATCGATGAGAGAGAATCATCAATCAGCTGCCTCCTGCACACCCTCCACTGGGGATGTGCCCACAACCAAGGTACATGTCCCTGACCGGAATCGAACCTTTCAGTCAATAGGCTGACACTATCCACTGAGCCAAACCAGTTTTGGCATGTTGTGTGTGTGTGTATGTTTTTTTTTTAATAGTTTCTGATTAAGGGTATATCAATAGTATAGGAAAACTATGCCTTTTCAACAGAGAAAACCAAATTCTAATGCTGTATCAGTGTATCCTATCTAATAAAAAAGAAATATGCAAATTGACCACACCTCCACTACACCCACAAGCCAAGCCCACCAGCCAATCAGGAGTGATTATGCAAATTAAACAACCAAGATGGCTGCAGCCATGAAGAGAGCAAGAGGCTTGGGTTTCCCTGGCAATGGAGGAAGCCACGCTTTCCACCTGCCTTGGCCTGCCTTAGCATCCTCTCAAGGCTAAAAAGTTTCATTTATAGAATATAAATAAATCCCAACAAAAATGGCTGTGGCCACAGAGCAAGCAGGAGGCTTGGCTCTGCTGAAGGCTACAAAGTTTTAATTATAGAAGATAAGTAAATCCCAGATACCAGGGCCTCCAGGCCTCCGCTTGGGTCACTGGAGGGTGTAGCTGGCCTGAAAACCACCACAGGCCCCTCGCCCAGGCCACCTCACACCCCAAGGGAACCCCCACTCCGATCTGGGACACCCTTCAGCTCAAACCAGCTAGCCCCCACCCATGCATCAGGCATCTATTCTATCTAATCCTATCTAATAAAAGAATAATATGCAAATTGATCACCACTCCAACACACAAGATGGCTGCCCTCATGTGGACACAAGATGGCCAGCAGGGGAGGGTAGTTGTGAGGAATCAGGCCTGCAAGAGAGGGAAGTTGGGGGCAATAAAGCCTACAGGTAAGAGCAGTTAAGGGTGACCAGGCCAGCAGAAGAGTGAAGTTGGGTACGACTGGACCTTCAGGGAAGGGCAGTCGTGGGGGGACCAAGCATGCATGGGAGGGCAGTTAGGGCTGACCAGGCCAGCAGGGGAGGGCAGTTAGGGGTGACTAGGCCTGTAGGGGTGGGCAGTTAGGGGCAAACATCTTGGCAGGGGAGCAGTTAGACATCAATCAGGCTGGCAAGGGAGTGGTGTTAGGGGGTGATCAGGCTGGCCGGCAGAAGTGGTTAGGGACAATCAGAAAGGCAAGCAGGAGAGCAATTGGGAGCCAGCAGTCCTTGATTGTGAGGGGGATGTCCAACTGCCCATTTAGGATCTGGCCTAAATGAGCAGTCAGACATCCCTGGAGAGGTCCCAGATTGGAGATGGTGGAGGCTGGGCTGAGGGACACACATCCTCCCGCCGCCCCTTAACTCGGCCTCTAGTGTTTGATATAAAAGAAAGTTACCTTGAATGAATCCTTTTTATTTTAAGTTAGCTAAACCATACACACAATTTCTATTTTTCAAGATTCCTTTACCATAGCCCTTCTGTAACTTCCATAAACCTTTTGCAAAATTTCTAAAACTTTCAGCTTTTGTCCTATCTCTTTCCTTTCTTATTGTGGAACAATCATTAACGTCAAGACAGAATTACTTTCTTTTTCTCCAGTAAAAATGCATTTCTATCCCTCTGATCATCTTTTACCAAACATACTTCATCCTTTTCATAATAAATCATTTGAATCACCATAATATCCTCTTCTTCATTTCACTACTTTCCCAGAGATTCCACCTCTCAGTATCTTATTCAGGTTCCATCACTATTGTCTATCTGAGGCAGCCTGTGCTCTCCTAGCCTTGAAAATGGCACATGCAGGCCACCACTTTATTACCCTGCTTCCCCACCCTGTCTGCTAGCCCAAAGGTAGCAGAGTGTGGACAACCATATGTTTTTCTCTCTAATTTTAACTCCACTTAAAATTTTACTTAATTTTCATTTAAGTTGACTTAGAAAACTTCAAGGTTTGAGGAATCAAATAATTTTGAGAAAACTATTTGCTGAAAAGTTCACCTAGATACTCTTATCCCATTCCTCTATAATTAAGCCATTTGTTTTTAACAATCATAGTTAAATTACTCTTGAAGATTTCATGAGACTTTAGTGATTGACCATTATCTTGTCTTTTCCTTTGCTAATATATTTTGTAATAAAGAAAATGTAAGCTTATTTGACTAATAAACCCAGGTAGAGCAAAAGTTGTACATTTGAATTATTTTGCAGCAGTGATAAATCTAAAGATATGGCTGCTTTAATTAAGCCAAGGAGCTTATGTTAGCATTTATTTACTAAAGATGTGTCTGAAAGCATTTGGGTTGGTTTCTGTTATATTCCTTTGATTCACATAAGTGCTCGTTTGTTTTTAAGCTGAATGAATAGGGTAACTTTACAAATCTAATGTGAGGTTTACAAATTAATTTTAGACATGCAGTCCATAGCTAGAAAAATAACATATCTATAATATCCATATAGAAACAAACAAGACAGACACAAAAAGAGCTCTCAGAGCTTTCATTTAAAGCATTATTTATGTTTTAAATATAGCAATATAAAATTCAAAGAAAAACTGAATCCAAATTGTTTTTCTTTATGGCTGCTTTTTAAAGATAATTTGTCCTTTAGCAGCTTCTTCATATAAATCGAAGAATGCATTTCATTGTCTCTACGTTTTTTTTTATCGTCTCTTTTAAGGGAGCCATTTAATACAAACAAAAAGTAATAGAAAGGAGTTTGCATATTAAGTAAAGTTGAGAAGCTCAGACTACAAAAGCACCTAGAAGCCCTGAATTTAAAGGAGCTGGCTTCCCTAGAGGGGCAAGTTGGTATCAGAGATGATGCCTGTGCAAACATGTTAGTGCTAACTTCCAACTCCTCTTCAGACAAAAAAGACAGGGGAGGAAAAAGAGGCCTCATCAGAAGCTATTTTTAATTTTTCTTTTCCCAATTGTTCATCCACCTAATCCTAAATGAGTTTGGAAGTTTCACGGTACCAATTAAAATAAGTGTACTGAGGAAGAGGAAAATGGTGGCAGAATAAACATGTGTTCCTAGCCTTGTCCTGGAGCAGATAGAAGGAGCAGCTGAGGGTAGCTCGGGGAGTGTTTGTTGGCAAGCTAAGGGATAGGAGAAGGTGAGAGACTGCCTGACGGGGTTCCCTGACTAGAGCAGCCCACACTGAGGCTGAGACCTCTCCCGGAGCTAGCAGGTGTCCTCAAACTTTTTAAAGTGGGGGCCAGATCACGGTCCCTCAGAGAGCTGGAGGGCCAGACTATATGAACTACTAATTCCTACTGTAACACCTCGGCTGCGCTCACTGCCCAAAAAACCTGGCGGGCCGGATCAGACTCCTCTGCGGGCCGCATGTGGCCCTCGGGCCGTAGTTTGAAGACCCCTGGTTCAGACAGAAAACTGCTCCATCTTGCAAGGGAAAGTGGATCTTATCCGAGGCCCGAAAACCCACATCTGGGCGACCACTGAACAACTGTGAGCCCCCAATCAGCACAAACACAGGAATTCAAGGGAGCTCTTCTCTCCACCACAGAAAGGTCAGATTTCACCAGGGATAAGGTGAGGTTTCTGGGTCCAGGAGGCAGCAGCAGTGTCCCCGGCGACAGTGGTGGTGGGAGAGAGAAACGCTAGCTACAGGACGTGGAGGACCGGGGAAGTCTGTGCCTAGAAAAGTCCCTGGCTGTTGGGTCTGGTGTGATCCGTGAATGTGGAAGGGAGTCCTCAAAGCTGCTAACAGAAGGGATCTCTAAAAATCAACCCACTCTTATCTGACACGGAGGAAGAGCATAAGAATCTGAAAGGTGCGCAAGCTGCTTAAACTTGCGCACACACCCATCGTTCACACACCTGGGCTTTTTCCCCTTCATTCCCTTGCTTCTGATTACTAAGCAAGGATCACCCAGTTGGGGACACCCTGGGAGACTGAAGGGGAAAGTTACTTTCCTGGAAACTGGGGATCGGAGCAGGGAGAGACCATTTGGGAGCCAGCTCGGAGGCAGCCCACCTCCACAAACTGGTATTGAGTGCCATAGAGAAAGAAGGCTAGAGCAGCCAGAGACTGGGAAGTCAATCCTGAAACACAGCCAACTAGGAGCTGAATTACAAACTGATTTTTTATTATTTTTTATTTAATCAAAAATAAAGGAATACAAGAAATTCAGACACTGCCTACTTAAAAATAAGGACTGGCTTACAACACTCAGAAGCAGTGGAATGCAGAGAATTGCAATACTGTCTGGACTGAGAAATAGGTGTGCCAAACAGAATAATAGAGGAAGTGAACTACTGCATATTTTCTATGCTAATTTTTTTTAAATTTTATTATTATTTTTGCATCTTTTGCTTAAGAAATGAATTTTCTTCTTTTTTCCTCACTTGATTTTACCTTTTTAATTATTACATTTTTACTTTCAATCAGCATTATTACTACTGCTATTTTACCTTTTTTTTCCTTTTTTCTCTTTTTTAAAGTGTCATCTTATTTTCTCTTTATTTTACATTGAGATTAGTGTCCTACATTCTATTTTCATATTTCCTTTAGCATCGTTTTATCCTATCTCAACACGACCTTTATGACATCATTCTCTTCCTAATATTTCCCCTTTTGGTGTCCTGTTTATCTTAACCCTTTCCTGCTTTAAATTTTCCCTACTCTTTCTGTCTACCTCCTGCTAAAATTTCACCTATTTATATATCTAATTTCCAATCCCCTGCTCCAAGTGCATACACACCTCTCTCTTTGCTGTCTTAACTATTAAAAAAAGAATTGTTTTTCTCTTTGTCCTTTTGTTGTTGTTTTCTACAGAAGTGCTGGGCTGGTGATATGAAACATGTGTTTGAAGAACAGAGGAATTCTAAAACTGGGTAAGTTGAACCAGTAGGCACATTGGGAATTTGAGAATACCTGCTGCTGGGCTCTGTGCCACTTGAACTTTGTGCCACTTGAGCTTTGTGCCACTTGAGCTTTGTGCCACTTGGGTCCGGTTAGGCAGTGCCAGTTGGAAGGCTACCCCTGATGCTTAGGCTCTGTGCCCTTGTGCTTACTGACATTTGGGTCCAGCTAGGATGGCTTGCTGTGTCGGTTGGCAGGAAATAAGATGCTAAGACTTGCCTGTGAGCACTTGTTTGAAATAATGGAATAATGTATCCAAGTGTTGTTCATACGTTCCACTTTGTTGGGGTCTTTCTATGGTTAGGATTTTGGGTTTGTACTTTTGCACCATCAGGGGTTGTTCTGTTTTGACTCCTGAAGAGAGCTGACTGGGCCAAATATTAGCAGATTGGTCCACGTACAACTATGCTCCAATGTAAGAAGGAATTGAGTTTCTATTGTAATTCAGCTTGGCCTTTGTATACTTTAGACTATACAGGAAATGGCCCTTTAAAAGTACTATCATACAGTTGGAATTGTTATATCAACAGTCAGAGAAATTGGCAAAATCCATTATATTCAAGCATTTATTTCTTTACACAATAAGAATTCAGCAAAGAAAGAGAACAACCTAATGGTGCAGAGAAGGGAATTGGCTTCAAAACCTCTCCTGATGGTAAGACACAGGAAGAAAAGGAAAATGAGGAGATGACTCTCTTTAATGCCCTGAACCCAAGGGAACCAGTACTAGCGGCAGGAACATAGTCTTCCTAGAACGTTACTAAGCGAGCTGAAGGGAAGGTGGAAAGTCCCACCAGGTGCCATTCAATGTGCCTATTACAAGGAGGAGGGCCGTTGGAGAAAGGACTGCCCAGAACTCAAAAGAAATAATTAAATAAAAGGATAGCAAAATTTTCCAAGAAATATTAGAAAGGAATTATGTATCTGAAGGCCCAGGGGGTCTCTAGGCACCTCCCAATATAAAACATGCAAAAGAGATTTAAAAATCACTGGGGGATGCCTTGGCCATGTTGTCAGGTAATTGGGTGACCTCCTGTGCACCAGGAAATTGCTGGTTCAATTCCCCGACAAGAGCACATGCCTGAGTTGCAGCATTGGTAAGGGACAGCTGATTAATATTGTGCTCTCATAATGTTTCTCTGCCCCTCTCTCATCCTCTTTCTCTAAAATCAGTAAACTAGTCTTAAAAAAAATGCTAGAGGCAGTGAATCTGCCGATCTAGATTGACATAATGCACTGCCCAGGACAACAGAATAATAGTTCCCAAACAAGCCAGGGAAACCAAAGTGCTGATAAACAGCAGGACAAGCTGCCTGAGGGCCACCACTTCTTGGGGCTTTAACTCTCCATCTGGACTTGTCAGAATTTAAACCCTATTGCACAGAATGAGATGAGGAATGGGCTGGTGAATGGGGATTCTCTAACACTGACCCTGATTTATATGGAAAATCTATACTCCCTGAAGCTCTAGTATCTCCCATCCTTAAGAACCAATAAAACGGGACCCACTGTGGAAAGATGCTTTAATGCAGTTAGCTGAGCAATGGACCAGTCCCTATGACTTCCTGCTGACAACACACTCTTCCCTAAAGCTCAGAGGAATCAAGCCTTAGACTCACCACACACTGATCAAGTGGGTGCCCCTGAGGAGGACTAGGATCTGGCTTCTGTTACTACAGCAAGGGAAATCTGGATTTGCACTCCCAGAGGAGATTTAAAATTCCTCTTTCAGAAAGGAACAGTGCCTCCCAAAGCTAAGTGTTTGTTTGTTTTTTTCCTTTTTTATTTTATTTACTTATTTTTTTAAATTTTATTTTAGAGAGTAGAAGGGAGAGAGGGAAACATCAATGTGAGAGAGAAATATAGATCAGTTGCCTCCCACAAGTGACCCAACCAGGGATTGAACCCCAAACTGGGTATGTGTCCTGAACAGGAATTAAACCAAAAGGAGGTGGGACAATGCTCCAAACAACTGAGCCACCCAGTCAGAGGAACAATATAACTTTTTGTTTTATTCTGCATTTTCTAGACATTGGCTTCCTTGACAAATTTATCCAAGTCCTTCTCTGGATTAAGTCATGGAGGTCGCTAGGTCTCCCCAGTTTTGGACTTCTCTAAAATTTCCCCTGCACTACTAGGCATACCCCCACTGCATACTGGATTTGTTATCTAAACCACAGGCCTTCCTCGGAAGCTCCCCGCAAACAGATGGAACATGAGGCAGTCTGCAGGCTTTGCTTGTCCAGGAGTGCTCTCCCCCAGACACCCCATAAGCTGTCTTCTGAAGGCAGCAATCCTCCTCCCTTGTGTAAAGCCTTCCCTCCATGCTTGACCCCTCTCTTCCTTCTGTAGATTGTAAGAACCGACCGAGGGAACAGTAAGACTACACCCTTTGACAGCAAGAAGATGAGACCTCCATTCATTTAACCTTATAAGATTACCAGGGTCCAGAGTTTTGAAGGGGAAGTGGTTTCAGTAGACAGTCAGAGGGCCAGGGAGCTTCCCTGATGGGCCACGATTTGTCCGGAGGATGTTCTTCCACTGACTGCACCAAAAGCTAGAAAGATGAATAGACCCATCCTGGTGAGCCAAGGGCTAGCAAGATAATTAGGAAAAAAGCCACCTTCCTATCCTTATAAAAACAGTGGGGGCGTGAGCTGGTTGGGAAGGTGGTCTTTGAGACAGGAGTCCACCATTCTCATAGGCCATGTGGCACTTGAATTAAACCTCTTCCTTTTGCACTATTACTGAACTCATAAGTTTTGCATGCTTTTGTTTGGTTATATATATGTATGAGATATTTAGCAGTATAATTTCACTGTTGCAGACTAGGTAGTGAAAAGTCTTAGAGGGGAAAAAATTGGGCTTTAAATATTGTTTTGGATCATTTTCTTATCCTGTGATATTGTGCAGGTTATTTAATTTTTGAAATTTAAATTAATCATACATACCTATAAGTTTAATAATGAAATCCTATGAAATATTATATGAAATAAACTAAAACATCAGTGTTTAGTAAATACAGAAAATAAAAATGTAAGCTAACTATCACAGATGCCTCCCAACTTTTAATAGAAACTGAATAATTTTCTTCAATAAGTGTGGAAAAATACTAACAGTTAAAATGCACAATATATATTTATTAGCCAGTTATGAATCATATCTGATAAAAGTAGAGAATTTTAAGGTAGGTTGAAATCAGAGGTTTTATCAAGAGACAACCTGATGCTTTGAGAAGGCAATGTCTGTTTTTGAGAGTTACTGATGCCAGTGGGATAAATAACGTCCAGTTCTCCAATTAATTACCGAAGCTCTGAGCACTTTTTCTCATTTATGATAGCCACAAAGGCCAGCATTTTCCTTATCATGTTGTGAGCAGACACTGATGGCTGGTTGTTGTTGTCCTCAGGCCTGGGGAGAAAAGCAGTTGTTTTACCAACAGAGTTGAACTTTTTGGCCATGTTTATTCCCACAAAAGTGCTGCCTCCCTGATGGAGGAAATTAGGTAAAACTTATTAGGAATGCTCAAAAGACATTCTCCAACACCCCATAACCTTTAAACAACTTCAATTTCTCTGGTATCAAATAAAAACAGTGTATTCAAAGACTTAGAGCATATGCAGTCTATTTGCTTTCTAAATAACAAATATGAGAAAAATAAAAAATAAAAAATAAGAAAGGTAAATTTGTTTCAAAGGATATTATGAGAGTTAACTGTCTAAAGACAGTTATGAGAAGGTAGCTGATAGAATAATCAGAATATTGAGAAAACCTGTTACTGAGGTAATTGAATTGCAAGTCATTGTATATCAGGTATGAGGAGATAAAAGAGATGTTAGAAGAGCTGTCAAGCTACAAAATACATGCATGGAATTTAAATACATATTTTAAAGTGAATAAAGCCAATCTTAAATTGTTACATATTTTATGATGATTATTGTAAGGCATTCTGGAAAAGGCAGACCATGTAAAGAGATCAGTGATTCCCAGTGTTTCCAGATGAGGGAAAGAGGGAAAAACAGGTGAGTTATGTTGGTGTGTGTGTGTGTGTGTGTGTGTGTGTGTGTGTGTGTTTTGTTGGTGCAAGGGATACATCCAATAAAATAATATTCATTACAAATAAAACAGACACATCATACCTGTATCCAAAATTTAGGTTTATTTGAAAAAAAAAAATGGGAAAATTGGACTCTATGGAAACTAAAGCTTAAAATGTGTGTGTTTGTGTGTGTATAGATCAATAATATGGAAAATATACCAAATGATGTCATATGGTCACCCAAAAATGAATGTGATTCTTAACTCATATGATTATACATATTTCTACAAGCAGAGTCTAAGAGAGATACAATCTAAAGAAACCAACATTTTATTAAAATACTAGAGGCCCAGTGCACAAATTTTGCACAGGTGGAGTCCCTCGGCCTGGCCAATCAGGGCCAATTGGGGCTGTCTCGCCCAGTCCTGATCAGACCCAATAGGGGCTGGCTGGGCCTGAGGAAGGGACTGCAGGAGGTTGGCTGTGGAAGCACACTCACCACTGGGGTGGGGGGGGCAGCTCTTGCATTGAGCGTCTGCCCCCTGGTGGTCAGTGTGCATCATAGTGACTGGTCGACTGGTTGTACTGGTTGCTTGGGCTTATATATATATATAGATTTAGGGGCAATGGGTAATAATTTGTTCAACATACTATAACCATAATATGTCCACCAATAGCCATTATGATTTTAGTTCACATTAACAGATATATTTCTAAAATATAAGAGAAAGAGCCTAACTCAAATGACCCTTTCATTTACACTCTCGAAGTTCTGCATTCTGGTTTAGTACTACACCTTAAAATAATTATAATAAAATTGGAATGTGTTAAAAAAAAATGTAATGATAAAAATGCTCATAGTATGTCAGAGCAAGAAATGTTAAATGAAATGGACATGTTTACTTTTGTAAGAAAAAATTGTGAGTTAAAAATATTTCCAATAAAATAAATTAATTAATTTAAAAAACTAAATAAAATGCAAAAAATATATATTAAATACAATAAGTTACTTTAACTTTTATTTGAATTAAGAACATCTAACAAAAGAGAATTAGTCATAAATAACCAACTCTGGATTTATGACTGTTCCTCCTTATATTACCTTATATATATTTCCTCCGTGTCTACCATGATGTATCAAAACCCTTTGCTATCCTCCTTGATCAAAATGTACTAGTAAGTTTAAAAATTACACATCACTGGGGAGGGAATGGGAGTGAAGAGGAGGGGAGTCAATGGGGAAAAAAGGGACATCGGAAATGCTTTCAACAATAAAGATAAATATTTAAAAAATTGAATATGTTTTACACAATATTGAAGAAAATACTTAAGATTTCATCAGTGGTCAGAAAATACTCCAGGATTTGAAATAGAAAAAGGTAGGTTCTATAAGATAACAGAAAGCTTCAAGGGGTAGGAGGCCATTGGAGAAAAGAAAAAGTGACTAATGAAGCCAATTAAAGATATTTCAACTTTGTGATGAATTATGACATTGATTACCTGGCTGGGTAGCTCAGTTGGTTAGAAGTTGTCCTGATACACCAAGGTTGTGAGTTCGATCCTCCTCCAAGGCAATACAGGAATTAACCAATGAACACACAAATAAGTGGAACAACAAATTTTCCAACTCTCCTCCCTGCACCTCTCTCTCTAAAATCAATCAATAAGTAAATTTTTAAACAGTCTGACATCAATAGGACACAGAAAAGCAGAAGAAATAATATTGTAAAACATAGCTAGAGTTCCAGAGCTTATTCAAATTTTATTATCAGATTTTCTCATGGCACATAGTAGGCCTCTGGAAGTTTAACATTCATTAACAATCACTTTAAAGTCACTCACTTTAATTTAAACCTGTGGGTCCTCTGCTCTTTAATTTGATATCCAATTATACATTTCATTGTTTGAAACTACATTTATCCTATACATTAACCCATAAGATAATAAAGAATAGCTTTATCAAGAACACTGACCTTATTAGAATATATCTTAAATTTGGCCTATCTCCCTAATCTGGAGATAAAACATAGTGAATTGAGGAATTGCACAATTCATATTTCATGACTATTTCTTTAGATTTTGCCAATGAATCTTTGACCCAATGATCCCAAATATTCAACAATCCCACTGTGTTCTTGACTTAATGTACCTAGGTTTCCAGGCATTACATCTATAGAAAATTTACAAGGATTTTAGCATCTGCTAAAAAAAAAAATAATGATTTTTTAATGGCTAATACGATATCATTCCCTTCTCCTACAAAAAACAAACAAAACATTAGCATTAATAGGACACAATATGAATGGAACTACTCATGATGTAAAGATATTGTAGCTAGTGAGTGTGTATGTGTTTGTGTGTGTGTGTGAGTGTGTGTGTAAAAATTCTTCATGATTCTAAATCTAGAGAGAAATGAAAGAAAATTGTAATAATTATCTCTTTTAGATAGTGTAGTAAATGTGATTTGTGTTTTGTTTTATATAATGTTATTCATTTTATAAATAGTTTGCAATGAACAGTCATTATTTGTATAATGAGAAAGAATGACCAATTGTTCTTACAGCAAACACATAGACATCTATATTTATGTGTAGGTATAAATACAGGTATTAGAATAGGTGTAGATATAGATATCTGTATCTATAGATAGTGACTTGGACACATTCATGTCATATGATATCTGTATGACACAAATGCATCCAACTCATTAAGAGCAATAATTTTAGAGAGTGGAAATTTGGTTCATTTTTTAACATACCTAATTTTTCTAAAATGTGGCTATATTGCTAATATGATAAAAATAGATGAGTCTATGGATGAGTCTACCAAGGATGTAAGGAAATTGTTCCTCTATCAGGTAAGAAAACACTATTTAGGAAATGCATAAGCATTGAGAAAATAATATAGAAGAATCGCCTCTTCATAAGATCATTCTTTTTCACAAGATAATATGTCATCTACTATCTATCTATCTATCTATCTATCTATCTATCTATCATCTATATCTATCTGCATTTATCTACCTCTACAAGTGGATCTAGAACGTTTACTTTTGTTTTATAAGTAAACATGTCTATGAATACACAGAGTATTAAAAAAAAATCCAAATACACACTTAAGCTGCTATTTATTTCTCACCAGAAAATAAAGAAGTAGCCAGGGGAAAGCATAACAGTTTCCAGCTTCTGACCTATTCCAAGCAGCTTTCATCAGTGTGTTGCAGGGGGTCATGATAGCACTGACTTGTCACATGTCTATTTACCTAAGGCTTGGCCTTTACTGGGAGTGACTAGACAGCAAGACCAGACATGTAATCCCACTGAGGATGGCAGGTGTTTAGGGAAGTTCTGCTAGGCCCTTGGGAAAGGATTATCTCAGCAGTTTTCAACAAATTGGAAAAAGATACACAAGGGGTTAAGTGTCCGAGTATAATAGATGAATAGATATGTAAAGAGGTAGATAGGTGAGACTGGGGGCAGGGCTGAGGGAGTGGGAGAGAGGGAGAGAGAGAGAACATATAGTTTTATCAATGTCTTCAAAAGTATAGCTTGGCCCATCAATGTGTATGATAGGGTAATAAGGACCTCAGGTTATATTCAGGAGTATGTGTAGGTAGTCTTGGGTCAAATGCTGTTCTTAAATAAGACCATGGTCAAATTCAAGTTCGGAAAATAAATAAGACAGTATTAGTATATGTTATGTGATAATTATGAACTGATATGCATTTTGGCTAAAGTGTTCATCTGAGAATCAATAAATATTAGCTTAGTTCTAGCAATAAATAGCAGATGCAAAACACAAAAATGTCTCACAATGTTATTATATTTAGCAAGGCAAAGTTCAGTTTTTCTCTGTAAAATATAGAGAAAAAAATTTAAATAAAACAAAGCCCAATAATTTAGTACTTAAAACTTTATGAGGAGAGTATGATTCTGTTACACTAAATTTTGATTTTTAAATCCAATCAATTAATTAATATTTTAAATATTTAATATTTTATGATATGCTCTGAAAACATGTGAGACGATGAACATTAAACAAACATACAAGCAAATAAAGAGAAACAAATAAAATAATTACATACACATTTTTTATTATGCAGAGCAGATAGAAAAAAGTTTTAATTTAATTTCCCATGCATATTAAATAAAGAAAAATGAATTTAAAAAATACAATGTACTACTATAGAAAAAAAACACTAGTCTTTTTTTTAACAGAAAAAAAAATTATTCCAAGAGTCAAGCTAAGGAAAAATGTAGTGTTTTCAAACACTTTATTCCCAAATAGAAGAGTTACCAGAAGCTCATCAAGATCTAATGGCAGCAATCCTGGCCTGTGTTGCTCAGTTGGTTGGGCCACATGGACCAAAAGGTAGCAGTTAAATGTCAGTCAGGGCACATGCCAAGGTTGTGGGTTTGATTTCCGGTTAGTGCGCATATAGGAGGCAAGCGATTGATCTCTCTCTCTCTCTCTCTCTCTCTCTCTCTCTCTCTTTCAAATCAATAAATGCATATTTTTAAAAATAAGATGCTATTTAAGAAAGATAGATCTAATAACTGCAGTGTGATATTCATGCAGAACTTTTCCCAGTGAAAAGAGAAACATCACACATCCATATCATGGGTGAACCACAATAATTTCAGAAATATTGTGGGGCTGAAAAGCAGAAGCCTTCTGAAAGAGAAGGAAAAAAATATATATATATATATATATATATATATATATATATATATATATATATATATATATATATATATATATATTACCAGAAAAGAAAATCAGGACAATAGGAATAAGTGAAAAGAATGATGATATGATTCTATTGACTCAATAGTTAACAACATGGAGACTGTAAGAATTTCATTTACCACTTACACAAAGTACCAATAATGTTTTGGCTTGAAACAACACAAATACACTATCTTACAGTTCCACATGCCAGGAGTCCAACACCAGTCTCACTGGGTTAAATTGAAGTTTCTTCAGTAGAGCCATGTCCTTGCTCAGGACTCTGGAGGAGTCTGTTTCTGCACCTATTCTAGCTTCCCAGAGCTGCCAGAATTCCTTGGGTCATGGACCCATCCCTTCATCTTCAAAACTGGCCACAACACTTTGAGTTCTTCTTATGCTGTTATCTCTGAAATTGCTGTGTGGACACATTTCTTATCCTGACCACAGCCAGGAAAGGCCCCTGCTTTTAAGGATTTATGTAATTATGTTGAGCCTATAGAGATACATAGGTAACCTAGGATAATTTCCATATCTCAAGGTCCTTACCTCACATTTTATTGTGAAAGTCCCCTCTGCCTTTAAGATACTATATATTCTGCCTACTTCAGTGACATTGCACCATATTATTTTGCTTATCTCCATATTGACTTTACAATCTCCATTTATCATTCTTCTTATTACCCATAGAGTATTAAGGAGTAATCTTTTCAACTCATTCAGAGACACATCCACTTATTTACTGGTAGTCACATTCACTTATTCAACAAGTCTGTCCCAAATTCCCCATTATGCTCTCATTGCACTTAGTAGCATGTATTCATTTAATTAATATCTGCCTCCTCCACTAGAATCTGGAGAGTGAAAACCTTATTTTTTTTCACTTAGTGTTCTATTCTCAGTCACTAAAACAATATCTAGCATAAAATTTGGCTCAATGTATATTGGTTAAAAAATGAGTAGGCACACCAATATTTATAATACCAAATCTATTTGCTAAGGCTCAATACTTACATACGTGAAGGCAGGCAAGTGAAAAATCACTCAGAAAAGGGAAAGAATGAGGCCCACGTGCTGATGCTATGACAGTTATTTACAGACAGTCAGCATGGCCTGTTTCCCTGCCTGGACTCACCTCAGCGCCCCGGCCAACAGCGACCCTATAGAGGACTTATTACACATCGAAAAGTCAAGGAGGACAAAATTAACTCCAGAGCTGGGAGGTAACAGCAAGGACACTTCAGCTAGAGATTAGCAAACAAATGATTCTAGTTTTAACTCTGTCACATACCAATTTTGCCCCCTTGGATATGAGTTGTGGCTGCTAAACCAGAAACGAATGCAGTCTGCAGGCACAGAACCAGAGGTGTCTAAGTGATCCCCAACCTTGGCCCCTGTTACAAGATGGATCCTATACCACTGGACACAGTGATGCGTTCTCTGTGATGTGACTCTGGCCATTTTATTTGGAGGGCAGAAAGCCATAAATAGCCATGGCAAGACCCAGGCCAGAGAGGGAAGAAAGTTCCAAATGTGAGCTCAGACGGATGATAAAATGTTGCAGGAGAAACAATCTTACTCTGGACTGTGCGTTTATCTCTGCACATAATATACATATGGGTGTGCATCCAGTGGATACTAAAACTTTATTTTGTATGGCACCTCTCATATTGTGCTCCTAAATATTTAATGGAGTTAAATAATGCAGTTCCTAAGGAGAGTAATAGCAGGGGAGATTAAAAGGCAGTGACAAACAGTAAAAGTTATGTTAGGGAAGAGACTAAGAATGATCTCTTGTTTTCTACACCGACTTTCCAGAAAGCAGTCCTGAAGCCAGAACAGATCAAAAACAACAGTAATCCAAGAATCCTTGGAGTAGTTCCTGGGGTCAGTGCCTCCTCTGACAGCTCATGTGGCCTGGGCTGGGACACTCGAGCACTCCGAGCCTCAATTTTCTGACTTGAAAAGTAGAACCATATGTTGTGGCAGTTGTGAAGATAAACTTGCTAAGACAGGTAAAATGGCTTTGCAATATGTATTATGTCAAGTAAATCCCTTCACAGATAAAAGGAAATCAGGTGAGGAGGACAGACCAAGATGAGGTACATAAGACTTGAAGAGACGGGATTGGCAGCTCTAAAGATGGGCAAACTGTGGGTTAAGATCAATTTTCATGGCAGCAAACCAGGAAATCAATTCCAAAGGAGTTTAGAGTTTGCTTGTGAGACAAGAGGTGGGAAGACAAGCCATGATGTGGGGTCAGGGGGGTGAACTGCCCTGTTTTCCTCCTGCTGCTGCTCAACAGCACCTTGATGTCAGAACAGTGTTTCTCACGGGCCTCACTGTTCCTCACCAGTCTAATCTACACATTCTGAGCTCTCATCGTGTACTTTTTAACTGGATTGCAATCTTTTTATTGCCTCCTATTTCACTTTTAAAATCTCTAATGTTGTGGCTCAAACCTAACCTCATTGAAGGCTTCCAAAGGTGTCAGCTCCTCTTCCAGGCTTTCCTGACCTCATAGAAAGGCATTTTGTGTCTCTGGTCATATAATACACTAGAGGCCTAGTGCACAGATTTGTGCACCAGTGGGGTCCCTCAGCCTGGCCTGCAGGGATCAGGCAAAAACCAGCTCCCCAACATCCCTCAAGGGGTACTGGATTGTGAGAGGGCAAGGCCAGGCCAAGAGACCCCACTGGTGCATAATCAGGGCCAGGGTGGTTCACGGGAGGGCTCCAGGGCATGTCAGGCCCATCTTGCCTAGTCCCAGCAACAAGCTAACCTATCATTTGGAGCATCTGCTCCCTGGTGGTCAGTGAACATCATAGCGACTGGTCGAATGGTCAAACTGTCAGACACTTAGCATTTTGGGCTTTTATTATATAGGATGACAAAAGTTGACCCATTAGAGGGAAGAGATGAATTTTGTAGCTTTGACTATTTTGCCTTGAGAATACTCTTTCCCTATGGGCACTGGTTCTCAAACCTCAGTGTACGGTGTTACTCTGAAGGCTATGTTTTTTTGTTTTACATGTTTTTATTGATTTTATAGGGAGAGGAGAGAGAGAGAGAGAGAGAGAGAGAGAGAGAGAGAGAGAGAGAGAGAGAGAGAGAGAGAGAGAGACATTGATAGGTTGCCTCCTGTATGTACCCTGACCTGGGATCAAACCTGCCACCTGGGTATTTGCCCTGACTGGGGGGTCAAACAGGTGACCTTTCAGCACATGGACAATGCTCCAATCAAGTGAGCTGCACCAGCTAGACTTTGTGTTTGAAACACGAATGACAAGACACCCGAGTTTCTGACCAGCAGGTGTGGGTGGGGTTTGAGAATGTATATTTATAACAAGCTCCCATGTGAAGCTGACCCTTCAGTTCCTGGGACTACACACTCTGAGTACACAGCCATGAGGACTCTCCCCACATGTCCCATCTCCCAACACTCATTCACGCCTCAATGCACACTTGAGTGTGGTCCATGTAAGGACAAAGACCCTCCTCCATTTCCCTCTGGCATTAATGAGAATAAAGTGAAGCAATTGTAAAGGAAAGCAATATAATAGAAAAAGTGCACCTCACTCAATAATAAAATTTTTCACTTTCGGCTTAGTTTCCCTACAGTGTGGCCCCCAGCTTAGCTCTTGGTCAGTGCTCTTTACAAAAAGACTATGTCTTCTCTGTAAGCTGGACAACTCCAGGTCTGTCCAACACCTGCATGCTTGGGTGAGTGCCCCTTTTATATCTGCGTCAACTCCCTGTTCTTTTTTTCAACTCCTGCTTCTTTTCTTCATAATACCTACCACTCTGTGTTTTTATTGAAATACAGTTAACATAAAGTAAATCGCACAAATACTTAATGTTTTATGTTCAACTAGAGGCCTGATGCACAAAAAATTCATGCAAGAATGAGCCTTCCTTCCCTTAGCTGCCAGAACCATCTTCACTCCATCTGGAGCTGTCTTTCTGCCTTCCCATGTTGCCCAGAGACCCGGAGTGGCTGGGGCAGCATGGAATGCCTGCATAGTAGACTCAAGTGTCTTGCCCCTAGCTGCTCAATGCCTGTGTATGCAAATTAACACACCATCTTTGTTGTTAATTTTCATACTAACTCCTGATTGGCTGGTGGGCATCACAAAGGTATGGTAATTTGCATCTTTCTCTTTTATTAGTGTAGATTGTTAGAGGCACCTCTCACCAACACCAGAGAGGTGCTACCAGACAGCCCTGGGATACAGTGGGAGAGGTCTGTCCCCAACCTTGATCCTTATCTTCTCATATAAATGAATTTCTATGAGAGACCTTGGCTGTGTTGTGGAAGCCAATTTATTAAAGCAATTAAATTGTGCACCTTCATTGAAAAAGCAAAGACAGCCAGCAAACCCGTGCACCTGGCTTATGAAGCACAGAGGGCTCTCAGCTCATCAGGAGAGCAGGTTGGGCGGGGGCCAGGGCATTATAAACCCTCCCATCTATAGGTCAGAATCCCTCTGCGACTACTCTGGTGCAGATTGATTCCCAAGATCCCTTTTCACTGCGGGGTGGCCTTCCCAGAATTCACAAGAAGCACCTGGCAACCTTATTTGTCATTCGTTTTTTAAAATTTATCTATTTTAGTGAGTATAAAATAAAATATGGTTGAGTAACTTTTTAAGTCTTTATAGGCCATTTGTAAAGTTTTTGAGAAAAGTTTAAGTATTTTGCACAGTAATTATTATGTTGTCAATTATTATTGATTTAAAAGATAAGATTCTATGTATATTCTGGAAAAAAAATTCTTATTCATATATGGCTGCAAATATATTCCCAGGTAGTAGCATTTCTATTCATAGTTTTACTGGTATCTTTTGATACATAGATTTTTTTTTTTAATTTTGAGAAAATCTAATTTAACATTTTTCTTTTTTTTATGATTTGTCTGTTATTCTGTCCAGTCTATTAAATCTTTATTGAACATAAAATTGCAATTCTCCCATTTCAATATTTGAAAGTTTTATGATATTGTATTTAATTTTAAGTCTATGATCCATTTCAAAATCAATCTTGTATATGGAGAGGAAAAGGTATTAATGGTCATATAAAAACAAAAAAGACAACTTTTTTTTAGCATATTTATAAGTTTTTATTTTTTTTCCTGCTGAATTATCCTAATAGCTGAAAATGAATTGCCATTATAGAATGTCATATACATACATATATATATACTAGAGGCCCAGTGCACAAAATTCGTGCACAGACGGGGTGTCCCTCAGTTCTCCCTGTACCCTCTCCAATCTGGGACCCCTCGAGGAATGTCCAACTGCCTGTTTAGACCCAACCCTGGTGCAGTCAGACATCCCTCTCAGAATCCAGGACTACTGGCTCCAAACTGCTTGCCTACCTGCCGTCCTGATTGTTCCTAACCATTTCTTCCTGCTAGCTCAGGGGTCTGCAACCTTTAAGACATAAAGAGCCACTTGGACCCATTTCCGAAGGAAAAAAAAATGTGGGAGCCGCAAAACCATTGCGACATTTAAAACAAATATAACACTGCATATATTGTTTCTTACCTTAATGCTATATACCAGATCATTCAGTTAGCTGTCAATCTGAAGAAAAAAAGGACTTTTTTCACTTAACAATGTAAAATATATTTTTGCAAATTAATAGCTAATTAAAATATTTAATTTACCTGGTTAATGGGATTTTTGCTCCTGAACCTCAGTGCACAGTGTCAGCACATCAGGGCTGTAAGACGTTACCTTCATTTACACAGACTTGCAAGTTGTTGGAGCCGCAGTAAAGCTTCAAAAGAGCCACATGCGGCTCTGGAGCCGTAGGTTGCCGACACCTGTGCTAGCTTAATCACTCCCTAACCACTCCTCTGCCAGCCTGATGATGTCTAATTGCTCCCCTGCCATCCTATTTGCCCCCAACTTCTCTCCTCTACTGGCCCCTAACTGCCCTCCCCTGCAGGCTCGATCACCCCCAACTGCCCTCCCTTGCAGGCCTTGACCCTCCCTATTGCCCTCCCCTGCTGGCCATCTTGTGGTGGCCATCTGTGTCCACATGGAGGCAGGATCTTTGACCATATGAGGGCAGCCATCTTGTGTGTTGGAGTGATGGTTAGTTTGCATATTACTCTTTTATTAGATATGATAGAGGCATGGTGCATGAGTGGGGGGTGGCTGGTTTGCCCTGAAGGTTGTCCCATATCAGGATGGGGGTTCCCTTAGGGTGTGGGACTGGTTGGGCTAGGGGCCTGTGGTGGTTTGCAAGCCGACCACTCCCCCCAGAGACCCAAGTGGAGGCCCTGGTATCTGGGATTTATTTACCTTCTACAATTGAAACTGTAGCCTGGAGAGGAACCAAGCATTCTGCTCGCTCCTTGGCAGCAGCCATTTCTGTTGGGATTTATTTATCTTCTATAATTGAAACTTTGCAGCCTTAAATGGAGGCCTGAGTTAACCAGGGTGTGTGAAAAGCTTGGCTTCCTCCATCTCTAGGGAAACCCAACCCTCCCTCCTGCTTTGTCCATGGCCATTGCCATCTTGATTGGGTTAATTTGCATACTTGCTCCTGATTGGTTTGTAGGTGTGGCTGGTGGTGTAGCAGAGTGATGGCTAATTTGCATATTACTCTTTTATTAGATTATATATAAATATATATGGCTAATATGTTAAGTGTTCAACTGTCCAATCAGTCACTGTGACATTCACTGACCACCAGAGAGCAGACACTCTATGCAGAATCTGCTGTGACACCCACTGGCCATTTACAGAGAATGGCACCACAGACCTGGCACCCATAAAGCAATACTCGGCTTTCTCCGAATGGGGCATAGGCTCTGCCACCACCCCAGGGTGATAGACCAGCAAATCACAGCCAAAACTGCCAGGACATCATGATGCAAAATATGGCCCAGCCCAGAAATGATGGCTGTGGGCACTGGGTATAGGAGTCACATGGGAATGCTCGGCTTCCTCTCCCTAGCAACTAACCTTGGAGTTTCTTCAGCCCAGGAACACAACTTGCTTTATGGCCAGATGCAAACATTTTACACTTTAACCAAATGTCTGTGAAACATTTGCCCATGCCTCATCTCATTTTCCCATGCCTCACAGAAGTCCTAGAATAGGTAGATAGAAGACTTGATGGAATCTTTTTTAAATTTCATTAGCTGGAAAATAGAAATTTAGAAAGCTTACACACTTAACACAACAGAAAAGAAGTAAGAAAAGGTGCACCTTAAAAATGACTTCAGATTTTCTCACTGTGCATAATATAGTCAAACACTGTTGCGGTTAAATATTGTACCCTTTGTTCTCCCTGCATGAACTATAATAATAATCTGCTTCATGTTGATATTTACTTCTATATTGCTGACAATTACCTTAAAGAGAAGTTGGAGTGCTTCACTGGACTGTAATACTTTTAGCTAAATCAGAAAGCAGGTCTAATTAAGCAAATTTATTCTATATCTATAAAAGGCTAAGTTGACTTGCACTTGCGTTGTACATTTAAAGCTCTCACTGGTGCCAGTCACACACTTGTGCTTCCATCTGTCATTGTCAATCGTGAATTTGGTTGACACTTCTATTATAGAAAAAGGGCAAATAGAAATATTAAAATATTTCTTCTAATTAATTTCCTTTCAATGTGTACAAATTTGTGCACCAAGCCACTAGTTTAAAAATTAAAACATGTGGCATTTTTGACAAAAAATAATTAAATTTATAGATCAATCTGGAAAGTTTTTGAAATTCTTGAACATATTATATGTAACCATTTGTTTATTGTACAGTGGTGCCTCACACAACGAACTTAATTCGTTCCAGGAGCAAGCTTGTTATGCGAAAAGTTCGTTATGTGAAAATCGTTTTCCCATAACAATACATGTTAAAAAAAATAATTCGTTCTGTAGCGTAAAATATGCTAAGATGACATAAAAAAAGTATGCTAAGATGACATATTTTTATTTAGATACATCTAAAAACATAATTAAAAAAAAAAAAACCACACTTTTTTTAATTTTAAGACAGACTAAGTAGAGTCTACCGAATCTTGCACATCTTCATCCATTTTCTGCTTTTTGGCCGATGGTTTCATGAAAAACCTGTCCAAAGTTCTCTGTGCGAGGCATTCGTTATGCGAGGCACCACTGTACAGTTATATGGCCTTATGGCACATGAAAAAAGGCTCGTTTCACTAATTATCAGATAAATTAAAGTTGAAACTACATACAATATCAACTCACACCTGGTACAATGGCTACCATTTTTGGCAAGGATGTGGAGAAATAGGAATGCTTGTCCACTGCTGAAGGAAATATAAGTTGTTTCATTTCCTATGAAAAACAGATGTTCCTCAAAATGTACAAATATAACTATCATATGATCCATCAATCCTATTTCTGGGTAAATATAAAAATAGTAAAAGCGGGATATTAAAAAAATTCTGCACTCTACTGTTTAATGGAGCCATAGTAGCCAAGATTTGGAAACAATCTGTTGTAAATGGATGAAAAAAAGAAATAAAAAATTATGTGGTATTTTGTAGAATGGCATGTTATTCAGTTCTGAGAGAAAAAAGAAATATTGCCAGTTGTGATAATATGAATGGAACTTGGGGGCATTATGCTAAATGATATATGTCAGACACAGAAGGACCAACTCTGTACTTATTGTGGAATTAAAAAATGCTGAATTTGTAGAAATAAAGGATAAAATTGAGGCTTTAAATGGTATAAATGCATAGTTAAAAGATTAATAGATTCAGGGGGTATAATGCACAGTATTTTAATTATTGTTAGCAATACTGTAATATATAGTTAAAAATTGCAAAGAGACCAGATCTCAAATGCTCTCACCACAAAAAGAAAGAAGTGATAATGATCTGAATTTATGGAGTTGTTAGCTAACACCTAATGCTTACAGTGTTAATTTCATTGCAGTATATAAGTGTGACAAATTAACATGGTGTATGCCTTAAATTTGTACAATTCTAAATGCCAATTATATATCAATAAAAATAATACTTTATCAAATTTTCAATTCTTTTGAAAATATACAAATCACAGAATGTAGAATTTACAGAAACAAGTCTGTAGTAGTTTCATAGGCGAGATGAGGAATCATCATCATCTAAAACTTTTAATGGAAGCACATATATTTTTTATTAATATATTTTATTGATTTTTTTACAGAGAGGAAGAGAGAAGAGAGTTAGAAACATCACTGAGAGAGAAACATCGATCAGCTGCCTCCTGCACACCCCCTATTGTGGATGTGCCCACAACCAAGGTACATGCCCTTGACCGGAATTTAACCTGAGAAGCTTCAAGTCCACAAGCTGTTGCTCTACCAACTAAACCAAACCAGTCAGAGCAGCACATATTTTTTTTATACAGACTGTCAAACCTCAGAGGGAAGGCAGGGAGGGGTGAGAGGTGAGGGTAGGAGATCAACCAAAGGACTTGTATGCATGAATATAAGCATTACCAATGGACATAGACAATAGGGGGTGAGGGCATGTGCTTTGGTGGGCTGGGGGGAGAGAGAGCTGGGAGAGGTCAATGGGGAGATAGGAGACATATGTAATACTTTCAACAATAAAAAATTAAATTTAAAAACCTATTTCTCTAAAAATCACTACAGTTAATAGCCTCCTTCATCCCATTGCCTATTAACATTTCTACAAACTATCTCCTCCTTTGTAAGATAACATAATTTCTTAGTCTTCAAAAGAGAAGTAGAATATTAACACCCCCTTGGCTTCTCCTCCTTGTGCATGAAATAGCTGTGTGGATTCTAAAGTGAGATTAATGTTCTGGAGAAGAAAAAAATAAGAAGGTTAAGGCCATCTTGATAATGACGACCGTTCTTGGATCAGAGAAATCACTGCTTTAAGGTGACTTGAGTAATTCTAATTAGAAAAGTAAAGAAGGTAATTTACTTCTTTAGATAGGAGAATATTTCTGTTTGCCTTTCTTCCTGTAAACTTAAAACCACATTACAATGAATCTTAGTAAGGCTTAAAATTTTTCCTTTCTTAAATGATTTATTTGTAATGCACAATTTCTTACCTGAAACAAATTCCAAAACTACTTTCTTCACTGACAAAGATGCTCAGGTGCGGTAAGGTAACTATAGAATATTTTGATGAGGACATAAATCAAAGTTTGGTATTTTTGAGACACAATATGTTCAGTTTTAGTTCTTACCCAACAAATCCCTTCTTTTGTGAGAATGACACTGATCTCCAGATATTAGATTCTCCTTAAACCTGTTTCCTTACGTCACTTAGCAGCAAGATTCCCCGGGCATCATCAAGTTATATCCAATACCTCGACTTCAGTTACATTCAATAAAAGTGACGATAGGAATCCACTGGGATCAATATGAGCAAAGAGTTTGCCCAAAGCAGTCTGGACCGTGCGAGCCAGAGCAAGTGCAAAGCATGCCCCTTAGAGAACTGACTAGTGCAACTCAGTATATTAACAGCAGAAACATACACACAGAGGACCAGGTTAAAGAGAAAACTTGTCCAGAAAAAAAAGAAAAAAAAGCTTCTGAGAAATGTAGCAAGAATAATGTCTCCTCCCCTTTTATTTTTAACAAAATTCAAACTCTTTCATCTGACAAATAACCCCTTTATTATCTACATTCATATTCAGCTTCAACTCCAATTAAAAAATTCAGAAATGTATTCTGAACAAACTCTCACCCTCCATAGGTACAATTGTTGCTCCACTGGACCATCCTCCTATCCTGGATTTCCTAAGTTATTTAGTGTTCAAAGCTCAGCTCAGGCATTACTTATTCTAGGAAGTCATGCCTGATACTTTCTTGATTTTGTTTTATTGTTATAAGACTTCCTATATGCTATGGTAATAATCTGTTTATTTGTATAAACAAAGCATATGGAGAGCTTAGCTTTAACATAGAATGAGTTCCTCCTTTTTTCCAGCAGTGTTGCTGAGGCCTCCATGAGTTCCCTAACTCTGATCTTAATTGTATCTAAGAAGTCAGTTGTTGTTTTTTACTGAATCAGTAAGTAGCCTGAGATCACTGGAAATACCTTTTCCATAACTATCCTCAGCATCCACATATCATCTATTCTTGGAGAAACATTTTTTGAATAATATACAAAATAAAAAATAGAAACAAATCAAAATTTAAAAGAATAAACTCAATGGATTGTCTGATTTATCCAATGGCCAGAAATAAATTATGAGTTACCTCCCAGTGATACCAACCAACAATAAAACACCACTTGGTTAATCCATTCTCATAGCTATTTGAAATAATCTATCTTGTAGATTGCATTTAAGTGTTTTGTTTTGTATTTAAGAGTTTTTGAGAATAGATTACTTTTTTATTCAGAGAGAATTTAAATACACAAATAACAATGGGACTCAGTGTGGACTCTTCATTTTTAAGGGAGAAGCATTTGAACTATTGAAGACAGTTCACTAATGCAGATTACTGTATGATGAAAAGTGGAAATTTGAACCACTTTTCAATATACTTTTCCTTGAAAAAGAAAGCCCAAATCTCTTAACTACACTTTTTTATTCAGGAAATTATGCATTTCTAGCCATGAGTGTATCTCTCAAGGTTGCTATGACCAATGAATAAAAAATGTGGTTGTTACTATGTAAGATACAAATTTACAATAGTATCACATTCTCTCCCTTGGCTATAAAAAGACAAGAAAATATTTCAGGAAATTGGGAAGTAGACAATCAGAATCTGAATAAATTGAAGCTATGTCTCAAAATAATCAGAAACTACCAAAAGGCCAAATTTAACAAGTTAAGATTTTTAAAATATCTTCATAAATTTTTCATTTGACTGCTTTTTTTTTCTGGACCCAAGTTTGATAGATCATTTCAAAATCCCAGATGTATTGTGCATACTCCTGTTGGCATTCTACTTTTGAGTGTTTTCTAATTCTAAAACCAAGTTTTCTCTTCTTATTATTGGCAGAATAATGTAAAATGAGGGTAGAAAACAAAGTTGCAGGGGAAAATATGGATTTTATTTTCTTTAGTATCTTGAGATTGAGTTATAACAAGAAGTAAGGTATGTCACACAATTATTTTTTTTATTTTTAAAAGACCTCTCAAAAAATAACTGTATTTTATCATTATTTTTATTTCTTTGTTTAAAAATGTTAAGTTATTAAAGATAATTATGGATTGAGAAACATGGAACACTTGGTCTAAAGGTCAAATGCTTAAGGTAGAGAATTACCTTCTCCTTTAATGACATCATCCAACTCAATAAAACAACATATGTTCTGCAGTTTCCAAGGTCAAATTAGTACAGCATAGAGTGCTGTGTGCTCAGTGGGTTGAGACAAAAAATAAGAAAAGGTTGGCAATTTGGATAAATAAACAATTTAAAAATAAGTTACTTCAACCCTGGCTGGCATCATCCTATGTTTCATTGATTAATTAATGTTTGTTTTCTCCTTCTTTAATAGAAACATACTAAGCAGAAATATAAAAATATTTCTTATGGTTAAAAATATTTAAAAACTTAAAATTATATTAGTTTACCATGCAACCCTTCTGTTACTTATTCTCTCTCTCTTTCTCTCTCTCTCTCTCTCTCTCTCTCTCTCTCTCTCTCTCTCTCTCTCTCTCTCTCTCTCTCGTTTTATTAATACTCACCAGAGAATAGTCTTTCCATTGATTTTTATAGAGAGTAGAAGCGAGGGATGGAGAGATAAAGAAAAAGAGAGAGAGAAACATCAACATATGAAAGACACATCTATTGGTTGCCTTCCATAGGAGCACTACCCTTACTGGGGCCAGGAATCAAACCTGCAACCCAGATACAAGCCCTTGACCAGGAATCAAACCCACAACCCTTCTGTGCAGGGGCCAACACTTCCACCACTCACTGACCAGAGCTAGATAATCTCTTAAGGATATAATTGTATCGACATTTGTTGATATAATGTATAATTTTCCTAATGAAGAATGAATACTTAGCAAATGCACAAACATATTTAGGCAGAATTTTCTAAATATTATTTCTCCAAAGGTTTCTTCGTTGTGCTTTTATTTATTCTTACTCAAACTATGGTTTATTGCCTTGTTTTATACATAATTCAGCTGAAGCTTGTGAAGTATAAAGCATGTCTAATATCCTCCCTGACGGGTATAAAAGCTGGGATTTAAACCTCAAAAATCCAATTCCAAAGAACTAATTCTTTACCATTGCCTGCATGATAAGCATTTAAAATGCTAACTGTTTATTATCACTGTCTTGTATATAAGGACATTAAAAAGTAGAGAGATTGGTTGATTTGTCCAAAGTCAAACAACTAAAATGTACTGGAGTGAACAATAAAATAAATTGTAGGATCTTTCTACTAGTACGCTGCCACACTGCTGTCAGTTGGAGAATGCTGATAACACATATTGCCCAAGACTCCTGGTACCTTTGATCCAAACAGAGTCTTTGGGAATACAGTTTTTCACACAGGTAAGCTCCAGAGAAAGGTATTATATTTAAAAAATTCATGGATGTAACTATGTAGGAATTCTGGGATATAGCACTATGTAAGACTGGAGGTCCAATGCATGGAATTCGTGAGTGGGTAGGGTTCCTAGCTTCTGCCAGGTGCCAGCCAGGGCCTCCCTTCCCACCCGCCTTGTCCTGGTGCTGCCGGCTCACCTGCCGCACCATCCCACTGCATTCTGGCTCTTGTCAGGCACATCAGGGCCGGCAGCGCCTCCACTGCCTCCTGTTGCCTGCAATGCATTCCCAATGAGCCATGTTTCGCGCTGCCCCCTGGTGGTCAGCGCACATCTAACTCCCAATTGGTGGAACACCCACCCATGGGGACAATTTGCATATTAGCCTTTTATTATATAGGATTATATAGGATAGAGACTCAGAACATATACACTCATTTTTTTGTATATTTTTTATTTTTATTTATTGATTATGGTATCACTTAATTGTCCTCATCCCCCCATTCCCATCCCAAACCCCTCCCCAAGTATGCACCCACCCCCATGTTGTCCATGGCCACTGGTTAGGCTTCTATGCATGCACACAAGTCCTTTGGTTGGTCTCTCCACTCTCCCCTACCTTCCCTCTGAGGCCAGTGACTACATTGGGCAGGGGGATCAGCCCACATAAGGGCTCCTACCCATGAAGGATTAGAAACATAAGTCCAAAAATACTTCTCCAATAGCCCCAGATTATATTACCATACAGCTGATGACTGCTATCATGGCAGTAAAGAAGTCTTGGCTCTAAGCCGTGGCAATTTCATTTCAAACTGGCTGTCAATTTCTTTGTGTATAGACAAGGTCTTTGTTACATTTTCTGCACCTCTCCCAAGAGGAAGTAGTGATAGTCCCTTCCGTTGATGTCCTCACAAGCCAGAACCCTCTCTTTAATTTTACACACAAAGGAGTGGTTTGATTTTGTGTCATACAGAAGGGAAGCTGGGTGGTGACCCCTATGTAATTATACTTCCTTGCCCCACCAATGGTCCTCCTGCATGACCAAGGTGTTTGGTCATGTGTTCTTATCCCCCCATTATCCCCTACCCTCCACTCATACTCCAACCCCCTGCTATCTATGACCATTTATGAGGCTCATATGTATGCCAAGTCCCTTGGTTGATTAATTTCCCTTACTCCCAGTGATCCCCTCCTTCCCTGAGGTTTGAGGTTCTGATCAACGTTACTCAGGCTCTGGGCCGGTTCTTGTTCATCAGTCTATGCCGTTCATTATATTCCAGAAATGAGTGAGATCATGTGTTGTTTATCTTTCTCTGCCTGGCTTATTTCAATTAGCATAATGCTCTCCATCTCCATCCATGTTGTTGCAAATGGTAGGGACTCCTTATTTTTCACTGTAGCATAGTATCCCATTGTGTAGATATACCAGTTTTTTAATTCATTCATCTGCTGCTGGGCCTTCTTTCTCTCTTATTATGGCCTTTTCTTTGAGGTCTATTTTATCTGCTATAAGTATCACAACCCCAGCTTTTTTCTCATTTCCATTTGCCTGAAAAATGTTTTTCAATCCCTTCACTCAGTCTATGTGAATCCTATACTCTAAGGTGGGTCTCTTGTAGACAGAAAATATATAGGTCATATTTTCTTATCCATTCAGCTACCCTATGTCTTTTGATTGGTGAATTTAATACATTTACATTTAATGTTATTATTGATAAGTATCTGTTTGTTGTCATATTTTTCCTTAGTGCTTGTGTTTCTTCTTGCCTTTCTCTGGTTGAGCAGCTGGGCTAGCCTCCAGGAAGAGGGAATTCAGAATTTCCACTGCGGGGCCGCATGCCCCCATCTGTACAGAATCCACTCTCAGGTGCTCTTGGCGTCTCCCACACACTGCCCCAGGAGAGATGTGCAACCCTGGAGTGGGCTGTCCTCGTGTCTATGGGGTTGGGGTAACGTGCATGAGTGCCCCAGGAGAGGCGCGCAACCCCAGGCTGGGGTGTTCTTGCTTGTCTATGGAGTTGGTTCGTGGACACGAGCAGGCACAAGCAGGCAGAGCAGATGCTAGCAGGCAGAGCAGGCACGAGCCCACAAATGCGCGAATCTGGGTTTTGCTGTTGGGGAGGGGGAGATGCACTTACAGCTGTTGCAAAGAATGTATCTTTGAATGTGGAGGTCTGCAAGTCTGCAGCTGGGGTAGTAGGATAATGGCTGGGGTGAGTGTTGGGTCACAGGGCAGTTCCAAGGCCTGTCTGGTTGATGGGTTTCTAAAAATAAGCCATTCTCCTCTTCAAGATGGCTTGGGCTCCGTGCTGGAATCCCGCTGTCTGGGGAGTGCCCACAGTGGTGGTAGTCTCTCCATGTCAAGGAGATGCTTTCTGCCAGCTCCTGCAGCTCCTGTGTGATTTAACTTTCCCTCACTCACTCACACGCACCCCACATACACACACTCCTTTCATACCCTCACTCAATTCCTCTCTCTCAGCTATGTCCTGCCAGCTGCCATCTTTTCTCGGTTCTGATATACACTTGTTGGGATTTCCTGAGAACCTTGGCTCAGTCCTAGAAGGCTTTGGCACCACACTGGTCCTGCAACTGAGTCTCCAAGTGGACATTCCACCATTTTATCAATGTTTCAGGGTGGGTGAAACATGTATTATATGATCAGTGTGTCCCATGAGTATGGCCCAATGCTGCATTTTCTGTGGTATGAAAAGAGCCTCTTGATCAGCAGCAGTGTTGTGTGAAGTAACATGCTAGTGGCTAAGGCTCTGAAAGTTCATGGATGGTAGTTTTGGCAACAATAGTGCATGTAATAAAGTCAGATCTGTATCCAGTGCTTATTTTGGGAATGACAAAGGTCTGTCCCTTCATAAGGAAAGAGTCCATGTATCAGTTTGCCACCAGGTTTCTGGCTATTCTTCCTGGAACATGGTGCCATACATACCAGCGGCTCGTCTATGTTCATGGCAGATTGGAATCTCAGCAGTGATTGCAGCCAGCCTCGTTTTGGTGAGTGGGAGGCTGTGTAGCTGAGCTGAAGTACAATCTCCATCTCTACCACCATGGCCACTTTGTTCAGAAGCTATTAGAAGGCAGCAAAGGTGACTGGGAAAGGCTGATAGGGATCCACAGGCTATTTCCTGATCATTAACATTTTCTGCTCACATGGGGCACATTATCTTAACTTTTCACCCACTTAGAGAGTTTATTCATACACCTGTTCTCCAGATTTCCTTGTCACCACTTTTTCAGTCAGGTTCCTTTTAAGTCCCTGATCATCTAGACCCGTGGTCGGCAAACTGCGGCTCGCAAGCTACATGCTGCTCTTTGGCCCCTTGAGTGTGGCTCTTCCACAAAATATCACAGCCTGGGAGAGTCTATTTTGAAGAAGTGGCATTAGAAAAAGTTTAAGTTTAAAAATTTTGGCTCTCAAAAGAAATTTCAATTGTTGTACTGTTGATATTTGGCTCTGTTGACTACTGAGTTTGCCAACCACTGATCTAGACAAATAGTCACAGCCATCAATATATCATCATGCAACTGACCATTCCTAATTTTAATATAGTGAACAACCAGGTTCATGGATCAAAGCTCTGACCACTTGGTGGGTTTTCCTTTACTAATGTCCTTCAGGAATATTCTGGGACAGGGCCGTATTACCTCTCAGATGGTGTTTGTATATCATGCAGAACAAACCTGTGGACCAGGTTCAACTTTTTTCTTGTTCTAGCCACCACCTCAAAATGAGTACCTTTTCTTTTTTGTCACTCAGTAAATGGGCCAGAGTAACACACCCATTTACTGAGGGATCAGGTGAAGCAACTTATACTTTGCCTTAAGAAGGATATCTCCACATGCTGCCCTCCAGCAGACCCTAGCAGTTTTGCTGAAGTAGAATTTTTAGGCTCATCTCCCCTCTTTGGATGTGGAGGTCTGCGAGATGCCAGTGTCTTCACAATAAGGCTACTGAAGTGGTTGATGCTTCTTTTTTACTGATTCTGATAAGCATAATGTCATCAATATGGTGCCTTGTGAAATAGAAAAATGATCACAATATCTGTAAACAAAATTGTGGCAAAAAACTGGAGCCTCGATATGTCCCTCTAATGGGACACCAAATGTTCATTGCTGGCCTTGTCTGCTGAGCGCAAACCCATTCTGGTGATTTTTATTTTTTAACAGGGATGAAGAAAAAAAAGGATTGCCAGATCAATAACTGCCTACCAGGCAATCTGGAAATATGCTAATTTGCTCAATTGATGAAAGTACATCTGGTACAACAGCAGCAATTGGAGTCAACACCTAGATAGGCCTACAATGCCCATTGTTATTCCCCGAGACCCCTCTGTCTTCTGCAGAGACCAAATAGGAGAATTGGGTGACCATGTATTCTTTTAGGCTTATTAGTGGCCTTCGCGTAGCCTTTCCACTTACAGTGTCCTTCGCTGCAGAAGTCAGGGGATCAATATAAGGATGCTGCCAGCTGCTCAGTATGTCAGTTCCTGTCATGCAACCTAGAGCTGGGGACATAACCACAGCGTGGGTTTGAAGGTCCACTGGTACCAAAGAAAAATGGAGCTGAGCTAAAACTCAACCTCTGTAAGCTCCTATTCTGACTCATGGGATGCGAGTTATTATGATGAAAACTACCATTTCTCCTAGAGACAGGATTTATGAATCCAAGAATCAAGAGGTGAACATGGAAGTGACATACAGGGGGGTGACTCAATAGCAAAACTATTGCTTACTGTCTCTGTGATTTTATGCTCTGCTGACTTAGAGGTCTTATCTCCAAAGAAGGAATATTACCACCAGGATATACCCAGTGATTCCACTGAGCTGGAAGTGCAGGCTGCCTCCAAGTCCCTTTGGGAGCTTCATGCTTCTAGAGCAACAGGAAAAGAGGGGACTTGCAGTGCTGTCTGGGATTATTGATTCTGAGTGCCCAGAAATTAGACTGTTTCTCCATAATGGAGTATATTTGGAGTACAGAAGATCCCTTAGGAGGTCTCTCAGTATAACTGTGCCCTGTGATTAAAGTCAATGTAAAACTCAAGTAATCCAACCCAAGCATAGCTACTAATAGCTTAGACAAGTGGTAGGCAAACTCAGTAGTCAACAGAGCCAAATATCAACAGTACAATGATTGTAATTCCTTTTAAAAGCCAAACTTTTGAAACTTGAACTTTTTCTAACACAACTTCTTCAAAATAGACTTGCCCAGGCCGTGGTATTTTGTAAAAGAGCCACACTCAAGGGGCCAAAGAGCCTAATGTGGCTCACGAGCTGCAGTTTGCCGACCATGGGCCTAGACCCTCCAGGAATAAAATTCTTCATCATCCCACCAAATAAAGAACCATGACTAGCAAGGTACTTGCTGAGGGCAAGAGGAATACAGAGTAGGTAGTGAAAGAAGCTAGATATAAATATCAGTTTCAAACATATGGCCAACTACAGAAATAAGTCTATAAGTGTCATAAGGATTTATTTTGTTGTTAGGTTATCAATATGTGTGTACATAAATATTCTCTCTTGAGTATTAGAAGATGTATTAACTTTATATCATAGTATTTTAAGTATTGTTGTCTTTTCATTATAGCAGTTAAGTTATAGGATTTCAAGGAGGAAAGTAAACATCACCAATGGGTTTTGCATCCTATTCTTGAAAAATAGCTAGTGTATTTTTTTGTTAACAATAGTTGGATCAGGCTGCTATATGACCTTGTTATAGTCTTTATTTGGAGATTAAGTATGAGCTAAAGAGATACTTGCAGTTGCCAATTTGACAAGAGGTAGACTTATGATGATTAATTTTATATGTCAATTTGGCTAGGCCATTGTGCCAAGTTATATGATTAAACAGAATTCTGGTTGTTTCTATGAGAGTATTTTTAGATGAGATTAACATTTAAATAGATAAACTTTGAATAAAGCAGATTGACCTTCATAACATTGGCAGGTCTTATCCAATCAGTTGACAGCATGAATAGAACAAAAGACATGAACAGACCAAAAAATGACCTTCCACTAGCAAGAGGGGATTATGATGCAGTCTTCAGACTTGAGCTGAAACACCAGCCTCTAGCCTGGCAGCTTTCTAACTTGAATACACCATTGGCTCTTTCCTGGGCTTTGAACGTGATCTACAGCATCAGTTCTTCTCTGGATCTCATGCCAGTCCACCCTAGCATTTGGGATTTGCCAGCATTTATAATTGCATAAGACTATATAAGCGTGCGCGCGCTCGCGCACACACACAGACATCTTACTGGTTCTGTTTCTCTAGGGGATTCTGACTAAAAAAAAATTGACTATCTGGGGTTATATCAAAAAGCTTCTTGAAAAAGACATTAGATACACTGAATTTTAAAGTTGACAAGATATCATAAGACTCTTCTCTGAAGAGATACTTAAATAATACATCATTAATTGACTCAAAAATGTTATTGAATGTTTGGTTAAAGCAAAAACAAAATAATCAAATCACTTCAGGTTATCATAATGGGTGAATCCTGAGAAAATGATAACTACTAAGAAAAGGTCCTCGTGGCTAACTGAGTTCAAATTTGTAAACAGTGCAGAGCGGCTGTCACTGAACAAGGGCCTCTCTCACAAACTGCTTCTGGGAGAAGTCTGCGAGGAGCTGTCTGCCTCCTCACCCAACTGCCTGCATGTAAGAGCCCTACCAGCTGAGACAACCCTTATAAAAGAGTTCCTTGAATAGTATTTCAACCTGTAGAACTGAGGCTTTCCTCATCCATTTAGCAGCTATATTGCCCCATTAACATCTTAACCAATCAGAGAAGTTCCATTATAACCAATCAGTAGAGGTGTTTTTGAATCAATCAAATGGCAAGGAGGCCTTACTTGCATGAGAATAGACTAATCGGGGCCACTAGCAGGGGCTTCTGTCTGTATGTCAGCTTTCCTCTGGCTACACTTTCCCTTTCCACCAGAGACTGAGGATTGCATTTCCCTGCTGGAGCTGACCCAGGGCAGCTGACACAGAAGGATGTCTTCCCAGGGCCGGAGCACAGTGACCAGACTGGACAGCAGCTGGATGGGAGCAGGTGGAGCCCACTACGCAGAGCAGAGCTGAAGAGCCAGAGGGCTGCCTGGCCCCAGGGCACCTGTAAGTAGTGCTTTTCCAGGCTGAGCTGCTTCATTATTAAGCTGTAACAGTATTGAGCTGTTCCACAGCTGTGCTGTTTAACAGTTGAGTTCATTGTACTAAATAGCTTTCTGTCTCCACCTAACCCCAAATTGGGGGTGCCTATTGCTACTGAATTCGTGCCAACAACCATTGGTTGACAAATGTTAGAGACACTTACTACATTTTAGCCCCTTATGAAGTAAATTATATATGCTCATTTCATTAATTATATTATGTAATTAATGTAATTGTGGTAATACCTACAGAGTTTCTATGGTCATTTAGGGATAATGTAAAAACTTGATCTTTTGTCATTATTCTAGACAATGCTTATCATCTTTACTAATTCAAGTGTTCTATCATTGAGATAATGCTAAAACCTATCTATAATAATAAAAGCATAATATGCTAGTTAGACCAGACAGCCGGACAACCTTCCGGACACCCTTCTGGATGACCTTCTGGACAAAGCTGTGGGGGCCAAGGCAGAGGGTGATCAGGCAGGCATTAGAAGGGGAGCCATTAGAAGCCAACAGTCCCGGATTATGAAAGGGATGTCTGACTTCGGTTTAGGCCCAATCCCACAGGAATCCCTTGAGGGGTACCAGATTGTGAGAGGGTGCAGGCTGGGATGTTGACCCTCCTCCCCATACACAAATTTCATGTACCAAGCCTCTAGTATTCTTAATAACAGCTTAATATTGATGAATCTGGACACTGGACTCCTAAAAAGGTAAGAATAACTAATCTTTAGAAATCTTCCAAAGTTGTTTTTATTTAAATTCTTTATTGATTGAAGTATTACATATGTCTCCTTCTCCCCCCCCCCCGTTGACCTTTCCCCAGCCACTCCCACCCCCCAACACATGCCCTCACTCCCCTACTATCTGTGTCTATTGGTTATTCTCATACATGATTTGTAAACATAGCCAGACCAATAAAATCTTTATCTTGCCCAAATTAAATAATAATATTTCTTCCCATATTTTTCTTCTGGTCACCACTTATGCATCTAATGGCAAAGAAAGTAAAGAGTCAAAAAATATCCCATAATACATTGAGGATCATTTTACATTTATATTTTTTATGTCAACATGGCATATAGATTTTATAAATATTTTATAGATATTATTCCCCAAAAGTTTTATAGATTTTAAATTGATAGTGGAATAACATAGAAATTAAAGCCCATCAGAACTAAATTTAAATTTTAACTCCTACAACTGATGATTGTTTAAATTGATAATTTATTTTTTAATGTTGAACTTTCTAATATTGATTACACCAATATTTCATAGATTTGATATTTTTTGAATGAAATATATGTGAAAAACTCAATGGCAATTTTTTCATGACTTTCAAGAAGCAGATGACAAATATAGATTAGAAATATGAGAGAAATTTTTTTAATTTTTAATTTTTATTTATTTTTAATTTTTATTTTTTCCTTATCCTCCCATTGCCCCCCCCCCCCCCATTCATGCCCTCACCCCCCTGTTGTCTGTGTCCATTGATTAGGCTTATATTCATGCATTCAAGTCCTTTAGTTGATCTTTTCCCCTTACCCCCACTCTCCCCTACCTTCCCTCTGCAGTTTGAGGGTCTGATCGATGCTTCTCTGTCTCTGAATCTGTTTTTTGTTCACCAATTTATGTAAACAATAATAATGAACAATGTAAAGTGGAGTGGGAGAGGGAGAGCAGAAGCTGCTGAGAGCCTTCACACCCGATGCAAGTATGAAAGATGTGGGAAGAGGGAAGGAAGGAGGATTGGGAAAAAGCCTCTGAAGCATAGTTCCAAGAAAAAGGACAGTCAAGTGAATGGAGAATCCTTGAGCCAAAGCTTCCTCCTGAGCAAGTTTTGTGTGACCTCAAATGGGTCTGCATGAGTAACCATGCTGCCCAGTCCCTGATTAGGGGAGCCTGTGGAAAAGGGGACTCCATGTGAACTTGTTGGCAACTGTGAGAGCTGTTAGCTAACTCTGCTCCCCACAACTGAGCAGCAAGCAGCATATTCTCTTGGCCACCACAGTGCTCTAGATTTCAGCGCATGATTCATACCAAATGCTCTATTCTCAACATTTTCACATTTATTCACATTTGCTTGAATCAATCTTCCTCTTCCCCTTGCACACTTGGTCCCCCTCTCCTCCGCCCCATTCTTTTCTCCTTTACCTCTCCTCATTTTCTTTTGTTAATTTCTGACAGTTTTGAATTGTATAGTTTTTAGAAATAATAAATTTCCTGGTATATTTATTTCGAAATTACTTTAGTATTGATGGCATATCTAATGACTAAAAATGGCAAATAATTACTTAAAAGATTTCTCAGTAATTGAAAGTAAAATTATTACTCTTAATTCCGCATCTGTTTACCTTTCCGTATTGATCTTACCTACCTGTTCCTACACTCATGCCATCCTCTCCACTATGGACCCTATGCAACTGGGGAAAGAGAGCAAGCATTGCACAGGACTCCATGTCCACAAAGCTCCTCAGCATCCAAACATTCTTTCTCACTCATGAGGAAGCAATATAAAGAAGTTCCATCCTTCTTTATATTGCTTTATTATATAGCAGGTAAATCTTTATTCTCACACATGGACCCTTGGGATATATATGATAGTGGTATAATTTATCCAGTCAACTTGCCACTTCCACTCCAATTGTTACTAAATTTAAATTACTTTAGGAACCACTAAATCGAACTTTAGGAACCACTAAACTGAATACTGGAACAAAAAAAAAATAAGGTAAAATTATTTATTTTTGCATTATTCCTTGCTGGCCATACTAATTCATACCTCTTCTCCACTGAAACACTTCATTGAGCATCCTGTTTGGATTTGCAAGCTGGGATCGATTAATTACCTTTGCCAGAACATAACCTTTGCTTATGTTTCTTTTGTTGCTTCTGTTTCCATCCCTGCCTCCACTTCAGGAAATACTGCTATCCTCAGTTATTCCCGCACTGGCCTCTCACCTCCCACCTCACACACCTGCTTCTTACCCTACTTTGGCTCCACTGAAGGCACAGTTAGACAGGATCTGTTAAACTCTGTCTGATGAGATTAATGAGATATCCAACCACACAAGAAGACTGTGCTGCCATAGTGAATATCATGGATGTTCAGTCCTATGGACCACAGTTTAAATATTGCATTTTGTTAATTTAATATATAAATTCCAAGGAAGTCTTAAGGTATTTAAAACACTTTAACAAAATGGCAAAATAGAATATCAAACTCAGAGGATAACTATGTGAATGAAATTTATATATATTGGAGACTTACATAAATATATATGTAATGAGGTAGATTCTAGGTATAAATTATAACTATTACTAGAAAATATACTCAACCCCTGCTTATGTATTTATAATTGGATATATCTATGTGAGAATTAATTGGTAACTGACATTGATAATCTTGATACTCTTAATAACTTCCTTTTTTATATACTACTGCATTTTTGTATGTATACAGAATTATACTTTTAAGTAGCTCCTTTGGAAACTGAGTATTAGAATGAAAAAGATATTTTAATTTTGAGTTGCCAATAAGGAAGTTTTGTTCCAGACTGAGAAGGGAACACAAATCTTTGTGCCAAAGAATTATTTTATGATGTAGAGGGAAATCTTTTTTTTTTTAATTAAAACAGCACAAGGCATAATGATTGGAACATGACAAGTAAGTGCAATGATATCAAAGGTTAATTCTAGTGAATTTACTGTAAAAATGGTCAAAGAAGGCTTTATGAAGTTATGGTGCATTGGAAACAGTTTTTTACATTTTTAGGAACTTTGAGAGCTACATTAAAAATAGCCATTATAAAGGTGAAGAGATTAGGCAGGGATGGGAGGGAATGCTCACAGAAACAACAGTGTAGTAATTTCCAGAGGGAAAGCAAAGCGAAAGGGAAAGGGGAAGGTATCAGAGGGTAAGTAGTAATGGAAGACTTGGCTTGGAGTGGTGGGCACACAACATAATGTACAGATGATGTGTTATAGAATTGTATCCCTGAAACCTATAGAATTTTATTAACCAACTAGAGGCCTGGTGCACGAAATTTGTGCACTGGTGGGTAAGGGTCCCTCAGCCAAACCTGCCCTCTCTCAAGACTGAGAGACCTCAGGAGATGTCCTACTGACAGGGAGCAGGCCTAAGCTGCAGTTTGGCCTTCCTCTGTGAGAGGTGACTGGGCTGATCAGGGGAAGGCACCAGTCCCATCACTCCACTGCTGCTGCCACTGTCACAGCCGCCAAAATGTTCTCATTAACACAGGCTCCCAGTCCCTTCACCATGAATAAATGACAACTTTCTTTAGGCACTTTCAAGATATGACTTTCATAGGATATGACCTTTCTTTCTTTTTTATCCTCACCTGAGAATATGTTTCCATTGCTTTTTAGAGAACTTGGAAGAGAGAGGGAAAGACAGAGAAAAACATCAATGTGAGAGGGATGCTTCAATTGTCTACATGAACTCAAGGAATCGAACTTTAGGAACCACTAAACTGAATACTGGAACAGAAAAAAAAAATAAGGTAAAATTAAGGAAGTATAAAAAATATTAGTATTAGTTAATAAAATATATAATTATTGATTCATTATTTGTGACAAATGCACTAAGGTAATGTTAACAAATGGAAAAGTGGATGAGAGACATACAGGAACTCTGTTGTCTTCTTGTTTTCTAAATCTAAAGTGCTTCTACAATAGAATAATTATTTTCAAAATGCAGCTGTTAATAATTGGCTTTGTGATCCTAAAGAAATTACTTGTCTTCTCAGTGTTTCAGTTTTTCAACCTGAAAACTGGAGTTACTTTTATAAAACTTATGGGATTACAGTGGAGAACAGTGGAGCATATTTTTGTAAATGCTTTTTAAATTCATAATAATGGTGAGCATTTGGTATTTAAGAAAAATAGAAAAAGTTCATGCTTTACTAGGAGACTTGACATTCAGAGTTCCTAAACGTTTTATTCAAAACTAGAAGCCCGGTGCACAGATTCATGCACCAATGTGGTTCCTCAGCTTGGCCTGTGCCTTTTCACAATCCAGGACCTTTCAGGGGATGTTGGACTGCCAGTTTCGGCCCAATCCTTGCAGGCTGCCAGATGGAGATGGGGTGCAGATTCATCATGTACAGATGATGTGTTATAGAATTGTATCCCTGAAACCTATAGAATTTTATTAACCAAGTAGAGGCCCGGTGCATGAAATTTGTGCACTGGTGGGGGAGGTGGCATGTAGCCAGGGAGGAACCCATGCCACTCCACTCATCCCAGCCGCACTGTGCCTGCCACTACCGCTGCTCAGTAAGCTTGTTGAGTGGCACTCCCACTGTGTGAGCACACTGACCATCAGGGGGCAGCTCCTGTGTTGAGCATCTGCCCCCTGGTGGTCAGTGTGCATCAAAGCACGAGTCATTCAGTCATTTGGTTGTTCAGTTGCTTTGGCTTTTATATATATAGATGTGTTTATGAGTGGAGTTCTATGTAGTTTATGCACATCTCTAAGCATTTGCATGTGCATGTGTATGTGTATGTGTATAACTGATATATTTACAGAGGGAAATTATAGGTCCCAATATAGGTCCAGTCCTATTATAAGCATATTTATTTAGAACAATAAGTGACATAATAACAAAATGCAAGTGTTATAAAAAAAAATCTTAAGCAGTTTGACAAACATGAAGATATTCTGCAGCAAAATATATAAAGAAATTTGTAATTTGAAATATTGTAACAACTGGGTATGCTGAAATCCATTCTGAGTTTTTAAGAAACCACAAAATGACTTAGCAACCCTCAAATTTACACATGAGAGTACTTAAGCATATTTCACAAATAATTTTAAATAAAAAAGAGAATTTTGTTATCATTGTTCTTCATGGTCAGAAACACAATATAGAGCAAAAAAAGGCAAGTCTATGTTTTTAAAAAAATCATTCTTTCTTAGCTATACATTATAAAGAAGTGTGAAAGGGGAAAACATTTAATGGGCTAAGATATATATATATATATATATATATATATATATATATATATATATATATATATAGTCTAAACATGGAGAGAATGGGGCCTTCCTGAGGAGCTAAGACTTGTTCTCTATTTCCTGAGCAAACAAGTCCAACTTCTTAATCAAACCACAAAATTAGTGGTTTCTAAAGTTATGAGGTATAAAACTGTCTCTTAAGTGCTTGTCAGAAATACTCTTTGTCTCTGCCACAGCCAGGTAGCTCAGTTGATTGGAGTGTCTTTCAGTTCAGCAGAAAGGTTGAGGAATCAATTCTTAATGAGAATACATACCCAAATTGTGGGTTCCATCCCTAGTGGGGCACATAGGGTAGACAACTGATTGATGTTTCTGTCTCACATTGACAATTCTCCCCCCACCCCTCAAGTCCATAAGCATATCCTCAGGTGAGGATTAAAAGAAAATATTCCTTGGCTCCTATCATCAAAGTTTACAACTTAGTAGTACTTCTTCAGCTCAGGAATCTGTATTTTAATTAAGTAACTCAGGAGATTTCCATGGTTTCCATTCTGACATTCAGTAATAAAAATATATGCATACATACATATATTATAGAAGTTTCAATGAAGCAAAGAAAGATAACAAATTCACTTTTGCTAAGATTGGCTAAGACTTTTCAGTAGTTACACAAATATAGATTCTACTAGAGGCCTGGTGCACAAAAATTTGTTCACTGGAGGGTCCTCAGCCTGTCCTGTACCCTCTCATAGTCCAGGAGCCCTTAAGGGATGTCCGACTGATGGGAGCGGGCCTAAGCTGCAGTCTGGCTTCCCTCTGTGGGAGGCAACTGGCAGGTTGATCAGGGGACAGCACCAGCCAGCAAGTGGCTGGCCCCACCCCCCCATCAGCCCTCTGTCGCCATTGGTCACCACTGCCCCCCAATCATCATCCCCTCCCTCTGCCCACTGGCACACACCTTGGCTTGCCTGGTGCTGCTAACTTGCCAGCCCTGCCCCCTGCTGATTGATCATTCCACCATTCAGTTAATTTGCATATTATGCTTTTATTATATAAGAAGTATTTTTAGACTTGTGACCTTTTTGATAATTAACAAACCATCACACCTATAAGAAATCTATATATATAAAAGCCCAGCTATAGGAACAGTGGAACTACCAGAATGATCAGAATGAACAGTGGCTGACATGCACTGCAGCTCATCCAGGCCCCTATTGGTCCCCCACTGGCTTACCTAACTCCCAATTGGCCGCCAACACCCTGACTGGGGGTGCAGCCAGCCACCAACTACCCGCAGGCCCTCCCCCCACTGGCCTTGCCCAATGGTCCCCCACCAGGGGTGGGTTGGCTGGACCCCACCCATGCATGAATTCATGCACCAGGCCTCTAGTCAATTTATATGTAGCAAAACCCAAACAGAGATAGAAAATGCATTCTGATAATCTTTTACCAGAATGAATGAGGGAATTCAGTTTTCGAAAGTTTGCAGTATAAACTATAGTGTGTATGTCTTAGCTGGCCTCACTGCATTTATTATTCCCTTTCCTGTCCTTGTTCATTTCAGAAATAATTTGGTGATTCACTCTTCTCCGTGTGCTTTGGGGAAGCTGATTTTAAACTTCCAGAGAAGGACATAATTGGGAAATGTTCCTGGCTGTATTTATGAGTAAACATGAGAGGAAAACTAGAGCACTTCAGATAGATTGTAATTCTTCTGCTTTGAATGTTGTTTAGAAGTACTCTCCCTCCTACTACATGTGAATGGGAAAACCAGACACTTCTATTATAAGTGGTCTAATACCAAGACCCACGTGGAAGTTAATTTTAGGCTGCAGCTGCAGGGGCAGAGGTATACAGAAGGGAAATGAAGAACATAGAACTTTGAGAACATTGATGACCCACACAAGTTAATTCCAAAGCTTGTCTTACCTCTGAATTTTCCCAATATCTACTCTCTTTGGCATGTGACCTTGAAACTCCACTCTTCAAAAGGTTGAGATCTATTTACCTTCTGTTGGTTCTGAATTCAGCCATGCCACTTTCTTTGGCCAATGAGATGCTGACAGCTATGACATTGTAAAGCTAAAAATATTCTTGGAAACATACAAGGTTTTATTCTTATTCTTCTTTCTCCACCATAAGACCTTGCCTAAGCTAGCCTGCTGAGATGAAAACACCTGGAGCAGGACCAAGTCAACTTGTTTATTCAACAGAAGCCTTTCCAGGTCACCCACCAGTTAATGACCCCAAATATGTGCAAAAGCCGACCAGGAGCAGCACAACTGCCTAAATGAACTTCCCTGAACTCATAGAATAGGAGATCCCAGCCGGGACTAAAAGCAATCAACCATCAAACAATCTATCTCCCAAATTTATAAACTAAAAGAAAGCAGCGAACTTATAAAGTAAACATTTACTTATATTTTATGCACTGAGTTTTGGGGTAGTGGGTGTGCAGGACCATTGTGACAATAGGTAACTATTATATACATTAACACTAAAAGTGAGATCTTGCCATGATGGAAACCTAAAATCAGTGGCATAGTTTGGGGACCAGGTGGTGAAGAAACTCTTATAGCAATGGATGACAGGTGAAGAAACTGCCACAGTGGGGCTGGAAAAATAGTGATGCATGTTATACAGCAGAGAAATATTTTATGGACTTTTGCCAATGACACCTTAGAAGATAAAAACATGACCAAGGTAACTCGGCTGCCTGGCTTAGTAATTAAACATCAAGCCATGAACCAGGAGGTCAGAATTTGATTCCCAGTCAGGGCACATATCTTGGTTGCAGGCTGGAGCCTGCAGGAGGCAGCCAATCAAAGATTCTCTTTCATCATTGGTGTTTCTATCTCTCACTCCCTTCCTCTTCCTCTCTCTGAAACAATTTAAAAAATACATTTAAAAAACAAACAATAATCATGACCAAGGTATTAGATTTTATAAAAGTTATTCCCCAGCAGTATGCTAAATGTGCATCTATCCTTTACTAGCAATGTATAAGATAGATGAGAGAGATGACATCAGAAAATAAATAATATTTTGTAAATCCAAATTAGAAGAAATACACAAGGGATCAGAACTTGCCTTGGTGAAAAACAAAACAAAACAAAATTTCCAGTTTCTTCAGTGGCAACATAGTTTCAAAGTATGATGCCTCCAAGGAGCATAGGCAAAATCAAGAGCGTGACTGTTAGGTTCTTGTTAAATTTTCTGATGGAAAAAGGTGGTGCCTCCTGCTCTCAGGAATCTGAGAGCTCTATCATGTAGAAGCTTGGCTTCCTTCCAATAGCAGTGAATAAACTAAGAGTGAAAGGCCTTACAGAAAAGAAGTGAAGTACTGACGTGACTTTCTGATTTGTAAAAATTGAATAGACTAAAATTCATAAGAAACATACAATTTCTGACAGATTTATCAGAGTGGAGCTGAGGATAAAACACACTGAAAATGCTTACGATGTTATTAAGGTCACAGGTCCTCAACGTGATTTGGGCAAGAAATAGGCTGAGAATGCTGTTCAAAGGGCGAATTTTCTAATTTCCTCCACGGAGGTAATGGAATGTTCCAAAGGTAGAGTCAATAGGTATGGCAAACTAGGGAATGTGAACCAGTCACAGTGGACAGAACCCTGGGCCTGACCAGAGAAGCACATGCCAGAATGAGGAGATTGGCTACATTTACTCAATGGGATTTCAGAATTATGATCAATTACTTCTCTTTATGTCATTGTCTTCCTCTTTGGGGAAAATGAATGTTTATCACAATGACCTTAACTCTGCTTAACAACTGTTCTAATCACATTTGAGTAGGTGTGTGTGTGTGTGTGTGTGTGTGTGTGTGTGTGTGTGTTGGATAAGGTGAATAAAAGCAGATATCTTGTCTTCTTGTTCATAGATCTCCAAATCCAGAAGATCAAGGGATACTGGACTTAGAGCCTGGTGATGTGACTGCATAAGACTTGTGGGGTTCTAAGATAACAGCGAGCATATGAGAGAGATGTGTACCATCATGACCAGAAGATGGACTAGGGCATATTGAATGCATACTCATTCTTTATGCTTCCCTGTATCCATGTGTGCAGTATGACTGTAGCTTCTCCCTTAGAAGTATCTATGATCATAGAAGTATTCTATGATCCTGCCCTTGTTCCTAAGTTCAGCCACATGGCTTGCTTTTGGGGGGCAATGAGATGTTAGCAGTATTGACTAATAGTAAAAACATTAGCATGTTTCTGGTTTTGTTGTTGTTTGTTTGTTCGTTTTGTGTTTTTGTTTGTTTGTTTGTTTGTTTTTTGTCTTTTGCCTTTTCCAAGAGACAAGCCTACTATAGGATGAGACACTTGGGCCCAGACAAGTATGCCCACTTTTCCATCACAGGCCTACTAGAACAGTTAACAGCCAATTAATCTCCAGATGTTAGAATTAGCTTAAATAAAATTTGCAGAGATGTCTCACCATCTGCAACTGACTCCAGAAAAATGGATTTACCATGTTGAGATGAGTCAACCTACAGGAATGAACAAAATAACTGTTTACTTGTTGTTAAACCTAGGAGACCTATGGAATTTTGAATTAATGTGGCAATAGATATAGAGACATAGACCTTAAGAATTAGGTTGAAAGTAAATACTTGGAAAGTTTGTGAGACATTGATTTGGATATGGAAATATTCTCCAATTGACAGCATGTTGAGTACTCTAAATTTCCTAGCTCTGACATAAATAATGTCATTTGCATGTTCTTTTATACATATACATCTACTTGTTGTTTCTTTCTTTTTTTAATTTCAGGACTTTCTTAGTTTCTTTAAGGATGCATGATGCTTCTGCTCCTTCTTATTATTAGTACATATAATTGTGGTAGGTGGATAAATAAAGTGAACGATATGCTTGTGAACTAATCCCAAGAACCTGAGAATGTTATTTTATTTGGAAAAAAGAATCTTAGCAGATGTAAATTAATTAAGGCTATTAAGATAGGGGAGTATTTTGGGATTCCTGGATGGATCTATAAAGTCATAAGAAATGTTATTATAAAGGAGAAGTAGAGGGAGATTATGCTGTCCGGAGAGGAGAAGGCAAGCGGAAGACAGAAGTAGAAAATCCTGTTATATAGCCACGAGCCAAAGACTTTCAAGGATTCCAGCAGCTACTGGACATTAAAAATGGCAAAGGTTGGATTTTGTATATTTCACCTATACTTTGTACAGATATCACAGCATTGCCAACACCTTGATTTGAACTTCTGACTTCCAGGAATGTGAGAGAATAAGCTTCTGTTTCTAAATTTATGGTAAATATTATAATAGCCACCAGAAACCAATCTATCACAATTAAAACAGGTGTCAAAACATTGTAACAAGTTTATTTTTATCTCTTTCTCATAATCCACCAGATTTAAAGTCAAATAGATAAATCTCTCATTGTTCTATCCTTACTGTTTTGGCCAACCTTACCTCAAAATGGTACCAAAATAAAATCTGTTCAAATAATTAACTTAAAAAATCTTTATTGTTGAAAGTATTACATATATCTCCTTTTTCTCCCCATAAGTCCTTATAGCCCATCTCTGTCACCAACCCAGGCCTCCACCACCCTATTGTCTGTGTCCATGGGTTATACATATTTTCAGACAAGTTCTCTGGTTGATCTCTTCACACCCACCCACCTTCCCATTGAGATTTGACAATCCATTTGATGCTTCTATGTCTCTAGATCTATTTTGTCATAAGTTTATTTTGTTCATTAGATTTCATATATGAGTGAGATCATGAGATTATGTGATACTTGTCTTTCAATTTGTATACCAGTATGTGATTTATCACCACGTTTATGGATTTGTGAATATTGTACCAGCCTTGCATCCCTGGAATAAATCCCACTTGGTCATGGTATATGATCTTACAGATAGATAGATAGATAGATAGATAGATAGATAGATAGATAGATAGATATTACTAATATGCAAATTGTCCCCACAGGAGTTTGACCAGGAGACCGATTACACACTATGACGTGCACTGTCCACCAGGGGGTGGCATGGAACAAAGTAAGGCTCCAGCTGGCAGCGGACAGTCAGCAGCTGGGGAATGGAGGCCCCAGCCAGTAGCTGGAATGCCTCAATCAGCCCTGATCACTGGCCAGAACTGGGAAGCCTACCTTTGCATGAATTTCATTCACTGGGCATCTAGGTTTAATATATTCCTGGATCCAATTTGCTACTATTTGGTTGATGATGTTAGTATCTATGTTCATCAGGAATACTGGCTTATAATTTTCTTTCTTTGTAGCATCTTTATCTGGTTTTGGAATTAAGATAATGTTTGCCTTATAACATGAACTTGAAGTATTCCTTCCTCTAGCATTTAAAAAAAATATATTTTGAGGAGGATAGGTTTTAGTTCTTTGACTGTTTGATAAAACTCCCCTGTGAAGCCATCCAGAGCAGTGCTTATGTTTGCTGGAAGTTTGTTTTGTTTTTGTTTGTTTGTTTGTTTTGTTTTGCTTTTTGACACTGCTTCAATTTCCTCAATTATTATTGACCTTTACAGGTTTTCTGAAGTAGGTTATTTCATCACTTTCATTTCATATTTTAAGTATTTTGGTTCTCTCCCTTTGTTTCTTGATGAGTCAGGCTAATCCTATATATATTTTAAAAGAACCTGCTCTTGGTTTCTTTTTTTTTTTTTTTTTGTCTCTAAGTCATTTATTTTTTAGCTAATATTTATTATTTCCTTGTTCAACTTACTCTGACTTTCTTGTTGTTCTCTTTCTAATTATTTTAAGTTGTTGGGTTAAATAGTTTATTATTAATTTTTCTTGCTTTTTGAGGTAGGCCTGTAATGCTATGAACTTCCCTCTTGGAACTGCTTTTGCTGTGTCACACAGATTTTTGGATTACTGTATGTTCACTTTCATTTGTTTCCAGGAAGCTTTTTTTTTTTTCTTGATCCAATTGAATATTTTTGACAATTTTTTATCCATTTTATTCCATTGTGATCTGAGAAGGTAGCTAATAAGATTTCAATCTTCTTGAACTTATAGAGACTTTGTGTCTTAACATGTGGTGTATCTTTGAGATAATCCCTGTGCACTTAAGAAGAATGCATATTCTGCAGATTTGTGGTGAAATGTTCTATAAATGTCAATTAAATCGATCTGATCCAGTGTGTCATTTAGAGTCACTGTTTCCTTGATAATTTTTTGTCTCCAAAATCTATCCAATGAAGTAGATTCTTAAAGTCCACTACTATGAGTGCATTGCTGTTGATTTCTCCCTTACAGTCCTCCAGAAGTTTTGTTTGTTTTTTTGTTTTGTTTTGTTGGTTTTTTTAAAATATATTTAGGTGCTCCTATATTGGGTCATATATGTGGTAGAGCGTCGGTCTGCGGACTGAAAGGTCCCAGGTTCGATTCTGGTCAGGGGCATGTACATTGGTGGCGGGCACATCCCCGGTAGGGGGTGTGCAAGAGGCAGTTGGTTGATGTTTCTCTCTCTTGGATGTTTCTAGCTCTCTATCTCTCTCCCTTCCTCTCTGTAAAAAATCAATAAAACATATTAAAAAAATATTTATGCCTATGCTTCTCTATATCTCTGTTTCTTCCTCTCATTACAGCTGTCCCTTTAGCATTTCTTGCAGTGTTGGTTTGGTGATCCTTTTTTTTTTTTTTTTCTTTTCAGAAGCTTTTTATCTCCCCATCTGTTTTGAATGATAACCTTGCTGGATATAGTAATCTTGCTTTCAGATCATTCCTTTTCATTACCTTGAGTACTTCATGCCATTCCCTTCTGTCCTGTAGAACTTCTGATAAAAAAAAAAAAAAAAAAAAAAAAAAAAAAAAAAAAAAAAAAAAAAAAAAAAAAAATCAGCTGACAGCCCTAACCATTGTGGCTCAGTGAATAGAGCATCAGCCTAAGACTCAAAGGTCCCAGGTTTAATTCTGGTCAAGGGCATGTACCTTGGTTGCAGGCATATCCCCAGTAAGAGTGTGCAGGAGGCAGCTGATTGATGTTTCTCTCTCATCGATGTTTCTAACTCTCTCTCCCTCTCCCTTCCTCGTTGTAAAAAAATCAATAAAATATGTATTTTAAAAAATCAGCTGACAGCTTTATTGCAAATGGGCCTGTTTGTGTTCTTCTTGCTTGGGATACTCTGTGCCTCCTGAACTTGTGCACTAAGGTCTGCTTTTCCTGGCCTGGATCAGAATTAGATCAGACTAAAACTTAAAGCCTCCAGAGACCCGCCTCTGCCTGCAATGGAATGGCATTCACTCCTTATTAGCCGCAGGCTATGGACCACACGTGGGTGAGTGGTTTTCCTGCAGGGTGGGCCAGCTACTTCTACCTGAGTCTTGTTGTAATCCTCAGTCTCTTAATTGGCCTCAGAAATTTCACAGGTTGGGCAAGGAATTTTCCAATAGGGTGGGGTCACTGTCTTCTCCCAGGCAAAACCCTCCTGGATAGCAAAGGTCCACCAGAGAAGGATGCCTTCTTCTTTGTAAGAGAATGACTCTGCACAGGAAACCTAAATGTCTGCCTTCTGAGGTCTAACCCCAGAACCTCCAAACCTGGCTTCTACTCACACAGCTCCAGTCCACTCTGCCTTCCCTCTCCTGGAGCCAAGGTGAGTGTACATGAAATTTTGTGTGTTGGCCCTTTAAGAGTGTTCCTGTATTTTCAGCCTTCTCTTGCTGGCAGATAGCAACCCTGCTGCTTTTCACACCCAGATGTTTTGTGGGCTCCTTTCTCAGTTCTGGTGCTCTCTGCTGGGGGGCCCTGCGTGGGGTTTAGACTCCAGAGTTCTCAGTGGGAACCCCTCACCACTGGAATATCCCTTCAGAACTTCAATTGCTGCTTGAGGGAGCCCAGCCAGCCCTTTTGCACCTCCACAATTCCTGCCAATCTCTATATGTACTCCACTTCCACCCTTGGTTATCAGTTTCACTGAAGTGAGTTTTCAGTTGATTATACAGGATGTTTTTTCTGTATTTTAGTTGTATTTCCAGTTTGGTCCTGGAGCATCAGTGTAGTGTCCACACAGAGTCAGTCCCTCTGAGCTCCACCACCCAGTATTGGCATTGGGTGAACCAGGGAAGTATCAGGGCAGTGACTTGATGGAGAAGGGCTTTCTCCCAGATGGAGGTGCTCTCAGGGGTCATTGTTCCAGTGCTAGGATCTGCCTCATCCCAAAGCTGACAAGGTAGTGATTAACAATTCTTATATATAAAAATCCAGGGGCTGTAACAACCGAAACAACCAGACAAATGACCCAATATAGGCTGTGTGGGGCGACCAGGCAGCAGGGGCATTAGTGAGGGACGACCAAACAACTGAACAGCAGACTGCATGGTGCAACCAGGACAGCAAAAGGGTTAGTGAGGAATGACCAAATGACTGAATAGCAGGCTGCCTAGGGTAACCAGGCTGGCGGGGAGGGGGGGAGGGACTTTAGGGGGCAAACAGGCTGGAGAGGGGATTAATGAGAAATGACCAAATGACTGAACAGTAGGTTGTGTGGGGTGACCAAGCTGGCAGAGGTGGTGACCAAGTCGGTATGGCGTGCAGTTAGGGGCAATAAGGCTGGCAGGCAGAGGTGGTTAGGGGTGATCAGGCTGGCAGGGGAGGCAGTTAGGGGAGATCAGGCAGGCAGAGAGGCAAGCAAATAGGAGCCAGCAGTCCCGTATTGTGAGAGGGATATCCAACTGCCAGTTTAGGCCCAAACCCCAAGATTGGGCCTAAACTGGCAGGAGGCATCCCCTGAAGGGTCCCAGATTAAAGAGGGTGCAGAATGGGCTGAAGAGACCCACCCCCATGCACAAATTTTGTGCACCAGGCCACTAGTCTATAATAATAAAAGCATAATATGTTAATTAGAACAGATGTCCTCCAGACAACTTCTGGACAAAGCTGGGGCTGCAAGGGAAGCCCAAGTATGAGTGCCTGCTGGAGTTGTAGGGAAGCCCAGGTCCTAGGCACCAGAGGGAAGCCGGTGCCTGTAGCAGGGGGAAGGAAGAACTATTGCATAATTTTCATTCATTGGGCCTCTAATTTAACATAATTGCTTTCACACTTTTCTGTAAATATACTGCATTTTCCTTGTTAATTTTTTTGTCTATATTGCCAAACAATGAGTAAAATGAGCTGTGTCACAGAATAAATTAAATATTAACTCAAGATATTGATGTACATATTGTCTATTATTTATTTATTAGAGGCCTGGTACATGAAATGTATGTACTGGCAGAGGTGTCCCTCAGCCCAGACTGCAACCTCTCCAATCTGGGACCCCTCTGGGAATGTCTGACTGCCAGTTTAGGAATCGAGCCTAAACAGGTAGTCAGACATCCTTCTCACAATCTGTGACTGCTGGCTCCCTACTGCTCCCCTGCCTGGCTGCCTGATTTCCCCCTAACTACTCCCAGGCTAGCCTGATTGATGTCTAACTGATCCCCTGCCAGCCCAGTCGCCTCCAACTGCCCTCCCCTGCTGGCTTGATTGCCCCTAACTGCCTTCTCCTATTGGCATGATTAGCCACAACTACCTTCCCCTGCCAGCCCAGTCACCTCCAACTGCCCTCTTCTGCCAGTCATCTTGTAGCGGCCATATTTGCTCACATGGGGCAGCCATCTTGTGTGAGGGTATGAGGGTCAATTTGCATATTACCTCTTTATTATCCTATCTAATAAAAGAGTAATATGCAAATAGGCCATCACTCCAACACACAAGATGGCTGCCCACATGTGGACACAAGATGAGCACCACAAGATGGCCAGCAGGGGAGGGCAGTTGGGAGAAATCAGGCCTGCCAGTGAGGGCAGTTGTGGGTGATTAGGCCAGCAGGTGAGGGCAGTTGAGAGGAACGAGGCTGTAAGGGAGGGCAGTTGGAGGCTCAAGCCTGCAGGGGAGGGCAGTTAGGGGTAACCAGGCCAGCAGAGGAGGGAAGTTGGGGACAAAAAGGCTGGAAGAGGAGGGCAGTTGTGGGGGATCAGACCTGCAGGGGAGGGAAGTTGGGGGAGAACAGGCCTGCAGGGGAGGGAAGTTGGGGGAGAACAGGCCTGCAGGGGAGGGAATTTGGAAGTGACCAGGCTGGCAGAGGAGGGAAATTGGAAGTGACCAGGCTGGCAGAGGAGGGAAGTTGGAAGTGACCAGGCTGGCAGAGGAGGGAAGTTGGAAGTGACCAGACTGGCAGAGGAGAGAAGTTGGGGGCAAACGGGCCTGTTGGGAAAGATAGTCAGGGGGGACCCAAGCCTGCAGGGGAGTGCAGTTAAGGGGGACCAGGACTACAGGAAAGGGAAGTTGGGGGGACTGGCTTGCAGGGGAAGGCAGTTTGGTGGGACCAAACCAGAAGAGAAGAGCAATTAGGGGCAATGAGACTGGTAGGGAGAGCAGTTAGGGGTGACCAGGTCAGTAGGAGAGGGCAGTTGGGGGAGATCAGGCCTGCACGGGAGGACAGTTAAGGGTGACCAGGCCAGCAGGGTAGGGCAGTCAGGGGCAATTGGGCTGGCAGGGGAGTAGTTAGGCATCAATCAGGCTGGCAGGGAAGTGCTTAGAGGGTGATCAGGCTGGCAGGCAGAAGCGGTTAGGGGCAATGAGGAAGGCAGGCAGGTGAGCAGTTGGGAGCCAACAGCCCTCAATTGTGAGAGGGATGTCTGATTGCCCTCAAGGAGTCCCAGATTGGAGAGGGTGCAGGATGGGCTGAGGGACACAACCCCCTCCCCCACATGAATTTCGTGCACCAGGCCTCTAGTATAGGATTAGAATCCTAAGGAATTTATCTCAATTTTACTCATTTTACTTTACTTTTAAAGAAGTGTCATTTTAAATTAGGTCCCTCAACAAAAATAATATATGGATTAGCATTATTTTATATATTCATTTATATAATTATTATTCAGCAAATGTCCTCAAAAAATTGCAGATACAGATTCATTGTATCAAAGAGAATATAGCCTAGCAGAGTAAAGAAAATTAAATTGACAAAACAGGTTACATTTATGATATTACAAACATTAGTATAAATGTAATCAGAAGAGCAATGGAGACAAATAAGAGAAAAACCTCATTCTTATGGAAGGCTGAAAATAGAGCTAAGTATTTTTTCCAAAATAATGCAAAACCTATTTTCGGTTTTGAAGGACTACTGGGATTTGGACATGTGATAAAGGATAAACCCTGGTGGAAGGTACTCTAAGCAAAGCAACGTATGCTAAGCTTCAGTGACTGAAGGACTCGTGGGACATTCTGAAAGTGCAACGCGTCTGTGAAGCATGAAGAGAATGAGATCAGGGAATTCCGAATGAGAGAGATTTTTGTATTTTCTGGATGGGATACTCATACCAACTCTCTTTTCTGGTTTTTGCAGGTTTTTAGACCAGCTCTAGGAAATGCTTTGATTACATGGAATATATTTTTGGAAAAACTTTGTTCCTGGAGATTCCAAATAATTATTTAAATAGCAATATTTTCTTCCTCTTTATCTCTTCTTTACATGAAGGTATATCAGTGAACACTGAAGACAATGAAACTTTCATTGAATTAGGGATTTCATAGCTTATGAAGCAGTGCATTTCCTAGTGACTTTCAGAACCTAGGACCTCTTTCACAGGAACTCCTGGAAGAGGCTCAGGAAAAGTATGGTTGGTGAGTCGATCCATGTTAAAGGCCCAATAGCCAGATTCTTTGGAAAAAACCTTATTAAAATAAAAAATATTGCTTCTGAAAGTTCTCACATAAGAAAAATTAAGTGCAATAAAATGCAAAACGATTTTATAAATATTAATAACTTAGTATGACTAAGTGCTTTTATATTACAGATTGAATTTAAAAACAGCATGTTGAAAAAAATTATAAATAAATAAATATAACCTAACCTTGCAGAAGACTATGTGTACCATTATAGTGATTACATTAGGAGAGGAAGGAGCAGAAAGAGTAAGTATTTTTTTGAAAATGCAAATAATATTCAGGTATTTAATGTGTTCATGACTTTACACATAAAATCAAACTGATATACATCAGATTAAAAAATGATGCCCAAAGCATTAGCTGCCGGCACCAGCCTTTTCCCCTCATAGGACACCTGTGGCCTGAGCCCAAAAGATTGAAGACTAAACTCCAAATGCTGATCAGTCATTTTCCAATTGTGCCAGAAACCATAGGATTAGAAATGTGTCATTTCCCACTGGGTTGCACATGCAATTCTCCTGGTTTCTCTTTCAAGAAATGTTCTCTGGGAGCCATGACAGAGTTAGGACTTTAACCTCCCTCTGTTAGTAACGTGCCCTGCTTCTGCAGCTCAAGAGGCCAGGGACGGGTTTCAGTCCTTTCAGTCTGGGTAACATAGACAACAGGAATTAATGCTCAGTTTCTGGAGGCTCCAAAGATCAAGCTTGTGGTGCCACATGGTTATGGTTATGTGTTCTGGGGAGTTCCCTCTTCGTTGTCCACATGGACAACTTCTTACTGAGTGCTCACTTGGCAGAGGGCCAGAACTCTCTCTGGAGCCTCCTTAACAAGGACACTACTTATGAGGACACTGCTAATTCTGTTTATGAGCAGTCTATCTTCATCTTTTAATAATGTCCCAAAGACCCTAGTACAGTGGTGGCAAACTGCAGCTTGTGAGCCACATGCAGATCTTTGACCCCTTGAGTGTGGCTCTTCCACAAAATACCATGGCCTGGGCGAGTTTGTTTTTGAAGTGGCATTAGAAGAAGTTTAAGTTTTAAAAAATTTGGCTCTCAAAATAAATTTCAATCATTGTACTGTTGATATTTGGCTTTGTTGACTAATGAGTTTGCAGACCACTGCCCTACTACAATCATCTTTGGTGGTAAGGATTCTGCATATAAAATTTAGAACATAGCAACTGAAAAACACACAGTCAAAATAAAGGCACAAAACAGAAGCTACTACTGAAAAATCCTATATAATAAAAGCATAGTATGCAATTGTCTCCGGGACAGGAGTTCTCCAGAGAGTTCGGCCAGGGGGTGGGCCAGCCAAGGGCAGGGAGGGAGGCCCAGCCCAGCGAAAGGCAGGGGGCTGCAGCAGTGGCAAATGGCTGGGGGAAGGGAGGGAGTACCTGGCTAGAAGCCGGCAGTCACTAGGGACCCTACCAGTGCACAAATTTTGTACACTGGGTCCTAGTTATTAATATTTCCCAATTTTATTAATGTTAAGTTTTTGATAAATGCATATGTTCAGCTGATATGTTCTAGCCAAATATGTAAAAGTATCATGTAAAAATTTCAGTGAAAAATAAAAATGTTCTCTATTATGAAATTGACCTCCAAAGATATACATCTTCAAATTAAAAAAAAAAACACAAAAAACTTCAAGACTGTTCTATTCTAAACCAATGTGCTTTATAGAAAACTAGAGATAATGCATAGTTCAATTAATACCTTTAGAGACTTTCAAAGTCCTAGTAAATATTTTACTGACCATTTTATGTTTTTAGTAAATGAAGTACATAAGGCACCAGAGAAACTAGAAAAATACTGTTATTCTATTTCAGTTTTATAACCCCTCTCCCATTAGTGGTATGAGTTTATCTATAATTTGTGATGATACAGAACATCAATTCTAATAGAATGTATTATAATATTCAGAATTCTCAAAGCACAGAGTAATAAAAAGCCTTGCACTATTCATATAATTTTAAAATTTAAAGTTTAAACAGGATTATGTACATAATAGAAATAAACCTCTTAAAATACTCATACCTGGTCATTGACAAGTGAAAAACTTCTATATTGTCTGTGGTTTGGGAATTTATAATTACGTTTAATATTAAAGTTTAAACATGTTGTTACAGTAGCTGAATCAACATGACTATAAAAAGTTCCAGTAAAATACTATTCCAGAGCATAAATGTAATTTATTTGCATAAACTGTATGGCTTAACATAATCCATTATCTTTTGGGAAATAGTCTATTTTATCATATTTCTTGAACAAGGCACTATATAATTAATTAATATCTCAAAAATAAGATTCTTGACTACTGATATAATTTTCAATTTATATGTGCTCTACAGTAATATGAAATAATTAGAGGTCAGTACATGAAATTCGTGCACAGAGGGGGCGGTATACCTCAGCTCAGCCTACACCCTCTCCAATCTGGGACCCCTTAAGGGGTGTCCAACTGCCCATTTAGGACTTGGACTGGGCCTAAACAGGCAGTCAGACATCCCTCTCACAATCCAGGACTGCTGGCTACCAACCACTCACCTACCTCTGTCTTATTGCCCCTAACTGCTTCTGCCTGAAACTTCATCACCCCTAATCACTCTCCTGCCAGCCTTATTGATGCCTAACTGCTCCCTGGCTAGCCCAGTAGCCCCTTACTACCATCCCCTGCTGGCCTGGTCACACCTAACTGCCCTCCCCTCAGGTCTGGTTGCCCCAATTGCTCTACCCTATAGGCCTTTACCCCACAACTGCCCTTCCCTGCAGGCTTGGATCCCCCCCACCACTGTCCTCCCCTGCTGCCCTACTCTGCCAACCTGATCACCCCTAACTACCCACAACTTCCCTCCCTGCTGGCCATCCTGTAGTGGCCATCTTGTGTCCACATGGGGGCAGCCATCTTGTGTCTTGGATTGACAGTCAATTTGCATATTACTCTTTTATTAGATAGGATAATATTTTTTAATGTAAAATGTACTATAGATATGTCATTAAGGAATAGGGGGAAAGAGAAAAAAAAGTGTCCCATTGTACAGAAAGAAAAACTCCAGGCAAAAAGAAAAAGAAATGTAATATTCTTAGCACTGCAGTTCATAGAGTCCTATAGGCACTTTGTTGGTTTGTTGGGTATAAAAACAACATATAAAAATAGCAAAAGTAAAGGGGAGTGATTTTCCACATTTTGTTTCTATATTTATGTCTGTCATTTTTTCTTTTGTGTTTTATGGTAAATCTGTCATTCCCAATGGTCTTGTTTACATTCACAAATATTCATAACTTAACCATCAAGTCTTGCTGAATAAAGCAAGTCAGGGCTATGTAATTAATTCTAAAAAGTAAATGTTACACACCAGAACTTAAATGGTTTTATTCAGCAAATTGCTGTCTACTTTCCAACTTTATAACATACCTCCCTCTAAATGTTTTATTTATGTTAATATCAGGCACTGAAGACACATCACATTAATTTTAGCTAATGACTGTGGACCTTGAACATCAGGTCTTCAAATAATGTCATTTGTTCAACATATCTTCATTATTACATTGATGAGATGTCACACAAGCTTAACTTTTGTTTATGTCAACTAGCCTATGGTAAAACTGGCTTTGATAAACACCATTTTGCTTAGAGTCACAGAATCTACAAATGACATTAAGTAAAAGCTTACTGTACAATTCTTTAATAATCAGCTTCCCTATGTCCAAGTGATGTCCTCTGAAAATAGTAAAAATATGTACTTTAGAAGATTTTACTACTTTTAAGTAAAATAATACATGTAAAACACACTGCCCAGGATGTCAGCATCATGGTGGTGTGAGAAGTCCTCTTAGATTCTCCTCTTCAAGTTACCACAAATCAAACAAGGATAAGTCAACAAAAGATTTCCTGCTCAACAAATAAACACATCTGAGAAATCTGCTGGTTGAGTCACCTACAGATGGGCGTATGGAAGAAAGCAGGAGAGGCAGGGCAGAGGAAAGTACACAGAAGGCAGCCTCAATGGAGTTTGCTGCATGGTCTCAGCTGACAGTAGCAGTGGAGGGTAGTGTTATCACCTTATTCTGTAGCCCAGAGAAGTGGGAGGGGCAGAGGCAGAATTCCAGAATGAGAAGCTGGTATACATTGTGGCTGAGCCTAAAGAGAGGGTAAGAGACACAGGGCAAAGGTGTGGAGCTATGGTCTGGAAGCCACCATTCCCAGAGAAAAATAAAGCCCAGATTTGCAGTCACACCTTTCCTCACTCTTCCTTCCTATGCTTGGCTCCAGCTGATGCAGTAGCAGTAGAGATGCTAGTTGCAGCCTCACACAGCAGCCCAGAGGGGGGCAGAAGGGCAGAAGCACTATTCCTGAGGGGCCAGTACACACTGCAGCAAACCCAGTAGAAAAGAACAAATGTACAGACACACACTCCTCCAACTACTGCTCCTCCATAACAGTAACCTATGATAGTGGCAGCTGATACACCTCAAATCCTACAGTGTAGCTGACAGCCTCTGGTCGGAAGGAGGCAGCACAGGGAATTCACAGGCATGGAGTCAAATCACCTGCAACCTCTCACTGTGGGAGTGGAACCATGAGAAAAAGTGGGCTGGTCACAGAGCTGATAACTACCTTCTCAGGGAATACAGGGCATTTTCCATGGCCCAGCCCACATCATCCTATAGAGATCCAAGAAGTCCAGAAGCACAGATCAGAGAAAACAAAAACCATAGGTTTTTATACCATAAACTGTAAAATACAAGAAATACCTCTATTTATCAAACTGTTAAATTTTTAACAAGACAAAAGATCTCAATACTTCAACTGCCCAGGCAAAGAAACAATCCATCAAGTACCATAAATAAACAAGGTAGGTCAGAAAAGAAAAAAAAGAACTGCCACCTTGAATTCCCTGTCATTTATAGCACAGTCTTTAATGTCTTGAGTTTGTTTTCTGGGACTGAGCAAATCAGGTTAGACACACCCTGGAGCCTTCCCACGGTCCCTCCCTGGCTGGCCAACCTTGTGTGCCTTCCTGGCCCTGATCATGCACCAGTGGGGTCCCTCGGCCTTCACTCTCTTACAATCCAGGACCCCTCAGGGGATATCTGAGAGACAGTTTTGGTCTGATCCTGCAGGCCAGGCTGAAGAACCCCACTCATTTATGAAATCATGCAACAGGCCTCTAGCCTATATAATAAAAGCATAAGTGACTGTAACAGCAGAATGACCTGAATGACCAGTTGCTATGATGCACATTGACCACCAGGGGACAGAAACTCAATGCAGGAGCTGCCCCCTGGTGGTCAGTGCACTCACACGGTGGGAGCACCACTCAACCAGAAGCTGGGCCCATGGCTGGCGAGCTCAGTGGCCATGGCAGGAGCCTCTATGGATGTCACAGCAGCAGGTGGAGTGGGATGAGCACTAACATCACCTGCCTCTGATTCAGGCTCTTCTGTGGACACCTGCTGCTTGGCACACTGCTACATCACCGAGGGGTCCTGGACTGTGAGATAGTGCAGGCCGGCTGAGGAAACCACCCCTCCAGTGCACAATTCTGTGCACCAGGCCTCTCGTATAAATATAATGAGTACACCAGAAGGAGAAGAGAGAATAAAGAAAACAGAAAATTTATTCAAACAAATGATCAGAACTTCCCAAGCCTAAGGAAAGAAATGGGCCCTTGAATTCAAGTAGCTAAGAGAACAACTAATTATTTCAATGATAAAGACTTTCTCAAAGACACATTATATTAAAACTGTCAAAAATAAATTACATTATTTGCAGATAACATTATATTATACATAGAAAGCCCCAAAGATTCCATAAAAAAAAAACACACTATTAGACTTAATAGATGAATTTGGCAATATAGCAGGATATAAAATGAACACCCAGAAATATATGGCTTTTTTTTATAAACCAAAAATGAACTCACAAAAAGAAAAACTAAAAACACAATCCCATTTACTATTGCAAGAAAAAAATTAAGATACCTAGGAATAAATTTAACTAATAAGGTAAAAGACCTATACTCAGAAAATTACAGGATGCTGGAAAAAAAAAAAAAGGAGATGGTGGAAGAATATACCATGTTTATAGATTGGTAGAATCAACATTAAAATGTCCGTACTACCCAAGGCAATATAAAGATTCAATGAACTCCCCATTAAAATATCAACGCCATACTTCACAGATCTACAACAAATTCTCTGAAAATTCAAATGGAATAAAAAAAAAGACCCCAAATAGTCACAGCAATCCTGAGAAAGAAGAACAAAGTTGGAGGGGTCACAATATCAGATATCAAGCTATACTGCAAAGCCACTGTTCTCAAAACTGCCTGGTACTGGCACAAGAGCAGATATATAGATCTATGGAACAGAATAGATAACCCAGAAATCGATGCAAGCCATTATACTCAATTTATATTTGACAAAAGATGCAAGAGCATACAATGGAGTCAAGACAGTCTCTTCAATAAATGGTGTTGGGAAAATTGGATAGATACATGCAAAAAAAAAATGAAATTGTAACACCAACTTATGCCATTCACAAAAATAATCTCAAAATGGATAAAGGACTTAAACATAAGATGAGAAACCATAAAATCTTAGACAAAGCCATGGGCAGCAAAATAGCTGACAGTAGTTGCAGAAATTTCTTGAATGATACAGCTCCTAAGGCAATGGAAACTAAGGAGAAAATAAACAAATAGGACTACATTAAAACAAAAGGCTTCTTCACAGAAAGAGAAACTGTCAACAAAATAACAAGAAAGCCCACTGCAAGGGAGAACATATTTGCCAATGTTATCTCTGATAAGGGTTTAATCTCCAAAATTTATAGGGAACTCATATAACTTAACAAAAGGATGGTAAACAATCCAATAAAACATTGAGCAAAGGATTTAAATAGACACTTTTATTTATTTATTTTTATTTTTTTACAGAGAGGAGGAGAGAGGGATAGAGAGTTAGAAACATCTATGAGAGAGAACCATCAACCAGCTGCCTCCTGCACACCCCCCACCAGGAATGTGCCCACAATCAATGCACATGTCCTTGACTGGAATCAAACCTGGGACCCTTCAGTCCACAGGCTGATGCTCTATCCGCTGAGCCAAACAGGTCTCGGTTTAAATAGACACTTTTTAAAAGAGGACATATAGAAGGCCAAGAGATATATAAAAACATGCTCAAAGCCACTAATAATCTAAGAGAGATACCATCTCACACCTGTCAGAATGGCTAACATCAGCAAATCAACAAACTGCAAGTGCTGGAGAGGATGTGGAGAAAAAGGAACCATGGTGTACTGCTTGTGGGAATGCAGACTGGTGCAGCCACTGTGGAGAACACTATGGAGTTTTCTAAAAAACAAAACAAAAAAACACACATAGAATTGCCATTAAACATAGTAATCCCACTTCTAGGAATACATCCTAAGAATCCAGAAACACCCATCAGAAAGGATATATGCACCCTATGTTCATAGCAGCACAATTTACAATAGCTAAGATTTGGAAACAGCCTAAGGGCTCATTAGCAGATGAGTGAATTAGAAAGCTGTGGTACATCTGCACAATGGAATACTACACTGCTGTAAAAAAAAAAAAAAAAAAAAAAAAAAAAAAAAAAAAAAAAAAAAAAGGTGTTCTTACCATTTGAGACAGCATGGATGGAACTGGAGAACATTATGCTAAGCGAAATAAGCCAGTCAGAGAAAGATAAATACCACATGATCTCACTCATTTGTGGAATAGAATGAACAACATAAACTGATGATCACAAATAGAACCAGAGTCACTGAAGCATCAAATAGACTATCCAACCTATGAGGGAAAGGGGGGTGGAGATCAACATCAACCAAAGGACCTATGTGCATCATATGAGCATAACCAATGGGTATATGAGGGCATGTGCTGGGGGTGGGAACAGCTGGAGAGAGGCCAATGGGGGGAAAGGGAGAAAAAAAGGAGACTTATGTAATACTTTTAACAATAAATAATTTTTAAAAATAGCTGTAACCAGTTTGACTCAGTGGATAGAGCGTCAGTCTGTGGACTGAAGGGCCCCAGGTTTGATTCCGGTCAAGGGCATGTACCTTGGTTGCGGGCACATCCCGGTAGGGGGTGTGTAGGAGGCAGATGGTCGATGTTTCTCCCTCATAGATGTTTCTAACTCTCTATCCCTCTCCCTTTCTCTCTGCAAAAAAATCAATAAAATATATTTTTAAAATAATTTTTAAAATAGAAAAATTAAAAGTCAATGGAAAAGAATTATCAAGGTTGCTGGGAGGTTAGGGGGGCACGACAAACTGTAAAAGAAACTCAATTAGATTCTCATCAGATATTTTAGCAGAAACATTATCAGCTAGGAGAGAATAAAATCAAATCTTCAAAAAATTGAAGAAAGAATTCACCAGCCAGGAGTAATATAATCAACAAAGTAGCTTTTAGATATGAAGAAGAAACGAAGGCTTTTCCAGTCAAGTAAAAGGTGAGGGAATTTATCACCACAGACCAAAATTGCAGGAATTTTGAAACAAAAGGTTACCTAAAACAAAAGGTTACAAACTCTAAGCTCAGAAAGAAACAGATAGAAGCAGTAATTGCAACTCTATTTCAGAATAGGATCCTAAACACTTACTTATCACATTAATGTTAAATGGGGTAGGAACATTAAAAAAAAAACACTATAGCTTCTGCAATTTGGAAACAAATACACAAAATGAAAAACTGTGAAAACAGAAACATAATAGGGGAAGACTGAAGTTGCACAGGTGGAGAAAAATTGCAATCAGAATAAAAGGGAATATTATATGTATAAATTTTCTTTTTACATAAACATAATGAAAACCACAAAATAAAAATCTGGAACTAGTAGAATTAACACACACACACACACACACTCATTCAAAAAACAGAAGAAAACATTATAGAATACCACCAAATACCAATAATCCCCCTAAATGTAAATAGGCTGAATTCACCAATCATAGGGCACAAAGTTCCTGATGAAGAAAATGGAACCAGAGACGTGCAGACACGGAACAGACGGACGAGTCTCAGCGGGAAGGGGGAAGGGAGGTGGCAAGAAATTAACCAAAGAACTTCTATGCAGTATGCATTGCCCATGGACACAGACAATAGGGCGGTGAAGGCCTGGGGTGGGAGCCAGGCCTGAGGTAATGGGGTTACAGGGGAAGTTATCTGTAATACTCTCAACAATAAAGATATTTTAAAAAGAAAATGTGTCTAAATTGTATGTCTCATGTAGAACTCTGCAGGGAGTTGTGGATTCTCCTGTTTTTGTTGTTGTTGTTTAAAGTATTACATATAGTGGTTCATATGTCTCTGTTTTTCCCTATTGACCTCCCATAAAACTGTGGTGCATCTACACAGTGATTCTTCCTAAGAAAGTAACAATGGGAACGTACATGGTGGGAGAGGATGCAGGCTGCACATAGACACAGAGGCTGGGTTATGTTTCCCACGCCATAATGGGGATTGATTGTCAGTCGCTAATGCATAGACAGACACTGAGGTTTCGTTGGGGTGTAAGTTCATCAGTCCATCAAGATGAGGTAGGTGTGAGTGTCACCAAACGGGGCTGCTGCAAGATACTATGTTGTAAAAAGAAGGAAGATGTGTTCTTTCCTCTGTCAGTATATGCTGTACTTATAGGAATGTTTACATTTTCTCTTAAGACTATTTTCTGACTAAATTGGTATTGATATTATTGTCTCATGGAAATGGCCAAAGGAAGAATGTGATCAAATGTCCTCTGACCTGTTAAGTCCCAGGGTATTTCTTTTGACATTTTTAAGAGTCTCATGCTCTACTGACTGAGCTAGCCGGGCACCTTCTCTTGACATTTTAAAAGTGAGGATCCTACATTTTTTTAATTTTTTTATTTTTATAAATAAAGTTTTTTATTATTAAATTATTATCTGTGTACATATTTTAACATTGTCCTCCCTCCCATATATACCCTCCCTCCCCAGAGTTTTGTGTCCATTGGTTGTACTTATATGCATGTATACAAGTCCTTCAGTTGATCTCTTATCTCTCCCAGATCAAATTTTTTTTTTTTTTTTTTTTTACAAAAAATCATCCAAACCAAGGAATGCAGAAGCAAAGTAGTTGCTTAAGGGTAAGTGTGAGAGACCAAAGTCACCAGAAATGAGGCACATATGGTCTAAACCAAACTGCTTAATTTTTAATTAAACAAAATGATCCCCCAAGGAGTCATGTCCAGATGTCCAGGCCCAAACAGGGGAGAGGTGAGAACACCTTTCCGGGAGCCGCCATGCGCCCTGCCCTGCATGTCTGTCCCATGGCCTCAAAGGGCATCGCACAGCGACCCCAGTCGCCTCCTCAGTCACAGGGCAGGGCCCTCGGTGCATGGCCAGACCGAGGCCAGGTCTGGTTTAGTGTGGGTGATGCTCTCATGATACTTCTTCCTGGCCTTTACACTTATAGAAGGCTACCCTGGGCTCTAAGAAAAACAGAGAATAAATTAAGCTGATCATACCAGTACTCCACATCCACTCCAGCAAAACTCTCCACACTTTCTAGGATCAAGTTCAAACTTCTCCTCAGGGCTTGTGGAGACTTCCATGAACTGATTTTCCCGCACCCCTGCTTTCCCCAAGGTGCATGTGCGCGCGCGCGCACACACACACACACACACACACACACACACACAAATGCAGGTGAACACACAAACATACTCATGTGCACACACGTGCATGTACATACGCCCACTCACATGCATACACACACACATGCACACACACACTTTATGGTCGGAGAACTCTCCCTGGCCTCCACGCTCTGTATTCTGCTCCTGTCACTTGTCTACACTGCACACCCTCCTTATCTTGGCCACTTAGACACCCCCAACGGCTCCCACTCCTGGATGGCAGCCTGTGCCCTTTCCATACGGAGCTGCCGCTGTTAGCACAGCCACGGTTCCTCTTGCCCCACTCCGCACAGCTCTCAAACAGAGCCCATTACAACACTGGCAGCCCCTCTCTGCTGGGTCGCCTGGAAGGTCTCTGCTCCCAGAAGTCACAGCTATTGTGTTTGCGCTCCTGAAGCCTTGTGTTGGCTCAGGGTGTGTTTGTGAAAGAAAGGGAGTAAGTGCCCAGGAATACGCATGTGTTTACTCTCCTTCACATGTACTTGAATTTCAAACATCATAAGCAATTGATAAACAAAAATGTGTCTATATGGGATTTCAGGGATTCAATCAACAGAATAAATCGTTCTAAAATAAAATGAATGAAAACATAAAAAAGACTTCCGGGCACCATTAAACTCATATCATATGTGGAGTTGCTTCAAACTACAGTTGAGTCTGGTCCAACCATCACCAGCATCAAATAGAGTGTGTTAAGATAGATGCTAGAGAGAAGAGCATTGGTTTCCAGGAGAATGGGGTTTGAAATTGTAGAAAAAGCAACCCAAGGTGACTGTCACCTGAAATGATGTCTTCAAATCTCAGTAATGTGCTGTACCTCCTCACAAGCAGGAAACAACAAGCACAAGCTGGGCCACATTGCAGGTGTGTAATCCGGTCCAGGCTTGGCACGGGGCTTCATGCCTCTTACAGGAAAAGCTGCAGGAAGGCCGTTTCCCGCAGAGCTGACTAGCTCCGTTCATCTGTGTGAGGAAGCCTGCAAACCCGATAATGATAATAGTATCAGCAGCTAACCCTAACTGAGTCCTTACTATTTGAAAGAAGCTTTTCCTGTATTTTTTTAATCCACACACCAATCAATGCATTTTACCATAATATAAATCGAGACATTGAAAGATCAAGAAAATGATTAATGTACCTTAGTTCTCCAGAATGAGACCTATAGTTAAAAGTTAGAAAATTTATAATTTTATTTAAACCTCTCCAATTCTAGCATTTTAGCCACAGCAATTAAACCATGAACAATATTGACCTCAAATGTGAGCTGAATTATATGAGTCAGAATCCTTGTCATTTAACTTTTTTTATAAATATATTTTTATTGATTTCAGAGAGGAAAGGACCGAGAGAGAGAGAGAGAGAGAGAGAGAGAGAGAGAGAGAGAGAGAGAGAGAGAGAGAAACATCAATGATGAGAGAGAATCATTGATCAGCTGCCTCCTGCATACCTCCTACTGGGAACAAGCCCGAACCTGGGCATGTGCTCTGACTGGGAATCAGACCCGGGACCTTTTAGTCTACAGGTTGACGCTCTATCCACAGAGACAAAATGACCAGTAACTAGTAACTTTTATAGCACTTACTAGTATGTACCACACATGGTTTTAGCAGCTTTATGGTTGTTGACTTACCAAATTTTCAGCCTATCTCTTTGAGGTAGATACTGTTAAAACCCCAAATTTTACACATAAGGAAACAAAGGTCTAGACATGATTGGTAGTTCCCCAGCAGCAGGGCCAGGACCCAAACAAACTCATGTTCTCAGTCACCATCAAACACTTCAGGAGCACTACTGCTCACTCTGTATGTGCATGTGACTGTCCTAGAATGAAAGCTTCGTCTCTAACACCTACCTGTATCAAGGTGAGCAGGATGGGCTGCCATGAGCAGGTGCACCCATGTGTGCTACTGAGGCACACGGCTGCCCCTCTTACCACCACCTGACATTTGCCAGGAAGCTGTGTCCACCAGGAAGAGGCACCTTTTTATAATATTCACAACGGTCTCCATTAGGGTATAGCTTAGCTAGAAACGTGGATCTATAGAGCGGCCTAAAATCGTTGGATGGCATAGACTAGCTATGATTGCCAAAATCCAAGAACACATTAAAGAATGCAGAGCACTAAAAAGACAAAGGGACTCCCCTGTTCAGGTTAGGACAATCTGTGTGTTGATTACTAGTGACAGTAATAAATATAGTTACATATGATGCAGTATGAACTTATAATAATATACAAAAGGGAAATTTATTGTGAAGTACAAAAATTTAATTATAATATAAATGGTAGTTAAACATTATATACACATAAATACAATAATTTAACAATAATTAATGCAACAGTGGTGATATATTGTTTTTTTCCTCCCAAGGATGTGTATGTGTGCATGTGCTATTAGAAAGGAATAAAACTAAAACATTGTGGAGTGAGTCAGTTATTTGCAGTACAGAATAGGATCTGAGAGCACCAATGATAACAAAAAGATACATTGGTTTAAAAAAAAGACACAGCAAATGGTCACCACTGATGATATGACCATGAAATCCAACATGGATTCAATAATTGTTTCTTAAATGAGAATCATCCAAGAAGACTTGAGCCCTCACCAACTAGTTTACCCACTTCTTTGTAATGATAAGGCTCTCTAGAATTTCTGATTACATGAATAAGTAAGTTAATATATCACAGTGTATTATATTACCATGACAGGTTAGTAGTTAAATTATGGTAAAAAAAAATTCAAGCTTCAAATATATGATAAACTATGTGATTAAAATTTACTTGATATAACAAGTGAGACCTAATTTTTTGTTTCTTTTGACTGCATAGAAATAATAAAACATTTAATAATTAGCTTAGAAAATTTTAATCAGATATGTCTACAATAATATTTTAAGTTCAAGGAAATTGAATATGTTTGATTTTGACTGATGACTTGTACAGTAAAGGATAATATTTGGATTTGGATTTGAATTAAATGTTATATCAGTAATCAATATATCAGTGAATCTTACCTGTTAAACAGATTTCTAATGTAATTAAGCCAAATCATGTAGTGTTTCTGTTTCTTTACCCACACAGAAAAAAAAATATCCTCAGACATTAAGAAATCTGAACAATTAAAAAGAAAACTTTATTGAGCTGAAGAAGACAAGGAAAAGCTTTCATGGACTTATGATATGAATTTGATTCTAAGGCTGAATAAGGATGAAACAGAGAAAGGAACGAAAGAAGGAATTATAGGCCCAGGACTAAGGGATATGAAGTTAAAAGGCTCTTGAAAATATAACCCTAAAATATGTAGTGAAGGAAAATTTGGGAATAGATGTTGACAATGTGGAATAGGTGAACAGTCTTAAATAATAATCTTTTTTTTTTTTTTTGTAATTGGTTTCATTGAGTGTACTGAAGGTGAAATTGAAACTAAATTTTCTAAAAAGATTATTTTAAGTAATGTGCAGAAATAATTTAAACTGAGCATTGAACACACAGAGTACTTTGAAGACCAATACAGTAATTGCCAAAATTGGGGTACAGTGTCTGAGCTTAGCTGGTAAAACCAAACCCTTAAGGAGAAGACAGATCTGAACAACACTGTGGCAGGAGCCTCGACCAATAAATCTCTGTATGGGGAAGGGATGGACAGACAAAAACTGCTCTTAGATCTGGAGCCAGGGGTTCTAATCTTTTTTTGTTGAAAGTATTACGTAGGTCCTCCTTTCCTCCATTAATCTCTGCCACCCTCCTACCCTCTAGGCCCTCCCCACCCCATTGCCTGTGTCCACACGTTATAAAGTCTCCTATTATTCTTCAGAAAGATTTATCTTTGCTGCTTGAAGCTCATGATAGTCCATATTTAAGGTACACAGACATAGCACTGTCACTTCCATTGTGAGCCACCCTGGGAATTTCAGGCACCCCATAATAAACTCAGTAGCTCAGTAAAATAAATGTATCTCTTCCATCTTCAACTCCACAAGGAGATCTTTGCTAAGTCGGAGAAAATTGTTTTAGCTTGGGTCTCTAAGTTCCTGCTGTGGACAATGGTTTTGTAGGGTGCTTGAGTGTGATGAACTATAACTCTGAGGACTGTGACATTTTAACAAGAAACAATTCAGCCACTTTCTACCTAGAATAAACCTCTGCATGTAACACTCAGGTCTTAAAAATATGTCACTTTTGAGAAGGCCCAGGAGTCTCATGATACGGAGTTAATTAGGAGATAAAATAAATTTAAGAGATTTTAAAAATTTGTATTGTGGTTAGCATACTTACCATGAGCTCGACCTTATTCACAAACTTTTAAGAATACAGAGCATTATTGTTGACCACAGATACAATGTACAGCAGGTCACTAGAGCATATAACCATCATAACTGCCTATTTTTTTTAATCATTGAATGTTTGGTACTTTATTAAATAAGCTTCAAATTACATACAAATCAAAAGAGTAAACAATAAATACTTATTCAGCAAAACATCTCTCCATAGCAGCCAGTAGCACTGCAGCCCAGGCTTAAGGGACTGCCTATTGATGATTACCTCCCCATTTCTCCCTCCTCAGCCCCTAAAGACCACCTTTATATTCTTCGATTCTATTAATTGACTATTTAAGGTATCTAACATAAGTGGAATCATGCATCATTTCTCCTTCTGTGGCTAGCTTATTTCACTTAACACAGTGTTCGCAAGGTTTATACATATTGTAGCATGTCAGAATTTCCTTCTTTTTAACAAATATGTTTTTTTATTAATTAATTAATTTTTAGAGTGAATGGGTAAGAGAGAGGGAGAGAGAAATACCGATGTGAAAGAGAAACATTGATTGGTTGCCTCCTAGGCGCACCCTGACTGGGGACTGAACCTGCAACCTGGGCACGTGCCCTGACCAGGAATCATCCTGGCAACTTTTTGATGCACTAAACCAACTGAGCCATCCAGGCCAGGGCTCGCCTTTATTAAGGCTGAATAGTGTTATATGTGCATGCCATCAAATCAAAACCACAATGGCTTATTACTTCACACCTGTCAGGATAGCTATGGCCAAAAAAATAATGACAGATATTTGTGTTAAAGTGAAGAAATTTGGACCTTGCTAACTACACTAGAAAATGATGTAGTCACTCTGGAAAACAGTATGGAGTCTCCTAAAAAATAAATAAAAAAAGAAAGAAAGAAAGAAAGAAAGAAAGAAAGAAAGAAAGAAAAAAGAACTATCTTATGCTCCAACAGATCCCAGTCCTAAGGTAGAAAGGGGATTACAAGTATTCTGCAATACTTGTCAGAATAGTCAATATATAGGAACAACCTAAATGTTTATTGAGAGATAAAATAAGTTTAAAATAAAACCAATTTGCCTGATCTCAGGCTACAGCAAGCTTAGCTCAAAGAACGAAGAATTTCTTTATCTCTTGCTCTGTTTTTTCCCCAGAACCTGGTCTTTCAGCCAAGTTCCATATTCTTATCAAGCAGAAGTTTTAAACTGTTGTCCCTGAACCTGGTTCAGGATAACAAAACATGTTCTGAATTTAAAGTATTAAAAATAAGAATAATAATTTAAAAAACAGCTATTGTATTTGAAAATCACATATAAACATGTGGCTCACCTTGAAAGATTTGGTAACATCTGGATTCTTCCTGGACCAGTAGCTGAAGCTGAACAGTGGCTGAGGCTGGAGACATAAAATAGGTAGAAATCAGCTCCCAGCCAGACCTTACCTGTGACCCTGCAGCACCTAACCATCAGCAACAGCAACGTTTGCCAGGCAAGCCTCTGGAGGGGAGGCTGGCCTCCCCACACCAGACATGGTGCACAAGCAGTTTTCTAGAACTTGCAGTCAAGGACACAGACCTCCAGACTTGCCACCTGACCTTCCTTTCATACATATCTGCGCAAAAAGCCTCAGCACAGGGCCTTCAGCTGAAGTTCTTTTCTCCGCTTTGACACAGAACCACTCCTTTTTCTTTGCCCCTGCCCTGTCCTGGGTCCTAATAGAGGCCGGCGCCTCTTGCTAAGCGTTTCTTGGTGGGAAGGTGATGCCTTCTCTCTGTGCCTATCCATTTGACCCTCACCCACAGTTCCTGCGAAAAGGAAACACCCAGAAGCCTGCAGTCTCCTTTTACCTCTTATTTGCACTGTTGAGTGAATAAAGGCTTGATTGTTACTTTCAGTTTGGCTCCTTGTTATAATGGACACCCTCTACGCCTGAACATTCAACAATAGAAACCAGAAGGAATTCTTACCATTTGCAGCAGCATGGATGGACCTGGAGAGCATTATGCTAAATGAAATAAGCCAGGTAATGAGAGAAAAATACCACACGACCTCACTCATTTATGGAAAATAATGAACAGTATAGCCTGATGAACAAAAAGGTAGATATAGAGGCAATAAAATATTGAACAGATTATCAAATTACAGTGACAAAGCTGGGTGGGTGGGGGGGGGGGGAGGTAAGAGATCAACCGAAGGACTTGTATGCATGCATATAAGCACACCAATGGACACAAAACACTGGGGGGAGGGGATGGGGGCATGTGACAGGGGGTAGGGAAGTCTGGGGAAGGTCAATGAGGGAAAAGGAGATATATGTACTACTATTTGTAAGACTTTAAACAATAAAATAAAATTTTAAATAAATAAATTTAAAAATAAAATAGGAACCAGATTTGCATCAACTCAGGCCTCTCCTGTTATCTCGCACTATCCCGATGCACCCTATTACAGTCCTGCCTCTTGTACGGCATTTGAACTTGAATTCCTTCTTCTGAGCACAGCCCCACTCCCATTTCATTCAGAAATTCTTGACCACTCAGCCTCTAGCAATCTCTTTAAAAACTGTGTAGACCACTGCTTAATTTACCTATGATCCTGCACCAAGAGAGTCATCAACAACCACACAAAAGCTTGACAAAGGTCGAGTATACCAGGCCTCACTCCAAACCCATAAAATCAGCGTCCTCATGGTATCAAGATCCCCATGAATGTAGGTGAAATAAAATGTGAGGAACACTGATATTAACCATCATTTTATATCATCTGAATTCAAATTTTCTTTTTCTTTTTTTTAATGTTTTCATTACTTGTTTTAGACCAGTTGTTCTCAACCTTTCTAATGCCACAACACTTTAATACAGTTCATCATGTTGTGGTGACCTCCCACCATAACATTATTTTCATTGCTACTACATAACTGTGATTTTGCTACTGTTATGAATCGTAATGTAAATATCTGTGTTTTCCAATGGTCTTAGGCGACCCACAGGTTGAGAACCGCTGCTGTAGAGCCTAAGACCACCAGAAACCACAGATATTTACATTACAATTCATAACAGTAGCAAAATTACAGTTATGAAATAGTAACAAAAATAATCTTATGGTTGGGGGTCACCTCAACATGAGGAACTATATTAAAGGGTTGCATTAAAGCAGTGGTTAAGAACCACTGCTTTAGACAGAGAGGGATAGAAAGATACAAACATCCATGAGAGAAAAGCACCAATCAGCTGCCTCCTGTACACCCCCTATTGGGGATTGAGCCTGCAAACCCAGGCATGTGCCTTGACTGGGAATCAAACCAGTGGCCTCTTGGTTTGTGAGTCAATGCTCAACCATTGAACCACACTGTTTGGGCTGAATTAGCATTTCCTGTGTTTGTCTGATTCATATTTTTATGGATCAGCTTATCAATTAGACTTCAACCATTCTAGAGGCAGAGATTGTATCGGTTATACTTATTTGGCATATTGTACTAGGTGAATTAGCAAAGGTTGGTGGACAGAGAAATTAAGTAGAAACCTTTCATCTACAATAAACTTGTTCATTATTTGGCATCTGTCTTTCAAAAAGATGTACCCTATTAGTGACCATAGATATCAGTGACCATAGACATTAGTGACCATAGATATTAGTGACCATGGATAACAATACAAGATGAACAACAGGGCTGAGCATGGCAGGCTTTGAAATCCATGTCATTTCAGCCCGACCTGCTTTCTGTTAGTGTCCTGGGGCCATCTCCCTATCTCGAGACATTTTCAAGAGTCACAAGTCAGAGTTACACTTGTAATTAACCTAAACTGTTTTTGGCTTGGTTCTTATGCACTTTATGGCTACTAAAGTGCAAACATTCCAATCCTCTACTTCCTGTTACCTCACACAGATCTCTTATTGTCCGAGCAGTACTGAAACCCACCCTGGGTTTTCTCAGGCTGGCATTTCAGTCAACCTCGGTAGCAATTTAGGCTTATCAAGTATGTCTTACATTTTCTGATATCAAAATACACACATTTTAAACATTATATGGGTTTACTTTATTACAACTAAACTCTTGTGGAAATTAGCAAGCTATGGCCTATGGGATCAAAGCCTAGTTTTCTAAATAAAGTTCTATTAAAACACACAGACACACATGCGTTTTATACTGTCCATGGCTGTTTTCATACTCAATGGGAGAGTAATTCTAACAGAGACAATATTGCCCTCTAAATCTAAAATGCCTGTCTCTTTAAGAAAAAGATGCCAACTCTTTAATCAATTGTGTGAAAAAACAAACAACTAAACTAAACAGTACATTTGACACTTGGCAGACAAATGACTGTGTGATTTATTTTTCTAGTTTTTAACATGCCCTGCGTACTTAGCATGAATGAGTGACATACAGAGAAAGGGGAACACAGGAACTGGCATTTAAAAGAAAGCAAAAGGTCGTGTCATGTTTCTTTAACCATGATAAACAACCTGTCATTCATGTGTCTACTGAATGTGTTTTGGACTCTGAGTTCTCAATTATTTTTTATGTGCAAACTTAAATTATACTTTCATGTATCAGTGTATTTCTTTAGATTCTATCTTCACAAAAGGTGTAGAATTTTTATTTTATTTATATATTATCTAGTTTATTTGTCTAGGATGTGCCATGAGTATAATATGTCCATAACACTATGCTAGGTACTATAGTAAACTAAATCAAACTAGTCTTTAAAAAAATTGTTTAAAATCCCTATAGGATTATGTGAGCAATTGGGCTACAAAATATAAATTTGCATTGATCACCAGATTTGATGAAATGATCCTTCATTGTGAACGTACATTTTCTGTCTGCTTACTGAACTAAAGTAATAACTTTGATATAAAAAATTATATATATATATATATATATATATATATATATATATATATATATAATAAAATTGTGACTCCAAACAGGTAGCACTTACATATAGATAGGAGAAAAAAGGGCTAAAAGGCAAAACTGTGGACAAGTGAACCCCACTCTCTACCCTTAGTGACCTCCCTAGACAGCTCAAGATCAAACCGTGAGAAGAATTGAACATCATCCATTGTTCACAACATCAGAGCAGAGGTGAAAAATATCCTATATAATAAAGAGTTAATATGATAATTAGACCAGATGGTGGAAAGACCTTCCAGAATGACCTTCAAAATGACCTGTGGGTGGTGGGTGGGGCCACAGGGCTGCGAAGGCTGAGGCAGCCAGGGCTGTGAAGGCCTACTCTTGCACAGATTTTGTGCATTGGGCATCTAATTAGAAATAGAAACCTTGACATCCTTTTAGGGATATTTTAGATCAAAATACTAATGAAAAAATTATTTTATTATTCTGAAGAGACATTTAAAAGTACCATGAGTAGAGTGAAGTCAAATAAATTTCTTTAGATATAGGATCAAAAAAAAAAGACAGCTAAGAACACACCAAATACTATTATAATATCTAATACAGCATATTTTGCATGAAATGGAGCTTCAGTTAGAGAAATAATCAACCTACTTAAGGATCAGTCTCCACCCAATTTTGTTCTTCTTGAACTCCAATTTGTTCTCTAGACTAGAGCCAGAGCAATATTTTGAAACAAATGTTTGTCCTCACCACTCATAAAACACGTTTATGAAAACTGCCAAATACTTATAATACTTATAATGAATACAAGGCCCTACATGACCTGGCTGCTATCTACCACTCAATATTTATCTTGCTATAACACACATTCTTCTTTCTCTCTCTCTCCACACTCTCAACATTCACACACACCTGTGTTCTGCTGGCCCTTTAAAAAAGTCTCAGATTCAGAAGACTTCTTCTAGGAAGAACTCCTTCCACATCCCTAAAACAAATTTTAACATGTTAGAGCAATCTTCACTTCATCTGAAAGGTTTCACTCATCTGCATATCCACATTAAAACAAGTTAATTATATGATTGCATGGTATCACACACTCCTTTTCATAGAAATTATCTCCACTGTTATTTTTCACTTAGATATGTGATTATTGAAATGTCGTGGAGATTCCTAGATGTCACCTCAGTGAGAGGAGGATCTTTTGTGTTTTGTTTTGTTTTGTTTTGTTTTCCCTGCATTCAAAACCTATGGTAGGCACAAATAATATGGACTTTGGAGTCACAAGGCTGGGGTAACTCTTATTACCAGCTATTTGATGTTACACAAGTTTATTAATGTCTATAAACTTGAATTATTCAATTATAAAGTATTATCAATATATTGTATGGATATTGATGAAAGTTATAAAATGCAGTTATTATTACAGATGCATATTCAGTCCTTAAAGATTCTTAATGTTCATTAAAGCTCTTCCCCTACCGTTTCATGTTATGGCACTAGTTACTTCTGGGCAGCCTGGGCAGATAGTCATGCTGAAGCTGAGCCAAGCATGGCATAGGAATGAGCTGGACCAGTGGGATTGACACTTGGGATTGACAAGAGGATAAGCCTGATGTGCTTCCTCAAACATCATTAAATCAGCAGGCTTTGATTTGTAAGTAAGAGTCAGTCAAATATATATTTTCTATTTAATTTTGGGTAAAACCTTGTCTGATCCAATTTTTTTAAAGCATTTATACAATTATGAATCATGTTTCTTGATTAATTTACTTCATTTTCCAGGACTCACGAAACAGAAACTCCTTCAGTGGCAGGCAACTGAAAGAATTTGAACTTGTCTAAATACTTTCAAAACCATCTGGAGGAAGTGCAGGTGACTGCTACAGGGAGGATGTGCTCCATTATTTATCCATCTATACATAATGTGTTTATATCATAAGATATACTGGAGATAATATGAGAGCATTTCTTGGCCATCTGCCTACACTTATTTATCTCTAGTTTGGATCAAATTTAGAGTTTGGCTTCATGTAGGTTTAGGGTTATTTGATCTTGATAGAAAAAAATTGGATTAATTTATGTCTCAAGTACTTGATGTTGAAAATGTATTTTTATTATTTAACTAGACGCCCAGTGCACAAATTCATAGCATTATTTACTATGGGGTCCTAACCTCAGCCAAGGGACCCCACTGGTGCACAAATCCAAGCATCGGGCCTCTAGTATGCATATAAATATTTGGTTAATCTCTTGCCTCCCCCCTTCCCTCTGGGATTCATCATTATCTTCAATGTTTCCCTGCCTATGCATTGAGCATCTGCCCTCAGTGGCCAGTGCATGTCAGAACTGGTAGGTCAAATGGTTGCTTAGGCTTTTGTATATATAAAAGATTATAGCTGATATACAATATTACATTAGTTTCATGTGTACAATGTAGTGATTAGACATGTATATAGTAAATTAACAAAGTGGTTACCCAGTAAGTCTGATACCAACCTAGCACCATACAGAGTTACTGCAATATTTTTAACTATATCATAAATGCTGTCCTTTTTGTGCCCATGACTATTTTATAAGTGCCAATTTGTAATTCTTAACTCCTTCACCTTTTACATACAGCCTTCCAACTCCTTCCAGTCTGGCAAAAATCAATTTGTCCTCTGTATCTATAAGTTTGTTTTGTTTTTTAAGTTTCACATAGAAGTGAAGTCATATGACATTTGTCTTTCTCTGAATGACTTATTTCATTGAGCATATACTCTCTAGGTCTAACCATGTTGTCTCAAATGACAAGATTTCATTATTTTACGGCCAAGTAATATACTTTTGTATGCATGGCTCACATTTTCTATTGATAGACACTTAAGTTTCTTTCATATCTCAGTCATGGTAAATGATGCTACAAAAATATAGGACTGTGTGTATCTTTTCCAATTAGTACATAGGATTTATTCAGATAGATACCAAGAAGTGGAATTGCTGAGCCATATGATAGCACTATTTTTAATTTTTTGAGTAACCTCGGTACTGCTTTCTATTAGGCTGCACCAATTTACAATCCAAAAAAACAGTGAAGAGGGTTCCCTTTTCTCCACATCCCTCCCAACACTTGTTGTTGTTGTTTTTTATTTACTGCTGATAGCCAGAAATTCTGACAGTTGTGAGATGCTATTTCATTGTGATTTTATTTTGCATTGTTCTGATGATTAGTGATGTTGAGCATCTTTCCATATGTCTATTGGCCATCTGTATGTTCTCTTTGAAGAACTGTCTATTCAGGTCTCTGTTTATTTTTAAAACTAATTGTTTGATTTGGCAGGGGAAGGGTGTTAAAATGTATGAGTTTCTTATATATTTTTATATTAACCCCTTGTTAGATCTATCATTGGAAAATAACTTTACCCATTTAATAGACTGACCTTTCATTTTGCAGTTGAATCATCATTTCTGTGGGCATTGTGATTGGAGGGATTTACTCCCAAGCTGATGGGCAGCAAGGACTAGCTGTAACCACTGTGGAGGAGCAGCTGTGCAGAGGCCAATTACTTCAACCCTGGATTGTACTACCTTTAGAAATAGTTGGTGGTTCTTTGACATAGTCTGGAGCTGTCCACAGTGTGTGCTGGCTTTCACATCTCCTGGTAGATGTTGGTCAAGTTCAGTGCCTTGCCTGGGCCACCCGGCATGAGCTACAAAGCAATCTGCCAATGGCTGCTACTTGTTCTGGGCTTGGAAGTTCCCAGGAGCAGCAAAGTTGTGAACCAGGGCCAGAACAGGAGTTGCTCAGCCAGATGTTTAGGGCACATTGAGGCCAGATGCTACTTGTTTGGAAATTGTGAAACTTTGGAACACTTCTGGGAAAGTCTGTAGCTGTGAGTCAAAATAGGCCATTTGCATGGAAAAGCCACTGGAAATAGCTTGAGAGGCCCACAAGTTGGGTGGGGCAGGGTCTCGGGGAATCAGTAGGACAGGCCAAACAGTGTGAGTGATGTTGGTGGAGACTCAGATATACTGCCTGCCTGACTGTTCTGTGGGGGAGATGGCTCAGAAAAAGAACAATGGCCTCTGCCATTACTTCTGTCTGGGAGAAAGCTGCCCCTCCAGCCCTCATGCTGGTGCCACACAGTTCAGTTCCTTTCCATACGTTCCTGGTACATGTAGAGCTGCTCTCCCGGGCTGGAGCTCAGAGCAATTGAGTTTGAGTCATTCAAAGTACTGAACTGTGGCTCTCCATCTCACTTAGACATAATCCCTGTTGATTTTCACACCCAGGAGTTATGGGAACTTCTCTTCTCAGGCACTCTGGGCTAGGAGCTTGGTGTGGGGCTAGGAACCCTCACTCCTGAGGGGGCACCTTTACAGCTGAGATTTCTCTCCTGATATATAGCCACCACTTGTGGGTGTGAGACCATCCTGTTCCCAGTCTCTGCCCCTTCTGCCAGTCTCAATGTGGCTTCTTTATATCCGTAGTAATAATACTTCTTTCTGTTCATCTAGATTCCAGGTAGTTCTCAATAATGGATTTCTATACTTTAGTTGTAATTTTAGTGTGGTTGTAGGAGGATGCAATACCGAAGCTCTCCATCACTCCTGGTCCTCAATCACGACCCAGTGGGTGTGGGAGTGGCCTGCTCCATGTCGCTGCTCCTACCATAAAGGTAGCCTGCTTATTTTTTGCTCTTAGTTATAAGAATTATGCTCTTGTCTTCAGGTAATTCTAAGTTATTATTGTTCTATAATTAAGTTATAATTTTGATATGGTAATAGTAGGTAGTGAGCACAGAATTTATCCACTATCTTAACTGAAAACTGAAAAATATTTTCAGTTCTATAAAGCAAACCAATATTGAGATGTTATATCTCAATAATTTAATTTCCTTTTTAAAACACTTTTAAGTACTATCACATAACTAAATTTGATTGAAAATTTGTCCTTTTTAAAAGTCAGGAGCACATTTTAATATACTTAAATGACAGGTTATAATTGTACCTTAAAACTGAACAAGTCAATTTAATCTCTTAGCTGACTTTATCCTTTGCCACCCCTTGGAACTCTGCTTTTTATATGCCACAGACTGAATTTCCTGTTCTCTAGTGGACACTGTAGAATGTAATAGTCTCAAAGAACCAGAGAGAATGTAAAATAAGAAATGCAGGGAGCAGAAAAATAAATGATTGAAATAATAGTAAATATTTATTGAGGTACTCCTTTTGCATTTATGAAATAAACAGCAGTGAATTTGGAAAATAACAATCAAATGAAATAAATGCCTTTCATATTTGACAGATGAAAATCATAAAACTTAGCCAATTTTGTTTATGAAAACACAAAGCTTTGAACCTAGTTCTGTATAATGGCCTAAATACTACTTTTCCTAATATACCATTGATTAAAACTGTTCAGTGGCCTGCAAGAAAAAAAAAGTATCACAATCATTGCATTCACACTTTAAAAAATCCACAATTAAGGCCAATAATTATAATAAATCTAAATTAATGAAAATAACAAATACTGAAAAATACTGGCATCCAGGAAAATATTATCAAAGTGATTAACAAAAAGTATACATAATTCCTATGGTTAAAGGGTGTTTTCTTATAGAAAAATTATCAGCACTCAGAGTATGTAAAGGAGCTGAGTGAGAAGATAAGTGACAGCTAATAGTTGGGGGGAAATTCAGCACCCACAACTCTGCAAGAACCAAAAGGCTTTCTGTTAAAAAGAGATGGGGAACTACAGAACTTGGACCAGGAACTGCCTACTAATGAGTGCTTCCAGATTACTAAAGGCGAGGTGAGGAAGGGTTAGTGTACTAGTGACCCAGGGGATGTTGTGCCATGAAGAAGGGACTCTCAGAGGTTGTGCTCACTGATAGCTCAAGTACCTGGAATAGTGTCTGATGTGAAAAAGATGCTCACTACTCATTAGTGGTATGGATGTTTATACCATTGCTTTTGAAATCTTAAGTGAAAAGGGCAAATTCAGGGTTTCCAGTCAAAATAGTGGCAGAGGTAAATGCTATACTCACAGCCTTCCACAACCACATTAAAATTACAACTAACTTACAGAAAAACCATCACTTTGAACCCCCTGAAGGGAAATATATAAAAAGGAAGCCACATATTTTTTTAATTCTGTTTTCATCCATTGACCTCTCCCTGGCCATTGCCATTCCCTGCACATGCCCTCACCCCCCTACTATCTTTGTCCATTGTTTATGCTCATAAGCATGCATACAAGGGCTGTGGTTGATCTCTTGCCCCGTCACCCCCTCCCCCTCTTTCCCTCATAGGATGGATAGTTTGTTCAATGCTTCTATTTTTCTGGTTCTATTTTTGTTCATCAGTTTATGTTGTTCATTATATTCCACAAATGAGTGAGCTCAAGTGATATTTATCTTTTTCTGACTGGCTTATTTTGCTTAGCATAATGTTTTCCAGTACCTCCATGCTGTCCTAAATGGTAAGAACTCCTTCTTTTTTACAGCAGTATAGTATTCCATTGTGTAGGTGTACCACAGTTTTCTAATCCAATCATTTAGGCTGTTTCCAAATCTTAGCTCTTGTAAATTGTGCTGCTATGAATATAGGAGTGCATATATCCTTTCTAATTCATGTTTCTGATTTCTTGGAATATATTCCTAGAAGTGGTATCCCTGGGTTAAATGGGAATTCCACTTTTAATATTTGAGGAAACTCCATACTGTTCTCCACAGTGGCTGCACCAGTCTGCATTCCCACCAGCAGTGCATGGAGTTTTCTTTTTCTCCACATCCTTGCCAGCAGTTGTCATTTGTTGATTTGTTGATGGTAGCCATTCTGACAGGTGTGAGAAGGTACCAAATTGGATTTTTGATTTGCATCTCTCAGATGATTAGAAACTTTGAACATGTTTTCATATCTCTCTTGGACTTCTGTATGTCCTGATTTAAAAGGTGTCTATTTGAGATCTTAGCCCATTTTTATTGGATTATCTTCCTTTTCTTAAGTTGTATGAATTCCCTGAAAATGTTGGAGATTAAACCCTTATCAGAGATAACATTGACAAATATGTTCTCCCATGAAGTGAGCTCTCTTATTGTTTTGTTGATGGTTTCTTTTGCTGTGCAGAAGCTTCTTATTTTGATGTAATCCCATTTGTTTATTTTCTCCTTAGTTTTCATTGTCCTAGGAGCTATATGGGTAGAGATATTGCTATGACAAATGTCTGCTATTTTGCTGCCTACTGATTCTTCTAAGATTTTATGGTTTCCCATCTTAAGTTTAAGTCCTTTATCCATTTTGAGTTTATTTTTGTGTATGGTGTAAGTTGGTGAAAAAAAAAGGAATAAAAAAGAGCCACAGTCAGTTTGGTAGGAGGGGTAGAGACAAAGAACAAGCTGGCCTCACACTCATGTATGCTGCTTAAAAATCTGGAGGGCTTAGTTGGATGAGTGTTTTTCTGTGTTTGATTCCTGGTCAGAGAATATGCCCAGGTTGCAGGTTTGATCCTCTGTTGGGATGCTTGATAGATGCAACTGATCAGTATTTCTCACATCGATGTTTCTCTCTATTGCTCATTCTTCCTCTCCCTTCCTCTCTCTCTAAAATCAATAAAAACATACTTTAAAATAAAATAAAACATAAACACCTGGAGGGATATCTTGACTGGAGAAGTCCCCACTGAAGAGAAAGGAGTACCAGCCTCATACCAGGCATCCCTGCCTCATACCAGGGTTCCAGTGCCAGACAGAGGAATCCCCATAATTTATGGCTGTAAAAACCAGTGATTTTGTGGCTGAGTGATACCAAGGACTGTCAGAGTCTCAGGCAGTTCCTCTTAAAGGGCCCAGGCATGGCTTACTCGGGCTTACTTGCTTTGAGCTCCTGAACTGGGGCAGCAGCTTAAAAGGCACCAGGGATATACAGGAGGGATTGAAGTGTCTGGCTTTGCTTTGAAGCTTTGCCTCACCTGGACACCCCCAAGGTCAGTACAAGTAGAAGCCCTCTATAGATTGCTTTTTAATCCATGCTGGGTTGCCCCGGATAGGGCACAGGCAGTGGTTGACCTTGGACTACACCTGCCAGAAGGTCCCAGAGCCATCATACCTGGTGGACAGCATCAGACCACATCAAAGCACCACTTGATTCCCACCACAAGCAACAAACTCAGTGAGCATTAGAGCCTGCTGAAGTAAGTCCTGCTCTGTCAAGTGAGTCTTTTCACAGTTAACTCACCACCATGGAGGTGCCAATCAGTTCTTGCAGTGGACGGGCCTAGGGTCAATCCTTCCATTAATGTACCAAAGCAACCCAGCCTAAAGGCTCAACTATAACAGGAAGGTGTAGACAAGGGTGGAAGCAAATTTGGAGCTGGGTGAGCAGGGAGGCTGGGCCACAGGACCTTACATGACATTCACTATATTAGGCCACTTTACTGAGCCTGGGAGATGTAGCAGCTCATATATATATATATATATATATATATATATATATATATATATATATATATATAGAACAGGGTAACTGGCCAAATGAGGAGATTAAAAAAAAAACATGTCCCAAATGAAAGAGCAGAACAAAACTCAAAGAAAAAAAAATGAAACTAAATGGAAATAAGCAATCTACCATGTGCAAAATTCAAAACACTGGTTATAAGGATTCTCAATGAAATTAGAAAGCTGATAGGTTAGCTGAGAGAAAGCTTACCACTTACCAAACCCAAAGAGATATAATCAAAGGCCCCAAACCTGCTCTCTCTCCACAGTAGCCACAAGGGCCTGAGTGTGGCAACCCAGCTCACCAAAGCACTGCCTGGAAAGTGGGCCAGACAGGAACAGAGACTGTGCTGGACTATTGGAGCTTCAAATGGCTGGTAATGGCACAAGCTCTGGGTTCTGGCATCCTCCTGTGCTTGATGAGGACAAGTGTGGGCCAGCAGCTGGACATCTGCAGCAGCCAGACGGAGCTGAGCCACTTGGTCGGGGATAGAGCAGTGCAGCAGCCTCTTCAAGGGCAGCTATGCCCTGCATGTCCCTCCAATAAATCTCGCCACTATACCTCAAATCCTCCATGCATGAGTCCCCAACATTCTCATAACATTGCAGGAATCTCTTTCTGGACTAGTCCCGCAGACCCACCTTGGCCCAGTCCAAGTCTGATAACTAAACTTCACTGTTTCACCCCTAAGTCCTGGTTGGCACAGTATCTGGAACATTTTGGCCCTCAAATATCTTTACTTAATTAATTGATGATGCCCAGTTTACAAATGGCCTGCGTGTTTATGCATGGCTGTTTGAGAATGTACCCATATATAAAGCAAGTGATCTCTGTATCGCCAAAACTCTGGTTTCCCAGCAAAATCTTGGAAAGATAAATTCAGCACTAAAAACTCCAGAAAACCTGGATTTATTCAACTTTCAAAACAGACCTCATTAAGAACTGTCCCATTTCATACTCTCAGGGTGGAAAGATACAACCTACTCAGAAATACTCAGAAAATGATAAAATTTCCACTTTAAAGAGAGGAACTGAAATTTCTAGCTATAAGTCCTTAACTTTCTAGATCTCACCTACCCAAATTCAATAAACATTCTAATATGATTGCCTAGTTCATAGTGTAGTGAAAATTAAACAAGTCAACAACTAAAAAGCCTATTTTATTCTATGCATCTTCATAATAATAATATAAAATTAAAGTTACTCCTATGGTTTTTTATGTAAGAATAGAGAGGTATAAAGTGATTAAATAAAATTTCCAAGGAAATCTAACCAGTCTTGTCAGTAAAGCTGCTATGACTTTTTAACTTATTACCCAAAGCTGCATAACATAAAATAATCATTTACTATGCTCATAGGGCCACTCATTCTGTGGGTCAGGAATATGCACAGGGTATAATGGGGTCACCTTTCTGTGATCCAGTGTCTGGATCCTCAGCGGAAATTATCTGAAGATGCACTCACCCATATATGTAGCAGGGATGCTGGCTGCTTGGTCAGATGTCTTGTTTTCTCTCTACATTAGAAGCCAGGTGCACAAAATTTGTGCATGGGTACACCTGGCCTGTGATTGGCCATCTTCTCCAGCTGCCCACAGCTGCCCCACCACCCACCACCACATACCCCCGGTTCTCCATTCGCCATTGGATGATCAGTGCCTGGCGGCCGGGGAAGGGACCAAGAGGTGCTCCTTGCTCCTCATAATGACTGGCCCAGCAGTCGTTCCAGTCTCTGCTGTTAGGGTCAGTTTGCATATTACCCTTTTGTTATAGAGGATGGGCTGCTTGAGCCTTCTTCCCTCACAGTGACTGGTTTGAAGGGCAAGAACGCTGAGGGCGTTTAAGGCAGAGCCCACCCTGCTTATTATGGTGCAGCCTCAACTATCACACCAAGATGCTCTGTGGTGTCCTGTTTAGCCAGTCACAGCATTCCTGTCTCCTGCGGAAAGGAAACAGACTGCCTCTGGTGGGCAATGATGAGTTTCCGGAAGAGCATATTGGACCAGGAATATGGTTTATTTCCAATTGAACTATTAATTGAGATAATTATATATTGTACTGTAGCTGTGGGAAACAAAACAGACAGCTCCCAGGTGTTTCCCCCCATTTCTTCATAGAGCCTCATCTTCCAAATAACATTATCACAACCGGGCATTAATATTGCTGCAATGTACCACCTAGTAATATTTTCCTAGTTTTACCTTATCTTGATTTTTAAGACAGCTTATGACACAAGATAATGGTAAAGCTGGGTCAAGTCCATGGCTCAAAACCCATGGCTCAAAAGCTGTGCATGTAACCACTGCAGGCTATAATATAGGACCACTCTATTTTTGCAAAATTTAAAATAAAAGCATTCAGGCAAGCTCAGCATCCACTGCTGTTTAGAATGAATACTTTATTATATATATTTTTTAGCTTCAATAATAATAGGTGCAAAAAATTCCATTCATCTACTATCCCCAAACATTACTATCCATAACAATGTCTAACTGATAAATTAGCATAATAAAGAGTAACAATAGAGGAAATCAAACATCTACAACAGAACAATATGACCATTCCTCACATTTCTACCATGTTCCCAGCTCTTTAATAAATCGTTAGTATTCACAATGTCTAATCTTTGTAGGAGTCCTTAATAGCAGATAACAATTGTTTATTCTCATTGTACCAAAAAGTAAATGAATATATTAAAAACATAAACAATAGGCATAGAGTGTTGTTGTTTTTTTATTGATTTTTTACAGAGAGGAAGGGGGAGTTAGAGAGATAGAGTTAGAAACATTAATGAGAGAGAAACATTGATCAGCTGCCTCTTGCACACCCCCCACAGGGGATGTGCCTTGACCAGAATCGAACCTGGGACCTTTCAGTCTGCAGGCTGACACTCTATCCACTGAGCCAAACTGGTTTCAGCTAGGCATAGAGTAGTTATAGTGCTATGTTATAACCTATAGTAAAGCCTAGATCAATCTAAAATCAAATTCTTTAACGAAACATTTTGTATATTTCTCCCTTCTGTAATAAACCATCCAAATAATAGAATAAAGAAAAAATTAAAAGATTCTGCTTTCCTATTTTCTGCTTAACATCTACTTGGCTGATCTTGAGTTACCAAATGTCAGAGTTAAAAGTTGATTTTCATGGTTCACGTTAGGAGCTGGTGACTGTTGTATATTAGTCCTTCAAAACCATGATAGAATGAATCCATTCTTGAATAAAAAATTTTAAATTATAGTTAGATCTTTAGATTCATGGGTTGAATAATGGCAGAGTACTTTCCTTCAAGAAACTAAAAATGCAAGCAGAAACCTTCACTAGTTAATTGGGATGATAATGCATTGCCTCTGACTATCTTTAGGGATTTATAATTGGGTAAAATTTTGTAAAGTTTATGTATAATATTTTCTGTTATGCCAATTGCAAGAAGTTTAAATAAAGTCACTGTTCTGAAATAATTATGACATTTCAGCAAGCTACAATTACTTCAGTATAAAGAATTGTAGCTAACTTGACCTTTTTTAAAACCTTTTTTGAACCATTCATGTTACAAAGAAAAAGTTCAAATCAATCAATCAAGTATTTATTGAGAAACTGAAGAATTGTGGTACAAGAAAAAGCCACATCAAATATGTGTTCTGGTTCATTTCTATAAATAAAATCAGTAAATACAAACACAAAAACGCAAATTAGTACATAAAGACAGGTTATAATTTTTAAGTGCTTTAACTGTCATGGTATGGTAGTGATGGAGAAAGACCGGTAACCAGAAAACTTACTTATTTGAGATCTTTTTCTTCCACTCCTTAAGTGTTAGCAAGCTCTCAGGCCACTGTTTTTATTATTGCCTTATTTTATCTCCCCCTCTTCTGTGAGTGGAGTCAAGTCCTGTGTTGCCAGCACATCTCCTGCGGCTCTGATGGAATAGCAACAGTGCCAGAGAGCCAGACTCTGATTAGAGCAGGATAGTTTACTTTGCTATGAGCAGTGTGCCAGTACATCCATCACCGCCACTCTGCCTGCCTCAGCCACTCAACCCTGATGCGACTTGAACTGTGCCCTCACAGATTCTTAGACAGGAAACCTTGTTGCTGTAGCTCCCTAAGGACTGGTTCCACTTTCTTAGATATTCTGTGTAATATTTAACAGCACAATAGTTTCTTTAAATGGGTGGGTCTTCAATTTTGTGAACATTCTATTTATGGTTTTAATTCTGCATGTGGTTAAAGTCCACAGTAGATTTTTCAACAGCAGTAACATCACAGTATAATTACTTTAATTCCTATTGATATGCTTGTGACTCAGAAAAGTGTATCTTTGATCGGAATTCCATTCGATCTTTTAAAGGCTGCGTCTGACTTCCTCTGCCTGGCCTTTGCGGCACATGAGGAGTGCCTGAAGAAACAGTGAGAACGTGCTGAGCCTAGCTGGCTGCATGGCCTTGGACTGGTTCCCCAGCTCTTCAATGTGCATGGCCTCATCTGACAAGTAAGAGGAGCAGACTGGCTCATCCCTATGAGTTCTTCCACTTTTAACATCCAGTAATTCTATTTCTAAATAACCAACTACTACTATTTTAGTATTTTATATCAAATATTAATATGATGTAACATTTCTTCAGTAGTATCAGCATTATTTTAAAACTTAGCTATGAATACAGTAATGAAATCTGAAAATAACATGAACTCTAAACATTTTAATAAGTTTCAGTTAAGTAATAACAAGAGAACTAAAATATTGTCAGAGAAATTCACTGAGAATATTCTACTCAGATGAAAACTTTATGAGTCTTTGGGGCTTAACAATAATGCTTTCTCCCACAGTGAGGATAAAAATTGCTAGCATCACATGTTGAGTTAAGTTATTAGGCCATTGTTGAGAAGACATGTCTCATATTAGATATGAAAATAGATGAGGTTCAACTGCATCCTCTTAGGAGTTTTATAAATGGATTTGAAAATGGCTTTGTCATATTTAATAGGCTTTGTTCATTTATGAGAAAGAAAAGGTTCAGTGGCCCAAAGACCTTTCTACTTTATATCACTCAGAGACCTACACCTAGTGTCCTTCTGCCTAATTCACTCATTTTATCATAATGAATACAAATATAAAAGTATTTTTAAAAAGGTATTACTTCAGTTCTTACTATACGGCATATTTAATCACTTGATTTTCTTATTTATTATTAATATCTGCTCTTGCAAGCACTTAGAAAGTACTATGCTAGATCTCAAGAGAATTACAACCTAATGCAAGAAGCAACATACCAAAATTAAATCTAAGGAAGTGAATGTTCTGATGTCACGTGAAGGCAACTGTCAATTATTCTTTTAGGATAGTTATTATTAAAATGGGACAAAATATGTAGAGGAGTCCCTAGGAAAGCGTTTTAGAATAGTGTAGAGGGGGTGTTCCCTCTCAAGCTAAATTGCAAGTAATAAGCACTGCATGATTACAATCTATAACACTGTAAGAAGGCAATTCTATTTCATGATATATAAGAAGGAAAGCTAACCATATTATACATGTTATCTCAATTATTCATTACAAAACCTGTTGCGTTCTAAAATACTGTTAGATTAGAATCCTTCACCTGGTCAGCCAAAAGATCTAAACCTTGCCCCGTGGACCTGCTTAAAGCTAATGATCATGTTATTTGCAGCAATATTTGGGATAGCAATGATGGACTCACAGGAACCCAGTTTCAAATCTGTTAGCTACTGATGGACAGGGCTATGTGGTGGCTAAGGACAGTGCCTCTTAGGCTTTGACGTTGAGAATCACATGAAAAGCTTATTGAATTTCCCTTTCTGGGCACCAATCCCCAGTGTCATTTCTTGTGTTCAGTAAAATGAAGCGGAGCTCATACGTTTACATATCTGTCATGTTCCCTGATGACTTGACAATGCTGATAGGAGAATCCCACTTTAGCTATCCCTGGTTTAGTGTGGTTTTCAGGCCAATATAGTGGGATTTGAAATTCTGCTATAACATTAACTACTTGAGTGGCCTTGGATCTCAATGTTTCATCAGCAAAATGGGATTAATCATAGTCTTTACCTCATAAATTATTATGAGAGTCAATTGGCCAATTCATATAAAGTGCTTACAAATGTGTCTCTTGTGCCCTCCACCATCATCACCACTAGCATTATAGGCCATTTTTCACAGAGCTCGGTCATCAAAGAATACACCTGTCTTAAGTAGACAGGCAGACAAGAAACTAAAAAGAAATAACATAGAACCAACTATAAAGTAAATAGCTAAATAGCTTCAGCATTTGCTCAACACTGTATATAAGTCTCAGATGAATAATTGTGATAAAAATAAATCTTGATATATCCTATGTAAGCAGTAATTCACTCTCAAAAAATAATTATACAAGATGTTCCCTGAAGGAAGAACTGCATTTATCTAATCTTCAAACTACAACGTTCTACACAGGCCTGACACAGAATTGACACTCATTGCTCACTATACTATGAACCAATAGGTTCTAACTCTGAAAAATCACTTTATCATTAAATTAGAATTTTTTAAAAAATAAATAAATAAAATGCTTATCTCACACACACACACACACACACACACACACACACACACACCTCTATGAGGCCTGATTTCTCCACATTATAAATAAAATCCCAGAGGCACAGAAAAGATAAGTAATTTGCCCTTTAATAAGTAGGAAATAGAGTGGAGCCAAAATTGCATTTCTATTTTTGCTCTATTCTGCCAATTGCAGCCTGGATGTGTGAGTGGAAGTAATTATATATTATTTTTCTTTCGAATAATTGTGATTGCATTAGGATAAAATATAATTTATAGGGTATATTTTAGTGTCTTTTTAAAGAATTCCTGAAACTATCTCATGTTTATTTCCATTGCTTAAGTGACCTTTTATCTATGAATAATCCTACTGTAAAAAACTTAAAAAGATTCCATAAAGACTGAACATTTCAATAATTGTTAATTAAAAATCGTTGAAAAACAGGAGCACATTCAAAGGCTAGCAATTAATTGACATTTTCTTAGCTCTTATTAAGAAAATGGAAACCTCAAAAAAAAAAAGAAAAGAAAAAGGAAACCTCAATCTTTTGTGTTCTCAGCGAATGATAGGCCCTGTGAGTTCAAGCTCTAGCTTTCTCTGGGATTCTGTTAATTCTATATAGTCTATAACTTAGATAGAAGTATAGTTGTATATATGGACATTCCTGTTTAAATAAATGTATTTTTCTTCCCACAATGTCTAGAAAAACTTCAGCTTTAGATCAGTTATGTAGGTTAATGTAGGTTGATTGCTTTATTTTGGTCAAATATTCATCATCCTATATAATAAAAGCCCAGCAACCAAATGGCAAAACTATCAGAATGACTGGTCAACCAGTCGCTATGATGTGCACTGACCACCAGGGTCAGATGATCAACACAGGAGCTGCCCCCTGGTGGTCAGTGTGCTACCACAGTGGAAGCACTGCTCAGCTGACAGGGATGAGCTGGTCCTGCTGCAAACCCCAGCAGGAGCTTAGGCTGATTCTCACCTCCTTGCCCCAGGATCCTCCTCCTTGCTCTCTGCTGCCTCCTCTGGATTCCCATAGGCCACACAGCACTGCAGCCTGGAGGCTGGGAGGTGAGTTTGTGGCTGCTGTGGGGCTGAGGCCTACTTCATCGCCTCTCAGTGCTATTGTCGCTGGGCACGGCCCCAAAGATGTCCCCTGGAGAGGTGAGTGCTCTGGCTCCATGACCAGGGAGCAGCAGCTCAGAGGCTGGGTCCACAGCTGCTTGGCAGACAGGGATGAGCAGTGCTCCTACAGTGAGCTGATCCCTGCAGGCCACACCACTCACCAATGCACAAATTCTGTGCACTGGGCCTCAAGTATCAAGATAAATCATAAAGCTTTACTCTTTCTACATCATACATTTAAAATATCCCCCATAATGTGCAGAGTATAATAGAATCTAGACCTGTGAGTGGTGTGAGTAGTCTCAGTTCTATGTTATCATGTAATTGACAATCACTGCATCCAGTCTTATCCGCAGAGGCACCTGTGCCTTATCTGCATTGTCACTAACTGCTCTGTGTTAGAAGACATTGCATTTCCTTTGCTAATGACAAGGCAGAATTGCATAGAATTAAAATAAAGTGCCATTTACTGTCCAGTCTTGAACTGACAAATGATGTCTACCTTCTCAGTCTTTGATCTCTCCAGGATAGCAAACAATCATTCATTCAAAGCCCATAAGGTATTTCATTCTTTTAAGGCTAGTGAGTTATTTAACACCAGAGCTACAATTAGAAGGCTGCATTTAAGTTACTTCCTACAACTGAGCATAGTTTATTATTAAAAATGAGATATAGATTATTCATGATCCTCTTTTCAATTTATTTCAAGTTAGTACCTCAGACCTACATCTTCCTTTTTCTGGGTAATCTGTAACATTCTTTCCTGTCAAAAGGTTGCTTCCACTCTGGTCTCTAAGGGCTCCTTTGCCTTGATCACAAGTCATCTGAGTTACCCAAACCCTCAGGTTATTTACCCAGATCCATTGCCTCAGATTTTGTAGAGACCAAGGTCTCTTGTCTTTCTCAGTCTTTAAATTGACTTCATTTCAGTTTTCCTGCATTTGGTGGAGAAATAATTCCCTCCACCAAATGCAGCATGACCTAAGATCCCTTAGAATTTGGAGAAGGCTTTGGTTGTATATAGATAGCCTTCAAAGTATTACAATTGGGTGGTTTGGGAAAAAATGTGCAGCAAAGAACAAGGAAAATTATTTAAGTTCAAAAAGCTAATTTAATGGTATAACAGAAATTCTATACTATTGACTCTCACCTCTAAATTATTCCCAGTTCTGGAGTTAGAGCTATGTATCTAAGGAATTGAAATTTGTTTTCACCATCTCCCTGCCCCAATTATCTGCATGCTCTCATCACATCAAAATAGAATACTTACTACATTACTTTTTAATAAAAGCATGAAGGAATAATTGCCAGTGAATTAATAGCATGGACAGCATGGAATAAAGCACTAGTACTGCAAAGCTTCCTGGAATGAGACAGGCACCCACAGTCTCACTGCTATCATACAAACCATATTCTTCACACCCCTGAAGACATAGGGCATTGCCTCTGTTTAACAAAACAACCATTTTGAATCCTAAAATGAAAAGATGTCCTAGACATAATTTGTAGACAGTTCTAGAAAAAACATGTTATTTTTTCTTTTTCTTTTTATTATCTTTTTATACATAGACTAGAGGTTTGGTGCAAGAAATTTGTGCAGGCGGAGGGTTGTCCCTCAACCCAGCCTGCGCCCTCTCTTACCTGGGACCCCTCTCACAATCCAGGACGGCTGGTTATCAAGTGCTCGTCTGACTGCCTGCCTGATTGACCCTAACTGCTTCTGCTTGCCAGCCTGACCAACCCCTAGCCACTCCCCGGCCAGCCTGATCGACGCCTAACTGCTCCCCTGCTGGCCTGATTGCCCCTAACTGCCCACCCTTGCCAGCCTGGTTACCCCTAATTGCCCTCCCTTGCCAGCCTAGTCACCCCCAACTGCTCTCCCCTGCTGGCCTAGTCATTCCTAACTTCCCTCCCTTGCCAGCCTGGTTGCCCTTAACTGCCCTCCCCTGCAGGCCTGGGTACCCCCAAACTGTCCTCCTCTGCCAGCCTGGTCACAAATAACTGCCCTCCCATGCAGGCCTGATTTCCCCCAACTGCCCTTCTCTGCCAGCCATCTTGTGGTGGCCACCTTGTACCACATGGGGGAAGCCATCTTTGACCGCATGGGGATGGCCATCTTGTGTATTGGAGTGACAGTCACTTTGCATATTACTTTTTTATTAGATAGCATTGATATAGATGTCAAAAATTAGACATATTTTTTATCTAATAAAGGAATTGTGAAAATAAACAACAGCCAACAAAATGATAACATGCAAAGGCTATTTATTCAGAGTTTGCTATATAGCAAGAGAGTCAGCCACCATAACTATATCCTGTAAGATGCTCAAAGGAAGGCAAAGGAGAGGGAAAGTCTTCAGGTCGGACCTAATTGGAAGCTATTGGCACAGGGAAGCGGTAGAAGAGCTACATAGAAATGAGGTATTCTATTCGATCACATGACTGATTCAGAGGCATATATTTGCCTCTGGGTGGCTTTAAGTTAGAAGTGGAGATAAATACTAGGAAAGTCATAAATTATTAATCAGGTTCTATAAAATGTAATTCAATTGTTTCAGGAGTTACTGTTTGAATTTCTGGATTGTTACTAGAGACATTGTTCTTACTTCTCATCAGTCTGAATTAATACATAGTAATCTGGCTTCCTAGGCAGGTTTTGATAGGTAATGTGTTGGCCTTTTGAGCTGGTTACTGTAGTTTATAGGTTGGACTTCTATTTTTATACATGGTCTATCCATTGCCTATTTGTATATTTAGTGTCTCATAATAAAAAGTGATTAAATATTTTGAATTTTGGTTTTAATTTTTTATTTTTAAAATTGATCTCTGGAATGATGTCAGCATAAGAGCATTGTTCTATTGTACTCTTTCTTTGTGTCCCATTTTAACAACTCAACTTTGGCAAAGCTCTATGAACCGAAGTGCCTCTGTGAGAGCTGTGGTTTCCAGCACCATATTCCAATGGATCCAGAAGGAGTCTTTCCTATCGGTGTATCAGATAATAAGCAGACAGACCAGCAAGAGCTGTGAAACCAGCTGGTGGAACCAGCAAGAGCCTGTGAAACAGCTTCAGGCTCTCTTGGGTGCACTTAGGAAATATCTGGCAAGCCCTGACTTGAGCAGACACTAATAGTTAAGAGAGCACCCGCAATGCTGAGAATCGTAGTTCTGGTGACATACACATTGTGTGATCTCCTAGATACTGGAGCAAAGTGAACCTGAAGCAAGTTACTGTTGCAAATAGGAGATGGAGGGAAAGCAAAGGTGAGAGATATGAGTAAAGCCAGAGTGTCGAGGAAAATTTAAAAGGAAGATATCCTGCAACTTCTTTTTTTTTTTTTTTTTAATATATTTTATTGGTTTTTCACAGAGAGGAAGAGAGAGGGATAGAGAGTTAGAAACATCAATGAGAGAGAATCATCGATCAGCCACCTCCTGCACACCCCTACTGGGGATGTGCCCGCAACCACGGTACATGCCCCCGACTGGAATCGAACCCGGGACCTTTCAGTCCGCAGGCCGACACTCTATCCACTGAGCCAAACAGGTCCTGGCAATATCCTGCAACTTCTAAGAAATCTCCACCAATGGAGCAAAGAAAAAAAAAAAAAAAAAGACCTCTATTATTCTGTGAGCACCAAACCAAACTGGGCTGGGTTTCACACAATTTTCTCATATGATTGCTAAGGCAGACAGGAACTTAACTTTTTTATGTACTCAGGCAAATACAATGCACAACATGCATATTTTCATAGAAGAAGATTTAACAGCATTGTTTGCTATACACCCTTTGGTAAGTCACCTTTTTGGTGGCCATCTGTGTTAGTTAATTGCCATAATCAAGAGTAAAAATGAAAACTTTTTTATCTCTATGACAAGCATGTCCTTACAACTTGAAGCAAGGCAACTATCCTAATAAAAGACTAATATGCAAATTAACCATCACTCCACTACACCAAAAAGCCACACCCACCAACCACACGCACCCATCCAGAGTAAGTATGCAAATTAACCTCAATCAAGATGGCTGCCACTACAGAGTGTAGGAGGGAGGTTTGGGTTTCCCCAGCAATGGAGGAAGTTAAGCTTTCCACACAACCTGGCTGAGCCAGGCCTCCCTTGAGTGGGTACAAAGTTTTAATTATAGAAGATAAATCCCAAGAAAAATGGCAGCAGCCATGGAGCTGGAGAGAGCAGGCTAGGGTTTCCTCCAGCAAAGGAGGAAGCCAAGTTTTCCACCTGCCCTGGCCAGCCTAGGCCCCCACTCCAGGCTACAAAGTTTCAGTTATAGAAGGTAAACAAATCCAAACAGAAATGGTGGCAGCCACGGAGTGAGCAGGAGGCTTGGCTTCACTCCAGGCTACAAAGTTTCAATTGTAGAAGGTAAATAAATCCCAGATACCAGGGCCTCTGCTTGGGTCACAGAGGGGCATGGCAGGCCTGAAAACCACCACAGGCCCCTTGTTCAGGTCTCCCCACACTCCAATGCAACCCCAACCCTGATCCAGGACACCATTTGGGGCAAACCGGCTGGCCCTCACCCATGCACCAGTCCTCTATCCTATCTAATAAAAGAGTAATATGCAGATTGACCATCACTCCAACACACAAGATTAACTGTCCATATGTGGTCAAAGATCTTACCCCCATGTGGACACAAGATGGTCACCACAAGATGACCAGCAGGGGAGGGCAGTTGGGAGGGACCAGGCCTACAAAGGAGGGCAGTTGGGGGCAATCAAGCCTACAGGGGAAAGCAGCTAGACGTGGCCAGGCTGGCAGAGGAGGGAAGTTGGAGGCAATCAGGCTGGCAGAGGAGCAGTTAGACATCAATCAGGCTGGCATGAGAGTAGTTAGGGGGTGATCAGGCTGGCAGGCAGAAGTGGTTAGGGGCAATCAGGAAGGCAGGCAGGTGAGCAGTTAGAAGCAAGCAGTCCTGGATTGTGAGAGGGATCTCCGACTGCCCTAAATCGGCAGTGGGACATCCCTTAAGGGGTCCCAGATTGATGAGGATGCAGGCTGGGCTGAGGGACACTCCTCCCCTCCCCATGAACATCGGGCGTCTAGTTTATAATAATAAAAGTGCATCGGGCCTCTAGTTTATAATAATAAAAGTGTAATATTAGGGGCAACCAGGCAGGCAGAGGGGTTAGGGGTGATTAGGCAGGGTGGTTAGGGGCAATGAGGCAGGCAAGCAGAATGGTTAGGAGCAATCAAGCAGGCCAGCAGGCAAGTGGTTAGGAGCCAGTGGTCCTGGATTGTTAGAGGTTGCAAGCAGGACTGAAGGACCATCCCTTCCCTCTAACACTAATTTCATGCACCAGGCCTCTAGTAGGTAATAAAAAGATAGAAATAATAAAAACGAACCAAATAAAAATGTTGGAGTAAAGAAATCAATGAATTCAATAAAAATTAAAAAAGAATGAAAATAATATAGACCAAGTAAAATACAGAATCAATAATCTAAAAGAGAAAAGTTAGAAATAACAAAATCAGAAGCTAACAAAGAAAAAAATAATGAAAAGAGGAATGAAAGCTACATTATTTATGAGTATACATATCAAAGGAAGATATGTTAGAATTACTGGATTTCTGCAAGGAGATGAGAGGGAGAAGGGATTTGCAAATGATACTTCTGGTAAGAGGCCAATATTCCCAATATATTTTTAAAACCCCATACAACTCAACAATGGCAAGGAAAAATTTTATATTTAAAACTTGGCAGTGGACATATATTTTTGCCAAGAAGATATACAATGGCCAACATATATATGAAAAGATGCTTCAATTCACTATCTATTAAAGAAATGTAAATCAAAACCTCACATCTGTGAGAATGTGTTTATAAGTAAGACAAAAAAAACTATTGGAGAACATATATAGAGAAAATGGAATGCTTATGCTCTACTTGCAGAAAAGTAAATTGGTACAGCCATTATGGAAAACATTATGAATATTATGCAAAAATAAAAAAATAAATAAAAGGCTAGAGCTACCATATGACTTTTCAATCTCTCTTCTGGTTTCCCAACCTTCTCTCATGATGAGAATCACCTGGTGGAGTTGTTAAAACACAGATTCCTGAATCCCAACTAAGAAGTGCTAAACTAGAATTTTTGAGAACATATAGGTAAAATTGTATACTTAACTAGTGCTCTAAGACAGATTTTATATACAGAGCACTAAGTTACTTAACTAGTGCTCTAAGACAGATTTTATATACAGAGCACTAAGTTAGGTATGCAATTTTACCTATATGTTCTCAAAAATTCTAGTTTAGCACTTCTTAGTTGGGATTCAGGAATCTGTGTTTTAACAACTCCACCAGGTGATTCTCATCATGAGAGAAGGTTGGGAAACACTGCTCTGATGAAGGTGAAATCAAGGAACTAGGCAAGAGTCTACCAGACCTCTGTGCCCAGAGGGTCAGGGGGAAACCCATGGCACCAAGCCGCATCTCTGGGGACAGGTAAAGCATCTGACTGAAAAGAGAGTCCATGGGACTGTGGAAAGTAGGGGGTTTTGGACCTTGGAGTCTGGATTTTGGATCTGAGCTTAGAGGTAGCCCTGAAGGGCTGGCTCGACCACACAGTGCCAGCAGGAGAGGAGCTTGCAGAGACGCAGTGCTTACCCACTCTGGGGCCTGTGCTTTTCTTCACTGAACCTAGTTCATAGGACCTTTTAGATACAGACACTTACCTGTGGCTGAGGTGCGGGAGAAGGTGTGGACTTGTGGAATCTGGGGAGAGAAGGTGGTCCGGGAGAGTGGGTAGTGAGTCTGGTACTGAGTCATCCTTGAGCTGGGTCCTAGGCCACCATTTTCTCCTGAGAGATAGCCCCTCCCTTCAGTCTCCAGGCAACCAATACAGGCACACCCATATTCCACCCTGAATGATACAAAGGAATCTGAATAGTCCCTGAGAGTCCACAGGGAATTGCCTAAAGTAGGGGTGTCGAACTCAATCAGAGAAGGGGCCAAAATCTAAAATCCAGCCTAAATCGCGGGCCGAATGGTTTACTGAACAGTCATAAACTGACAATGTCATAAACTGACAGCGGAGTGCAGTGATGACAGCGCGGTGCGGGCCACATTGCAAGGCCTGGCGGGCTGGATTTGGCCCGCGGGCCTTGTGTTTGACACATGTGGCCTAAAGAGAAACCTACAGCCCCAGCAACAGGAAACTGAGAAATAGTACAGTACAGACTGGGATCATAAGCCAGCCAAAGGAAAGACACTTCAGTTTTTTCATTTTCATTTTCATTTTTTATTATTATTTTGTTATCCTTTTTTTCTTCTTTTCTTATTTTTTTTCATTGTTTTCCTATTTTTGTTTGTTGCTTTATTTTCTATTTCTTTTCACATTATTTTTTTCATCACTATATTTATTTATTTTTCTTTGCTATTTTTAATTTTGTATACTATTTTTGAAATCATTTTTTAAAATTTATTATTATTGTTATTATTATTATTTTCTTCTCATTCTCTTTCTTATCCACTCATTCCTGTTTTACTTCCTCAATACTAAATTGAGGTCCTCCCCATAATCATCCAATTCTTAATCTTATTTTCAGTATGTAAGCTCTGCCTCTAGAGATTCTGCCCCAACCCTCTAAGCTGGGTGTTTGGTATTTGTATGTATGTATGTATTTATTTATTTATTTATTTATTTTTGGTTTATCTATTGGTTCTGTGGTGTCTTACATATATTTTTTTCTCCTTTTTCTTTCTTTGCCTGTTATCTCTTATCATTTTTTCTCTCTTTGATATCATTTGTGCTCTCGCTTCTCTCTCCTAATTGTCTTTTCTCAGGTGTTCACTTATATTGGGGTTATTGGTGTCATGAGTAATTTGTGCATAGTTCCCTTTGTGTTGTGTCTTATCTAGGAGAATTTTATCCTGTCTGGCCAAGGTGCTTGAGAGCAAGCCACATAACCAGACACCTGGAGAGGAAACTCAAACCATGAATGGGTCAGTAACACCCCAGGCCCAACTACAAAGGCAGGAAGAATGCAGTAGTGAAGGAGAGAGCATGAGTGAGTGAGAGAGAAAGGGAAGGAGCAAAATAGGAGTGTGTGATCAGGTGGTGTGTATGTGTGTGTGTGTGTGTGTGTGTGTGTGTGTATGTGTGTGTGTCACAGTTAGATTCCACAGGACTTTCAGGGGCAGGCTAATCAGGCTCATCTAACTAGGTAGCTTCTGCTACCATTGCAAACAGTACCAGGAGGCTGGTTCATTCTCAGAGGCCTAGAATTTTTGAAGAGGAAAGCTGCTGTAACTGGTGCCCAGCCTCAACTCTACCCAGAGTGCCCTCAGATAACACCTGGGACTCTACAGCCACCCCTGGCAAAGATCTGCTACCTATGCTATGATCCTACGGTCAACAAGGCTCCAGCAACCCCGGATGCAGGCTCCTGTGAATTCTGAAGTGCACTCCCCACTGAATGGCCCAACACTTTAGCCCAGGGTACTGAAATCATGGGAACAGCAGACACGTGAGCAGCCCATTCCTCTTCAAGGAGCAACAGCCCATGTGAGCAACCTGCTCCAGGCCTAAGAGCAACAGCTTCATGTGGCCTACCCTGTCCAAGGAGCAGCAGCTGAGTGAGCATCCCTCTCCCTCATCTGAGGAGCAGTAACCACGCAAGCAGTTTGCCCCACTGGTGGAGCAAAAGCCACACAAGCAGCCCACTCATAACTGAGGAGTAGCAGCCCCACACGGCTGGCCCTGTCCAAGGAGGAGCAGCTGTGTGCAGCCCACACCCTACACCTGTCCAAAGAGCAGCAGCTGTGCAAGCAACCTGTCCCCTTCCAAGAAGCAGTAGCTGTGAGCAGTCCACCCCTATCCAAGGAGCAGCATCTATATGAGCAGCCCACCCACTTTATAGGAGCAGCAGCCACATGAGCAGCCAGCCCCCATCTGAGAAGCAGCAGCCACATAAGCAGACTACCCACATTTGAGGAGCAACAGCCCTGTGTAGTCCACACTGGTCTGAGGACTAGCACCCACATGTACCCTGAACCTGTCAGATGAGAAGGAACTGGGTGAGTGGCCTGTCCGTTTCCGAGGAGCATAACAACATGTACAGCTCACTCCAACCTGAGGAGCAGCAGCCACACAAGCAGCCCATTCCCTGTCCAAGGAGCATCAGCAGCACAAGAAGACTGCCCCCCATCTGAGGAGAAGCAGCTGCACCAGCAACCCACACCCATACAAGGATCAGCATCCCTGAAAGCAAACTGCCCCTCTTTAAGGAGCAGCAGCATCATGAGTAGCCTGCCCCATCTGAGGAACAGCAGCAGCACACAGCTAGCCCCATCTAAAGAGCAACAGCCACTTGAGCAGTACGCCCCTGTCCAAGGAGCAGCAGCTGCACACAACCCCTTCCCATTCAAGGAGCAGCAGCCACATAATAAGCCCACCCTGTTCAAGGAACAGCAGCTGTGTGAGCAGCTTCTCCCACTAGCCAGAGGAGACACCACTGCTGTGAACAGCACCCATCAGAGGAACTGCTGCCAACTGAGAAGCAGCTGCTACTGTGACCGCCCAAGGAGCAACCGCAGCCCAAGGAGCCACCACCACCCAAGGAGCAGCCCTTGCACGACTAAACATCTATATCACTCAGGGAGACCAAAAATGGGTAGATAAAAATACCCCTAAAAGAAAGAACAGGAGGAATTGCCAGAAAAGCAGCTAGGTGAAAAAGAGCCATGCAATATGTCAGGGGGAAAAATTCAGTAAAAGGGTCATAGAGTTCATAAACCAAATGGAAGAAAAAATCAACAACTTATATAAGAATCAAGAAGAGATGAAGAGTGATATAGCTGCAATAAAAAAACACCATGGAAAGTTTCAACAGTAGACTAAGAGAAGCAGATGACCAAATTAGCAAATTAAAAGACAGGGAAGCAAAACACAGCCAAACTGAATTGCAACTGGAGAAAAAAACTTAAAAGACAGGCTAAAGGAGCTATGGGACAACATGAAACAAAATAAGATATGAATAATAGGGGTCCAAGAATAACAGAAAGAGGAACAAGGGTTAGATGACATATTTGAAGAAATAATGTCAGAAAACTTCCATAATATGGTGAAGAAAAAAAAAATCACACAAGCACAGAGAATCCCAAACAGAATGAACCCGAAAATACCCACACCAAGGCAATCATAATTACAATGACAAATATTCAGGACAAAGAGATCATCTTAAAGGCTGCAAGAGAGAGAGACAGAAAGTTATATAAAAGGGATCTCCCATTAGATTATCAAATGATTTCTCAACAGAAACACATTAGGCCAGAAAATAATGGAATGACATTTAAAAGGTGATGCAAACCAAGGGACTGAACACTGAATCCAAGAATAATCTATCCAGCAAGGCTAAATTGAAGGGGAAATAAAGAGCTTCAAAAACAAACAAACAAACAAACAAAAAAAGGATAAGATAGTTTATCACAACCAAGCCAGCAATGCAAGAAATGCTAAAAAGGGACTGGTGTAAAAAGAAGAAATTAAAAGGTAAGAAGGAACGAAAAATAAAAATGGCTACAAACAAGTACCTTTCAATAATAACTTTAAATGTAAAAGGACTAAATGCTCCAATCAAAAGACATCGAGTGGCTGAATAGATTAAAAAACATGAGCCATATATATGCTGTCTCCCCGAGACCCACCTTAGAAAAAGGGACTTGCACAGACTGAAAGTAAAGGGGGGGGGGGGGAACATCTTTCAGGTAAATGGAAATTTTAAAAAAAAGCTAATGTAGCAGAACTTATATCTGACAAAATAGACCTCAAAGTAAAGGCCAAAGAAAAGATAAGAAAAGCCACTTCATAATAATAAAGGGATTGATACAAGAAGAGGATATAACTCCAGTGCCTTCACCATGAAAAAATGACAACTTTCTTTAAGCATTTTCAAGATGTGTCTTTCATAGGATATGACATTTCTTCCTTTATTTTTCTTTTTATCCTCACCTGAGGACATGTTTCCAATGATATTTTCCCCTTCCCTCTGATCTCAAGCTCAGCCCCTTCCCAAGCCAAAAGCCTCTACCCCAGGCTTTAAGCTTGGGAAGCCTCCCCCCACTCCTCCCCAGGCTTTAGGCTTGGGAAGGACTCCCCCTTCCCCAAGAACCTCAATCACAGGCTCAGCAACTCCCCAAGCTTAAAGCCTCTGCCTCAGGCTTCAGGCTTGGGAAGGGGACCTCCGCCCCTCTGATTACAGACTTGGCCCCTTCCCAAGCCTGAAGCCCCTGCCTGATGGCCGGCTGGGAGTGACCTGTGTGCTGAGGTGGTTCCCCAGACCCAGGTACATATGCAAATTAACCACCATTTTTGTTGTGTTAATTTGCATATTCACTCTGATTGGCTGTGGGCATAGTGAAGTTATGGTCAATTTACATGTTCCTCTATCATTAGGTAAGAGTAGAGGCCCAATGCACAAAATTCATGCAAGGGTCTCGGCCCTCACAGACCCAGCTTCCTCCAAAAGGTCGTCTGCATGGTCATTCTGCTGTTTGGTCTAATAAGCATATTAGCTCTTAGCAAATTTAGAAGATGGACATCATCTGAGGAGTTCCAGTTCAATATGGAAATATAGGAGGCTCCTGACCTCTCCTTCTCTGAGTGATTCCTCCTACATATCTAGTACAGGAGGAAATAAAAATTCACAATGATTTGGGGATGAAAGCCTGAGACACACTCTTGCCATAAACCCCATTCCTGTCATAGTCACCAACAACCAGAAAAGAACTCACAAATGAAAGGATTTCCTTGAGGAGCAAAATGATTGAGCACTAAATCAGACATCCCAACGTGTATAAATTTCACCTGGTAAAAAGGTCTCCAAAGCAGCTTTCTCTGAAGACAAGGGGGCTTGCACCCCCAAGAACCACAGGCTATGGTGAACTAAGAATTTCTTAATGGGCTCACCATGACTATCCCCTAAGGCACAGTTTAGTGGTGGCACCTGAAACACCCAGTTTTCATGAGAGTGACCTATTTGCTTATCCCAAAAGCTAAACCCTGAGGGGCAGGATTCCAATTTAGCCCATATCTAATATTCTGCTGCCATCCTCTGCAGAGACCAGGAAGGCAAGCAGGTGCCATTTCTGCCTTCTCCTGCTGCTTCACTTTGTCACTGGTATCTCCTGGAATGAGACTGTACACAAGTCTGATGCCCTGGGTTCTGCGTCTGCCACCCAATAGATGCAGGCCTTGGTTGATCTGTAAAAAAAGAGAAATGTTTCTTAGCCTCTAATCCACAGGATACAGTGCAGAGGTAGAAAACTGAAAGTCCTACTCTTTACAAAGGGAGAATTGTTTGCAAATCTAAAACGCTGTGACATGAGAGATAAGCTCTAATTTAACACACACACTGGAAACAACTGGAATCCTGTGTGTAGACCTTGTATTTTGGCAGCTGCCATCTTGCATTCACTCTCTGCCCAGGGTCATTATTGTCTCCATAAAAGGAGCTGGTGCACACTTACAGCTGCCCCCTAGAGGGCACATCCCTTGATGTCCTGGCCCTGGTGGTTAGCAGGCTTATGTTCATGGGTTCAACAGGATGAGAGGAGACAAAGAAACTATTCTAAACTGAAAATTGTGCCAGGTTTAGAGACAAGAGAGCAAGTAGAAGAGCCCTTCCCCCAGCCTATCACTGAAGCAAGTGCATCAAATCTTTTAAAAGCTTCTGTTTGATAGTCTAGCTTCCAATCAACCTGAATCTATTGCCAACTGAATTCATGCCATTTGGGACACTGACAGATTTTGGCACACCCTCAACTCCTTGGAGCAACAAGAACAAAGAAGGCTTCCTAGACAATTACAAAAAAGTGAAAGACAAACAAGAGCTAGAATGTGGTTGAATGACAAGCCTCAATTCCTACAGGGAACCATTCCTTCAAGACTGGGAAAGCAGGGTTATTTTTATTTATTTATTTATTTTTGTGTGTGTGTGTGTGGGGGGGGGGGGGGGGTTGTTGTTTTTTTTATTTATTTATTTATTTTATCTAATGCACAGAAATGGAGTCAAGAAAGAAAGAAAAAAGCAAACAAAAACAGAGAAATATGTTGCAATCAAAATCCTATATAATCAAAGCTTAATATGGTAAGTGTCCAGTTGTCTGATCATCTAGTCAACTAATCAAAGAGTAATATGCTAATTATATGCTAAGGCCACTCAGCCTCTCGCTATGACATGCACAGACCACCATGGGGCAGATGCCCTGACTATTAGGTTAGCTTGCTGCTGGGGTCCAGCCTATCGGGACTGAGCAAGACTGGCCATACACGTCCTGGAGCACTCCTGCTGTCCCTCCCCAGCTTGCCAAACTCCCTGGTCATGACTTTACACCAGTGGGGTATCTTGGCCTGGCCTGCACCCTCTCACAATCTGAGACCCCTTGGAAAATGTCAGAAAGCAGGTTTTGGCCCAATTCCGCAGGCCAGGCCTAGGGACCCCACTGGTGCATGAATTTGTGCAGTGGACCTTTAGTAATAAAATAAAACCCCGGGGGGGGGGGGGGGGGAGGGGGGAGGCCTCAATGAAATGGAGATAAAACATTTGCCTGATAAATAGTTCAAAATAATAATTTCAAAAATTCATACTTAAGACCAAGAAAACAATGCATAAGCAAAGTAAGCATTTTTATTAAATAAATAAATAAATAAATAAATAAATAAATAAATAAATAAGAAAATACCAAATATAATTCATAGAGTTGAAGAATGCAATGGTGGAGAAAAAAAAAAAAAAGAATAGAATTTTTCAACAGTTTATTAAATTAAGTGAAGAAATGATCAGTTAACTGGAAAACAGTGGAATTTATTCAATAAGAGGAGAAAAATGATAAAAGAATAAAGATAGCTTAAGGAAATTATGGGGCAATACAAAGCATACAATATTCACTTTGTATGGGTGTCAGAATGAAAAGAGAGAGAGGGAAGTGCATAATTTTTTTTTTTTTTTTTAGAAATAATAGATAAAAACTTGTCTAATCTGAGTTAAACAGACATCTAGATTCAGACAGAACATAGATTTTTCAAATAAAAATAAAACTGAAGACACCATACCATTATAATTGTATTGTCAAATATCAAGACAAAGATTCATCTTAAAAGAGCAAAACAACTTGTTACAAGTATACAAGGAAACTAGCATAAGCCAATCAGTAGATTTTACAAGAGAAACTTGGCAGATAACAGGGAGTGGCATGATATATTCAAGGTGTTAAAAAAAAAAAAATGCCAGTGAAAAATGTTCTCCCCAGCAAACTTGTTCTTCACAATGGCAGAAGGAATAAAATATTTTTTAAACAAGAAAAAGCTGAAAGAATTTATCACTTCTAGATCAGCCATACAAGAAACTGTAAAGGGACTATTTTAAACTGAAAAGAGAGAGAGGGGAGGGGGAGAAAGCTAATTAGTAACATGATAACATCCTAATACATGAAATCCCTAGGTTTTAATAACTAAGGCTAAACCAACTGGAAGTCAATCCTGTAGTCAGCTCTGGGTACAATGACTACTGAGGGGGCTGCAAATCAGGGCCAGAGAGAGAACTAAAGAGAGAATCAGGGACTGATCCATTGCCTGTATGGCAGCTTTTGATCAACACTTGCCTCTCTCTTTCTCTCCCAATCTGGCCAGCAGCAGTGCCTCCATTTCTCTCCAGGCCTCCACAGGGGCTGCTGATCAGCCCCACCTTTCTTATCAGGCCCTGTTGATAGGCCCAGAGATGCTGACTGCATAGAAATCAACCAATCAGAACCAAATCTGGGTGAACTGTGAGGAACTGAAAAACTGATGGCTGCCTAGAAGGTAGAGCTTTTGACACTGACTAGCATAGAAACTGACCAATCAGAACCAAATTGGCCAGCATAGGAGGGCAGTTGGGGGCAAGATCAGGCTGGCAGTGCAGGGAAGTAGGGGGCAACCAGGCCAGCATGGGAGGGCAGTTAGGGGCAATTAGGCAGGTAGGCAGAGGGGTTAGGGGTAATCAGACAGACAGGCAGGTAAGCTGTTAGGAACCAGTGGTCCCAGATTACAAGAGGATTTTTGATGCTGATTTAGGCCTGATCCTAGTTGGACATCCCCCAAGGGGTCTCTGATTGGAGAGGGTACAGGCTGGGCTGAGAGAACCCCCCTCTGTGATCAAATTTCATGCACTGAGCCACTAGTGATATATGATAGAAGCCTAATATGTAAAGTAACCAAACAGCAGAATGACTGATCACTATGATGCACACTGACCACCAGGGGGCAGATGCTCCATGCAGGAGCTGCCCCATAGTGGTCAGTGCACTCCCAAAGGGGGAGCACCACTCAGTCAGAAGCTGGGCTTATGGCTGTCAAGCGCAGTGGCAATGGTGGAAGCCCCTCCCACCTCCACGACAGTGCTCAAGAGCAATAAACAAGCCGGCAGTAAGGAGCGGAGGGTCCTGGACTGTGAGAGTGATATCTGACTCCCAGCTTAGGGGTCCCAGGCTGCAAGAGGGTACAGACTCCTTCCTTCCTGGTCCCCAGAGCAGAATTTAATCCACTGGGCCTCTAGTGGAAATATAAATGTCACTTATAAAGGTAAATATGCACTTATACTCAGAATAATCCAATGTGTGTGGTGTTAGACTAATTATTGATAAATATAAAAGTATTAAAATGACTATAAGTACAATAATTTGTTAATAAATACATAATATTAAAATATAAAATATATAAAATATATAAATTGTCTCCCTATCAGAAAGAATATATGCACCCCTATATCTGCAGGGACGTGCACAGCTAGAGAGAGAGACCTGAGAAGAGGTGAATGGAGATTAAGAAAGACACAGACATTATTCAAGTTAAACTGGGACCAGGAGGGACACTGTTCTCAGATGGAGAGACTGTGACACAGAGCAGCAAGGTACATTTATTATATTCAGCATGATATCAGGAAGTAAGGGAAGTTAAGTCCTATGTGCTCAGCTACAGGTTTGCATGGTTAAAGGTTACGCTGCTTTCCTCATTCTGGTGGCTTCTTATAATTGTCAGCCCTGGCTGAACCCAGATAATGATATTTGAGAGGCTTGCTGAACCCTGACAATGGCATCCACTCCTGGCGTCTGAGCTAAGGTCTGGACTGAGGACATTTCTTTGCCTGGGGCAGGAAAGTTTCCAGGGCATGGCTTTGCTGACACTGCAGGATCAGCTGACAACCTTTTCTCAGGAGCTCACCCAGGTGCTCTCCACACCTATGTTCGTAGCAGCTCAATTTATAGTGGCTAAGGTTTGGAAATAGCCCAAGTGTCCATCAGCAGATGAATAGATATAAAAAGCTGTGGTACATATACACAATGGAACACTATGCAACTGTCAAAAAGAGGAATATCTTAGTCTTTCTGACAGCATAGATATTATTCTGGACCTGAAGATATTATGCTAAGTACAATAAGCCAATTAGAGAAAGACAAATATCACTTGATCTCAATTACTTGTGGAACTAATGAACAAAATGAATTGACCAACAAAATAAGACCCAAAGCATGGAGCATATAAAAAAATTGGTATACCTTGATGGGGGGCTGGGAATGAGGAGAGATCAACTAAAAAACTCGTATGAATAGCTCATTAACAGGAATAGAGTATACAGACCTGAGTATGGGGGTGGCTAGGGGCTGGATGGAGGGAGGTAAAGGGGGGATGGGAGATATCTGTAATACTGTAAAATAAATAAATATATATGTATATATATATATATATATATATATATATAGAGAGAGAGAGAGAGAGAGAGAGAGAGAGAGAGAGATAAAGGCAGTGAAAAATACTTTATGTATTACTTAACTTGTATTTTTTAATAATTTTTTTATTTTTATTTTTATTCTTCTATATGCTTTATGAGTGATTGACCCCCTTTATTTATTATTATTATTTATTATTTATTATTCATTTACCTTGTTTGGTATGGTTTGAGGGAAAAAAAATTTATTTTTTTAAGATTATATTTTTCTCTTTTTTTCAGAAAAATAATATAATCCCACAATATTCATTTAATTGTGCTCACAATGAATAATGATAAAAATCCTCTTTGGTTCAGCAACACTTAGAATATTTTTAAATATTTGTAATATTTTATTATCACAACTAGAGGCCTGATGCATGAAATTCATGAAATTCATCCCTCACAGCCCCTCGCAGCCTCAGCCAGCACTTGCAGCCCCAGCTTTATCCTCAAGGTCATCCAGAAGGTCATCTGGACAGTCGTTCTGCTGTTAGGTCTAATTAGCATATTAGCTCTATATTATATATTATAAAAAATTTCAAAATAATGATGTTCTGATATCTTTCTTGGCATTAAAATGTTTTCAAATTGCTTTTCTAGTGTTTGGTATTCTCTTTATACAAATTATCTTTATAAGAATGTCCATTGTATTTCTGGTACTTTATATCCTTCAAAACTTATTGCCTTTAGCTAACACATTTGAAAGCAATTTTGCTTTAAACTGATTCTAAAGAGCTGATGCTTGGCAGTTTATTTTGTTGTCTCTATTGCAGGCCAAATATATTGTTTCAGGTGCTATAAAATACTTTGAAAGATCTAATACAATAGTGTACCATAGGCTGGATTGCCCCTAAATATGTCAATACAAGTAACTGGTGAGATAAGCTAAAGAGCAACCTCTTCTCTGGGATGATCCACACTAAAATCAATCAATTTAGATTTGAATGAGGAAGTATGCAATTTTCAAGGTCATTAATTATTTTCACTCATAATCCATATGGTATAATATTCTCTTCTGGATCTTGTGAAGGCTTGAAAATATGCATAACATTTTACAAATTTAGCAAATTTAACACAGAAATGTTTACCTCTTCATATAAAACAATATAGATGGTACAAATCATAACAAAAAAATATAGATAGAAAAAAGGTGATGACATACAAAATAGTAATAAACATTCACACCACCACCAGCACTAATTGTGTCTATCATTAGATATTCAGTTGTTAAGTGCCTGCTCACTGTTCTTTCTCTCTCCTTCTCTCAATAGAGAGATATTTATCTATATCTCCCAAATATATTTATATCTCACAAATATAAAGTAAGTATAATATGTAATATAAAAATAAGTGCCTCACATATGCAAGATTTAAACTACATATGTATAGCATATAATATACCTTTATATAATATACACATATGATTTATGAGAAAACTGTTATATCTCTTTCACATAGAAAACAAATGGGGAGACAGAGATATTTTATCTTCTTCTATGATCAAAGGGATGTCTTATGGACGTGCATTTTAATGTAATTATAAGGCCTAGTGAATATTATTAAAGTATTCACTCATTTGTGTTCTAAACTATTTGCTAACATTGCTTATAAAGAGCTCCCTAGTTGATAAATGAGATAATGATCCTATTCTAGAAAAAAAAATCTTACCACTGTTATTTATCATAATTCTAAATATTATCATAAAATCTAGTGTATTTCTGACTAAAAATATTTTAATAGATGAAACAATATCAAGAGAATAACATTTTATGGTACAAGAAAATTATACAGAATTCAAACTTTAAATTTTATAAATAAAGCTTCATTGAAGGATAGCCATACCCATTGATTTACATATTGCATGTGATTGCTCTCAAATGACAATACCATTACTATGACAGAAAGGAAATATTACTCCTCCTTTACAATAAGTTTTCGAATTTAGAATTATGAAAAATCAATCAATATATATATATGAATGATTGATTTTTTTACAGAGAGGAAGGGAGAGGGATAGAGAGTCAGAAACATTGATGAGAAAGAAACATCAATCAGCTGCCTCCTGCACACCTCCCACTGCACATGTGTCCACAACCAAGGTACATGCCCTTGACCAGAATCGAACCTGGGATCTTTTAGTCGGCAGGCCAATGCTCTATCCACTGAGCCAAACCAGTTAGGGCAACATGCTGACTTTCAAGAACACCAATTAATAGAATGCAAAACTTGGTGAGAACTGTCATATTCAAACTAGGTCACACATGGGTCAGTAAAGATGGATTAACTATCTTCTTTTCACATTCCAACTTTTTTCAAGTTGTAGATGCTGCAATATGGTAGAGAATGCTCTGCCGTTTTCAATAATAGGTGCCACATTTCTGCTCACAGAAAATTAATGCATGTGTTTAGGAATCACTAAGCAAATTGTAATTAACTAATAAAATGATGAAATATTTATAAGGAACAGGCAGAAAACAACAAATTAAGTATATTATAAAATAAATATATCACACTAAACATTATTTAAAATCTTATCAGGATACATATTATTTTACAATTTTCATTCTGGTTTGTTAATTTTATTTAATTGCATCATATGCTATTTGGAGAGGAAGTGATTGTTTTTATTTGTGGCATTAAACCTTTATGCAGTTTTAGCAAATAGAGAAACAATTTACATTAATATTTTGCTAGAGGCCCAGTGCACAAGATTCGTGCACTTGGGGGGTGGGGTGGGAAGGGGGTGGGTAGGAAGGGACGGGGGTCCCTCAGCCCAACCTGTGGCCTCTTGCCCTCTGGGGATGTCCAGTTGATGGCTTAGGCCCTTTCCCCAAAGGAAGCGGGCCTAACCGTCAATCAGAAATCCTTAACGAAGCTTCTCCTGCCACCACTGCTGCACTCAACAACCAGCTTCTAGCTGAGCAGTGCTCCCCCAGTGCAGGATATACATATCCTGCAAATTAAAGGCACTATTTTATTTTAGGCAAACACAGAAGAATATAAATTATTCAATTAATATTCTCTCTTTCTAAAGTGATAAGATTGTGCTTGCTTACAGCTTTAATTCTAAAGGTTTATTGTTTTAATATCTGTGTGTGTTTTTTTAAATAAATTGCCAGACTGAATTTTTGGAAATTAAAAAATACAAAGGAAGATGAATAAATGAGGGACCCAAAAGAGTAGTACTATTTTTCTTCAAAATTAGTATGTGGCTAATGGTGGTCCTCTTAATCTGGCATCTAAAAGGGTTCAGGAAACCTGGAGGTCTCAGTAACTTTCTTAGATTTTACTTGGATTCAATTACTTACAAAAATATCTCATACAACATAATTTATATGAGACTTTGATTATATTTTTAAAAACTAATTTATAAAGTAATTTAAGTAGATATCCTTATTAAAAAAGCAAAAAAAGTAAATTTAGTAAGCTTTAACGTCTGATTCACAAGGCACAAAAGCTGTCTCCACCTCCAGCCTATTTAAAATGTAGGCTCTAGAGGCTTTTGTTATTAAAATTTTGTCTTAAAATTCTGTGGTTGAATTTTAAGAAATATTTTATTACTTTATTTTTCCCTCCTTAGATGCCAAAACCTTCATAACATTTAAAGTATATGTATGTGTGTGTATATATATATATACACACACATACATATACTTTGTATATATGTATATAAATAAAATATATTGATTAATTTTTATTTGATAAAACTTTTCATGTCATTTTTTTAGATTGGCTAAATTAAAAAATGTTTCCTTTAAGAAAAGAGAGCAAATTCTTTGAATCACTCAGGGCCCCTGGAGTTTTCCAAGAATCATTCCTTGGTTATAACCTTGAAATTTAACTTGGAAAAATCATCAAATATAATACTTTTTATGATTATCTTAAGATATCAATTAAATTAAAACTGGTTTTTGTATTAAAAATTTGGTTCAAATAACAGAATTAATCCTGCTTTTTTAATTAGACCAATGTTGAAATTTTAGTACGTGGACTATAATATATTTTACCTGCCTAATTTAAAAAAGGCCATCTTTTTTCCTTTAAAAGGTCTCTGCCACAGGAAAAACTGTTTTTGGCAAGCAAGGGCTTAGCTGCTTGACTTTTAAAAGGGCCAAATTTTTCTGCTGGGGGAAGTGAAGAAGCAAACTTGTAGGTATTCAAATGCAAAATTGTCACATTCCTTAGATTTCCCTGGGAAGCCAGCCTTCTTAATTAACACAGGGTGTAGCCAGTTTTTATCTGGGCTACCTAGATCTCTTAATTAACTAGAAGCCTAGTGCATAAAATTTGTGCATGGGGAGTAGGGGAGTATCCCTTAAGCTTAGCCTGCATCTTCTCCAATCTGGGACCCCTCAGGGGATGTCAGACTGCCCCTTTAGGCCTGATTCCAGGAGTAGGATCAGACCTAAACCGGCAGTCTGACATTCCTCTCACAATCCAGGACTGCCTGCTTCCAACTGCTCACCTGTCTGCCTTTCTGATTGCCTCTAAATGCTTCTGTCTGCCAGCCTGATCACCCCTAACTGCCCTCCCCTGCAGGCCTGGTCACCCCTAACTGCCCTCCCCTGCAGGACTGAGTCCCCAGTCTCCCCTTCCCCCCCCCCCCCCCCCACTGCCCTTCCCTGAAGGTCAATTCACCCCCAACTTTCCTCCTCTGCTGGCCTGGTCACCCCAACTGCCCTCATTTGTAGGCCTGGTCCCTCCCAACTGCCCTTCTCTGCTGGCCATCTTGTGGTGGCTATCATGTGGGGGCAGCTGTCTTTGACTACCCGAGGGCTGCCATCTTGTGTGTTGGAGCGACGGTCAATTTGCATATTACTCTTCTATTAGATAGGATACTAGAGGCCTGGTGCATGATATTCGTGCATGGGGGGGAGGAGGTGTCCCTTAGCCCAACCTGAACCCGCTTCAATATGGGACCCTTCAGGGGATGTCCAACTGCCCTCTCACAATCCAGGACTGCTGGCTCCCTACTGCTTGCCTGCCTACCAGCCTGATCACTCCCTAACCACTCCCTTGGCAGCCTGATCGAAGCCTGACTGCTCCCCTGCTGACCTGGTCGCCCCTAAGTGCCCTCCAATTGCCTTCCTTAGGAGCCCTGACCAGGAATCCAACTTGAAACCCAGGTGTGTTCCCTGACCTGGAATCCTCCTGTGCACAGGACCAGACTCATACTCAACGACCTATCCACGTCAGCCTCGCTGTTATACAACTTCTGGAATTTTATTTCAATTAATTCTCAAAAAGTCTGTGGTTTAGATAATACATTTTGCTGATGAAGAAAAAACAAACAAACAAACAAAAAAACACAACCTCTTCATTTTGAGACATTATTCTTCCCTCATTGCTGCGTGTTCCTGCCAGCCCTAGAAAGGCTCTTGACAGCAGTTTCTCGGGGAATTTAGAGTCAGAGCATTCTCCTCACCACTGCTCTCTCCACAGCCTCCTCTGCACTGGCACTGAGGCTGTGCTGGGGGGCACGGAGGCTAGGTAACAGAGACAACGACAGGATTTGGACCACTGGAGCCACCGTATCCGCCTCTCCTCTCTCAGCCTTTCTCCACCTGCTGGGGAAGGAGGGGCCAGCAAACTCCAGCAGCATTGAGCTTCAGGTTAGGCCCAGGTTCACAGTGTTAGCTATTTGGACACCGAAAGGGCTGCAGTCTCTCCCCTCAAGAGTCATCCCTGAGGTTATAGGGTTCCCCAAAATTCCTCCCGTCCACAGTAAACATGGCTGTGGACTCAATGATAGAACTGCTATTTTTAGATGCTTTTAAACACCCCATCGCTGAGGTAAGACTTCGCTTCTTGACCCTGACTCTGCTTCTCGACTGTGGGATGTATAAAAATCCTTAGGCATCTTCGACTTTCCCTCCTGCCGGGGCCTAAAGTTCTGTACATACACACCCCTCCCCCAGCTGGGTGTGGGCACCGCGTCTGCAGGAGGGCATCGGTGGCCAGGACATGTCTCTGCTTTATCTTAGGCTCCTGCGGCTGTGGTTGAGGTGGCTGTTCTGCTTGCTTTGCTCCCCTGTCCCCTGTCAACTTTGGGCCTTGAACATATCCTGGTTCTCAGGTTTAGCTCAGATGGAGTTGGGGAGGGTCTCAGACTGAGTTTGACAGCAGTGCCAGAGACTGCTGGACCAGTGCTGGACTGCTGGACCCCCAGCACAGCCTAAGTGCCAGGTCCCGATGGCTTCCTGATTCCCAAATCCCTCCCCCAGGCCCTTTTTCTAATGGGAGTTAGGTTGCCAGATGTGACACCCATTTGGTTTAGGATTCACCCATTAGGACATGACATATTTGCACGGACATATTTGAAGGTCTTTTGAGTGGAGGATCCCTGTGACGAGGGGAATCAGCGGTGAAAGGAACCAATGGTGGATTTGGAACCCCCAGACAGAGAACCTTGTTTACTCCCCACATGTCTCCCCACGGCATTCCCTAAACATCTCCCTCAGGGGCCAGCCTTGGCGTACAGGAGGCTTGGCTTCCTTCATCACTGTGCTGGCTCTGTGGCTCCAGCAGATGCTGCCATCTTTGGGACTATGGGTGCCGCCATATTTGTCATGGAGTGATGGTTAATTTGCATATTACCCTCTTATTAGATAGGATATTATTTATCTATGTTTCAACAATTCTAAGATTCTAGAGTCAATTATAATTATTTTAAGGCATTTTATTTGGCAAATTTTTGTAACAGATACAATTTACTGATTTTCTTTGTGGCCTTAAAGTTAACTTTTGAACACGGTTCATTAGCATTTTAAAAACTACTCTTTATTATGGAAATACCAATCTTGTTGCTAGAACCAGTTTGTATTTTTCTGTTTGGTTTCTTTCTGCCATTTTTCTTAGGAAAAAAAAAAAAGTCCTTGGGGTTTTATTCTGTACCATAGCAAAGAGTCAAGTTTTGCTCAAAATTCTATCTAAATGTCCAAAAATTGAACAGTTGCACGCATTTGTTTTAAGCTAGCTTCTCTCTTTACACATGCACAGAAATTTTCATGGGAGAAGGAGACTTCTAAATTAGCATACTTGGGGAGTGGGCATCCATATTGCAGGATTGCCATGTGTTTCCCTTCTCCCACCTTCCTGGGGGAAGATTCAGCAATTGGATTGGCTGAGTTTCCTTTTCCAATTAAAGGCACGCTTAATAGCAAAAGACAGATTTAAATTTTTTTTTCTATTTCTCTTTCCAAAATAATAACTAGCATTTAAGATGATTTTTGCCAAAATTTGTTTATCCAGCATGTTCTCTGGTAATTTTTATATAAAGCTTTAAGTAGTCTTTTTGTGGGAAAGCTGATAGCTCTGCCTTCTCTTGTCACCTTTGAATCTCTCTGCACCAGAAGCAGATTTGACAGCAGGGTTTTATTTCTTACTTGTGGCCTGGTGCATGAAATTTGTGCTAAGGGGGGCGGGGGGGGTCCCTCATCCCAGCCTGCACCTTCTCCAATCTGAGATCCCTCCAGGGATGTCCTACAGCCAGTTTACAGTGATTGGGCCTAAACTGGCAGTCAGACATCCCTCTGGCAATCCAGGACTGCTGGCTCCTAACCACTCACCTGCCTGCCTGCCTGATTGCCCCTAACCACGCTGCCTGCCAGCCTGCTCAACCCCAACTGCCCCGGCCATTGGCCTGCTTGCCCCAAATGCCCCTCTATCAGTCTGATTACCTCAACTACTCCCCATGCCAGTGTGCTTGCCCCGAACTACCCTCCATGCTGGCCTGCTTACCCCCCCTTCTCTCCCTACTGGCTTTCTCACCTCCAATTGTCCCCCTGCTGGCCTTCTCACCCCCAACTGCCTCCTTTGCCAGTATGAACACTCCCAATGTCCAGCTGCGGAGGGACCACACAAGGTTGGCTCCAGAGCCATGTCTGGCCTGTCTCGGCCAGTCCCACCCCACTGGACACCTTCTAATTAATTTCTTCCAATGTGCATGAATCCATGCTCCTGACACTAGTCTGTCTATAATAACATTTGGAGAAGTTATTTTCTCTGTAACCCATCAATGTAATATTATGGATTATTTTATGTGTCCACTTGGGCCACAGGGTAGCTCAGTGCTTGCTCAAACATAGCTCTGGCTGTATCTGCAAGAGCGTTCCTGGATGAGATTAATATTTGGCTCAGCAGATGTAAGAGAGCAGATCGCCTTCTTTAATGTGGATGGTCCCCATTTGGGTAAAGACCAGGATCGAACAAAAGGGCTGAGTAAGAGGCAATCTCTTTGTCTAACTGACTGAGCTGGAGCAGTGGTCTTTTCTGGTCTCCACACAGACTGAAACATCAGTTCTTGGGTCTCCAGCCTGCTGATTTTGGACTGAACTTACATTATCAGTTCACTTAGTTCTCAGCCTTTAGACTCAGATGGAATTGTACCACCAGCTTGCCAATTGAGGTTCTTGGAAATTTACAAGCATCATAATCACATAACCAATTCTTTATCATAAACATCTTACTGGTTCTGTTTCTCTAAAGAACTCCCACTATTACAGATGACAAAACTATATAATAAAAATTACTGAATTACACCGTGAAAATATAATTATACTAGAGGCCTAGTGCATGAAATTCATGAACAGGTAGGGTCCCTAGGCCTGCCCAGTGATCAGGGCCGATCAGAGCCTTCTAGCTGCTAGCCAGGGCCTCCTTTTCCTGGCTACCGGTTGCTGACCTGGGCCTTCCTTCATTCTGCACCACCCCCTGGTGATCAGCACACGTAATAGAGAGCGATCAAACTCCCAATCTTCCAGTCGAACTCCCAAAGGGACACTTTGCTTATTAGTCTTTTATATACACTGAGTGGTCATATTATTATGATCTCTGAATGCATAATAATCTGGCCATTCAGTGTATATATATATCAGTGTATATCCATCAATACTTTGTTGAGTCACCTTTTGCCTTCAATACTGCGGTGGTTCTTCTTGGCATTGACTCCACGAGATGTTGAAAGGTGATGCGAGGAATCTGACACCTTCCCTGATGAATTGCACTGTGCAGTTCTGTGAGATTTAAGGGTTGTGGAACCAGCTGCCTAATGGCCCTTTTAACTCCCACAAATGCTCAATTGGATTGAGATCTGGTGATTGTGGGGGCCACCTAAGCAAGGTAAATTCTCCCTCATGTTCTTGAAACCACTCCTGCACAATACAAGCACCATGGCATGGCATATTGTCTTGTTGGAAGAAGCCATCTCTATTGGGATAGGCCATCAACATAATAGGATGAACTTGATCAGCAATGATACTTAGGTATGTTGTGCTATTCACATGTTGTTCCACACCAATTAAAGGGCCCAAATCATGCCAGGAAAACCTGCCCCAAACCATAACACTGCCCCCACCAGCTTGAAGGGTTGTACTCATGCATGTGGGGCACATGCTTTCATGCTGTTTCTGAGAAATTATCACTCTGCCATCTGCATGATGCAACTGGAAAACTGATTCATAGGACCACATGACTTTTTTCCAATGCTCGACTATCCAATCCTTATGATCCTGTGTGAATGGGAGACCTATTATCTTGGTAACTGCAGACAGCAAACATGTTTGAACAGGCCTTCAGCTTCCATATCCCATACAATGCAGTGTACGGCTAATTTGCCTACAAAAGTCAGATGGTCATAATAATCTGGCCACTCAATATATATGTGTATGTATATTTACCTATATATGCCTACCTGATCACCCCTAACTGCTGGACTGTCTACCTGATTTCCCCTAACAGCTTGACCTGCCTGCTGGTCAAACTCCTGGTCGAGGGGACAATTTGCATATTAGCCTTTTATTATAGAGGATATACACTGAGTGCTAAGATTATTATGCACTCAGAGATCATAATAATCTGGCTACTCAGTGTATATACTAGAGGCCCAGTGCACAAAAATTCGTGCACTCATAGGGTTCCCTCAGCCCAGTCTGCATTCTCTCACAATCTGGAACCCCTCATGTAGAGTCCCTAGGCCTGGCCTGAGATCAGGGCCTATTGGGGCTTTCCTTCCCCAGGCTCAGGAAGCTGGCCCCACCCCAGCTGCTGCCACTGCTTGCCATCTGTGCAGTTCTGACACCCCTCCCTTGCCACCAGTGGCCTCCCTCTGCAGGCAACAGGCTGGAGTGCAATGGCTTAGCTGGCTTGGGCCTCCCTCTTTCTTTGCTGGGGGGTGGAGCCAGCCCTGCAAGGGGCCATCTGCCTACCTGATTGCCCCTAAGTGCTGGCCCGTCTACTTGATCTCCCCTAACAGCTTGCCTGCCTGCCTGATCACCCCTAATTGCTGGTCTATCTACCTGATCACCCCTAACCCCTCTGCCTGCCTGCCTGATTGCCCCTATCCACTTGCTTGGGGGCTGGGCCAGCACTGACTTTTGGTTGGTTAGCCTCTGGTAGTTACTGGTAGTTATGACCCAGGGTTTTTATATATTAGAATAGATACATTTCAGATACTAGATAACATTGGCATTTAAACTTATAATGAATTAATAAAATAAAAAATCCTTAGCCAGTTTAAATTTCTAATGTTATTTTATGAAGACTTCAATTCTAGTTTCTAATATTATTATTTTGTTTCTTCAACACTCTATCTTTTGTTAAAGCAGAAAAAATGGAACACTTAATCCCAGACTTTACCTATAGTCAAACATGATAGGGAGAGTTGGTCCAACCTGGAGTTGAGGGGGGAAAAAACTTTTACCTTTTATGTGTGAACTTGAGACTATTCTCTATTAGAATTTCATGTGGTATAGCTATGCATCTCCAATTCTATATTTTTACTTTTTACTATTTTTTATTTATTTAAGAGAAGAAAGGAGAGGGAGGGATAAATAAAAAAATTAATGATGAGAGAGAATCATTGATCGGTTGCCTCCTACACACCCCTTACTGGGGATTGAACCCAAAACTCGAGCATGTGCACTGACTGAGAATCAAACTGTGACCTCCTGGTTCATAGGTTGAATCTCAATCCCAGAACCACTTTGGTCTGGCTCCAATTCTATATTCTGTATTCTCTGCAGATCTATATATAGAGAGAATATTGCATTACTATCAGGGAGTTTTGTTACTTTGTAACTGGAGCTTGAGGTAGAGGTATATATTTATTGCATAGAAATATGGGTGTCTTGAATCTTCCATCGTAAGATTACTATATTTTTATTCCGGAAAGAATTATTTGGGGGTGGTGCTATTTAATTACTTGTCATCAATATAATCTGGCATACATTTACTGGAGGTCAACGAGAAATAAGATTATATAGCTAAGGTAGGGTAAACTGATTAATGGTCTCAAATTACAGTAACTGCAAACACATGACAAACAGCAATACACATTTTTTTTTGCTTTAATTGGAACAGTAAAATTATAATGGGAAACCCTGATTTGATAAAAATAAATTGTTCAGCACGAAGATTCCTGTGATTCTAGTTTGACACTTCAGCCTGAGATATTGTAGCTACAATATAACTGATAAAGCTAGAAGGAAATTATAGAAAAAAAATACATTTTAAAATGATAAAAAAAAAAGCTAAAATACTTATATTTTTGCGATAACTAAACACATCTTGTTCTACTATATATTTATATATTCACAATGACACACATTTGGAGAGGGCATTCAATTTTATGGAAACACATAGAATAATAACTTCCTAAAATGTATCATAGGATGTTAAAGGCATAAGAGAAGAATAAAATTCCATAGTAACTACAAAATTCTGTTTAAATATATTGTGGAAACCATGGTTTAAAAAAATTAAACAAGTTTCTTAAGAGTTCTCAAAAGTCTATAATGTACTTATATTGATTTTGTATCTTCAAAATAGGGATATTTTATGTAGAATTTCTAAAATATAATTGAACACACAATTTTTTCTTCATGGAGCATCTTTCCCTGCTGTGTTCCAAAAAACACTGAGTTTGAAATTGCTAGCTGAGGAACTCATCATCTCAATATGTAGTGTATTACTTTTCTTATATTTATGCATTTGGAAATTGAAATGTGCTAGGAACAGAAAATTTCCTGAATTGTGCCCCTCCCCCCCCCCCCCCCAAAAAAAAAGTTATACAAATTCAGAAAAAAAATGTAAAGAATTCTCAGCCATGGACAATTTGGCTCAGTGGGTAGAACGTCAGGCTTGGAACCAAAGGGTCCCGAGTTTCACTCCAGTCAAGGGCATGAGCCTTGGCTGCAAGCTCAATCCCTGGCCTGCTTGGGGCACTAGCAGGAGGCAAGCAGTCAATAGTTATCGCTCTGTCTCGCCCTCTCCCTTCCATTCTCTAAAAATCAATGGAAAATATCCTAGGGTGAAGATTAACAATAACAACAAAAATTATCTGAAATTTTAAATTATTATGTGATTATATATGTACTGATTAGCCGAAACCGGTTTGGCTCAGTGGATAGAGCATCGGCCTGCGGACTGAAAGGTCCCAGGTTCCATTCCAGTCAAGAGCATGTACCTTGGTTGCAGGCACATCCCCAGTAAGGGGTGTGCAAGAGGCAGCTGATCAATGACTCTCTCTCTCATCGGTGTTTTTAACTCTCTATTCCTCTCTCTTCCTCTCTTTAAAGAATCAATATGTACTGATTAATGTGGTATGTAAAAGTGGCACCAGAGTTCAGATGAGACATATATGTAACAATATGGCAGCTTTTATAATCCTGATTAAGAAATTCACCAATAGTAATTTTCCTTTTAATAAGATCAGATTTATTGTTCTCATGTCATGTGCCAGATGGACTAACATAATGAAGAATATGTCAATGTATTATTTGTATGTAAGTACAGTATATTGACCAACCTAAAGCATCTGCTTATGGTTTTTCAACTTATCCTTTGTGACTAGTCACTATTATTAAAATACTGCATTAGGAAAATATATTCCAGCACTTAAAAATATACCTTCCAGTTTTTGTGTTTATTACCTTTCCCTATTTCCAGGTAAGGATAGGGGGTTGCCTGGTAGAGAATACACATAATATAAACACAGGCATCCTCTCCCATGCTGTTAGTGGAAGATGGTGTCTCAGTTTACTCGGGCCCAAACCACTCTGCGTTATAGCTGTCCACTGCTGGAATGAGGACTGCCACACTAAAACTCAGTTTATAGTTTGTAGACAGTTTTCAGCCTAAGGATCTATAAAAAGTATCTTATATAATAAAAGTGTAGTATGCAAATTGCCCTTTCAACCCGGAGATCATCCGGGAATTTGACCAGAGGGCAGGGCTGGCCAAGTGAAGTAGCTTCTAGAGACCCTAGTTTATATAATAAAAGCCTAAGCAACCGTTACGATAGAACAACTGGAATGACCAGAGGCTATAACGTGCACTGACCTCTAGGAACAGATACTCAATACAGGAGCTGCCCCCTGGTGGTCAGTGCGCTCTCACAGAGGGAGCAGCTGCTCAAGCAGAAGCTGGGCTCATGGCTGGCAAGCACAGCGGTGGTGGTGGGAGTCTCTCCTCACTCTTTGGCAGTGCTAAGGTGCAGCGAATGGAGCAGTAAGGAGCAAGCAGATGGGCAGTAAGGAGTGAGAGATCCTGGATTGTGAAACAGATGTTTAACTGCCAACCAGCAGGTGGACAACCCCAAAAGATCCCAGACTGGGAGAGTGTACAGGTTGGGCTGAAGGCCCCCCTCTTATTGCAAAAATTTCGTGCACTAGGTCTCTAGTATAAATATATCATTAAATGTTACCCTACATGGCTGAAACCTGTTTGGCTCAGTCAATAGAGCATCGTTCTGTGGACTGAAGAGTCCCAGGTTCGATTCCGGTCAAGGGCATGTACATTGGTTGCAGGCACATCCCCAGTAAGGGGTGTGCAGGAAGCAGCTGGTCGATGTTTCTCTCTCATCGACGTTTCTAGCTCTCTATCCCTCTCCCTTCCTCTCTATAAGAAATAAATAAAATATATTTTTTTAAAAATGTTACATGGCAATTGTTAAGAAAAGTTACTTGAATCAATTTTGAATGATTGATAGACAGATATCATGGTTATATTGGAGCATAGAAGCTTCTCTAAAGAAAACCTTCTTGCTGAAACCAGTTTGGCTCAGTGGATAGAGCATTGGCCTGCAGACTCAAGGGTCGTGGGTTCGATTCCGGTCAATGGCATGTACCTTGGTTGTGGGCACAGCCCCAGTGGGAGGTGTGTAGGAGGTGGCTGATCTATGTTTCTCTATTATCGATGTTTTAACTCTCTGTCCCTCTCCCTTCTTCTCTGTAAAAAATCAATAAAATATATTTTTAAAAAAGAAAGAAAGAAAACCTTCTTTATATTCTATTCCAATGTGCCATTCTCGGTGTCATGGGTAAAAATGGAACTTTGGAGTCAAATTGATCTGTGTTTCAATCTTGGTTCTATGTGCTTTCAGTTGTGTGATCTTGGGAAAGTGACATCCTACTCTGAGCCTTCACTTAACAATCTATACATGTAATCATGGTGTTTATCATTCTTGACTAGTGTTGTGCAATATTACATTTGAAGTGCCTATGATCCTATCTAATATAAGAGTAATATGCAAATTTACTGTACCTCCTCTATACCCACAAGCCATGCCCACCAGCCAATCAGGAGCAAGTATGCAAATTAAACCACCAAGATGGCTGTGGTCACAGAGCTGCAGCAAACAGGAGGCTTGAGTTTCCCCGGCAATGGAGGAAGCCAAGCTTCCCTGCTGCCCTGGGTGGCCCAGGCCTACACTCAAGGCTATAAAGTTTCAATTATAGAAGTTAAATAAATCCTAACAAAAATGGCAGCAGCCATAGGACTGGAGAGAGTAGGAGGCTTGAGTTTCCCCTGTGATGGAGGAAGCCAAGCTCCTGCAGCCCTGGCCTGCCTTGGCCTCCACTACAAATTTTAATTATAGAAAATACATAAACCCCAGATCCCAGGGCCTCCTTTTGGGTCGCCTCACCCAGGCCACCCCACACCCCAAGAAAAGCCCTACCCTGATCCAGGACACCCTTCAAGGCAAACCAGCTGGCCCCCACCCATGCACCAGGCCTCTATCCTATCTAATAAAAGAGTAATATGCAAATTGACCATTACTCCAACACATAAGATGGCTGCCCCCATGTGGTCAAAGATGGCTGCCCAAATGTGGACACAAGATGGCCATGACAAGATGGCCAGCAGGGGAGGGCAGTTGGGAGGAACCAGGTCTGAAAGGGAGGGCAGTTGTGGCTATCAGACCAGCAGGGGAGAGCAGTTGGCAGGGACCAGGCCTGCAAGGGAGGTCAGTTGGGGGTAATCAAGTCTGAAGGGGAGCGTAGTTAGGGGTGACCAGACTGGCAGAGGAAGGAAGTTGGGGATGACCAGGCCTGCAGGGAAGAGCAGTTGGGGAGGATCAGACCTGCAGGGGAGGGTAGTTAGGGGTGACCAGGCCTGAAGGGAAGGGCAGTTAGAGGCAATCAGGTTGGCAGGGGAGCAGTTAGGCATAAATCAGGCTGTCAGGAAAGTGGTTAGGGTGTGATCAGGCTGGCAGGCAGAAGTGGTTAGGGGCAATCAGGAAGGCAGGCAGGCAGGCGAGCAGTTATGAGCCAGCAGTCCTGGATTGTGAGAGGGTTGTCCAACTGCCCATTTAGGCCTGATCCAAGTAGAATCAGTCCTAATTGGGCAATCGGATATCCCTTGAGTGGTCCCAGATTGGAGAGGGTGCAGGCTGGGCTGAGGGACACACACACACATACACACACACACACCATGCACAAATTTGGTGCACTGGGCTTTAGTACAGTATAATTAGCGTAGAGCAGATGTTCAATGTGAATGATGATCATGAAGAAGACAATGATAAATGAATAGCAATTAATCTGACCTTATGAAAAATAGATTGGGGAAAGGAATACTGGGCATGGAGAAAGTGCTAAGAAATGGCATTTTAATGATAATGGATAGAGGAAGATAAAACAAATTTAAAATATATCATGAAATAAGTTATAACTATCATTTAGTGATAAAAATTTGTGAAGGCAATGGAATTACACACTTAGTTCATGACAAGCATTTCACATGAAGATGTGTTTTTTGACATCCATTGGATGCAAGGCAGAGGTGTGGAGTCTGATCAGGTGGTATGAATCTGGGGAAAATTTAACAATATCCATGTGCATTCTAAGGACAGAAATGCTAAAGAGCTTACTTCTCATGGTAGGGCTCAGTAAGACCCTAAATAAATGTTAGCAATACATAGTTTTAAATTACAAAGTTCTAATTCCTACAGTTAGTTTCTCACTCTTCATTTCCAGATTGTATAGAATTTATTATGTCTTGGCAGCATACAGAGCAATAGTGAACTTACTCTTGATGTATTATGTTTATATCCTAAAGTCACTCAGATAAGTTTGCATTTAAAAGTTAAGTTTGTTCAGTAATTCTGTGGGTAAATAGTGGTTCAGTTTGAGTAGTAAAGTCTCAAGATTAGCCTTGCTGAACAAAGTGCACATATCTTCAATCCAAATAAATACACTGGAAGGGAATTTGATGAGCTGCTCAACTCTAGTCAAAAAAAGTCTTCAAAGTGATGATTTGTCCAGAAAGTTCAAGACTTAATGTGCTCTGAGCAACCCCCTAAGTTCATCAAATGGAACTTTAAACATTCACTTCTAATTCTACAATTTTTCAGTTGGTGAAGCAGAGAAATTAAAAGTATAAAGTAAAGTCATAGAGAAGGAAACAAAGTTTGTTTTATTCAGGATCTGATTTGACTAAGTTTTATTTCTATATTTACTTTTACATTTTCCCCCTCATGTTTGTGGTATTGCTATATTGTAAATCAGAAGACACCTTAATCAATAAGCCAAATTTATTTGGAGTCTTTTTCATTTCGCTAGAGCTAGCAGGACCAGAGGAAATATTGCTTCTCAAATTCTGGGGCCACAAATAGGGGAAGTTTTTCCTAGATATACCTTTTTCAGTTCTTTGTCTTCCAAATTTGGAGTGTGACTTCTGGATCTTAAAGTCCTGTGTGCTGGCACTGGGCTGTGAGACCATATCTCAAGTCCTGATCTGGCACCAGTACTGACAACTCTGTCTGCGGCATAGTTTATTGCCTCTCTGGAATGGGGAGTACTATTATTTTTTTCTATTTTTTAAGCAAGCAAGCAAGCAAGCAAGCAAGTGAGCATTACAGAAGCCAAGAAAGCAGGGTTAAAATTTTAAACAGCAGTTTTTACCCAAGATGGAGGTTACTGAGCTTTGGTATTGGGTATTATATTTGGGAAGAATCTTATAAATAAATATATAATTTTCAAAACATTCAGACACATATTAAAGAATAGCAAAAATAATATGGATATGTATTCATCTTTAGAATTGAGTTTTTAAAATTGAAATGGTTATGGGATTCAATAAAAAATAGTTAAATATAGCTTTTTGGGGGATGAGGAGATAATGGTGACTGAATAGGAAGATCTGTTGGGCACCTCGTCTCAAGGCCATGCTAGAAATACAAGTAAATTGGAGAACATTCACCTGGAATTTACCACTGTGCTCCGGTAGAGGAGGTAACTCATAACAAGGAAGAACAGAAGGCACCTGGAGACTGGTAGGAAGAGTGAGCTCTTGAGAGGAGGGTTGCCTGGAGAGGAAGGTGCTGAGCAATGGAAAGGACTATTCCTTGAGCACCCACACCAACCTGGGGCAGTGGCAGTGGAGGCAGCAGTGCCTCTGGACCTGCAGCAGCACAACCCAAAGCAATGTGACCCACTGCAGTGCTACCCACAGCACTGTATTATCTAAGCAGCTCTGAAAGGTAGCAGGACTGCTGGAGGAAGCAGAGTATTGAGCCTTCAGACCAGTGCCAATGGGGAGAGGAAATTAGATATATGAACAAAAGAGACTATCATAATAACAAATCAATAAAGTATATATGTAAGATATATATTTGTTGTGTTTTCTCCCCATATTTTTTTTTCTTTCTTTTTTTCTTTTTAATAATTATTGCTCTCTTTTCTCTTTACTAATTCTTATTTTTTCTTGTGGTCACTTTTGTTAGGCTTTTAGGGGTCTTGTGTACAATTGTACTGTGTTATTTCAATGTCATGTCTTGTTTTATTGTATTTTGTGCTATTTGATCAACACCTCCCCAATGGTTGGCATGACATGGTAGGGAGCAAGTGACGTAATCAAACATTGTGAGAGGATACTCCATTCATGAACATGACAATAGCATCCAAGAAACAATTGTATCAGGAGAACAAAAATATCTCAAGTACTGGACCTCCTTAAAAAACTCAGACCATGCCGAAGCCGGTTTGGCTCAATGGATAGAGGGTTGGCTTGGGGACTGAAAGGTCCCGGGTTCGATTCCAGTCAAGGGCATGTACTTTGGTTGCGGGCATATCCCCAGTAGGGGGTGTGCAAGAGGCAGCTGATCGATGACTCTCTCTCATCGATGTTTCTAACTCTCTATCTCTCTCCCTTCCTCTCTGTACAAAATCAATAAAATATATTTTAAAAAAAACTCAGACCATGAGTCCAAGAGACTATATGACTGGATCCCACAAAACATCTACTAAATAAGATTAACCCCCCCCCAAAAAAAAAAAAAACAAAACAAAAAAAAACTGATATTAGTCCACCAACTTACACATACACAAGAATAAACTTAAAATGGATAAAAGACTTCAATGTAAGACACCATTAAAGCCCTAGAGGAAATGATTGGCAGCAAAATATCAGACATCTTTCATAGCAATATGTTTACCAATGCAGCTCCAAGACAATGGAAACTAAGAAGAAAATAAACAAATGGGACTACATCAAAAAACAAAAGCTTCTACATTGCAAAAGAAACCACCAACAAAGTAACAAGAGAGTCCACTGAATGGGACATATTTGCCAATGATACATCTGATAAAAAGTTAATGTCCAAAATATATAGTGAACTTATACAACTTAACATATTGAAAACAATGAATCCAATTAAAAAATGGGGAAAGGACCTAAATAGACACTATTCCAAAGTGGGCATACAGAAAGCCAGGATAATATGCAAAAATGCTCAGAGTCACTAATCATCCAAGAAATACAAACCAACACATCAATGAAATATCACCTTACACCTGTCACAATAGCTATCATCGCCAAATCAACAAGTGACAAGTGCTGACAAGGATGTGGATAAAATGGAACCCTAGTACACTCCTGATAGGAATACTGACTGGTGCAGCCACTGTGAAAAACGGTAAGGAGTTTCCTCAAAAAATTAAAAATAGAACCCCCATTTGATCCAGTGATCACACTTCTAGTAATATATCCTAACAAACTAGTAACATCAATCAGCAAGAATATTAGTGCAATTTACAATAGCTAAGAATTGAAACCAGCCCAAGTGCCCATCAGGAGATAAATGGATGAAAAGAAAACAAAAACACTGGTACATTTACACAATGAAATACTGCATGGAAATAAAAAAGAAAGACCTGTAATCATTTACAACAACATTAATGGACCTTGAGAATATCATGCTAAGTGAAATAAACCAATCAGAGAAACGTAAGTATCATATGATGTCATTCATATATGGAATCTAATGAACTGTATAAACTGATAGACAAGAATAGAGCCAGGGACATAGAAGCATGAACAAACTGTTGAACCTCAGAGGGAAGGCAGGGGAGGGTGTTTGGAAGAGATCAAGCAATGAACTTGTATGCATAACCCATGCACACAGACAGTGGGGTGGTGAGAGCCTGGAGGGAGATGGCAGAGGCTGCAAGAGCTTAATGAGGGAAAAAGAAGGCCTATGTAATACTTTCAACAATAAAGATTTAAAAATGGTTAATATAAAACATAATATTGTACAAAATAAAAATAATCATTTCTTTTTTATTTTTATTTTTTAAAATATATTTTATTGATTTTTTACCGAGAGGAAGAGAGAGGGATAGAGAGTTAGAAACATCGATAAGAGAATCATTGATCAGCTGCCTCTTGCACAGTTCCTATTGGGAAAGTGCCCTCAACCAAGGTACATGCCCTTTACCAGAATCGAACCTGGGACCTTTCAGTCCGCAGTCTGATGCTCTATCCACTGAGCCAAACCAGTTTTGGCTAATTATTTATTATTATATTCAGTGCACAGAGAAAGGGCTTGATAAAAGCTTACTGAATTCAGAATAGTGGTTACCTGAATATCCTGAAATCTTATATGTTTACTATGACATGGTTAGAACAATTAGTATGAATTTATTATTTAGACAAAGAAACTGGGGTACAAATAATTACTTGTCTTTCTTAAATTAACTGATGATATGATACATAGCAGATATACACTGAGAGGTCAGATTATTATGATAATAATCTGGCCACTCAATATATATATATATTAATATAGCCACTCAGTGTGTGTGTGTGTGTGTGTGTGTGTGTATTAGAGGATTAGAGGCCTGGTGCATGAATTCCTGTATAGGTGGGGTCTGGTCAGCCTGGCCAGGGGGAGGGGACATGGGTGGTTGGCAGCCTGTCTTCTGGTCAAACTCCTGGTTGAGGGGACAATTTGAATTTTAGCTTTATATTATATAGGATATACACTGTGCACAGATTATTATGCATTCAGAGATCTTAATAATCTGGCTACTCATTGTATAGTGTTAAATCAATAATCTGTGATTTCTAACCTCCTTTCTAATTAATTGCTTAGGAAACCTATGTAAATTAATGGTGACTCCAAAGACACATAGATGATAGGCAGTCCCAGGTGCCTGTGATCATCATGGTGATTGATTCTCCACATGCTGTTCAGTATCCTTGCTGATTAGTCTAACAACCCCAATAGCCTCATTAGTGCTGAGTTTCAGCACTTAGTTGGCACTTTTAATGCTAAATGGTTCAAAAGAACATACAGAGAAAAGAGCTAAGAAGGTTATTTCTTAATCCTAAAAATATAAATGAAGAAGCTGGACATTTTTTCCTGTAGACATTGCTGTGTCTGCATTTTACATGTAAAAATGTGAAAAACATTATACAACCACTAGTGGCCTAGTGCACGAAATTGTGCACATTAAAAAAAAATTAGGGGAAATATTTTAATATTGCTATTTGCCCTTTCTCTATAATAGAAGTGCCACAGATGAAAGAAAATTAGTAAAATATATGTGAAAATCTCCCTCTTGTCAGAGTCTGGGGTATGTCATGGGACTCAGAGTCAAGTCCTCACCCAACTGCATGCCCCTCAAAATCACCAGAGACCCAGAACCAGCTGGCCCCACCCCCACCAAGCCCCACAGGGTGAGGTGGGCATGGCCTCACATCCCCATCAAGCCCCACCGGGCAGGAGGTACAGCCTCAGGTACCCTGTCAACCCCTGCCGGGATGAGGGTGAAGCTTCAGGTTCCCAGTCAAGTCCCACTGGGTGTGGGGGCCACTGCCTCAGGACCCCTGGCCAGGCCTCAGGTCCCCGTCAAACTCCACCAGTCAGGGGTGCAGCCTCAGGTCCCCCATCCCTGGCACCAGGGCAGAGAGTGTGGCATCAGGTCCCCCCAACTGCCATGAGGGCAAGAGCACGAAGGCCTGAGTGCTTGAGAGCACGACAACCCTTTGCGTATTAGCTCTTTATTATATAAGACTAGAGGCCCAGTGTGCAAATTTCATGCATGGGGGGTGGGTATCCCTCAGTCCAGCCTGTACCCTCTCTCCAACCTGGGACCCCTAGAGGGATGTCCGACTGCCATTTAGGCCCAATCTCACTGGTGGAATTGAGCCTAATTGGGCAATCAGACATCCCTCTCACAATCCAGGTTTGCTGGCTCCCAACTTCTCCCCTGTCTGCCTTCCTGATTGCCTCTAACTGCTTCTGCCTGCCAGCCTGATCACCCTCAAACCACTCCTCTGCCAGCCTGATTGATGTCTAACTATTCCCCTCCCAGCCTGTTTGCCCCTAACTGTCCTCCCCTTCAGGCCTGGTCACCCCTAACTTCTCTCCTCTGCCAGCCTGGTTACCCCTAAGTGCCCTCCCCTGCAGCATTGATCACCCCCAACTGCCCTCCCTTGCAGGCCTGATCCCTGCCAAGTGCCCTCCCCTGCTGGACATCTTGTTGTGGCCATCTTGTGTCCACATGGGGGCAGGATCTTTGACCACATGGGGGAAGCCATCTTGTGTGTTGGTGTGATGGTCAATCTGCATATTACTCTTTTAATAGATAGGATAGAGGCCTGGTGCATGGCTGGGGACAGGCTAGTTTGCCCTGCAGGGTGTCCCAAATCAGGGTAGGGGTTCCCTGGGGGTGTGGGACAGCCTGGGTGAGGGGCCTGTGGTGGTTTGCAGGCCAGCCCAAGCAGAGGCCCTGGTATTTGGGATTTATTTATCTTCTACAATTGAAACTTTGTAGCCTTGAGCAGAACCAAGCCTTCTGCTCGCTCCATGGCAGCAGCCATTTCTGTTGGGATTTATTTACCTTATATAATTGAAACATTGAGTGGAGGCATAGGCTGGTAGGGGTAGGTGGAAAGCTTGGCTTTCTCCATTGCTGGGAAATCCAAGACTCCCTCCTGCTCTCTATGGCTGCAGCCATCTTGATTGGGTTTATTTGCATATTTGCTCCTGATTGGTTGGTGGGCATGGCTTGTGGGTGTGGCAGAAGTACAATCAATTTGCATATTACTATTTTTATTAGATAGGATGAGTAAAATTAGCCTAGGGCCACTGTCAGCAAACCGTGGCTCACGGGCCACATGTGGCTCTTTAGCCCCTTCGGTGTGGCTCTTCTACAAAATACCACGGCCTGGGCATTTTTATTTTGAAGAAGTGGCGTTAGAAGAAGTTTAAGTTTAAAATACATGGCTCTCAAAAGAAATTTCAATCATTGCACTGTTGATATTTGGCTCTGTTGACTAATGAGTTTGCCCACCACTGGCCTAGGGCAATGAGCATCACAGTCAATCCTTTCAGTGAACTTCATATGGTGTAATACTGCTTTCCTACAACACAGACCATCTAAATGTACTGTTTATAGATTGAGATGTTTAGCAATGCAAAGTGAGGCCCATTTAACTTTTAATGTTAAGGAATCTGTGTCTATGATCACAGGCCTTAGATAAAATAGGAAAATTCGGTAAATCATTTGGCATTTAGGGATATTTGAGCTATGTTTTCCGATATATTTATAACATGGAATTATAATCCCATCTTGGCACATTTTAACTGATGCAGAATGCATTACAGATGCCTAGCTTCATTTCTTATTAAACATCCCTGCCTACTCAGTGAATTAAATTAAATTGAATCTTATTCTATATTCTGATATTTTACTATTTTCTTGTATATTTGGAAAACAATTGCAATGTGCTAGTTAAAAGAATAGGCAAAATAGTACTTAATGGCACCAAAAAATACACTGAATTTTATAAAACTTTATAAATACCAGTTTTCCTATTGTTCGTTTGTTATTGGAGACTTAGTTGTTCAGGAAATATTTGATACAATTTCTGTTTTGGCAGATGAATCATTTGGTTTTTGTTCAAGTCATGTCAGAGCTTAATTTAAATAAAATGTAATAGTCAAATAACAACATCCTACACGTGGGGCTATACATCTGAGCAGTAACAACCATCCACTGTCATTGCTCTCTAGGAGACTGATTTTCTGGTTACTCTCATGAGGTTTTGCTTCATTATATGGCAAACCTAGAAAGGAACAATCTAGAAATAAAAAGGTGTCTAAACAGAGGATTGCTTAAAATAGAGGGACAAGGGCTATAAAACCAAGAGGAAAATGTGAATCCAGGGATAAGAACCTGAACTTAATAGAAAGGTATGGGTTTTGGAACTAAAGAGATTTGAATGAAAGATTACCTCTCTTATTTTCTAGCTTGTGAAATCTTTGCTGATTTTATTTCACTACTCTGAGCCTCAGTTCTCTCATCTTTAAAACTGAGAAAATAGCATCCATCTCAAAGGAGAAAAAAAAATGTGGTGAAAGGGAAATTTCCTAAACAGCCTGTGTTTCCTCTTAAGTGGAATGCATTACTAATGTTATTGCTACTTGGGAAATATTGACAAGTGAGCAGAAAGAAAATCTTATGTCCAGAATTATCAGAGAAGGTAAAGAAGGTAAAAGTTAAATAAATGTTTTTTGACCTCTGAGTCTAAGGAAATTGTTTGCTCTGAGCTCTTTATATGGGTATCAAAAGCATTTATATAGGTATGGAAAGTAAATGGTAAGGTAGAACGATAATTTTTATTCTACTAAGGAAGAAGGGTTGTACATATCTATATTTTCACTTAATGATAGTGAACATCATTTGGAAGAATATAAATGAGATCAGAATGAATTAGCATCCTGGTCTTACTAATTCTCTAACACATCTATTAAATGCATCATTTTTTGTCTTAAGGTAGTGATATAAGGAGATATGAAATACAAAACCTGATTAGAGCATATATCAAAGTACACTAACAATAACTAGAACTTGTGTATAATCCATGAGCCAACAAGCCTATAAGCACTGAGGCAATCTATATATACAAAGAGCCAGGGTTGTATGACTTCAGGCTAGACCAAACACCAGAAGTCAGTGCTGGGTTGCCATGACGACCAAACACTGACTGCAACTGGTGCTGGCTCACCCAGCAATGACTGCCAAGTGGGCTGCAGATCAGTCTCAGAAAGAGGCCTGCAGAGAGAGAGGAAGGATCTAATCCCCAGCCTCCGTGGCAACTGTTGACCAGCTGTTGCCTCTCTCTTTCTCTCTGGGCTTACCCAGCAGCCACAAATCTATTTCTCTCTGGGCTTCTACCAGGACTGCTAATCAGCCCCACCTCTTACGTAAGTCCCAGGGATAGGCCCAGAGATGCTGATTTGGCATAGAAACTTACCAATCAGAACCTAATCTGGGTCAAGTGCCAGGAGCCAATAGCTGCCTAGGAGGAGGAGGTTTTGACACTGACTGTCATAGAAACCAACCAATCAAAATATAATCTGGGTGAACTGTGAAGGCAGAACCTAAGGTGGGGGCTGTTTTAAGGGTAACAGCTGTTTGTTGTAAGGTGTGAGAAAATGGTTCAATTTTTTAATGACTGGTTTGGTAGTATAGTGCATATGGTTGGCTATCAGTCCAGATATAGGGGTTATGTATTTTTGTCTGCCAAGAGCATCTCAGAAAGCCCCCCAGCCCTGATTTAAGCAATTCTATCCTATATAATATATCTATACTAATAAAAGGGTAATATGCTAATTAGACCAAGTTGACCCGCCATCTTCCAGACTTCCAACTTCCTTCCAGACAAAGCCATGGTAGTGGGGGCCAAGGCAGAGGCTATTAGGGGTGATCATGTCGGCAGAGGAGGGCAGTTGGGAGCAACATCAGGCCAGCAGGGGAGGGCAGTTGGGGACAACCAGGCCAGCAAGGGAGGGCACTTGAGGGTGAGATCAGGCCAGAAGGGGAGGGCAGTTAGGGGCAATCAGGCTGGCAGGGGAACAGTTAGGCATCAATCATGCTGGCAGTGGAGTGGTTAGGGGGTGTTCAGGCTGGTAGGCAGAAGCAGTTAGGGGCAATCAGGCAGGCAGGCAAGCAAGCAATTGGGGGCCAGCAGTCACAGATTTTGAGAGGGATTTCTAATTGCCATTTAGGGCCTGATCTCAAACCAGCAGTCAAACATCCCCCAAGGGGTCCCAGATTGGAGAGGATGTAGGTTGGGCTGAGGGACACCCCCACCACCACCACCAGTAAACAGAGTTCATGCACCGGGCTCTTGTATTAAATAAGGCAATGATCAAAGAGGAGAATCAGACAGACATTCATCTGAAATTGGTGAATTTGAGGTTCAAAATTAGAGGCAGAGAGAGGAGAAGCACAGCTAAGCCGAGTGCCATGGCAAGCTCTTTAAAGATGTTACCCTGTCAATCTGTTTAGTTCCCAATAACTCTGGGTGCCCCACTATCAATCATATGTTATTAAAAGTACAGCTGCAGGCACTGGCTGGTAAGAGGCAGAGCTGTGATTACTATTCTGGTTAATTGAGTAGCCTACCAGGGGAAAAATTTGGGGATCACATGGAAATAATTTGTCCCAATTACATGAAACAAAGGGTAAACTTAACATGTTTTATGAGAAATTTAATTAAGTTTCCCAAAAGTTCATCCATCTGACTAGAATGAAAATCTGAATTCAATGGAGAGAATTGAATGGTCACGAAAAGATAAAGATAATGTGTAGAAAGCTCAGTAAACAGATAATTTTCTATCTATGTATATTTCTGGATTTTCCTTGTTTTTTAATATGTTTTTTTTTTATTGTTGATAGTATTACAGATATCTTCTAGTTTCTCCCTATCTTACTCTTCCCAGTCTCTACCCACCCCACAGTCTTCACTACCCTATTGCTCATGTCCATGGGCTATGCATATATTAATATATAAAGAGCCAGGGTCCATCATGACCTAAATATCTGAATGGAGTACTGAGCCCCAGGTTAGGGTGCTGGCCAGTGTGGCCGAAGTCAGTCCTGGGTCACTGCCGGCACGGAGGAAGTCAGGCCTGAGTCCCAGTGGGCCTGTGGCATGGTGATAGGAGGGAGGTGTGGGGATGGAGCCATGTTGCTTGGGACTGTTCTCTGGGTCCCTCCCCCACCCATAGGCTCTGGGGAACCAGAGCCATTCTGTGATTGGACTCGCCTGTTGGTCCCTGCCCAGGCCAAAGGCTGTGATCAGGCAATCATTTTTTTTTTTTTTTTTTTTTTTTGTGATCAGGGAATCTTGGTCCCTCCCCCCACCCGGGGAATTGGAGCCATGCTGTGATTGGACTGACTTCTTGGTCCCTCCCCACTGGCCCACAGGCCTGGGGAACCAGAACCATGCTGTGATGGGATTGGACACTTGGACACTACCTGAGGAGTCTTGGATTGTGAGAGCATGCAGGCTAGGCTGAGAGGCACCCCCTTTCTGAGTGCACATATTTTCATACACGGGGCCTCTAGTCTATATATATAAAAGGTTAACATGCAAAGTGTCCCCTCGGGAATTCAACTGGGATACCAGGAGTTCAATTGCTCGCTATGATGTGGGCTGACCACCAGGGGCCGCCACAGAATGAAGGAAGGCCCTGGCTGGCAGCTGGTAACTGGGGAAGAAAAGCCACAGCTGGCAGCCGGAAGGCCCTGATTGGCCCTGATTGCTGACTAGGCCTAGAGACCCTACCTATGCATGAATTTCATGCAGTAGGCATCTAGTAAATATATAAGTACTTTGGTTTATCTCTTCTCATCCCTCCAATCCCACATCGAGTTATGTCAGTCTGTTCCATGCCTCCCTGCTTTAGGTATTACTTTGTTGGTCAATTCATTTTTTTTCTTTAGATTTCACAAGTAAATGAGATCATATGATATTTGTCTTTCTTGGTTTTGATTATTACACTTAGCATAATATTCTTCAGGTTCATACATGCTGTACCAAAAGATAAGAGATCCCTCTCTTTTAAAGTTGCATAGTATTCCATAGTGTATATGTACCATGGCTTTTTTATCCATTCATCCCCAAATAGGCACTTAGATTGTTTTCAAATGTTAGCTATCCTATATAATGAAGAGGTAATGCAAATGGCCGTTATGCTGTGACAGTAACAACTGATCAGCAGGAGGTTGGGGCAGTGAGCTACAAGTGACAGAGAGCTAAAGGCAGACAAGGCACCAAGCTATGAGTGGTGAAGAGCTATAGGAGGGTGGGGCAGCAAGTTACAGTGCAGCAAAGAGCTACTCACACATGAATTTGTGCTCAGAGCCACTACTCTATATATAGTATAAAAGCCTAAGTGACCGAATGACTGGTCAACCTGTTGCTATGATGAGCACTGACCACCAGGGGTCAGATGCTCAATGCAGGAGTTGTCCCCTGGTGTTCAGTGCTCTCCCACAGGGGGAGCGCTGTTCAGCTGGCTTTATGGGTGCCAGGCACTGGGCTAATGTGTGGCAAGCTCAGCTGTGGCAGCACGAGCCTCTCCTGCCTCCATGGCAGTGCTACCCTGGCTGCCTGCTGCTTTGCACACTACTACATCCCCTGGGGTCCTGGATTGTGAGAGGGCACAGACCAGGCTGAGGGACCCCACTGGTGCCACAGATCTGTTCACAAGGCCTCTAGTTGTAAATAATGCTGCTATGAACATAGGGATTCATATATTCTTTCTGATTGGTGTTTTGGGTCACTGGGTTAAATGGAAGTTCCATTTTTAATTTCTTTAGGAAACTCCATACTATTTTCCATAGTGGCTTCACCAATCTGCATTCCTACTACCAGTGAACTAATATTCCCTTTTCTCCACTACCTCGCCAGCACTTGTTTTGTAGAATTTTTGATGATAACCATTTTGACAGGGGTGAGGTGATATTTCATTGTGGTTTTAATTTTCATTTCTCTGATGATTATTTACTTTGAGCATTTTTTCTTGTTTCTCTTGATGATTCGTATGCCCTCTTTGGAGAAATGTCGATTCAGGTCTTCTGCCCATTTTTTAAAATATATTTTATTGATTTTTTTTATAGAGAGGAAGGGAGAGGGATAGAGAGCTAGAAACATCAATGAGAGAGAAACATCGACCAGCTGCCTTTTGCACAACCCCCACCGGGGATGTGCCTGCAACCAAGGTACATGCCCTTGACCAGAATCAAACCCACAACCTTTCAGTCCGCAAACCGACACTCTACCACTGAGCCAAACCGATTTCGGCCTGCCCATTTTTTAAAAATCTGACTGTTTCTCTTCTTTTTGTTGAGGTCTATGAGTACTTTACATATTTTGGATATTAACCTCTTATCAGATGTATCATTGGCAAATACCCTGTTTCCCCGAAAATAAGACAGTGTCTTATATTAATTTTTGCTCCCAAAGATGCCCTAGGTCTTATTTTCAGGGGATGTCTTATTTTTCCATGAAGAAGAATACGGTACACATTTATTGTTAAATGAAAATAAAGGAAATTTATTACCTGTATACAGTACGGTAGTACTGTAGTTGTCAACACAAACCAGACAAACTGTGAATCCTATAGTGTCAAGAATTTACTCATTTATTCAATGACAATCATGTCATCATCATCTGGAACATCATCATAACAATCTAATTCCTGAATTTCCTGGTGAATTTCTTGTGACTCCATTTCTTTCAGAATCAGTGGACCAAAACTCTCATGTTCAGCCTAAGGGAGGAAGGGGGGCCTTATTTTCTGGGGATGCCTTCTATTTCACTCAGAAGGAAACCTGTAAGTAGGTCTTATTTTCTGAGGATGTCTTATTTTCGGGGAAACACGGTATATTCTCTCATGATGGCTTCATAAAAAAAGCTTGGAAGTGTTCCTACCTTTTAAATTTTTGAAGTAGTTTGAGAAGGGTAGTTGTTAGTTCTTTTTTTGAATATTTGGTAAAATTCACCTTTAAATCTATCCAGTCTATGAGTTTTGTTTCCTGGAAATTTTTTAAATTACTGCTTCAATTTAATCAGTTGTTATTAGTTCACTCAAGTTTTCTGATTCTTCCTGATTGAGATTTGGGTTATTGGATGTTTCTACAAAATTGTCCTTTTCACCCTGATGGTCCCATTTTGGCATATAGTTGTTCATATTATTTGCTTACAATCCTTTGTATTTCTGTGGTGTCCATAGTTATTTCTGATTTTATTTATTTGGGTCCACTTTCTTTGTTTATTGATAATTCTGGCTGGGGTTCATCAACCGTGTTTATATTTTCAAAGAACCATCACTTGATCTTTTGTGCTATTTTTTTTTAAGTCTGTATCATTAATTTCTACTCTGATCTCTATTATTTCCTTCCTTCTAATTCCTCTGGGCTTTTCTTGCTGTTCTATTTATTTATTTATTTTTTAATATATTTTTATTGATTTCAGAGAGGAAGGAAGGAAGAGAAATAGAAGCATCAATAATGAAAATTATTGATTGGCTGTCTCCTGCACACCCCTAACTGGGGATTGAGCCCGCAACCAGGCATGTCCTCTTGACCTGAATCGAACCTGGGATTTTTCAATCTATAGCCTGATGCTGTATCCACTGAACCAGACTAGTTACAGCTGTTTTTTGTTTGTTTGTTTCTAATTCATTTAGTTTTAGAGTTAGATAATTTATTATAACGTTTTCTTGTCTCTTGAGATACGCCTATGGTGCTATGCTCTTAGGACTGCTTTTGCAGTGCCCCATTTGGTGTGTTTTCATTTTCATTTGTTTCTAGGAAGTTTATAATGTCTTGCTTGATCTCATTAGAAATCCATTTATTGTTTATTACAATGCTATTATCCTCCATGTATTTGAGTGTTTTTGAAATTTTTTATTGCAGTTTATTTTTAACATCATACCAATGCTTGGTATTATATCAATCTTCTTGAATTTTTTTAGAATTGTTTTGTGCCCTAACATGTGGTTTATCATTGAAAATGTTCCAAATGCACTTGAAAAGAATGTATATTTGGTTGTGTTTGCGTAAAATGTTCTGTAAATATTGGTTAGATCCACCTGATCTAGTATGTCATTTAAGTCCTCTGTTTCCGTGTTAAATTTTTGTCTGGAAGATCTATCCAGTGATGTGAGTGGGGTATTAAAGTCCCCCCTATAACTGTAGTTCTCCCTTAAAGTCCATCAAAAGTTCCTTAATGTTCTTAGGTGCTCCTATATTGGGTTCATATATGTTTACAATGGTTATGTTTTCCTGTTGAATTATTCCTTTAGTATCATATAGTGGCCTTCTTTCTTTGGTTATGGCCTTTGTTTTGAAGTCTACTTTGTCTGATATGAGCATTACTAGTCAAGCTTTTTTCCCCTTTCCATTTGCATGGAATATATTTTTGTATCCCTTCAACTCTCAGTCTATGTATATCCTTTGTCTCTCTAGACAGAATATACATGGGCCAATTTTTATTATCCATTCAGTCTTTTGACTGGAGCATTTAGTGAATTTACATTTGAGGGTATTATTGATACGTTTTTGTTTATTGCCATTTTATTTGATCCTCTCTCTCTCTCTCCTTTTCTTCTTAAAATCAATCCCTTTAACATTTCTTGCATTGCTGGTTTGGTGGTAATATACTATTTTAACCTCTTTTTGTTTGGAAATGTTTTTATTTCATCTTCAGTATTAAATAGCCTCACTGAATACAATATTCTTGGATTTAGGCCCTTGCTTTTCATTACTTTGTGTACTTCATACCACTCCATTCTGGCCTGAAGTATTTTCTTGAGAAGTCAGTGAACATTCAAATGAGAACTGCTTTGTATATAGTTTTATCCCTCTCTATTGCTGATTTCAAGATTCTTTCTTTGCCTTTAACATTTGCATTTTAATTATTATTGTCTAGGTGTGGGTCTCTTTTGATTCATCTTGATTAGGACTCTCTGTGCTTCCTGAACTTGTGTAGCATTTTCCTTCACCAGGTTGGGGAAGCTTTCTGTCATTATTTCTTTATACAGGATCTCTGTTCCTTGATCATCCTCTCCCTCTTCTGGTATTTCTGTAATGTGGATATTATTACATTTCAGGTTGTCCCAGAGCTTTCTTAAAGCTATTTTCCTGCTTTATAACTATTTTTTTTCTATTTGCTGCTGTAATTGGGTACTTATTTCTACCTTGTCTTCAAAATTGCTTATTCGTTCCTCTGTTTCATCCAATCTATTTTTAATTATTTTAGTATGTTCTTCATGCCAGATATGTCATACTTCATTTCTGTCTGGTTCTTGTTAATGGCCTCTATTTTACTTCTAGTGCTGTTCTAATTTGTACTAAGTTCCTTTGTTTCCTTGTCTCCCCATTTTAGCTGCCTTTTTATATTTCCTTCTATGTATTCGATAGAACTGATATGCCTCCCACTCTTTGTGGGATTGCCTTATGTAGAAGTTGTCTTGAGAGGTCCAGTGGTATAGTTTTTTTGGTCACCTGAGCTGGATGCCTCTTGTGTGCATAGTTTGGGCTCTCCTGTTGTAATTGGGACTTGACTTTTGATGGCCAGTTTGTGGGAATGATCTCCCCTCTAAATTTCTGCCAGTGAAGTTCAACCCCAATGGTGCCATGCCAGCTAGCCAGTGATCTGGACTCCTTAGCCCAGAGGTTATGTCTGCCTTGATTCTCACACCTTGATTGAGCCTGTTCTGGGTTCCTGGGCTGTACTTTCTTTCCTCATGGAGCTGGTCCTGCAGGTGTCAGCTGCAGGCTTTTGGGATCCTGCTGGCTTTTGCCTCACTGAGCAGTCTGATAGTGTCTGCAGCAGGGATACAAACTGCTGTTTCTTTCTCAAAGCCTCCAGAGAACTGCCTCTGTCTGCAGACTAATTGGATTGGGTCTGAGTGTCTTCAGCAAAGGTGCACAGGTAGGTGAGAGGTTTTCCAATAGGGTAAAACCGTTGTTTCTTCCTGGAGTCTGATTGTTATTCTCAATCTCTTAATGTGCTTCAGAAATTCCACAGGGTGGGGTATGGGATTTTCCAATAGGGTAGTTAAACTGACTCTCCCTCACCACCCCACCCTGCCACTCAGGGCAAAAACAGAAGGATAGCACAGGTTTGCCTGAGAAAGATGACCTCTGCAGCGAGAAGGAATGACTCAGCACAGGAAACCAAGGTGTCTGCCTCCTGGGCTCTATCCCTGCTCTATCCTGGTTTACGTTTATACAGTTTTAGTCCATTCTGCCTTCCCTCTGCCCGAGCACAAAGTGAGTGGCTGCTCGCAGAAAGGAAACTCTGGACACTGTTTCTAATTTTATCTCTGTTAAAGCCCCGGCTATACTTCTAAGAATGGACTAAGGGAAATGGCACATTGGAAATCCAGGGATTTAAATCAATGCAAATAAAATAACTTGTCATGGGTGTCTCAGGAAATTATTTTTCTTGAAATATTGCAAGAATTCCACTTTCACTAGCAACCAGGAGAGATTAGGCCTTTCCTGCATTGATATTTTCATTATTTATCACTATCTATGTGCTTCAGAGAAAAAAAAACCACACAGCACATATTTGCATTGACTAAAGTTTTCTCATCCATTAATCTACTGTGTGGTTTCTATTCTCTTATTAGGTTGTCCAGTTTTTTATATGTAGTATGTTTGTAAATGAGTTGAATTACTTACAATAGTTTTTATTTTAAAAATGTAATAAAATTCTCAGCTAATTAGAATTGGGGAAGAACTAATGGAAGTTTAATAATTTATATAACTCTGCCTTCCACTTTAATTCTGGTCTACTCTGAGATGCCCTGAGAAAAGACAGCCTAGATGGGATGTTGGCACTCTGTAGAAATTACTTTAATCTATTTTTTCAGCTTTCTTAACTTTAAAACAAAACTGAAATTTTAGAAAATCATCAGGCAACATTATGTGTTTATTTTTTATCGCTATAACTATAGGAATTTATGAATCATAAAACGTATTCGTGAAACTTTCATCACCAAAAATCACATTGGTTTATACAAATACTGTCTCCCTGTGGTCCTCTCAAAAGATTATTTTTAACTTTTGTGTGTTTTCAAAGTAGCTGTAGTATATATCCTGCAGGTTTAATTTAACCAGCAAATGTGCTTTGTTTGGTCTACACAATTTTATTTTTATTGAATTAATTAACTTATATAAAGTTCATATAGAACTCTGGATAGATATTCAAGTCACTTTTCTAAGACCTTGAGAGAAAGTAGTTTAAATCAACCTGCTCTTAAGTTTAAAATACTGTTTAAAGGCATGGTTATTTAAATAAAAATGAATCTAGGTGCTACTAACTTATTACCAAGAGAGAGAAGCAGAAGAACCTTTGGTTATGACTTGCTGCACTGTTGAGTTCCAGGTTTAATATATTATCCATGTTCGTTGCTGCATGAAACAAAGGGCGGGTTTTCCAGACAGGAAACCAGAGTTGTGCTGTGCAGATGCCTGTCTCTTAAAAGAGAACACCTGCATCTTTTCAGTCCTTTTGTCCCTAAAGTCTCAGAGTCTCAGCTTCTGTGAGAAGCCGTAATATCCTGAAAATAAAGGCCAAAGTTCAAAACAACAGGCAGTTATTTGAGAATAATAAAAAAATAGCTGTCTGCGAAGCATAGATTTAGGCAGATGTCCAAAGAGTGTTGTGATTGGGAGACCAAGGCCGTGGGTGTTTATGGGAAGGAAAAGATGACATCAACAGAAGGAAGGCTTTTCTGTAGGTGCAGATGAGCTAACATAGTGACACTAATTCTAAAGAATGTTCTCAATGATCCGTCCAGTAGTCATCAGTTTGGTAGTCATAATATATGCTTTTCTGTTATCTTTGCAAACAGTTCTTTGGGACACACTGTTGCTTCATGCCCAGTGCTAGGTTATTTTGCCACTTTAACATTCCAAAGTTTTGAGGTGAAAGTTATGCACTTCCTCTCAGATAGCAGCTCTGGCTCCATTTCAAGTGGCTCTGCTTATATTATTTTCACTTACACTCAGTTTTGCCTTTCATGCTTGTGGTAAGCATATTAATGGTCCCCAAAGATGTCAATATCTTAGTCTATAAGTATTTTAGTCTTAAAGCCCTACACAAAAATAATTCAAAGTTTCAGATATAAATTTTCTAATCTTTATATGCTAAATGAATATAAAATTTAGATTATCTTGAATTATCTATGTGACTCCAACATAATCACAATGAAATTTAAAAATTGAGAGTGGACGGCAGAAATCAGACGAAGGGAATCATGAGAAAGTCTCAGCATAAGGTTGTGAATACAGTGGAGGAAGGGTATATTAGCCAAGGAGGGTGGGTGGCCTTTAGAAGCTGGTAAGAATAATGAATCAGATCTTCCCTGAGCCTCTGTAAAGGACCCAGCCTTATACACCTTTATTTTCACCCAGTAAGACCAATGCTAGCTTTCTGTCGTAAAGAACTCTAAGATAATAAACTTGTTTTAAGTCACTAAAGTTTTAGTAAGTTTCTGTAGCACCAATAGGACTCCAACACAGGTTTTTCTAACTTAAGTAGGGTGCTACTATAACAAATACCTTAAACCAGTGGTTCTCAACCTTTCTAATGTTGTGACCCTTTAATACAGTTCCTCATGTTGTAGTGACCCCCAACCATAAAATTACTTTTGTTGCTACTTCATAACTGTAATTTTGCTACTGTTAATGAATCGTAATGTCCATTCCGACCCACAGGTTCAGAACCGCTGCTGTAGAGCCTAACACCATAGGAAAACACAAATATTTACATTCTGATTCATTAACAGTATCTTAGTTATGAAAAAGCAACAAAATTACAGTTATTAAATAGCAACAAAATTACAGTTATGAAATAGCAACGAAAATAATGTTATGGTTGGGGGTCACCACAACATGAGGAACTGTATTAAAGGGTCACGTCATTAGGAAGGTTGAGAACCACTGCCTTAACCCATGAGAGATGCTTTGGAATTTAGCAGTGGGAAGAGCCTGAAAATTTTTTGAGGAGCATGAGAAAAAACATGGAGGTTAACCTGAGTAGAAATCAGTAGCAGTATAAATCTTACGCCGCGGTTGGGTGGCCCAGTTGGTTGGAGTGCTGTGCTATATTCCAAAAGGCTGCAGGTTAGATTACCAGTCAGGACACATGCCTTGGTTGGGGGTTGCATTCTTCATTATAGCATATACAGGAGGCAACCAATCAATGTTAGAGAAAAGGTGATTCTTGTTATATAAATGGAAAAAGCAAGCAGAGTTGTGTAAAACAGAACTTGTGTGAAGTGGAACTGGATTCAGCTGATATTTTCAAGCAGTCTTACAGCCTGGCTTCTTATTGATTACAGAAAAATCTGAGAGAGAAGATATTTAGAAAAGAAAACCTGAAACTCACATAACTGTAATATAGTGCTGTATACAAACTATAGTTACATAAAATAGAACTGTTGCGCACAAGAAACTAGAAATTGATGATTTGGGAATTCTCAGCCTATCCAGGACACGGGAGACATTACAATCAGGAGATTCAGTGTCAGGAAACTGGCCCTAGAAAAAGCCAAAGATGCAGCTGGACAACCTTCCCCAATACCTAAATAAATAAATAAATAAATAAATAAACAAATAAATAGAGTATCCAGTCACACACATGCTGCTGCAGAAATTCAGCATGTGACTCACATAGTCTCTCAGCAGTTTAAGCAGAAGCTATAAATCTGAATAGAATTATCTGTAAGAAACGTGTTTTGTTTTGTTTTTTTTTTGTTTTGTTTTGTTTTGTTTTGTTTTTGCAATGGAGTGAATCCCAGAGAAATGCATAGAAGGCCCACACATTTCTGGAGGGCTGTGTAATAGCACAGCTTGGAGACTATTTTGTATTATTTAGGTAAGCTCCATATAATCACTTATTCCTAAAGTAGAAGAGGAAGAGTGAGGTGGAAGAAAACTGGACAAATGGCAAGATGATAAGCTAAAATGACCTGAAGTTGCTGGCCTTCCAGGTGGAGGAAGGAGACATAAAGAGTGTGGGTGGCCTAAGTGATTCTCTAACAGCCACCACTGGCACACAATCTCTGACACCTGATGTCAATTTGGTGAGACCAACAGCCTCTAAACCACAGGCGCCATCTGCGCACTACCTTCCACAAAACAGGAGAGGAGGAGGCATTTCCCAAATGACTGCTTGGTGCCAGTATTACTCTGCACGGCAGGCAAAGGTCCTGTAAAGAAAGAAAGTTACAAGGAATGTATCTATAAGTTAGACACAAAAATCAGCAAAGTATCAGAAAACTCACTCAACTACATGTACACATAATTACAAAACATGGACCAGTAATATTTGTTCCAGATATTTAAGATTTTAAAAAAAATAAAATAGTTCCATATATTTTTATTTTTGTTATTTTTATTTTATTTTTTATCACAGAATTTTTTATTATTGTTTAAAGTATTACATAAGTCTCCTTTTCCCCCCAATTGACTTTCCCCAGCCTCCCCAATCCCTTGGCACATGCCCTCACCCCCCTCCCAGTGTCTTGCGTCCATTGGTTATGCTTATATGTAAACATACAAGTCCTTTGGGTGATCTCTTTCCTCCCCTTCCTAATCCTCCCCAGCCTCTCCCTGCTAGTAGTTTAACATTCTGTTCAGTGCTTATTTGCCTCTGTATCTATTTTTTATTCATTAGTTTATAATGTTTTTTATTATCCATAAATGAGGGAGGTCATGTGGTATTTTTCTTTCACTGACTGGCTTATTTCACTTAGCATAATGCTCTCCAGGTTCATCCATACTGTTGCAAATGGTAAGAATTTCTTCTTTTTTATAGCAGCACACTATTCCATTGTGGATGTACATAGTTTTCTAATCCATTCATCTGCTGATGGGCTTTTAGGCTGTTTCGAAGTCTTAGCTATTGTAAATTGTGCTGCTATGAACATAGGGGTGCATATATCCTTTCTGATTGGTGTTTCTGTTTTCTTGGGATATATTCCTAGAAGTTGTACTACTGGGTCAAATGGCAGTTCCATTTTCACTTTTTTAAGGAAACTCCATACTGTTTTTCACAGTGGCTGCACCAGTCTGCATTCCCACCAGCAGTGAAGGAGGGTTCCTTTTCCTCCACATCCTCTCTAGCACCTGTCATTTGTTGATTTGTTGATGATAGCCATTCTGACAGGTGTGAGGCGGTACCTCATTGTTGTTTTGATTTGAATCTCTCAGATAATTAGTGACTTTGAGCATGTTTTTATGTCTCCTGAGTTACTGAACGTCCTCTTTTGAATAGTGTCTATCTAGGTCCTATGCCCATTTTTGGATAGGGTTATCTTCCTTTTGTTAAGTTGTATGAGTTCCATATAAATGTTGGAGATTAAACTCTTTTTTTGTTTTTGGAGATTAAACTCTTAAAGGAGATAACATTGGCAAATACGTTCTCCCATGCAGTGGGCTTTCTTGTTTTGCTGATGGTTTCTTTTGCTGTGCAGAAGCTTTTTATTTTGATGTTGTCCCATTTGTTTATTTTTTCTTAGTTTCCATTGCTCTAAGAGGTGTATTGTTAAACATATTGCTAAGAAAAATGTCTGCTATTTTTCTGCCTATGGCTTCTTTGCAGATTTTCATGGTTTCTCATCTTATGTTTAAATCCTTTATCCATTTTGAGTTTATTTTTGTGTATGGTGTAAGTTGGTATTCTAGTTTCATTTTTTGCAAGTATCTGTCCAGTTTTTCCAACACCATTTATTGAAGAAACTGTCTTGACTCCATTGTATGGTCTTGCCTCCATTGTCAAATATTGAGAATAATGGCTTATGTTGATTTCTGGGGTCTCTGTTCTGTTCCACTGATCTATATGTCTGTTCTTGTGCCAGTACTAGGGAGTTTTGAGGACAATGGCTTTGTAGTATAGCTTGATATCTGGTATGGTGATCCCTCCAACATTGTTCTTTCTCAGGATTTCTGCAGCTATTTGGGGTCTTTTTTTATTCCAGATGAATTTTTTAAGAGTTTGTTCTAGATTTTCGAAGTATGCCATTGGTATTTTAATGTGGATTGCACTGAATTTATAGATTGCTTTGGGTGGTATAGACATTTTAAAGATTTTGATTCTACCAATCCACAAACACAGTATATTCTTCCATTTGTTCATGTCTTTCTCTATCTCTTTTCTCAGCGTTCTGAAACTTTCTGAGAACAAATCCTTTATCCCCTTGATTAAGTTTATTCCTAGGTATCTTAATTTTGTTTTATTGCATTGGTAAATGGGATTTTTTTTTTAATTTATCTTTCTGTGAGTTCATTATTGGGGTATAGAAAAGCCATAGACTTCTGGGTGTTAATTTTGTATCCTGCTACATTGCCAAATTCACTTAAGTCTATTAGGTTTTTTTTATGGAATTTTTGGAGTATTCTATGTACTTTTGCTGTGCAGAAGCTTTTTATTTTGATGTTGTCCCATTTGTTTATTTTTTCTTAGATTCCATTTCTCTAAGAGGTGTATTGTTAAATACACCTAAATGTATTTAAATATCATGCTATCTGCAAATAAGGACAATTTTACTTCTTTTCCAATTTGGATGCCTATTATTTCTTCTTTTTTCTCTTATCGTAATCACTAGTACTTCTAGTACTATGTTGAACAGGAGTGGTGAGAAAAAGCATCTCTGTGTTTTTACTGTTCTTAATGGAAATGGTTTCAGTTTTTGCCCTTTGAGTACAATGTTGGCTGTATGGCTTTTATTATGTTTAGGTACGATCCTTCTATTCCCACCTTGCTGAGGGTTTTTATCAAGAAAGGGTTTTGGATTTTGTCAAATGCTTTTTCTGCATCAATGAATATGACTTTATGTTTTTTATCGCTCAGTTTGTTTATATGGTGTATCACATTTATTGATTTGCAGATATTGTATCATCCTAATATCCCCAGAATAAATCCCACCTGGTCATGGTATATGATCTTTCTAATGTAATTTTGGATTTGATTTACTAGAATTTTGTTAAGGATTTTGGTGTCTATGTTCATGAGGTATATTGGCCTGTAATTCTCTTTCCTTGTATTGTCTTTGTCTGGTTTTGGAATTAAGGAAGTGCTGGCTTTGTAGAAAGAGCTTGGAATTTCTCCTTCCTCTTGAATTTTTTGGAATAGTCTGAGGAAGATAGGTTTTAGTTCTTCTTTGAATATTTTATAAAACTCCCCTGTGAAACCATCTGGTCAAGGATTTTTGTTTGTTGGAAATTTTTTTGTTTTGTTTTGTTTTGCTTTACTTTTAATTACTGCTTCAATTTCCTCCAGAGTTATCAGCCTATTCAGATTTTTTTTTATTCCTTCTGGTTGAGTTTTGGAAGGTTGTATATTTTTTAGGAAGATGTCCATTTCTTCTATGTTGACCAGTTTGTTGGAATAGAGTTGCTCATAGTATTTTTTTTATTTTTATGTTTCTTTGTATGTGGTGCCTGTTGTTATTTCACCTCTTTCATTTCTGATTTTGTTTATTTGGGTCCTCTCTCTTTGCTTCTTGGTGAACCTGGCTAGAAGTTCATCAATATTATTTATCCTTTCAAAGAATCAGCTCTTGGTTCTATTGATCTTTTGGTCTCTGTGTATTTATTTCTGCTCTGATCTTTATTATTTCCTTCCTTGTGCTCACTCTGGGCTTTTCTTGTTGTTCTCTTTCTAATTCTTCAAGTTGCAGAGTTAGATGGTTTATTATCAGTTTTTCTTGTTTTTTGTTTGTTTATTTATTTGTTTCTGTTTGCTTGTTTTTGTTTGTTTGTTTGTTTGTTTTTTGCTTTATTTTGTTTTTTAGGTAGGCCTGTAATGCTATGAACTTCCCTCTCAGGACTGCTTTCATTGTGTCCCAAAGATGTTGGATTGTTGGGTTTTCATTGTCATTTGTTTCTAGGATGTGTTTTATTTCTTCTTTGATCTCAATTGTAAATCACTCATTGTTTAATAGTATGCTATTCAGCCTCCAAGTGTTTTAATTTTTGTGATTGTGTTTACTGTAGTTGATTTCTAATTTTATGCCATTGTGATCTGAGAAAATGTTAGATATGATTTCAATCCTCTTGAATTTGGAGAGACTTTGCCTGTGACCCAACATGTGGTCTGTCTTTGAAATGCCCCATGTGTAATTGAGATGAATGTATATTCTCTAGTTTTGGGGTGGAATGTTCTAAAGATGTTGATTAAGTCCATCTGATCTAGTGAGACATTGACAATTGATGTTTCTTTGCTAACTTTTTGTCTAGAGGATTTGTCCAGTGATGCTAATGGGTATTAAAATCTCCTACTATGATTGTATTTCTGTCAATCTCCAATCTCACCCCTGATAGTTTCCAGAAGTTTTTTGTATCTTGTTGTGGTTTTTTTTTTTTTTAATGTATTTGGGTGCTTCTGATTGGATACATAAATGTTTACCAGAATTATATCCTCTTTTTGTATCATTTCCTTTAGATTTATGAAGTAGCCTTTCTTGTCTCTTGTTATGGCCTTCATTTGAGGTCTATTTTGTCAGATATAAGTATTGCTACCTTAACTTTTCTTCATTTCCATTTGCCTGATAGATATAGATATTTTTTCCATCCCTTCACTTTCAGGCTGTGTAAATCCCTTGTTCTGAGGTAGGTCTCCTAAAGACAACATATACAGTGAGTGGCCCATTATTATGATCTCTGAACATATAATAATCTGGCCACTCAATGTATATCCTATATAATAAAAGGTTAATATGCAAATTATCCGCTTGACCAGGAGTTCAACCAGCAGGCAGGCTGACCAATTGCCCTGTTTCCTCCTTCTGGCTATGCTGGTGTGATCCTACCCATGCATGAATTCATGCACCACACACACAGTAAGTGACCAGATTATTATGCATTAAAATATCATAATAATCTGGTCACTCACTGTATATGGGTCATGTTTTCTTATCTATTCATTCCCTCCATGTCTTTTGATTGGAGCATTTAATTAACTTACGTTTAATGTTGTTCTTGATAGGTACTTGTTTGTAGCCATTTATATACCTGTGATCCTTCCTCCCTTTCTATTTCTTCTTTTTACAGCATTCCCTTTAGCATTTCTTGCATTGCTGGATTGGTAGGAATTCACTTCCTTAGCCTTTTTTTGTCTGTGAAGCTCCTGATTTTCCCTTCAATTTTGATTGATAGTCTTGCTGGATAGAGTATTCTTGGATTCATTCCTTTACTTTGCATCACTTTGTATAATGCCTTCCATTCCCTTCTAGCTTGATGTATTTCTGTTGAGAAATAATTTTGTAATCTGATGGGGGATCCTTTGTAGGTAACTCTCTGTCTCTATCTTGCAGCCTTTAAGATTATATCTTTGTAGTTAACATTTCCCATTGTAATTATGATGTGTCTTGGTGTGGGTCTTTTGGGATTTATCTTTCTTGGGACTCTCTGTACTTGTGTAACTTTTTTCTTTCTCATATCTGGGACGTTTTCTGTTATTAATTCTTCAAGTAGATTTTCTAATTTTTGCTGCTCTTCTTGTTCTTCAGGAAGCCCTATTATACATATGTTACTTCATTTTGCATTGTCCCAAAGCTCTCTTAGGCTCTCCTCCTGTTTTTATTTTTACTTATCTCCAGTTGCTGTTCATATCGAGCTTGTTTCTGTACCTTATCTTCTAATTCACTAATTCAATCTTCTGCTTCTTCTAGTCTACTTGAAACCTTCCATGGTGTTTTTTTATTATAGCTATATAACTTTTGATTTCTTCCTGATTTTTGCATAGGTTGTTGATTTTCTCATCCATCTGGTGTATAAACTGCATGACCATTACTCAGAATTCTTTTTCTGTCATGTTGCATGCCTCAATTTCACTTATTTTCTTTCTTGGTGATTCATCCTTTTCTTTTCTCTGGCAATTGTTTCATTGTCTCCCCATTCTAACTATCACCAGAAAGTTCAAATGTCAAGTTTCATGGGCCTGGGCCATGTGCAGTGGGAGCTTCACACCCCCCAAGTGTCACTGAAGAGCTCTGACACCAAGACGTGTTGCTGCTGTGGGTTGGCAGGAGCCACACTGTCCCAGGATCAGAGTCACCAGTGCTTAGTGTGTACTTAGAATATGTGCATCCTCATGTGTGCACCTAGAATCAGGGACCCCACCTGCACCATGATGACACAGAGACCCCCCTTGTGTGTGCTGATGATTAGAGTCCTCTAGTACATGTCAGGAGTCAGAGACCCCTTGTGCCCATGTCGAGAATCAAGTATCATATAGTCTCTATTGCTTGGTGCAGCCTCATGCTGAGAATCAGGGTCCCTGTGTGTACAATAGCCAAGAATTGGAGTCACTGGTTTTTAGTGTAAATGCACTGGGAATCACAGATCCCAAGCGCGTGCAGTGGGAAACAGAATCCAGTCATTGGAGCTCAGTGCTGACTCTCATACAAAAAAACAGGGTCCCTGCACAGTCACCCCGTGTCAGCAGGAGGTCCATCCCTGCCCTACAGAAAATAGCCTTCTGTGTGCGCTTGCCCTGAATCAAAGTCAAGCGGCACTGCTGCCCTGTGTGGGCATGGTGTCTGTTCTCAGTAAACAAACTCCCCAAGTTCATGCACCCAGGCTCAAATTCAGTGCAGCCACCCTGTGTGGGTGTGGGGTCTGGTTGTTGGAAACACACTTCCCATGTCCCCCACCCAGGCTCAACTTTAGGTAGAGCCGCCACTGTTGTGTGTGGGCAAGAGACCTGTTTGCATAGAGAGGGTTTGGCAGTTCCTATGCCACTGCCACAGGCTGGTGGGGAGGGGATTGGCTCTGTGACAATATGCCGCCAGGGTCCTGGGGTCTTGGTGTCGATGGGTCTGCAGCTGTGATCACAGGTCTTGTACCTGAGTGGCTGTAGAGCCCCAGTTTGGATAGTGGTGAGACTAGGATCCTAATCTCAAGAAGTTCTATTCTTCAAGATAGCATAGTATCTGTCTCTATATATATTGTAATATAAAAAAGTAATCCACCATATTGAGAGGCTAAGGATAAAATATCACATAATCATATCAATAAAGATGTGAGAGCCATATAAATTATATTAAATTTCAATACCTATTACTTATTTAACAAAAAAATATTTCAGTAATTTATAAGTAGAAGGGAAACTCCTTTAACTTGACAAAGATCATGTACCATTTCAAAACAACAAAATTTAATGGGTATCATACAAAATATAACCAGTGTCATGTTAAAGGTAAAAAAAAACTGGATGTTTTCTCTCATCGACGTTTCTAGCTCTCTATCCCTCTCTCCTCCTCTCTGAAAAAATCAATAAAATATATTAAAAAAAAAAACTGGATGTTTTCTCTATCAGATTGTGAACAAGTGTAGAATGTCTACTTTTACTAATATTATTGAACAGAGTATTAGAAATTCTACTCATTTCAGTAAGACAAGAAAAAGAAATGAAAGCCATGCATATCAGGAAAAAGGGATAAAACTGTGTTGAAGGAATATTCCAAGTATTCTACAAAATAATATAAATAAAAGCCTTAAATCTGATAAATGACACCAGCAAGTTCACTGGGTACATGCTCAATGTGTAAGAAGCACTCACATTTCTATGAACAACGAACATGTAGACATCAATGTTAAAAATATAAAACTATTTGCAGTAACTTCAAAGTAAATGAAATCCATATATATATATATATATATATATATATATATATAATTTATATTTCAATAATATCCATGAGAATAAAGTTAATGAAGACATAAACAAATGTATATAAGTTACTCACAGACTGGAAGACTCACTATGGTAGAGATATCAATATTTCTCAGTTTAATCTATAGAATTAAGACAATTTCTATCAAAACCCCAATAAGAATTTTTGTAGACATAGCACACATATCATAAAATTTATATTGAAAGGTGAATAAAAATAATAAAGTGGAAAGAATCATTCTACTCAATATGAAGACCTATGGTATTAGTATAAAGGACAGACACAACAGAGTAGAGAATATAGTAGTTTAATGCTCTACTCATTTTGAAAAATGAACAAAAATTCAGTGAAGGATGGATTATTTTTTCACAAAAGATAGTGGGCAATTAAAAATTCATAGGCAAAACATGAACCTCAATCTAAACCTCATATCAGATTAAAGATTAAATCAAAATAGATTATCAATGTGAACATAAAACTATAACATTTCATAAAAGTAATTTTAAATTAAAAGTAAGAAAAAATATTTGAAATATAGAGTTAACCACAACTTACACTAAAAGTGTAATCCATAAAAGAAACAACTAAAAAGTTAAACCTTATCACAATTTAAAATTTTGCTCTGCTAAAGTCCATGTAAAGAAGATAAAAGGACAAACTATAAATTGGGAAAATATATTTATAAGCTATGTATGCCTAAAAGAATTAGTACTTAAAATACACACACACACACACACACACACACAAAAAAAAACAAAAAAAAAAAAAAAAAAAACACACAAACAAACAAACAAAAGAACTCTAATAAGTCAACAGTAAACTAAATAGAAACCCAATTAGAAAATGGACAACCCTAACCAGTTTGGCTCAGTGGATAGAGCGTTGGCCTGCGGACTGAAGGGTCCAAGGTTCGATTCCGGTGAAGGGCATGTACCTTGGTTGCGGGCACATCCCCAGTAGGGAGTGTGCAAGAGGTAGCTGGTCGATGTTTCTCTATCATCAATGTTTCTAACTCTCTCTCCCTCTCCCTTCCTCTCTGTAAAAAAAAAAATAAAATCAATATATATATATATATATAGATAGATAGATAGATAGATAGATAGATTTTTTTTTAAGAATATATTTTATTGATTTTTTACAGAGAGGAAGGGAGAGGGATAGAGAGCTAGAAACGTCGATGAGATAGAAACATCGACCAGCTGCTTCTTGCACACCCCCTACTGGGGATGTGCCCGCAACCAATATACATGCCCTTGACGGGAATCGAACCTGGGACCTTTCAGTCCACAGACGGACGCCCTACCACTGACCCAAACCGGTTTCAGCTTGATTTTTTTTTTTTAATGGGCAAATGATATCCACAGCTATATCATTCAAGAGGATGTACATGCCCAAGATGGTTTTGCATAATAGTTAGAGTGTTGGCTCAAGGACTGAGGGTACACGGGTTTGATTCTGGTCAAGAGCATATACCTCAGTTGCAAGCTCCATCCATGGCCCTGGTCAGTGTGCATGAGAAGGCAACCAATCATGTCTCTCATATTGATGTTTCTCTCTCTGTCTCTCCCCCTTTTTTCCACTTCCTCTAAAGATCAATGGGAAAAAATAGCTTCTTGTGAGGATTAACAAAAAAAAGGAGGATGTACACAGGCAAATAATCGCACGAAGAGATACTCAGAACTATTAGAGATCAGTTATATGGAAATGAAAATTCCAGTGAGATATTTAGTGCACATGTAACAGAATGGCTAAAATGAAAAACAGTGGCAATACTCCAGTGCCTGTTTCCACGGGTGAAGAACTTTAAAGTCATCCTTAAAATAAGAAAAAAAAAGCTGAAGAAACTGAAAATAATTACTGTTTTGAAATATAGCAAAGAACACTGCCATTCCCAGATAGGAAAGATGCGAGGCCACAGAGACTCACAGGTGAGCAGGAGCACCAGCTGCTGATTTTAGCAACTACCAGTACCCATAACGAGTCATTAGTGAACTGAGGAGGCTGAGTGTGGACTACCTTCAAAGTCAAAGTATCTTGGGTTCTAGTTCTAGGAAGCCCTCCACATCTTTATGAGTTTTACCAGGGGGAGAACATAACAGGTTGTCATGGGAAAGATGGAAGAGAAGTCCCCTTGTGATTCTACAAGGAGAGAGCAACCATTTTGAAATACATCCAGTGGCAAAGTAATTATTTTGAAAAATTCCCAAAGCATTATGTTTTTCAAAACATAGCCTGCTTTCAATGAAAACTATCAGAGCCGTATTGTCCCAAAGGTCCCTTAAGCTATCCTCCTTTTTAAAAATTCTTCTTTTCTTGTTGCTGCTCTGATTGGGTGTTTTCTGCAACCCTGTCTTGTAAATCACTGATTGGATTCTATGCTTCATCTAACCTCTGTTTGTTGCTTCTAGGGAATTCTTCATTTCAGATTAACTGGAACCTCAGTTCTTAAATTGAATTCATTCTAGAGGGCTGTTCAAGAAATTATTTGTTTAAAAAAATATTTTTTTCCCATTAGAAATAATGTAAAATGGATTAATTTGTTCCAGATCCCAAAATGATTCCCTATTTCAATCTATAAACAAAGACTTCTTTTCTTAAATTTGTCAAACAACCGCTGCTAGCCTTAAAGGAATCACGTTCAGCACTAGTGCTAGGATTGCCTTTCAGGAAGTCACTATGCGGCATCTTTGCTTTTTCACATATCACTGCCTCAGAATGCCATCACCACCAACTGCTTTTCTTTTACCCAAATCAGCAACAGTTCTTCTACCTCTTCCATTGCCTGTGATCACTGTTTCTTTCACCCCCTTTAACAACATTAGCATTCTGATGGCCTCTTGAGGTTTTAAGATTGTGCCAAATGTTCATTTTGCCAGCAAAAAAAGCATAAACAAACACAAACACAAAAATACACACAGCACCATTTCCTGTGCATATATATGCAAGAATGAGTGGCTAACTGACTCACACTCTCTCATTTGTTTGTGGCCTGAGAGATATTTTTTGCCATGCTGATGCATCAGCATAAAAAGTTTTTCAGGTCAAGTATTGAAATTTTGTTCAAAGACAGATATTTTTTCTGTGAATAGCTTGGTCAAGAACCAAGGTGAAGTGAGGTGTGACTGTATTTATTCTTCTTTTCTTACTGGCTATTTTTAATGGTGTTTTTATATCTCTTTTTGTGCTAAGTATTTATTTAAGTTCTCACTGATTTTTTTCCATCCTTCCTCCAATTTCCTAAAACATCCTTATAACCATTGAGTGAACTCTATATCTTAGATTACTTACCTCCTTCTTCATTTAGCTCTTTTTCTGGAGATTTCTCCTGTTCTTTCATTTGGGGCCTGTTTCTTTGTTTCCCCATTTTGGCTGCCTCTTTGCATTTGTTCCTGTGTATTAGGGAGATCTGCTGTCTCCCAGTCTTGGTAGCGTGACCTTGTGTAGGAGGTGTCCTGTGGGACCCAGTAGCACTGTCTCATTGATCTCCTGAGCTGGATGCTCCAGGAATGCCCCTGTGTGGGCTATGCGAGCCCTCCAATTTTAATAGAGACTTGATTATTGTTGGCCAGTGAGGTCAACCTGCAGGCTGGCTGACTGTGAGGATAGACCCCAATACAGTGTGTGAGCTGCTCTGTGGGTGCTGATCATAGGAAGCAGAATTTGCCTCGGCAGGGTCTAAATCCTGCCAAGCTCTCTCTTTGAAGCTGGCTGGGTCCTGCTCTGAGGTTTTCTGAAACTGTCTGCTGAGTGTTTTGGTTCTGAGGATCTTGGGAGGAACTCTGGTGTAGGTCAATGTCAGACCCTGACTCTTACTGGATCTGGCCAACCTGTTCGTAGCCACAAAGTGATCCACAGCTTGTGACGGTCTCCACTGAGACTATGTGTGCATGGGAAGGGCCAAGCTCTTCACCAAATCTGGTTCCTACCAACACTGCGCCCAAGGGCAGGTCAGCAAAAGTCCCAGGGCATCCCGAGATTTGCCTTTACCTGCCTCCAAGTGCTTCAGCCTGCTGTCGGCCTTTTAGGCTCAATCTTTTAAAAATCTTCCAGCACAGCCTATACAGCTCAGTGGTTGAACATCAACCTATGAACCAAGAGGTCATGGTTCAATTCCCCAATCAGGGCACATGCTCAGGTTGCAGGCTTGATCCCCAGTGTGGGCATTCAGGAGGCAGCCAATCAATGATTCTCTCTTATCATTGATGTTTCTATCTCTCTCCCTCTCCCTTTCTCTCTGAAATTAATATATATATATATATATATATATATATATATATATATATATATATATATATATATAAAATAAAGTAAAAATAAATAAAAAATCTTCCAGCGATACTTGAGTTGCATCTGTTAGGTTCTCAGTAAGTAACCAGGTAGGAGTAAGTGATGATGTTCACCAGATTAATACACATTCAAACTTGATGTCAGCACTGGTTCTCAGGCCACTTAGAAAAAGTCCCAGAGTGCTCAAATGCTATCTGTCATCTGCCACATGCCTGGAAAACTTTGTGATGGGGACAATCAGAGAGAAGGCAGCAGAGATTTTAAGGCCCCAATAGACCAATATTTGGCTGTGTGAAGAGAGAGCTTTGTACCAGTCAGACATGCATGAGAAAAATGATCCCAGTCCTAAAGCCACACAACTCAGTCTGTCCTGGATTTTGTCTAGACTTTCTAGGGACGCTGAACTCATCAAGGCAGGAATGTCAGACCTGAAAAGGGTGGGACCACCGGAAATTTTGAGGGTGGGCAAGTGTTGCCCTGCCTATAGAGAGAGGGCTCGGTTCCTTATCTGGACCTGGGGGAATTCCCTGAACCACAGGCAGAGAGCACCGAGTGCACATGCAGATGGTTAGGGTGATGCAGCCAAGAAGGGGGTTTTATCTGCTCTTGACTTGCCTTCTCACTATAAGACAAAAATAATAATTACTGTTCCATAGAATTATTATTTGTATAAAATAAAATAGCACATGAAAAATGCATGACACATATTAGAAAGTCAACAAAGCAGGTAAAGATTCCTGCCTTGAAGAAATTCTTTGCTACATTCTCCTAGTGCCAAATTCAAGTGCCAACCAGAGAGAAATCCAGGCCCCACTCCTGGCTTGTTGTGATGGAATGCTACTCATGTGAATAAAATTAAAGCATCGGCGATGATGGAAACGCAGCATCACCACAAGTCTTGAATGTAATGTTAGAAGACAGCCTGCTTTGAAGTACTGGTCTCTTATCATGGGACAAACTCTACCTTTCTCAGATATACTTTGCTGAGTTACTTATGTCCCAGATATTCTCTAGGATTTACTGCTATGAAAAAAATCTCTTTATAGTGGTTTTCCCTTATTGTATTAGTGGCTTTGTTCTGCTTATCACCTTGCCAAAAACTCTGAAACAACATTGTTGCTTTTCAATTTCTTGCTAAATTATTAGAGCCCTAATTGATATTCATAAAACAGTACACAGTTTATTGAGATAAGGCTCTTTGATAGAAATTGATGGTTAATACTATTGGTAATGTATTATTTCTGGTCAATGTCATTACCAAGAACTTGAGAGATACAGATTATATCTATGTATTGCATTTTTAATTGGGGAAGTGTTGCTGGTGTGCGCAATAGGTCCTTTTGTGGTGATGTTGGAAAAGAATTCCAAATGTACATGTGTAGATAAGTTTAAACATGATAGTAAGATCTTATTTACATTAAGAGGAATAAATACACCCTCAGGGACCTTCGGGTGGGTCAGCTCTAGAAGCACTGCCACCTATCTACTTATTTTAAGTAAAGGACAAAGTATCATTCAAATGATCCAACCCAAATTCTTGACTTTCCCAGGCCTACATTGGACTTCTTCCCAGCAAATGCTATGGGGGTTTCAGGTCCTCTCTCCAAACTGACTCCCTTTCCCCTGTTCCCAGGCTGGGGCCTGCCCCTCTGGCTCCTCACCCTGACTCCCACGACGGGTCCAGAAGCTCCATTACAGCACCCAGTTCCTCCTGAGCATGTGCCCAGCTCAGGCTTTTCCTCCCCCTCCTGTACCAGGCTGTCAGCACTCCTGGGGGATTAAGTCCTCCCAGGGACAGCCTCCCTAGAGTATGTTGATGGGTCTGTTTACCAGCAAAGTAGGTGGACATTCTGCTCTGTTACTCGTTTCTGCTTCCCAGCTTATGAAAACTATTTAATTCCTTTTTGCTGTATTTCTTATATTAATAACTAGCTGTCTATGCTGACAAAAGGAATAGGGATGCATCACACAATTGAAACTGACAGCAAATTATAACAGATTAGCTATATTAGATTTTAGCTCTCATCCTATATAATAAAAGGCTAACATGCAAATCGACCAAACAGCAGAACAACTGGTCACTATGATGTACACTGACCACCAGGGGGTAGATGCTCAATGCAGGAGCTGACCCCTGGTGGTCAGTGTGCTCCCACAGGGGGAGTGCTGCTCAGCCAGAAGCAGGGCTCATGGCTGGTGAGCACAACAGTGGTGGCAGGAGCCTCTCCCACTTCCACAGTAGCGCTAAGGATATCAGACTGCCAGCTTAGACCCTCTCTCCATCAGTTAGACTTCTCCTGTGAGCTCCCAGACTGTGAGAAGGTGAAGGCCTCGAGTGCACAAATATCATGCACCAGGCATCTAGTTTACAATGTTTAAATTAGCCTTCCTTAAGAGTCCTAGCTGCACTGCTGCATAGTGTGTCCTGAGCCTGCAGGCCTGCCTGGAGGGCAAGTTTTGGGAGGTGTACTCTGCTCACAGTGGCAGAAGGATGTGGCCTAGGAAGAACAAAATGTAGAGCAGTGTTTCTTTCCTTCTGTTCTTGGGATAACATCGCGGACTCTCTGTCTCAGGATGTCTCACAGACCTCTTTCTCTTCCAGACCATTTGGCCATTGCATTGCAGCCCAGACAGGATGCCGCCAGGCTCTGATGAAGTAGATTACTGAGGCTTCAAGAGAACTGACTAACCCATGACCCACAACTCCTTACTTATGATAACTCATGACTTTTATTTTTTTAAAATAAAAGCTCTTGTTTATAAGTCATTGAGAAGTGGGCTTTTGAGCATTAGTTGCCCGTTCTCCTGAATAGTGTGAGAATAAACAAGTCATCTTCTCTGTCAAAGAACTGTTTAGACAGCTGCCATGTTAGCCATGTGACTTGCAGCTCCCATGAGGGCTGGCATCCTGAAATGGAAAAGGCCAGCCCTCCCCTTTGAACTAGCCAATCATGAGACTGTGTACCTGAGCTCCAATCAGGAGTTAGGGACAGGTCAAGTGCCTTAGGATTAAAAAGCCAAGCATACCACCTGCTTGGTGCCCGTGCTCCCAGACCATGTGCCCACACCCTCCTGCAAGAGGAAAGATGTTTGCCTGCTGCCTGGCTCCCCACTGTGCTCTGTGTTCCACCAGGACTGTGGACTTGGGAGCTTGCCTTAGTTCCTACAAGTGTGCCATCTGTAAGAAGATAGCAAACCTGTTTCCACCCTTCACAGCATCACTGCTCACCTGGGTGGGTACTGGGTGGGTCTTTTGACTAGCTGGGTTTCAAAATATTGTTTTTAAATTAGAATAGACTTTAAAGTTGATAATCAGAATAGTAGTGTTTTCCACTAAGAAGAATTGTTAAAATAAAAAATATATGTCTATATATATTTAATGTATGTGTAAGAAAAGAGGAAGTAAAGGTTTCTGGGTATCCCCCGTACATGATTGATTGGTACCATTGTAGTAATCTGGTTATTTATCAGGAAAGGAGAGAAGGGAAGACTAGATAATATAGGCTTTCCTAACTTAACACCCTCCAAGTCTGTTCCCTGCTGACCCATAGGGGAAGGGACTGGACAGAAGCAGTTTAGACACATGCCCAGTAAGGGCTGAGTGTGTGGGAAGGTGCTTACCTGTCTGTCAATCACACCTGGAAGCCAGTAATTGGCCAGAATTGGCATGGCTGTTACAAGGGCACAAAACCTGGATATTTAAATCTTGGACAAAAAGGGGTGTTTCCTCTCCTGCTCGCCTGCCCTCCTGTGACACCTGTTGCAGGGCTCACGCTCCCTTGTGCCCACATAACTCCTGACCACGTGGGACTCCCACAATGGACTAATGGACTTTAATTATCTTGGACACTGAACCACCCGCTGCAACATGGAACAGAAGCTCTGGACTCTGGCCCTGTGTGTGGCTCTGCTGGAGCCCCAGCTGCCCCGCTTTCCGGACTAGTTTAAGGTGCAGGGACTGTATGACCTGAAGAATGTAACTCCACACAAATAAAGCCTTTTCCACATCTCTTTCTCCCACAGGGCCCAATGCCCTGCTCCAGGAGCAGCAGAGCCCACTCGTGCATCCTCCCTGTTGTCATGACCTTTCTGCTTTTATAAATTCAGACAAAATCATTCTATGTATATCTGTACCATATTTGACTCACTTAGTGACAACTTGTACATTCTCCCCATCTTATTAAACTTTTTCTACAATATTCCTCTCAGTGACTACACAGTATTTGTTATGTGGAATACTTAAACACCTAGATTGCTACAAAAATGTTCACCACAATGCAGATCATCATAATTTATTTCTAGAAGTATTTCTTGTAATTCTAGAAAGTATCCTCTTAAAGTGTGCCTGATTGCACTTCCTTGGGGGAGGACACCTCTGTTATAGGATTTGTGGTCAGAGCTGACAGAATCAATGATAAGCAGTTCTTTATGGGCAGGAGTTTAGGATCTGGAACACCTACAACATTTTCCCAGCCCACAGAGCATTCTTCAATGTCATCCTGCTAGCGTTTCATCATTTGGGTACTGTACGTGGTGAAAGATGAGACAGAGGCCGAAAACCAGGACACAGGCTTTATTAGAGGAGAAGGACCCTGCTGGGCTGCCTTCCAGAGAGGAAAGAGCACACAACAGGGTGAACACGCCTTCTGAGGGGAGGAATGGGAAGGGATGGGGCTCAGGGCACTTGGCACACACTGATTGGTGGTTCATATGAGGCACATGATTAGGCACTTAGGGACTTAGGAATTGGGGCTTAGGGTGTCTGGCAGGTGCTGATTGGTGGTTCAATGTACAGTTCATAGAAGGTGCCTGGTTAGGTGCTCAGGAATGTCCAGGCTGCAGGTGCAGGTTACGTCATACTCGGTCTATCAATTGGAGGAAGGGAAGATCTATTATGTGGCTAGTTAGGTATCAAAACAAAACAAACAAACAAATAAACAAACAAAACAACAGAAGGGAGCCAGTCATCTAATTAAGCCAGATGGGCTAGGAAACTACAGCTTCAGAAAGCCCAGTGGACACCCGCATCCACTGGCAAAGGTACGGGAATCCAAGCAGGCAGGGAAGCCTGGCTTCAGACCTCCTGGGGGAATACAGGCCCCTTCCCCTGGTTAGTGCAGGAGGGGTAAACGGCCAGAGGAATTCCTTTGCTGGGCACATTCACAGTAGAAGCCAGATGAGAAGCAGGATTTTGAGGCACATCCAGTAGGAGCCAAAGTGGGGACCATAAAGGGGAGGAGTCTAGTCTGGAAAAATCTGGAGAAAGGATCGGATAGTGCCGTGGTCAGCAAACTGCGGCTCACAAGCCACATGCGGCTCTTTGGCCCCTTGAGTGTGGCTCTTCCATAGAACACCATGGCCTGGGTGAGTCTATTTTGAAGTGGCATTAGAAGAAATTTAAGTTTAAAAAAATTTGGCTCTCGGAAGAAATTTCCATCCTTGTACTGTTGATATTGGGCTCTGTTGACTCATGAGTTTGCTGACCACTGGAATAGGGGAAGGACAGGGTTCCAGAAGATCCATCCAGGGTAGGGATAAGATGGGGGGGGAGGAGAGGAGACCCACACAAGCCCATGAAGAATTAGAAAAATTGATTGGCTTGAAAGAATGCTTAGCCCTCCCTAGTTTAACAAAGGCCACAGGTGCTCCCTATGTACAGCCCAGTGGCTGGCAGGGAGCATTGATGGGGGAGGGGAACGGAAACCAAGCTGGACTGCTGAAGCTGCAGATGCTGCTGCTGGGTGACTGCCCAGCACCTCTGGGCCCTGCCCCTCCTGGGTTTGGTGAGGTCAGGTGCAAGCCTGCACTCCACAGGCTGAACTTATGGTGGATGACGCTGAGCCCCCAGGACCCAATGAGGTAGTATAGCATCTGGGTCCTTGTGACCTTCCCCTCCAATGAGTCTTCACACTGCCCCCCAATCCTCCTATTCCAATCTCCCTGAAAGGCTTTTGTGCGATTACTGGTAGAATCCTATGTCCAGACCATTCCCACAGACCTGCATTGGGCCAGTCCACATCTGACAACAATCTGTTCTCCTTAAAATCCAAATGCCCTAAAGAGAGTGGCACAAAGCACTGAAACTCACATGAATAACATCTACATGACAATAAGGTTAGGCAAGGAGGACCTGAGGTAGCCAAGTGGGACACCTCTAAGGTGGAAAGGTGCTTTATCGAAATAGGAAAATTGGACAATCAATGAAGGGCAGTTTTATTAAAATCACCCTAAGTAGAATGACTGGCCAGAGCTCATTAGATGGCTTTTCATTTTCTGCATAAGCGGCTTCAGTGCCACCTTCCTCTGGAATTTAGATTTATGTTCATGCTCACATTATTATGGTAATGATACCCCAAAAGCTAGCTAGTTTCCTGTCCTAGGGAGTTTGAAGAATAAAATTCAATTCAACAATTTTAAGCAAAAGCATGGACATTTATTGCCAGAGTATACAAACTCCCCCTCAGGGAGGGTACCCAAAATGGGAAAACCCCACTCCAGTGAGTCTTTTTGTCTAAGGGTTTATAAATGCTGGCAGTTTCTTCTTCTGTTCATGCAATTTTTTAATCGGACCCTTCCCCATGTTATGTCCACCCCCCCACCCGTGTTTTTTGTTGCTGTTGTTGTTTTCTAATTAGCTAATTTCCCCCTTCCCTGCTTAGAATTGGTTTCAAAGTTTCAAAGCTCACCCAGTGCTTCCCCCTCCTCAAGTAAGATAAACAAGCCAGGGGTTTGGAGCTGTCCATGCCCATCACATATGCATTTCTTTCCCTGGACCCTACCCTAACAGTTTTTAAAAAAATCTATAAATCCTTTCAGTAAGGGCTTCACTTTGCTTCTGAATAATTTTAGCAAATGCTTGCAGGAAACATTTTTTAAAAGTTATGTTTTGATTTCCGAGTGAAAATACAATAATTTCCCTCTTCAGAAGAAAAAATACAGCCATTAAACAAGATTTATCTTTGCATAAATTAATTAACTCTGGTTTTGAGTTAGGAAATGCAATAACTCAGCCAGGCCTTTGCTCAAGAGCTGCCCCCCAGTTGTAGGCTGTTAGACATCAGCAGAGCAAGGAGGAAGGGCCAGGCACAGGTCTCCAGGGTGGAAAGCCCAGGTGCCCAGCAAAGGACAGTTGTAGGGTGGGACCTCACCCCCAGTGTGACCTGTCCTCCCCTAGTATACCACTCACCGGTCCTGTGGTTGGACCCTGACCTCTCCTCCCTAGAAACAACATCTAGGCCTCAAGTTGTATGACAGCTCCAGGCCCAGATAAGCAACAAAACCAGCCTCAGTGAAACAGGAATTTTTGGGGTGAAAAAGACAGGTTTTAGGAAATTTTATAAATTCAGAGGACCATGGAGGAAGCACAGGGCTGCAGAGCAGCAGAAGGTATGTTTCCATAGAATAGGGGAGCTGAAAAGCTACAACAGGTATATTTCCATAGCATGAGGGAGCTGGGAACAGCAGGCATACATTTACAAAATAGAGAAGGAAGCCCTTCATCCAGAAGGAAAAGAAGAAAGCCCAAAGGAAATAGAAAAACAATAAGGAAGGAGGGGGAAGAACCTCACATATACCTTGTGAGGTTCAACCTTTGAGCCCAGGAGTCACTGTAGTAACCAATCCAAGGGAATAGTGCCCAATCAGAGGGGGTATCAAGGCACCAGGATCTGCAGCCTTTATAAGCCACCGGGAAAAAGAACTCAGTAGGACACTTTCCCCTTCCCCACGTGGTGGGAGTCTGTTCTGTGGGACTCTTTCCTGTCCCTATGTGGAAGTATGTACTTATTCTTTAATAAATATACCATTTTCTGTCTGTAGATTCATTTTTTGACTCCACGGACAAAGAATCTGGGTTCCATTCCAAAAATTCTGTTTTATCAAGACCAGTTATATGGAATAATGACCCCTGCCCTGGTCTGGGCCAATCAATCAGTGGAGACCACAACCCTGGAAAGGGCTGTGGATGAAAGGAGTCACATGCTGACCTGACAAGCTCAAGGGAAGGCCTGCATGGCGGTCTTTCAAACAAAGACCTAAAGTAACAGCAAAGGATGGTATGAAATTAAACTTTAACTAAAATGAATTATGGTGGGTAATCATGTCCTAGGTGATATCTTCCCTGACAAGGTCAATCTTTACTAAGGTGACCAGACGTCCTGCTTTTGGCAGGACAAATTGTAAAAATCGGGACTGTCCCGCCAAAAGCGGGACGTCTGGTCATCTTAGTTTATACCTGCTCCATTGGTAAGACATTTTTGTCATTTAGTCCTTTTCTTCCTGGTACTAGAGGGAGATACCTCTACAAAGGAGATTTTTGAGAGGTTTATGACGCAGAAGCAAGACACAGAGTCCAGGCGATTAAAAGGGGGATATTTTAATTTGTGCTCCCGGGCGGAGCTCGCTGGTCCCAGGGTGGGCCAGGGAAGTTCGTCCATAAGGGAGCACAGGTACTTCTTTTATACAGCTGTTTGGTGAGGGGAGGGTGGAGGGCATGAGAGGGGTGAATTCCTGCCAAGGCCCAGTTATCTCTGTCACCATCTACCTTGCAGATGCTTGCATTGGCTCTGGGCTTCCCCCCTGACTCAACCTAACAATTTCCCTTTCACGTGTAAGTTTGCCTTATAAAGGGGCACCTTCCCTTTTCAGAGCTTTCTTGTGTTTGCAGTTGCTCAAATATAATTAGTTCAAAGTTCTTATATTAAAAAAAAAAAAGGCACATTCTCTGGAGTGCACATTCTGCTGACCTTCAACAGTTCTCTCCCACCACCACCACCTTTTGGTTTTTCTCCAGAGGACAATGAGTCAAAAAATGGATAATATTTGTGACTTTCTGAAGAATAAGAATGAAATATTTCGTATGAATTACCAAACACAACATAAGATTAAGAAAAGTATATCTAATACAACTGAGGGAAAGTCATTTGTTGAGAGACCAAATGTCCTGGTGAGGAGAATTTTGCTCTGCCAGGTTGGTCAGTAATAACACCCTGAGGATGCGAAGGAATGTCAGTAGCTTTCTAACAATGTTAAGCGAACCTCATTCTGGAGAGGAAAAGTGGTATTATTTCTGGAGAGATTAGGAGGTCCACTTTCCCTGACACTAGTGGTGTTCTTGGGGTGCTGCTAAAATGAACACTTTCCAGCCAGGACCGGTTTGGCTCAGTGGATAGAGCGTCGGCCTGCGGACTGAAAGGTCCCGGGTTCTATTCCGGTTAAGGGCATGTACCTTGGTTGCAGGCACATCCCCAGTGGGGTGTGTGCAAGAGGCAGCTGGTCGGTGTTTCTCTCTCATCGACGTTTCTAACTCTCTGTCCCTCTCAATTCCTCTCTGTGTAAAATCAATAAAATATTTAAATAAATAAATAAATAAATAAATAAATAAATAAATAAATAAAATGAGCACTTTCCAGAGCCCCCATGAGAGAATGAGATGTGGTAAGACACTATTTGCACAGAGTTACATTCCTCACTTTCACATCCCATGAGCCAGTCCTAAAAGAGGAACAGCCCAAAGCAAAGCCAATGTCCAGAGTTTCCATTATAGATGCGGGGGATGTAGTTCTGTTACAGAGTTCCCGAACAATCAAAGGACGCAGGAGAGTTTGGAGATATTAACTTTATTCACCATGCGGTGGGCTTAGAGAAAATGATTTCAAATTCTAAGCAAGGCTACAAGCAGAACTTTCCTTTTTATTAAAGTGCACTTAGTGGTTATCTCGCTGCTGGCCTTGAAAACAACACAGTTCTATCCAATTAAAAAATGCACCTGGCATGGTATTGAGATTATGGGCATATCTAGTCTCTGGCCTTCAAGGTCAGACAGCTAAGTTTATCTTCCTCATTATTGAAGCAGGCTAAAGCATACTAGAAAGCAAACTTTTTTTTTTTTTTTTTAGAATAAGAGCCATCTAAGAAAAACAGCAGCAGAAAATTCCAAACAGCAGTTTTTTACAAAATAGGGGTTCAGCATCAATTATTTAAAATCTATCAGTCCATTGTGTGGAGCCCACATGGCCCTAGGCCACCTGCGCAAATGCAGGGGAATGCTCTCCCTGCACAGGAGTCTCAAGAGGACGAAGGGATCAAAGGCCAAGAGAGCATGCTCCTTTGTCCAGGAGTCTGAAGATTTGGGTTTTGTACCCCTGCAGTGGTCATTGCTATTCTGTCCAATTACCTGGGCATGCATCTAAACTGTCTCTGTCCAGTCCCTTTTCCCATTGATCAGCAGGGAACAGACTTGTAGATTGTTAAGTTAGGAAAACTGTACAAATGGCATAACTGTATTATCTAGTCTTCCTTTATTCCTTTCCTATGAAATAATAACCAGATGACTATAACTATATTAGTGGCCTGGTGCACAAAATTCATGCACATTAAAAGGGAATTAGAGGAAATATTTTAATATTGCTATTTGTCCTATCTCTATAATACCGTGTTCCCCCGAAAATAAGACATCCTCCAAAAATAAGACCTACTTACAGGTTTCCTTCTGAGTGAAATATAAGGCATCCCCCGAAAATAAGGCCCCCTTTGGCTAAACATGAGAGATTTGGTCCACTGATTTTGAAAGAAATGGAGTCACAAAAAATTTACCAGGAAATTCAGGAATTGGATTGTTATGATGATGCTCCAGAAGATGATGACATGATTGTCATTGAATAAATGAGTAAATTCTTGATACTGTAGGATTCACAGTTTGTCTGGTTTGTGTTGACAACTACCGTACTACCGTACTGTATACAGGTAATAAATTTCCTTTATTTTCATTTAAAAATAAATGTGTACGGTATTCTTCTTCATGGAAAAATAAGACATCCCCTGAAAATAAGACCTAGCTCATCTTTGGGAGCAAAAATTAATATATGACACCGTCTTATTTTCAGGGAAATAGGGTAAAAGTATCAGAGATGAAAGAAAATTAGTAGAATGTATATGAAAATCTCCCTACTGTCAGAGTCTGGGATGTGCCATGGGACTCAGAGACAATTCTCGCCCACCAGAGATGCCTCAAAATTGTGCAAGTCCCAGTCCCGGGTATGAGGGTATGAGGGTCAGTTCGCATATTACCTCTTTATTATATGGGATCAGTATGATTTAATATGTGTAAAACTGATTAAACAAAGGCAATTAGACTAAGGTAGTTGTAACATTCTGGTGGTCTACATAAGCAAAAAATAATCTAAACTGTAAATGCCTCAAGATTATGAAATTGAATCCTAAATACACCCAATCACAACCAGCCAACCATGTGTTAAGCTATAGCCAATCAATACTGCCCTTGATTTACTTTGGCCTTTTCTTTATAAAAGTCTTTCCCTAACACCTGTTTGTGGAGTGCTCCTAACCCATTCCAGTTTGATGCTGCCTTATCCAAATCAATTTTTGCTCAAAAAAATCTTCTATTTTTAAATATTTTCTAGTTTATTTTAAACAAAATTTCACTTTGTTCTTACAGCTGCAGAAAGTTAGACAGACATTAGCAGAGCAAGGACATTAGGGCAGGTAAAGGTCACCAGGGCAGAAAGCCCCAAGTGCCTAGCAAGGGGCGAAATTGGCAAATAAGAACCTTGCCTCCAAGGCAACCTTCCCTGCCTTTTCATATTGTTGTTGATATGGATAAGACTCCCTAACTTTGAATATTGCTGGCCATGCTGTTTGAACCTTCTTCTGACCTTTTTCTCCTCTGGCATGATCAAGGAGACCAGCTCTAAGCATTAAGCCCCCAGGACAGTGAGGTTCTGTCCCACATGAAATACATCTAGGCTTCAATTGTGTTTTAGTTCCAGGCCCAGGTAAGCAATGCCATGGCTAACTAACATTTGGGATAGTTGCATTGACTAATGACCCCTCCTTTGGTGCTGACTAATCAATAGAGACCACAAAAGTAAAAAACAATAAACAAGAAACAAAAACACCTGGAAAGCTAAAGAATATTCTACCAGAATCCTTGCCTGAGACCTCCAGATAAAAAGAGGTCTCTCAATGGAGCACACTTTGCCTTTCTCACTGCCTTCCCCAGGCACTTTGCTTTCCTTAACTCTCTTTCTCTTAAGCTCTGAGAGCTCTTCTTTTGCCTCTGAGCCCATTTCTTCTGTGGCTCACTTCTATCTCTGTGACTTTCTAAATAAACTTTATCTTATAGTTTGAATCTTGACTCTAAATTTTTTCTTAGCTTAGAACTCAAGTACCAGGATTGCTGAACTGAGATCCAATGGGAGTCCAGCAGTCTAACACCTGATGCTGTTTTATTATTAACATGACCAAAAACCCAGATCTGCTCCAACCTTTCAAGTCTCTTTGTTACTATGAACTAAAACAGAAATTGTGGGGGTCAAATAGGACAGGTTTAGGAAATTTTAGAAATTAAGGGGACCATGGAGGAAGCACAGGGGTGCAGAGCAACAGAAGAATATTTCCATAGAATAGGGAAGCTGGGAACAGCAGAAGGTCCATATTCACAAAATAAAGGGAAGGAAGCCCCTCATTCAGAGGAAGAAGAAGAAGGCACAAAGGGAATAGGAAAGCAATGAGAAAGGAGCGGGGAAACCTCACACTCCCAGGTGCCATGTGAGGTTTGACCTTTGATCTCAGAGTTAACTATAGTAGCCAGTGAAGAGAATAGTGCCTAATCAGAGGGGACATCAAGGCACAGGGACTTCAGCCTTTTTAAAGCATGGAAAAGGAAGTCGGTGGGACTCTTTCCCCCTCCCCTCTTGGGAGTCCATGCTGTGAGATTCTTTCCCCTTCCCCACATAAGTGCCTCTACTTGTTCTTTAATAAAATCTCCCCTTCAGTCCGTGGATTCATTCTTCAACTCCGATAGGCAAAGAAACCTGGTAACCATCCTGCTCAGTGGAACACTGTATGTTCCAGTGCAAAATTCCATTTCAGAACTACAAATAATTCTGTTTCTAGCCAAGATATTTTTTATAGTGATTGGATAACTTAGTGTGAGGTCCTATCTTAGAGAATTAATGCATTTAAGTTACATTTAAAATATTGGAAAGTGTTTAAGAAATAGTATATATTTTTCGCTGGTTAATTGCTAGTTAAGGTTCTTGATGTGGAACAAGGAGTGCCTATAAATAATCCAATGAATGAGAGGGAGGTATGTTTGTGCAGATATAGATATATATTAACTATTTACTGAAGAAACAACCGATGATGAACCATATAGAATTTACCTTGATGAATTTATTACAGTTAGAGTTATTTATGGCATATTGTTATATTATTCCTTATATTCTTCTTACATAAGGTTGCTACCTATCTAATTATGTTGTGAGCTTTCTGAAGCCTGGATTCTTGCTATGCTTTGCATACTTCATATTTCTTAGCACATAGTAGACACTTAATACCATTAAAAAGAGTTTGAGAACTTGACCCTTTGGTCTGGCCTCACATACATTGTCATATTCTTCTTGAAGTTTTTCTTCTATTTGGTTGGGTCATAAGAAATGCCTTACTACTGCTCACATGAGGATTTTTATGTGAAATTTAGTCATATGGAACATTTAAAAGAAAATTAGTTCTTTTGCCCTTACAAAATGAGTTCATATTTAACTTCTGTGCTGTAGATAGAAATTTAGTTTTATGAACCAATTAAAGGAGAAAATGCATGGTGAGCTTTTTGCAGCACTTAAATATTGATATATGATTTTCTTTCCCAAGGCAAAGCAGAGGAAGCCATAGCAATACAACTTTAAATGTAAGTGAAGCTCTTGTCTGAAAACTTTTTACTATATAACTTGACTCAATTGACTTGATGGCTCAAATAGACCCAGGCTGTAGGTTAAATAGGAACAGAGAACTGAGATCTCACAATGACATTGAGTTGAGTCAGAAAATCACAGCCTTGAATTTCAGAGTTCTCTTTATGCAACTTCATACTGATTAGTTCTACAATATTTCCATTATGATCACACACAATAGCTCCGGTCATCAAGGAAACCAAAACTTTTCCCAGTTCACATAATCATGTTTGCATAGTTGAGACATCCAAAGTTTGCCTGGGGTATATATACACTGTCCAACACCTATGGACCCTTCAGAGAGTAAATGTAATTTATTAAGATTAGAAGTAAAATAATGGAAAGGACTTATATTTTTATTAAACATTTTGTGAAAGTGGACTGTGAGACTGAAGAAATATACTGTATTGAAATCATTAGAATAACTACTAAAACACACACAGAGGTACAACTATAAAACAATATTAGATAAAATAAAATATTTAAAACAAAATTTCTAATTGACCCAAAATTGATTAGGAAAAAAAAGTCGAGTGTAGATCAGATAAATCATATAGGAAACAAACACTGAACTTTAACCAATACACATTAATAATTATAGTGTAAATGAACTAATCACTGCCCCCCAAAAAACATAAGGATGGATGAGAAATTAAAAATTATGTGCTATTTAAAATAAATATATGTTAAAACAAAAAGATATAAACAGGTTGGAAATAAAATTGTGGGAAAATATAAACCATGAGAAAACTTAAACACAACACAGTTGATTGTGATAATGTTAATATCGTATAAAATATTTTTATAAGATAAGCTTAGAAATATAAAGGGCCTGGCCAGTGTGGCTCAGAGTTTGAGCATCAAACTAGGAACCAAGAGGTAATGGTTTGATTACCCGGGTCAGGGCACATGTCCAGGTTGTGGGCTTAATTCCCAGTAGAGGGCATTCAGGAGGCAACTTATTTGATGATGTTTCTCTCTAATCTATGTTTCTATCTCAGCCTTCCTTTCTCCCTAAAAAGCAATAAAAACATATGTAAGAAAAAGAAATTTCTTAAAAAGTAAAGGATTAATTATTTAATTATAGAAGTATAATAACTTAAAAATGTACCACCTATTAATAAATCTTTAGTGATAATTGATAAAATTGAGAGTAAATAGATATCAACAATCATAGTTCAATTTTCCAATACCTCCTTTAATATGGTAAAATATGTAGAAAAGTACCAGTAACACTACATTATTGGTTTTTTTACAGAGAGGAAGGATAGAGAGGGATAGAGAGCTAGAAACATCAATGAGAGAGAAACATAGATCAGCCGCCTCCCACACATCTCCCACTGGGGATGTTCCCTCAACCAAGGTACAGAATTAAACCTTGGAACATTTACTCTGTAGGCCAACACTCTATCCACTGAGCCAAATCGGCCAGGGCACTACTGAGAAATCTTAATAGTAAAAGAGGCTTTGTAATAGTACTAGATTTGTTATCACAAGATTGTGACCTAACATAATCAATGCTGAAGTATTAGGAGGATTTGCAAAAGGAGAGGTTGTTCTGATTCCAAGAATTGATTTGTCCCCATCTGACACTGGTCTCCCATTTAAACTAATTTGAAGACAGTTTCCAGTTTTTGCAATTAGTATTAATAAATCACAAGGACAAACTCTAGACAGAAAAAGAATATTTCTACCTAAACCTGTTTTCGGACATGGTCAGTTATATGTTGCTTTCTCTTGAGTTTGAAGAGCATGTGACATTAAAGTTGTAAATACTTCATCACAAGGGTAATTAGTGAAGTACTCTGCAACTGTTTTTACTCTTAATGTGGTATGCAGGGATATATTAGAATAAGTTTAATCAATTTATCAGTGATTGTTTTTATCAATGTTTTTATATTGTGTTTTTATATCATGTTTTTGTTGTTTTTATATCATGTCCTTGTTATTATGTCATGTTATTAATGTTTATTTATTAATCAATTTACATGTTATTTTCATATACATTTTACTAATTTTCTTTCATCTCTGACCCTTCTATTATAAAAGGCAAATAGCAATATTAAAATATTTCTTCTAATTAATTTCCTTTCAATGTACACAAATAGGTGCACCAGGCTACTAGTCCATATATATATATATATATATATATATATATATATATATATATATAAAAGCCTAAGCAACTGTTCGACCATTTGTTCATTGACCACCAGGGGAAGATGCTCAATGCACAGTCATGAAAATATGGAACAGACTGATGAATCTCAGAGGGGCGGGAAGAAATACATCAAAGATCTTACATGCATACTAGAGGCCCAGTACATGGATTTGTGCACTGGTGGGGTTCCTCAGCCTGGCCAGTGGGAATAGGGCTGAATACAGCAGTCTGACATCCCCAGAAAGGTCCTGGATTGCAAGAGGGTGCAGGTCAGGCCAAGGAACCCCACTGGTGCACAAATCCATGCACTGAGCCTTTAGTTATAAAAAAAAAAAAAAAAAAAAAAAAAAAAAAAAAAAAAAAAGAAAAAAAAAGAAAGAAAGAAAGAAAAAAAAGAAAACAGAAAAAGAAACTATAAGTATGGTGCAAAAAGAGAAACACTTGTGTAGTGCTAGCGGGAATGTAACATGGTGTAGTCAGCATGGAAAGCAATGTGATGATTCCTATAAATAAACAAACAACAACAACAACAATACAGATTTTCAATATATGAAAGAGATAACTTTCTACAAATTATTCAAACATTAAAAATAAAATAATGCATATTTCGAATATATTTGTGCAAAGATAAAATGGACAAATGTCTTAAAAACCACAACAAACTTCACAGGCAAAAAATGGGGGAAAAAAGTCATAATTTCATACTCCTTAAATAAATAGATGTTGGCTTATTAAACATACATACAAAATATATACTAACCACAGAGATCAGATGTCTTTATTGGTAAGTTCTACCATGTTAAAGATTAAGTAATACCTATGTTACAACATCAACTTTTTCAGAAAAACAGGGAAGGAAACAGCTATTCACAACTTCTTTTATAGGGTTTAAATAATGCACTTCTAGCACCTCCCCCCCCCCCCCCCCCCCCCCCCGCAAATGGGAATGCTAGCATGGAAGAGAAACTACAGGAATTTGCTCCTCAACTAAAACAACTATCGAGCTGGCAAAAACACTTGCAGCATCAAGGACATTGCTTAGGTGAAGAAAGGCTGGCAATTTACAGTGAATTTCACTGAAAGCAATGGGGGTGATGACCTTTAATTCTAATGGCACTTCCTGACAATAGAGACCTTGCTCTGAAAAAATTGAGGATTTATTTTTATTTGTTTTTATGTTTTTTTACTTTTTATTTTGATTGTGAATAGTCTGGCATAGGAACTGGCCATTGTTTTAAAATCCCTCATGAACACACACACACACACACACACACACACACACACACACTCACACAACACACAGTTTGAAGTGTCTTCCCTAGTAGCATCAGCCAGAGGAGGTACAGTATAAAGAAAGATAGATTTTTTTTCTTTTCTATTGAATCCAGTAGAAAAAGAATTCCTCTTTGAAACAATGCTGACTGTGGAGTAATAGTAAAAACATAAATGATCATACACCATGAGAAAATAGTCTTTAGGAAAATGGTTAGAAAAGTAGCTAAATACAAAGATGCGACTGGACCACTGTCTCTCACCATTCCCCAAAATATACTCAGAGTGGATTAAAGACTTGAATACAAGACCAAAACTTATAAAACTCTGAAAAGAAAATGTAGGAGATAAACTCCTATATATCAGTTTAAGCAATATTTTTAAAAATATTTGATACCAAAGTTAGCCAACAAAATTAAAAATGAAGATCTGCATCAAACTGAAAAATAAAAAGCAAAAAAAAAAAAAAATCTCTGTGACGAAACCATCAACAAAATGAAGAGGCTACTTTTTTTTTTTTTTAAACATAACATTATTTTATTTCATTTAAATTTTTTAAAAATATGTATTTTATTGATTTTTTACAGAGAGGTAGAGGGATAGAGAGTTAGAAACATCGATGAGAGAGAGAGATATTGATCAGTCACCTCCTGCCAGGGATGTGCTCCCAACCAAGGTACATGCCCTTGACCAGAATCAAACCTGGGACCTTTCAGTCTTCAGGCCAATGCTCTATCCACTGAGCCAAACTAGTTTTGGCGAGGCTACATATTAAATAGGATAAAATACAGGATGAGGCAAAAGTAGGTTTATAGTTGTTTGTATAGAAAATAATACAATCCTATCTAATAAAAGAGTAATATGCAAATTGACCATCACTCCAACACACAAGATGGCTACCCCCATGTGGACACAAGATGGCTACCACAAGATGGCTAGCAGGGAAGGACAGATAGGAGGAATCAGGCCAGCAGGGTAGGGCATTTGGGAGGTTCCAGGCCTGCAAGAGAGGGCAATTGGGGGTAATCAAGCCTGAAGGGGATGGAAATTTGGGGTGAGCAGGCCAGCAGAGGAGGACAGTTGGGGGGGCGGGGCATAGGACTGCAGGGGAGAGCAGTTGGGGGTGATTAGGCTTGCAGGGGAGGGCAGTTAGGCATTAATCAAATTGTCAGGGGAGTGGTTAGGGGGTGATCAGGCTGTCAGGCAGAAGCGGTTAGGGACAATCAGGATGGCAGGCAGGTGAGCAGTTGGGAGCCAGCAGTCCTGGATTGTGAGAGGGGTCCCAGATTGGAGAGGGTGCAGGATGGGCTTAGGAACACACCCCCATGCACAAATTTTGTGCACCAGGCCTCTAGTAAATAATAATACAAAAATAAACTCTATGTTCTGTGTAATCATAGCTGTAAATATACTTTTGTCCTACTCTGTATTTGCAAATTATATATCCCTGAGGGGAGTAGCCAGGCAGACGCCATGAAGGTACCCTCCTGCTTGTGTCATGACACCCTTCACTGTGAGGGTTTAAACTCATCAATTTAGACACCACCATGGGGGAAGCTTCTAAAATCCCACTTCTCTGGAATGCATGATTAAACACTTTAAGAAAGGGTTCTCAGGAGATTATGCGGTCAAATTGACTCCTGGAAAGCTGTGCACTCTCTGTGAATTGGAGTGGGCTACCTTTGGTGTAGGATGGCCCTCTGAAGGCACTCTTCATGTCCCCATAGTCAGGCTCTATATAGGATAGGTGCTTGATGAAGTCTATTCTAGCTAACCAGTCCTGACAGGTAAACCACTGCAAAATCCTGACCTCATTCTGCTCATGAATGGCAGTAGTTTCATGAGTGAGGACAAAATATATGCTGGGCATGCAATGGTTTCGGATTCTGAAATTTTGGAAGCAAAGGCCCTTCCTGAGGGATGGCCTTTCCAAAGAGCAGAGCTGTGGGCCCTGGTGAGGGCATCAGAAGTTTTCAAGGATAAGCCGGTCAACATATATAGTGACTCATGATATGCCTTCGCCATGGAGCTATATATAAGGAATGAGGACTCCTTATGGCACCAGGGAAAGAATCAGAAACCAAAATGAAATCCTCAAACTGTTAGAAGTCGTCTGGGACCAAAGGAGGTAACAGTCATTCACTGCAAGGGACACTAAAAAGGAAAAGACTCAGTGTCAGAAGGAAACCATCCGGCAGATGCTGCTGCTAAACGGGCCACAAGAGAAGAGGCAACACCATCCAAAATCATGCTGGTTCTAGAACTGCCCACACCCCAAAATACACGGCTCAGGAAGAGGGAGGGGCACACAAAGAGGGAGGGTCTACATGCCAGGAAAACTAGCCCACCAGGTGGTCCTCCAACAGCAGGAACTCACCCACCTGGGAAAAACTGCCTAGAAGGCTTGTTGAGCCGGTACTACCTGATTGCTCAACTTCTGTCCCTCTGTGCCTCAGTCTCCCAAAACTGCCTCTTTGTGCTCAAAACAATGCCAGACAAGACCCCATCAGCCCTCCAGAATCCAGCACTGTGGCCAAGCACCCCTCGAAGATCTAGAGGTGGACTTCACTGAAATAAGACCCAGCAGGGGAAGTAAATATCTCCTGGTCTTTGTACTTTCTCAGGCTGGGTTGAGGCCTACCCCATGCATATGAGAAGGCAAGAGAAGTAACTAAGGCTCTACTAGGAGCCATCATCCCAAGGTATAGGATGCCATTAGCTATGGGGTCAAACAATGGCCCAGCCTTCGTGGCAGAAGCAGTAGAGCAGATAGCTAAGACTTTAGGCACCCAATGGAATTTTCACATGGTCGACTGGCCTCAGAGCTCAGGGAAAGTAGAACACATGAATTGGACCCTTAAGTGGGCTATGGCAAAGCTATGTCAGGAAACTAACTGGCCCTGGATTGAAATACTGCCTCTGGCTCTCCTGTGGTTATGTTGTATCCCGCAGGCAAAGATAGGGTTCTCCCATTTTGAAATCCTATACAGAAGACCTTCCACATTAATCAAACTCAAGGGGACATAAAAGAACTAGGACATTTAAAAACAATTACAAGAACTAGATCAGGCCTGTGACAAGGCAGTATCAGAGGTTGTGTAAAAGCTGACACAGACGGGTCAGACAGGTTTCTCTCTCTCTCTCTCTCTCTCTCTCTCTCTCTCTCTCTCTCTTTCTCTCTCTCTCTCTTAGATTCACTTATTTGCACTGGTGCTGGCTCAGCGAAGTCCCATCCCAAGGCTGAGCACCAAACACAGTGGGTGTTTGCCTTATATACATCCCTAGGTTCTCCGTCTCCCATATATAGCAGACATGCACAATCTAGACATTCTTCCTACGTTACATGCTAAACTTTAGGTATATTAACTGACACTACTGGTGTTGCTGTATACTTAGATCCCCATTTGTATAAAATTCTAAATTCAATCCATTGACTACTCAACTTGACCAGCCCTGGGCTGGCTAAGGTTTGCTGGCTTTGTCTTTCTGTAAACCCCCCACAGTATACAGCAACACCAGTAGTGTCAGTTAATATACCTGAAGCTTAGCATGTAACGTAGGAAGAATGTCTAGATTGTGCATGTCTGCTATATATGGGAGACGGAGAACCTAGGGATGTATATAAGGCAAACCCTCACTGTGTTTGGTGCTCAGCCTTGGGATGGGACTTCGCTGAGCCAGCACCAGTGCAAATAAAGTCTTTTTCTGAACCTTCAAGTGCTTATGGTTTGTAGTTTCCAACTGACCTTATTTTTGCCATTACAACAGATGTGGCAGCCGAGATTGAAAATGATAGTTGCCAGCTTAATAAGCAATGCAACTTTCTTTTTTAAATCCTTAGCCAATGATAATTTTTCTTAATTTAATTTTTGTGTCCATTCAGGCCAACAAATTTCCATATTTTTACAATGAAAAAATGATAAGAACAGATTCAGAAATCTAAATTAATTTTTCTAAAATAAATTAGGATACTTTGCCTTTTAGATATTATTAATTTATATTGTACATTAAAATACATATTTATGCATACATATATATATATATACACAATATCTTGGCATGTTTAATATAAGATACACATATATAGCTTTCACTTGAAATATTAAATTTATTATTGCATTAATAAAGTAAATTTAAATTATAAATTTACATAATTATATTATATAAATTTTCTAAAAATCTATCAAGATCATTTTGTGATATAATATCTGTCATATGAGTGCCAAAAATTATAGTTCTACCTTAATATTGGTTTTACAGTGAGTAACTTTTATATAATTATAATAATGCAATGCATATTAGAATTCCCAATTCAAAGAACAAAAGACTGAATTATCCTTCTAATCTTTATATTTATTTTGTTTGTTCAACTTTGATTATAAATAACACAAGGAATTTGGCAGTCCTAGAATTGACCTGTATTTATGAATGTCTGGGTCAAGGATATATCTCATATCTTTAGTTCTCCCTGTCTATTCACTTCTAATCAATAAACTCTTCTGTCACTGGCAACACTCTGGAATTATGCTTCCTTTATATTACAGAAAAGATGCTTTCATTACCCCAAGATTTAAAATTGGAAACCCAAGTAGAGTTGAGCATTGCTTTAACTCATAATTTATCCAGAAAGTTCAGTTGAATAGTTCTAGAGTAGTTTATTTTGTCACTAGAGGCCTGGTTCATGAAATTCATGCATGGGTAGGGTCCCTAGGCCTGGCCAGCCATCAGGGCCAATTGTGGCCAGACTGATCAGGGCCTGAAGGCCCGTCGGGGTTGAGAGAAGAGGCAATGGTTGCTGGGCTGGGTGCAGAAAGAACGAATGCTGGATGCCGATGCCGCCATTGTCAGCGCCCACCACTGCATGGTTCCCTGCCTCCCCGCTTCCTCCTTCCCTCACAGATGCAGTGGGTGGGTGGCGGGCCGATTGGGGTCTGCCAGCCAGGGGGAAGGACAGGGCATGAGGAGGTTGGCCACCATCCCCAAGGAGGGAGTGGGTCCTCTCCCCCTCCCCCACCCCGGGAAAAGAGCCACGTCTGCTGCCACCCATCCCTGGTTCCTTGTCCCAGCCTTGGGCCTGGCCCCGATTGAATGATGTTGGGGGTGGGGAGAGAGGAGGAGGGACTGCAGGAAGTTGGCCGGTTGGGAGGGAGGATCCATGGGAAGTCGGCTGGCTGGGGGAGGTTGGCTGTGGGAGCACACTAACTACCAGGAGTCAGCTCCTGCATTGAACATCTGCCCCCTGGTGGTCAGTGCACATCATAGCGACCAGTCATTCCAGTTGTTTGGTCATAATGGTAGATTAGGTTTTTATATATCTAGATGGGCATGAAGTGCAATGAATGAGTTAACATGGAAGGGATATTCCCACTTCAGAGATCAAAAGGGGAAAGAGACTTCAGTTTTGTTTTTTGTTTTTATATTTTATTGATTTTTTTTTTTTTTTTTTACAGAGAGGAAGGGAGAGAGAGAGAGAGCCAGAAACATCGATGAGAGAGAAACATCTACCAGCTGCCTCCTGCACACCCCCCACCGGGGATGTGCCCGCAACCAATGTACATGCCCTTGACCAGAATCAAACCCAGGACCCTTCAGTCCACAGACCAATGCTCTACCACTGAGCCAAACCGGTTTCGGTGAGACTGCAGTTTTAATTTCCCTGGGACTAAATGCAGAGGAACTTATCCAAATAACTAAATATAGAGTCCAAAAGAAAAATATTTAATATATTACATAATAATAAATGTGACATAACTGACAAAATATGAAATATGAAGGGAAATGATGATAAAGTGCAGTACTAACTTCTAATTTACAAGATCGGAATTAAATGATGTGATACCAAATTGATCATGAAGCAGAAGCTTCATGTGTAACAATGAAAAATTTGAACAGCATTTTGGAATCTATATACATTTTGGTATATAAAACAAATCTAATTTATATTCTATTGATTCAAACTAAGATATCTGAATGTAAAACCACACAGGATGGTTTCAGCAACGTATTGGGTGAAGAATCAGATAGGACTATTATCCTATCTAAAATATAATAGAAAATATGTAAGCAAAGAAAACCCCAAAATGTAGCATAAATGGAATATGGGAAACACTCAGAAGGTCTGACCTGTTTTTAACTAAAGATGGAGAAAGAGAGAGAGAGATGAGAGAGAGACACAGAGAGAGAAGATACACAGTGGAGCACAAGTAATATTGGCAGAAATAACAGCAGAAAACTGTCATTACTAATTAAACATATCAGAGCTCTAGTTTAAAAGCTCTTAAAACAGAAAGCAGGATAAATAAAAGTAAAATTTTACATTGTCATGTTATAGGGAACATGCTGAAAACAGATATATTTATGAATATGTTAATAAATTAAAAGTTTAATCATATTATATGTGGATTGAAATTAAGTACATTACACAAGAGACAACATATAGTACAGATAAGGTGTAAGAGTGTGGCTGTGTGCTGAAAAAGCCTGTTGTGATATTTTACCCTAAGTGTAGGCAATTACAAAAGCTTCATATGGTAGGCATCGAGAAATTGCTATGCATGCCAATAGCCAGTTGTTCCAGCATCATTTTTTGCACATCCAGCTGTTTTGGCATCATATTCTTCCCTGATTGAATATCTTGGTGCCTCTGTCAAAAGTCAACTGACTGTAATTGTAAGGATTTATTTCTGAAGACTCATTGATCGGCATATCCATGCTTATGTTAGTTCCACCATGTCGTGAGTATCTTAGCTTTGCAGTATGATATGAAATCAAGAAGTATGAACCCTCCAACTTTGATCTTTTTCACAAGATTGTTTTTGCTATGTAGGTCCCTTGCATTCCTATTCAAATTTTAGTATCAACTTTTCATTTCCTGAAAAAAAACTTCAGCTAAGGTTTTGATGGAAATTGTATTGAATGTCCTGTTTAATATTGCACTATTAAATCTGATTTATCATATTGATCTGTAATTCCTTTGAACCATGTTTTCTAGGTTTTAGTGTACCAGTCTTGCAATTTTGTTAATTTATTCTTAAGTATTTTATTCTGTTTGATACTATTATAAATGGAATTATTTTCTACTTTTATTTTTAGGTCAGACTTTGCAGTATGTAGAAAAACAATTAATATTTATAAATTGACCTTGTTTCCTGTGATCTTTCTTAATTTCTTTATTAATTCTACTAGTATTTATGGATTATTGGTGGTTTTTATACACAAGATCAAAATAACTGCAAATAGATACAGTTTTACTTCTTTCCAATCTGGATGACTTTTTATTTTTATTTTATTTTATTTTTTTATTATTATTTTTTTAAATCAATCTTTATTGTTCATATTATTACAAAAGTTCCTCATTTCCCCCCCCCCCCCCCCCCCCCCCCCCCGCCCCCCGCTCCACCAGGTTCCCACCCCACCCTCTGCCCTTTCCCCACCCCCCCATTGTCCTCAACCATAGGTGCACAGATTATGTTCAGTCTCTTCCCGCATCCACCACTCCCCTTTCCCCGGAGAATTGTCAGTCCACTCCCCTCCCATATCTCTGATTCTATTACAATCAACAGTTAATATTGTTCATCAGGTTTTTTAATTTCCTTGTTTTTTTTTTTAATTAATAAACTTTTATATTTTTAAGAATAAATTTTGAAATCTAATAATTTTAAACCTTGTTTTTTCTGCCCTGGGAACTGAGAAGCAAACTTGTTTACATGTAAACTTGCCCTTAGGCTATCAAAAGGCGTAGCCATTCAAATGTAAATGAACACATTGTTTAAAGATAGCTGCTGGCTGGAATTGGATTACCTGTTCTGGGTGGGAAGGGCTTGTTGGATGACTTTTAAATTTATATTTATTTTGTCTTAATCTAATTACCCTGGTTGGAACTTCTAGCATAAATGTTGGCTAGAAGTATCAAGAGATTTCTTTTTTTCTTTTTTTTCATTTCTGATATTAATGGAAAACACTTTCAGACTTTCATTAGTAGGTATGATATAAGCTGTGAGTTTTTGAGATAACCTTTGTCCTGTTTTTTTTCTTTTATCATAAAATAGTTTTAGATTTTTGTCGCATGCTTTTTCTGCCTCTACTTAGGTAATTATGTGGTCTATGGCTTTTATTTTATCAATTGGTATATTTTATTGATTGATTTTTGTATGTTAAACCAAACTTGCATTCATAGTATGAATCTAGTCTTTTTTTAAAAAATATATTTTTATTGACTTCAGAGAGGAAGAGAGAGGGAGAGATATAGAAAGATCAATAATAAGAGAGAATCATTGATTGGCTACCTTCTGCATGCCACACACTGGGGATTGAGCCTGCAACCAGGGCATATGCTCTGACTGGGAATCGAACTGGTGTTCTCTTGGTTCCTGGGTCCACGCTCAACCTCTGAGCTACACCCAGCTGGGTTTCATCTAATCTTGGTATGCAATACACTTTGTATATTGCTGAGATGAATTTCCTGTTATATTTTAGAAAAATGTTATACTCATATTCTTAAAAGAAAGTAGTCTATAGCTTTTTGTTGTTGTTGTTACATGTTTGCTTACTTAGACATGATAATAATTTGGGCTTCCTAGTGTTACGCCCAGACTTCGTAATCCCCAAGAACCACCAGGGAGCCGAGTCCGATGCAATAAACAAAAGAGCCTTTTCCATGCTAGTGTTACGCCCAGACTTCATGATCCCTGGCGTAACACTAGCATGGGCTCCGTCCCACTCACGCCAGCAGCATGGCGGAAGAGAGAGCGAATTTCGCCCAGTCCAGGGGTTTTACTCCAGTCGGTGGTGATGTCACTGCCTCGGCTAACCCCTATTGGTTTGGTGAGGGCTAGGGTTCAGTCACAGAATGGAGGATAACTCCGCCCTGCCCCACAGTGGAGTCAGGAGCCCATCCTTGCCCCGCCCCATCCTCTCACTAGACGGAGTTGAAGCATGACTTCTATTTTTAGAAGTTTGTGGAGGATTTGTATTAATTCTTCATTAGACATTTGGTAGAATTTGATAGTGAATCCTGGGCCTGATATCTGTTTAATAATTAAAATTAATTAAAATTTTAAATTATTATGTCTTTGGAGAAATTCTATTTCTTTTGGAAGCAGTTTTTGCAATTACTTTTTAGGAAAAAATTTTTTTTTGCTCAAGGTTATCTAAGTTATTGGTATATAGATGGACATGGTATTAAATCCAAAAATGTGGGTGTTTGAGTCCAAGCTTTTGTCTCACAAAAACAAAGAATTAAGTCTCAGACGCAAACAATTAACAGAACCAAATTTTACTGGGAAAAGCCAGACCTGGGAAAGGTGCAGCGAGGCTCTAGGTGCAGGCAGTCCAGGGCTTCCTTTCCGTGTGCCAGTCCGGAGCAGTTCAACATCAAGCTAATTACATTCTCTTAGGCCACGTGTGGAGGCCCACAGGGCCACGAGGCCCCAGGGCTAGGAGGGATGTACTCGTTGCCATGGGGACCTCAGGTGTCCACTGGGCATGGTACCTGGGACAGAAGGCAAAGAGGAAGCACCCTCTGTTAAGCTAGGGGGTGGAGCCAGCCTTGCTAGCTCCTGATTGGTTCTCGGCAAGCTGCCTGTCTTAGCAAAATCTATACATTTTAAAGCTTATTTCTCCCACTCTCACCTGTCTCTGGATCTATTTTTTCATCAGTTTATTTTGTTCATTAGATTCAACATATGAGTGAGATCATGTGATAATTGTCATTCTCTGATGGATTATTTCACTTGGCATGATACTCTTCAGGTCCCTCCATGCTCTCTCAAAGGGTGAGAGATCCTTCTATTTTACTGCTGCATAGTATTCCATGGTATACATGTACTATAGATTTTTTTATCCACTCATCTACTGATGGGCCCTTTTTGAAGTTGCATTGTTTCTCTTCCCTTTCTTAACTTGTATGAGTTCTTTACATAAGCTTTGGAAATTAATTCCTATTCAGATTTACTAGTATTATTGGCAAATATGTTCCCCCCTTTGTTGATGGTTTCTTTTCAATTTGTTGATGCCTTCTTTTGCTGTGCAAAGTTTTATTTTGACATAGACCCATTTGTTTACTTTTTCTTTGTTTTCCTTGCCGATGTATCAGCAAACATGCTGCTAGGAGAAATGTCTGAGATTTTGCCACCAATGGCTTCTAAGATTTTTATAGTTTCATATTTAAGTTTTTTATCCATTTTGAGTGCACTGACCACCAGGGGCAGATGCTCCAACCAGTAGGTTAACTTGCTGCTGGAATCTGGCTGATCAGGACTGTGCGAGCCCTCCTGCAGTCACTCCCCGGCTGGCCAACCTCTTGCATCCTTCCCCCTCCCAGATTGTGCACCTGTGGAGTCCCTTGGCCTGACCTACACTCTTTTGCAATCCGGGACCCCTTGTGGGATGTACACAGGCCAGGCTGAGGGACCCCACAGGTGCACAAATCCATCCACCAGACCTCTAGTACTAATATATAATATATAAAAGCCCAGGATCCATAAAATCCAAAATGACCAGAGGCTTGACCGAATGCCAGGCTAGGGATCTGAGGGGCCATGGCCAGCCTTCAAATCGTGGGTGGCCCTAGCCCAGGCCAGCCAGCATCGCAGAGGAGATGCCCACCATGACTGAGGGCATCGCTGGCCTTCAGACCACGGGCAGCCCCTCACCAGGGTATGTCTCCTAGCCAAGAACACCCAAGTCTGTTCTGGACCTGGGGCTGTGCTGTCCCGCTAGCGACTTGGAAGCCACCAGTGTCTAACTGCCAGTCTCCAGGAGGTTGAAGTGCATCCACCATCCACCAAAAAGTAGGACCATCGAACCATTCAGTGTCAGTGCAGGCGCAGGTCCCTGGCTGGGGGGTGGAGGCCAGACCAAAACAAAGCAGCAGAAATACCCTGCCCACCCGGGCGGTGCAGCTGCAGTCCACGCGGCCTGGGCAGTGCAGAAAGCGCTACCTTCTCCCGGGTCCTGTGCTGGCACCGCCTGGCTCACCCTCCAGCCCCCGGGTCCTGACAGCGCAGTGCGCAGGGCATCCTGCAGTTGTGCCGTTCTGGGTGCTTTTGTCCAAAGACACCCTTTGGGATGAATTCAAAGCCACATCTCACTTCCCACGAGACTGGAAGAACCATGTAAAAGGAATTCCACAAAAGCTTTCCACATCTCTGCTTATTCTTCGGAATCCATAAAATTACCTTAAAAAAGCATTCGGCCACCTCAGAGAGAATGCACTTTCTGCCGGAGCACGCAGGGTTCTTTTGCCCGGCAGTTAAAGGAAGCGGAGAGCTGGCAGTGGAAATGGCCCTGGTGCCCTATGAGGAGACCGGGGAATGGGGCTGCAGAAATTCCACAAGCCTCTTGCCACCTAATCCTTCACAAACCACTCCATCATCCAGATCCACCAGGACTGGAGGCAACTGGGAGTCGCAGCCGTGATTGGGACACAATAAGCAAATCCTGGGGGGCCTCTGAAAACACCTGCAATGGATTATAAGACTGGTCTTTATTTAAAAAGAAATACAAGAACAGCTTTGTTGAGATCTAATTCATATACTGTACATTTCCCCTGAAGTGTTCAATGAACTGGCTTTTTAAAGTAAATCCAGAGTAGTACAACCATCACCATGCTCAAATTTTAAATATCTTCACTACCCTATCCCCTCCAAAGAAAACTTCTACCCAATAGAATCACTTTCCTGATCATCTTCCCAAAACTAGACTGCATTTTAAGGGTGGGTAAAGGGAAGTTGAGGGAAGTTAAAATACCGCACAAAGGATGTTGTAAAATGACAAAGCCCAAAGTGAAGATCATGTGTTTTCTTTTTTCTTAATTTTTTTTAATTGATTTCAGAGAGAAAGGGAGGGGGAGATAGAAACAACAATGATAAGAATCACTGATCAGCTGCCTCCCGCAGGCCCCCTACTGGGGATTGAGCCCAGCAACCCAGGCATGTGTCCCTGGCCAGAATCAAACCTGGGACCCTTCAGTCCACAGGCCGATGCTCTCTCCATTAAGCCAAACCAGCCTTTTCTTTAAGTTCTGCTCAGTTATAATGGTCCCCAAATCTATGCTAATAAAAGGGTAATATGCTAGCCAAAACCGGTTTGGCTCAGTGGATAGCACATTGGCCTGCAGACTGAAAAGTCCCAGATTTGATTCCGGTCAAGGAATGCGGTTGTGGGCACATACCCAATGGATGTTTCTAACTCCCTATCCCTTACCCTTTCTCTCTGTAAAAAATCAATATAAATATATTAAAAATAAAAAGGGTAATATGCTAATTAGAGTAGACATCCTTCCAGACAAAGCTGCAGCGTCTGTGCGGGCCAAGGCTCAGGCAGCCGTGGGCAGCTGCGAAGGGCTGAAGCTCAGGCCAGCAGTGGCAGCAGCAGTGAGGTAATGGGGGTGGTGCCTTCCCCTGACCCACCAGGTCACCTCCCACAGAGGGAGGCCAGACTGGGGGCCAAGGTAGAGGTGATTAGGGGTGATCAGGCCAGCAAGGGAGCAAGTTAGAGGTGATCAAGCCAGCAGGAACCCAAGTTAGGGTAGATCAGGCTGGCAGGGGGGCAAGGTAGGGACAATCAGGCTGGCAAGCATAGGGGTTGGGGATAATCAGGCAGGCAGGTGAGCAGTTAGTAGTCAAAGGTCCTAGATTATGAGAGGAATGTCAGATGCTGGTTTTAAGCCTGAACCCTTTAACTGGCAGTCAGACATCCCCAGAGCGGTTTCAGATTGGAAAGGGTGCAGGCTGGGCTGAGGAACCTCTCCTCAGCCCATCCTGCACCTTTTCCTTTCCAATTTTGTGCACTGGGCCTTTAATAATAAGATACTTAAAATTCCACAATAGCACATATGCTGGTCACCCTTCTGTCCACTTTGCAGCACTTTCTCCAATGCTACTTTATCTCTCCCTTTCCCCCCCCCCCCAATAACTGTCTACTTCTTATATTATCCATATATTTGCATCCCTGCAGTCAGCATGTTGAATTTATATAGTAGCTTAATATATGCTTGTTAAGTTAATTTATGTATAAAAAATAACCATATTTTTCCCCCCAAATATTTCTCCTCAGTTAATCCAGGAAAAGCATAACTTTTCTTTACAACAGTCTTTCCAGTCATTGTTTGAAGATAGTTGTTGTTCTTCCTAAGTACTTTTCCTATGCAGGTTAAGTGTTCCCAGTGCTTTCCGCTATGCTCCATGAGATAATCTTTGCATTTTCTACCAAATTAGTTTCAATTTTTTTATTTTTTTCTTAATACATTTCAACATTTTAATCTCATTCTGATTGTACAACCATTAGTTTATGAGAAATTTGTACACCATTAATTATCTCTATCTCACTAATTACTAAGAAACAATAACTCAGAGAATTAGAGATTTGTGTCAACTGGACAGTCTACTGCATGTGGCTACTCTGAACCAAGATGCACTGTTAAATACACACTGAATTTCAAAGCATTAGTTGAAAAATATAAACTACTTCCTTAATAATTTTATATTAATTATATATTAAAATGATAGATTACATAGATTGTGTTAAAAACTACATGATTGAAATTACTTTATCTATTACCACTTACTTTTTAAACTATGTTGATTAGAAAATGTACAGTTACATACATGGCTTTCTTTTGTACCTCACACTTTGTCTCTGACAACACTGGCTGAAGGCCCCACCATTGTCCCTTACACAGAACTCAGTTTCTCTTACTTTACACCCCCGTTGAGTGTCTGTGCATTGTGGCTTAGGAAGAAACCAAGTTCTACACAATCAAGTGATACAAAGCCTCTTCATTTCGGAGGTCCTACAGTTAATTCTGCCTTGAGCAATTTCATAAACTGACTTCTTTGACGAATGACAGCAGAGGGCTGGAAATGGTCTTCTCTTGGTGATTTTGGAGGTAGGGTTTCTTCATTCTTACATTGGTTCCCATTTACATTAATTTCTCCTTACGTCAATCTCCTTAAGACAGACTGAATGAGGGATGATGTTCTCAGTGGCCCTCTCACTTTTAAAACTTTGCACATGGCTTGTGACCTGTGGAAGGATGGTTAGTCAGGTCATGGAAGTCGCCAGCAACAAGGTTCTATCGTGCTAGTTTTTCCTTTAGCTCATCCCCTATGTAAATTTTGCATTAAAAAATATATAAAGGTATGATTTGATCCCAATTCTGCTGGATTCAGTCTTGCAACTGAAAGAAGTCTATTTTTATCTTAACATTGGAGGTTGCCTGAAGGGTTGCTGAATAATTAAGAACCATGTTTCCTGTAGATCCTCAATAAAAATAGACTGAGGCCTTTTTCAATCATTAGTTAATAACAGAACACAGAGTTAAGGTTGCAGTTTAGAAAAGTTGTAATTTTTATTGAGTGAAATTGGCACTTCTATTCACGTCTTTTCTCTGCTAAATTTGCAAATTCCTTGATATTCCAGATCTGTGTGAAACCCACAGGCATCTTGTGACATGCGTAGTGCTCATCTGACAGTTCAAGGGAACCTGTAAGTGAACATCACATTTAGCTACAGGTCTCACTTTGGCAAATAACTTCTCATCTGAATTACTCTAAGTATAGACCCTCTGAGAGGATCCTCCTCAACTTCCACTGTACCAGGAGTTTAGGAAATAAGACATCCTCTAGTCTCATTGCTTCTCTTATCCCCACTTTTAATCCTCTGTGGCCTATCTGAACACCTCTGTCTGTGACAACTGATGGTTTGTTGTGTGGAATATCAGTCATACCAGGACTGACACCACTTCTCTGGAATTTTCTCAGAGTGATAGCAGGAGAAAAACAACAAAACAAACCATTTCCTTGGTTTACATGTGATGCAACTTTACAGCCAAAGAACATAGATCTCCAGGGTCACATGGGTTGACAAAATATGATCCAAGGGGTGTACTGTCAATTTGTATACAATAATTTATTTTTTTCATTACTTCCTTAACATCTCACTCATTTCTTCATATTTCTCATTTTGCAGTTCCATAATGGAAAACTAACTTGCTCCAATCTAAAGCTAAATAAATGATCATGCCTACCTCCAACAAATCCCATTATTCTATTAGAGTCATATCTCTTTTCTTCAGAGCAACTATAATTTTTTGGAAATCATAAATTTGCTTAATCAGGAACCTATTTCTATCTTCCATTAGAGTCTAAGTTGCAAGAGGTAGGAGTCTTATCAATTTCTTTTCTCTGTTTTGTCTGCCACATCTAGCCCAGGGTGTATAACATGAAGAGTGTGACAAACTCTCTGTTTAAGTGATAAGTATTACTGAATCCCGAAGAGATTCCCTGTTTCTCAGAAACATGGGATGCCATGCAGGCTGATCAGGAGGAACCAGGGTAAAGTTTAGTTGAGCAACAAAATTCGTCAGATAGGGAGGTAGAATTGCAAAGGAAGGTCTGAGAACTGGGTGAATCTAGAAATTTCTAAAGTTGGGTTAACCAATTGCAGAATCTATAAATTGTAATATATAACTCTATAAGAACTCCATCTCTATGTACGTATTATTTATGTTAATACTTTAACCCACTAAATATGCTCTATTTATTGGACCAGTCTAGGTTATTCCTTTTTCTTATTTTCTGTATTTTACATAGTGAGTTCTTAAGCCTTGCCTGCCATTCTGTTAGTATCATTTGCTTCTTTTTGTTGGGATCCTTATTATTATCTGCTGATTTTTAAAACATTTTAATATTTTATTGATTTTTTACAGAGAGAAAGGGAGAGGGATAGAGAGTTAGAAACATTGATGAGAGGGAAACATCGATCAGCTGCCTCCTGCACACCTTCTATTGGGGATGTGGCTGCAACCAAGGTACATGCCCTTGACCGGAATCGAACCTGGGACCTTTCAGTCTGTAGGTTGATGCTCTATCCACCGAGCCAAATTGGTCAGGGCAATATCTGCTGATTTTTAAAAAATCTATATTCAAATGATTAAAGCTCGATGTATGTATTCTTTATCAGACAGTTAACATAAATGTTTCCTCCAATGATAGCTGCAGTGTTCTAACTACTTGATCATTTATTTTTCTGAAATGGTATTTCTTTCTGGCTTTATTTTATGGATCTCATCTGATGTATGTGTTTGCGTATATTGATGTCTGCATTCCTTTCCAGGTTTGGAGGAGAGGGAGATCATGGAAAGGAATTTCAACTGTCCTTTAAGGATATTAATCTCAGACAATTCATGAGTGAGGCCAAAGCTGAAGGCAGCAGAGCACATGACCTGTCCTTATTGTGCTGCTCCAAATAATCCAAATAATCCCGATAAACCTGCACCCAGACTCGCACTAATCAACAGCGTTGCTGCTCATTATTTGCAGCTTTTAGGTACAGCACAGTTGGAATACAAGTTCACGAGCCAAGTTTTTCTGGGATTCAAATTCCAGAAACAGACCACATGAATGAAAGTGAAATCCTTCCTAACAATATTGGATAAAAATGCAGTATTTTAATGACGAACCAACTAAGGAAACAAATAAAAATTTCTAAAGCCAGAAACAATTAGAGGCAAAAATAGGGTCTCCATGTAATTGTTTACACTTTTGTGAACATGTCTATTGAAGAAGAACATATTTGAAATTTTAATTATGTAGCAACATGCTCAGGCTCAGATATTAATATTCATACAGTGATTAGAGAGGAAGTGTTTAATTGCATGGTTAAAAAAGACAATATAATAATTATATATCAATGGGTCATACACCCTTACTATAAATAATTCTCAACAAACACCAAAAAAACTGCTGTGGGTCCCCTAAAATTTACCCGTCATCCTTTTTTACCCAATTATTCTTCAGAACCCTGGCCTGTGGAAACTATATTGATTGGTTTGTTTGCATTCTGGATTTAGATAGGGGTTCGCCAGTGGGAGTAGAAGCAAGAAAGGAGAATAATGGAGGGCGGAGGTGGGCATTTCCTTCCCTGGCATCTTGTTTACAGCTTTGCTACATGCAGGTGCTTCCCTGAACTAAGGTAGGGGGCCACCCAATACAGTTTTACCAGTCATATTTCTAACAAATGACTCTGTCTTCTCTCTGCTTCAATCATAGTGTCAGTCACTGAGCATGTCTATTACCATCCCTGAGGTATTATATTCTTTATTTTTATAGTTCTATCACTTTTACAAAAATAAACTCTATTATTTAGAGTAGTTTTTAGGTTTACAGAAAAATTGTACAGAAGGTACAGTTTCCATTTCTCACTTTCTCCAATTTTCTTTGTTATTACAGTCTTATATTAGAGTGGTACCATTGTTACAATTGTATTATACATAATAGTTTTACTGATATAATAATCCCATGTTCCATCTATTTATATTTTCCTCCCTCCCTCAAATACCTGGCAACTGCTAATCTTTTTACTATCTCCATAGTTTTGCCTTTTCTAGATTATAATCTTATTCCACTTAGCATAATACTCCACAGATCCATTCATGCAAGTCACAAAGGGTAAGATTTGCTTCTTTTTCACAGCTGAGTAGCATTCCATTGGGTAAACGTACAACTGCTTTTTTATCCACTCATCTATTGATGGAAAGTTGAGCTGCTTCCCAATGTTGACTGTTATAAATAACACTGTGATGAACACAGGAGTGCCTATATTCTTTAAAATTAGGGTTTCAGGTTTCCTTAGATATGTCCCAGAAGTGGAATCACTGCATCATAAGGCAGTTCCACTTTTAATTTTTTGAGGTAACACCACACTTCTTTCCAGTGGCTGGACCAATCTGTATTCTCACCAACATTATTAGTAATAATAATTATAATGAATTCATGCACTGGGCCACTAGAAAATTTATAATTTGTAAGTTCCCTGGGTTTCTGAAGCCCCATATTCCTTACACCAGTCCAGCCCTTTGTGTGTGGGTTCTGCATGGCCATGAACCACATGGGTGAATGCAGAGGAGCATGCCCCCTAAAATAGGAGAGCCAGGAGCACAAGAGGGCCCAGAGAGGGTCAAGAGAAGGCCTGCCCTTTGTTCAGGAGCTTAGAAATCAAATCTTCCCAGTCTTGCAGTGGTCATACCTACATGCTTACTCTAGCCAATGTCCTGTTCCCAGGTATGACTGACAAGCACCTTTCCATGTCAACTAGACCTTAGTAGGCATGTGTCTATTGTCTAGTCCCTTCCCCAGTGATCTTTGGGGAGCAGACTTGCAGGGTATTAAACTGCAGCTTCCTAGCACAGCTGTATAAATGGTATGCCTATGTTATCTGTCCTTCCTTTTCCTCTTTTCCTGCTATTAATAATTAGATTATTACAACAATATCACTATTATCCTATGTAATGAAGAGGTAATATGCAAATTGACCCTCATGCCCTCACAAGATGGCTGCCTAAGACCAGGCTGGCAGGGGGTTAGTGAAGGATGACCAAATGACTGAACAGCAGGCTGTGTGGGGTGACCAGGTTAGTGGGGAGGCCATGAGGGGCGACCAGTCCTGCAGGGGGACAGTTAGAGGCAATGAGACCAACACACAGAGGCAGTGAGGGGTGATCAGGCTGGCGGGGGGTGGAGGGGATGGCGCAGTAAGGGGCAACGAGACAGGCAAGCAGGTGAGAGATTAGAAGCCAAAGGTCCAAGATTGTGAGAGGGATGTCTGACTGATACCAGGCTTAAACCAGCAGTCAGACATCCCATGAAGGGTCACGGATTGGAGAGGGTGCACGCTGGACTGAGACACCCCCCCTCCCGCACATGAATGTTGTGCACTGGGCCTGTAGTTAAAAATAAAAGCAATATTTGATAAGATAATAACTGAAAATTTTAGGATTAAATTCAAAAATCTAAAGCTGGGTATATTGTCAAAAATAAAGTGTCCAAAGTGTTTAAAATATCTTAAAATGGGAAAGATATATTTCCAGAAAAAACAAGATAAATAGGTTGCATTTTCAATAGCTCCAATCTTCAAAGATTATTGGGAAATATCTTTAAACTGCTCAGAAAAAATATATCCACTAAATTATTATTCAAGAATGAGAATGATTCTGTAGTTAGACAAAGCGTGAGGTTTGTTGCTCAAACCTATGCTAAAACATTTATTAAAAGGCCCATATGAGGTAAAAAAAAAAAAAAAATCTAAAAAAGTGATACAGATTCAAGAAATATTCTAAAAAAGTAATTGCTAAATAAGTGAGTTATTTTAAATGAACATTTTCTTCTGATGTCAAACCTTTTCATACATTGTATAATATCTAGATTATTAACATTAAACTTTGTGATTTTATTTAATAACTAGAGGCCCAAAGCATGGAATTCATGCACTGGTAGGGTCTCTAGTGGCTGACAGTGGCTGGGTACTCCTTCCCTTACCTGGCCAGCCCTGCCCCTGGTCGAACTCCCAGAAAAACTCGCAGTCAAGAGGACAATTTACATACTATGCTTTTATTATATAGGATATTTTTTATCTTCAATAGTGAAGAAATTAATATTTTTAGTTATGATTGTGAAGATAGATCCCCATTAGGTGGAGAAATACATGTCCTGAATTGCATTCTCTATATCTATGTCATGGCCCAGGGCAAGAGTGTTTTGCAAGATGTGTTACAAGTTAATTGGAGGAAAAAGAAAAAAAAAAAAAAAACAAAGGGAGAAAGGAGACCACACAGGTGCTCTTCCAATGTAAATATGTACACAAATCATCCTATAACTATCCAGATTTGATTGAGTACTTTTAGGTGAAGCTTGACTCTCCTTCAAGCTCCAGGTAATAATGACTTTTTGTTGCACTGAGTATGCTCAGAGTGGCTAGTATTTCCATACCTTCTGAAGGGAATGATACTATTTACAAGTTTTACAAATGGCACATGGCAATTGTTGTACATTGATTATTTACTAAATTGAGAATAGTCTTTTATTTGTGTTAAATCCTTAGTTTAGTCTTAATTCTTACTTTATGTTTACCTTACTTCTGAAAAGGTTGTGAAGCATAGTAACCTCCTTCTTGGGTAAAAACTGCTGTTTAAAATTTTAAACCTGTTATTCTGGCTTCTGTAAATGTTTGCTTGCTTAAATGACATGGAAAAATAAGACTACTCCCATTCCAGAGAGGCCATAAACTATGCCCCAGACAGAGTTGTCAGTGCTGGCACCAGGCCAGGCCTTGAGATATGTCCTCATGGCCCTGTCCCATCACACAGAACGTTCTCAGAAGGTCCAGAAGTCTCACTCCAAATTTGGAAGACAAAGAGTTGAAAAACATATAAATAAGGGAGACTCACCATATTGGACCCCAGAATTTGAGAAGCAAGACTTCCTTTGGGCCTGCTAGTGCTAGCAAAATGAACAGGACTCCAAATAAATTTGACTTATTGATTAAGGCGTCTTCTGATTTACAATTTAACAGTTGGAGTGCCAGACATCTTACCTGATATTTTGGATAAACCATACATCCTTACACATGACATGCTTTAGAATTCCAAGTGGTTTCAGTATAGGTTATAGGAACAGCACCAGGTGTTGGAAGGACTGGTGGGCTCAAACCAATCTAGATTGAGCAACCTTGGTACTTGGTTTCTGGCTAGAAAAGAATTCAGAGCCAAGAACCAAACTGTAAGAAAACACTTATTTGGTAAATCACAGAGGTGGAAGTACTTCCTAGGAAAAATAGACTTAGAAAACAACTTATGGAGGTAAAGGGAGGGTTCTTGGAGCCTGGAAGTAAGGAAGCTAATGCTATTGTAATATGCCTGGAGTAGGGAGAGGGAGAGGGAGAGGGAAAGGAATGGGAAAGGTGTGGGATGTTCCTGGAAAGGAGAGCACACTGAGCCCTCTGTCCTAAGAGTTTAAGGGTGGAGACTTTGGGGGAGGTCCTGGGAGAAGATCTTACCAGAATATTTAACAGTTTTCCTGGTGGATTGGTTGGCACCAGCAGGAGCATCATTATTCAATGCAGTTCATCGTGAGGGCTACAGTGGCTGGTTTTGTTGCTTATCTGGGCCTGGAACTGAAATACAACCGAGGCCTAGAGGTTATCTCTAGGGAGGAAAGGTCAGGGGGCACAATCCTCAGGACCAGAGACATACTAGTGAAACAGGAATTTTAGGGGGACAGAGGCAGATTCAAGGATTTTTTAGAATTGGGGTCCATGGAAAAGCGAGGGAGAAGGTACATTTTCATAACACAAGGAAGCCAAGTACAGTTACATCTCCAAAGACAAGAGAACTGGAAGTAGCCAAGACAGGTCTATATTTATAAAATAAAGAGAAGGAAGCCCTTCATTCAAAGGAGAAGGAGAAAGCCCAAAGAGTATAGGGAAACAATAAGGAAGGAGCGGGGACTATGTTAGGTTAGACCTGTGAGCCCAGGAGTTACTATAGTACCAGTCTAGGGGAATAGTGACCAATCAGAGGGGATATCAAGACACCAGGATCTGCAGCCTTTATAAGCCATAGAGAAAGGAACCCAGTGGGATCCTTTCCCCACTTCCCCACCTGGGAGTCCATTCTGTGGGACTCTTCCCTCTCCCCACATGGGAGTCTGTACTTGTTCTTCAATAAATCTCCACCTTTGCTATACCACTTTCTGTCTGTGGATACATTCTTCAACTCTGGCTGACAAAGAATCCAGGTTCCAGTCCAAAAATTTGGTATCACTAGGGGAGGAAAAGTCACCCTGGGAGTGGGGTCCCGCCCTACAATTGATTGTCCATTGTTGGTCACCTGCAGCTTTCTGACCTGGTGACCTTCCATGCCAGGCCCATCCTTCTTGCTCTGCTCATGTCTGCCTAACTGCAGACCTCACCTTTTATCTACTATTTGCATTAGGATCAAATTTTCAGTTCTCTTTCCTGTGAGTAAACAACTTGCTTAACATTAGATGATTACACTAAACCATCTCACACAAATGTGGGGGTAATTCCTTCACTGCTCCTCATCTGCTTTTCTCCCACTTTGCCTTGCTGTTAACTAACTAGAGCACTTCTCCAATCTCTAATTAAGCCATTCAACACATGGTTTAGCATCATAATACGTAGAGTGCTTTTATCATTACAGGTAAAGCAATAAGAAGGAAGTTAATAGTATTCCTTTCTGCAGTGGAGAAAACAGAGCCAGATGGGGCTGAGCCATTTGTTCCCAAGTCTCAGGCAGTTCCTGGTGACAGATGGGTAATGAATGCCAAAGCCATCAGAGTTGACTGTCCTTATTGTATTACTTAATACTTGGGTGATTGCTTCACTGTTTTCACAGGGAGGAAATAGTAAAGTCTTCAAGGAGAAGTGCTTTGGATGTTCTGATTTAAGATTGCTTAGAAATGGCTAATATAACTTTCCCCCTTTAATTTTAACTTACATTTCTCTACCAGTGAGAGGTAAGTGGCATAAAAAGACAAAAACTAATTAAGAAAAGGGCGTGGCGTGGATTTCATTCCCAGGGAAGTAAGGTGGAAAGACGCTTAATGATTCCAGAATGTTCAGGTTGTCCCTTGTTCTGCCCTTCCATTCTCATGCCCTGCGCTTACCCCAGTCCCTCTGGCCTACACTGAAATCTGACATTATTTAGGGGGTGGATGTCACATGCTTGTTTTCACTGGGGATAAAAATCAGTTCAAGAAATAAAGCCATTGGGAAAAGAAGCTCAATGACTTACTCTCCTTAAAGGAATAAATGAGTGACATTGTTCTAAAGTTATTATGAATAAAAATGTACTAAGTGTATTTATAGGATTGGAAGATTATAGAAGGGAAACTGGCTCAGGCAACAAGGTCAAACTCAGAGTTTGACTGGAGCCAGTAAACTGACAGTTTTTTTTTGTTTTGTTTTGTTTTGCTTTGTTTTTTAAAATATATTTTATTGATTTTTCACAGAGAGGAAGAGAGAGGGATAGAGAGTTAGAAACATCAATGAGAGATAATCATCAATCAGCTGTCTCTTTCACACCCCCCACTGGGGATGTGCCCGCAACCAAGGTACATGCCCTTGACCGGAATCGAACCCGGGCCTTTCAGTCCGCAGGCCGACGCTCTATCCACTGAGCCAAACTGGTCTCGGCATAAACTGACAGTTTTATCAGAAATGGTGAATACACAAAAATACTAATATACATAGTTTCCTATTTATCATAGCTGAGATGAGGCCTTATATATATGACACAGTCAAGATCATTACTGAGTGCATTGGTGGAATGAAAATAAATCTTTACTACTGTCATTTTATGATGCATGCTAATGACTATTTGCATAGGAAAATGAAACAAACAAAAATGCAAAAACAAAATTTGGGACTAAAAGTAATCTAGGTTAAAACCTCAGCCCAGCTCAAGTCTAGATATAGTAGTCATAGAATAATGTCTTTGAGCCTCTGCTTTTTCATCTGTAAAATGGGGATAACGTGCATAAGAAATATTTTTAATATTTTTTATTGTTTATTGTATTACATGAAGTAGTACATATATCTCACTTCCCCTCTCCCCATTGATCTTCCCCCAGCCTCCTCTACCCCCTGTCACAGGCCCTTACCCCCAACCCCCAGCATAAGAAATACTGAAGATTATGAGTTTTCAAAGATTGCCCTGGCCAGTATTGATCAATGGTCAGGGAATTGCAAACCCTGTTGGGTTCTGTGACATATCAGACCCTGTCAATTAGATTGGAGAAGTGTTCTAGTTAGTTAAGGGTGTGGGGACTCTGACCAGAGTACACCGGAGGTTAAAATCCCGCTCGCCTTTACACACGCATGCAGCCAAGGACACAACAGTATTATTAGGTTAAAGGCCCTTTTGCCCTATGCATGCATGGGGCAATGACTCTGCACAAGTGCACCTTTCTGTATCCAGCTTTATGTTAATGTAGCATAGAGGTCACTAATTAGCACAAGGCCTCTTATGTTCCAGTGTGTATACAAGGTGTCAGTTGCTGGCTGTTTTGTTCTTAATAAAGCATGTTCCACCTAACTGCTGTCACTCCTATTTTCCTCCAATTACCTGCACCCAGAGGGGTCAAGTCCCTGACTGAGGAACTTGTACCCAACACTTCATGTACCATATTTTCCGGCGTATAAGACGACCCCCTAATTTTACAGTTAAAACAGGTTTAGGCCTATATTCGCTGTATAAGACTACCCCCCACTTCCGAGGCAACACCAGTTCTTTTTTTAATAGACCGCCTCTCTGACTCTGGCCAATCTGAGCAGGCTTTTTACTAGAACACAGTGTCATCTTATATGCTGGAAAATAAGGTAGTCAGCAAGATTCTGGTAAGTTCTCCATCTACCCACTGAGTCCTGGACCCCTCTCCTCTCCAAGACTGGAAACAGTTTGAGGGACTGCCAAAGGAACTAGAGAAGGCTTTGTTGTCCCTGTTGGAACAGATTTCCAAAGACCAGCAGAAGGCTGCCGGCAGGTAGACTGGTTGCTCCTAACAGCCTCAAAACTGTGACACAGAGAGATGCTGGCTCAGGAAGCTAAGATACAGAAGTTACAAACCCTGGAGGAGGCATTGGAGTCCAGTAAACACGCTAGAGCAGGGGGTGGCCTCCTTGGAACAGGAGGGATGGGAGAACTAGGGCCAGAAGACAGCTCAGAGGACAGTGTTATAACTGGTGTAGTAAACCCTGTCTTACAGGGTGACGGATGATAAAAAGGCGCCTGGAGCATATCAGCCTGTGGCCCAGGAGGATTAGGGTTAAGATTAGGGTTAGGAACTATCCTATAGCTGGTTGAATTAGGTCCTCCGTGACCACACCCAAGCTGGGAGTGGCACAAAACCTCAACTTTAGAAGAGTGGGGGGCCTTTTTTGGAACTGAGGACAGCAGTGAGTACTAGCCCTCTGTCACAGGAATTGCAAACCCTGTTGGGTCCTGGGACATATGAGACCCTGTCAAAGGGTGAAACTCCTATGGAGAAGGTACTCCCTTGTCCATTCTGAGAGGGTCCTCCATCCCTCCCAGAGACCAAGTAGGGGAATCCTGATACATGGAAGGCTGTGACTGTTTGGATGCTGATGAACTGTGGTTAGATTCTGGTTGTGGGCAAAGTAGCCAGTGGGCTGAATTGTGAGCAATCGGGATGGTTCTGACAATGGAGCCTGGCCCTGTGGCCATTGGAAGAGATAGCGGGGCTGTCTTTAAAGGCTTGACTTTGTGACTGCCACAATGACGCAAGCAGCAGTGGAGGATGGAACATTGTCCCGAGTGGGGACAGGAAATGTGGAAGGAGATATGGGAAGTGGTGACTTCCGAAGAAGCAACAAGATACCATTTGAGTTTCTCTTTTGTTTCTCAGTTTCTCTTTGGTTTCTTCAACCATGCTAACAGCATAGTGTTGTGGGCACACACCTATGCTCAAGTGACAATGTCTCCCATTGTTGGGTATGCACAGATATTTCCCCAGGAGTGGCCAGTGAATTCCCATAGCACATCCATCTGGCCACCACTGCCAACTGGACATGGTTAGCTGACCAAGACTTTGGCAACATCTCCTGGGACCCTGTCCCCTGAGCCATAGAGACTCCGATGATGTGGGACCATGGTGATACTCGCCCCTTTATAGGTTATGTGATCTGGAGTGGATGGAGGTGGTTGCTAGGGGAACAAGGAGAATTAACAGAACTCGCAGGCAGGTGTGTGGAGCTGCATAGATGCAATAATAATCATGTTGTCAGCTGGCTGCCTCCAGACTTGTACATTAACATAACCACTGATGTTGAGATCTAGAAGCTGTGGAATGGAAAGTGTTATACCTGTAAATATGATGATCCCAGGATACTTATGTGTGTATGGGAGGTATGGATGGCCCTGCTTCCCAGGACATTGGTTAGGACAGTGTACCTGGGGTAGAGCCTATATCTCCGGGAGATCCCCCATAACTGGGACTCGTATACCACTAGTGGCATCGAGTTAAACAAATTCCCTAATGGTTTTACCTCTTAGCTGTAATCCTTCCTGCATGAGGAACAATTATGGTTGAGTTAGAAGTGACAGCCTTAGCCAATCATACAGCTATAGCCTTGAATCAGACCAGGGAAGCCCTTACCCTAATGATGGATGAAACCATGCAGATGTGCAAAGTGGTGCTGCAGACTAGAATGGCACAAGATATGTTAACTGTTGCACAGGGGGCATTGGTGTCATCCTGCATGTATTCTGCTGCACATGTGTACCTGACAATCAAGGGGTGTAACCAGTGCCCTGTGAGAGAGATAGGGAAGTGCAGGCCATACAGCACTCTCCCATGACCACCTCTGATCTTGGTGGGATTTGTGAGTTTTGCTTTTGGGGGATTACATGTTGTAATCTGTATGTTGTTGTGAACTCTGCACTCAAGGACCTGACATATGGGCCAAGGTAGCCCATAGAGACCATCTGGCGTAAGGGGTGGAGTGTAGGGGCCTTAACCAAAGTATGCCATAGATTAAAGGCCCACTTACTATAAGCATGCATCAGGTGCTGATACAGCAGTGTTAATATAGTAAAGGCCCCTTTGCCCTAAGCATGCATGAAGGCAATGACTCAGCAGTAGTATTATACATACTGTGCAAGCTCACATTTATGTAATCAGCTTATGTTAATGTAGCACAGACATCACTGACTGGCATGAGGCCTCTTTTGTTTGAGTGTGTACATGAGGTGCCACTGGCCAGCCAGTTGTTGGTTGTTTTGTTTATAATAAAGCATGTCCTACTACCTATTGTCACTCACATGTTTTTTCAATTTTCTGCACCCAGAGGGGTCAATTCCCTGGCTGAGGAACTTGAACCCAACAAAGGGTCACAGATTCAATTCCTGGTCAAGGGCACATACATGGGCTGTAGGTCTGATGCTGATCCTGGTTTGTGTGTTTGTGTGAATGAAGCTGATAGGGTCACAGAAGGATGTATTCATAAAGCCAAAAGTGGTAAAGAATTATAAATTTACTAGTTATCCACTGCATGAATTCATGCACATTGAAATGGAATTAATTAGAAGAAATATTTTAATATTGCCATTCACCCTCTCTCTATAATAGAAGTGTCAACCAAATTCATGATTGACAATGAAAGATGAAAACACACGCATTTGATTGGCGCCAGCAAGAACTTTATGTATATAGATAAACTCGGTTAATTACACCTGCTTTCTGATGTAGCTAAACTTTTTCAAGCCCAGTGAAGCACCCAACTTCTCTTTCAGGTAATTGTGAGCAACACAGCAGATTATTATTGTAGATCATGCAGGTGAAATATTTAACTGCATCAGTGTTTGACTATATTCTGTGCAGTGAGAAAACCTGAAGTCATTTTCAAGATCTACCATTTTTAACTTCTTTTCAGTTGGGTCAAGTTTCCAATCTTTCTAAATCTGTTTTCCAGCTAATGAAAAGAAAATAGGATTCCACTGAATCTTCTATCTACTTATTCCAGGACTTCTGTGAGGATCAAATGAGATGAGGCACTGGAAAATTCTTCACAGACATTTGGTTATAGTGCAAAATATTTCCACGTGGCTATAAAACAAGTCATGCTCCTTGGCTGAAGAAACTCCGAGGAGACTAGTCGCTAGGGAGAGGAAGCCTGGCATTGTTATATGACATCATTACTGGTGGCCACTGCCACCATTTCTGGGCTGGGCTGGGCTGTGGGCCGCATTTTGCACCAAGGGGGTCTTGGCAACATTGGCTGTGATTTGGTTGCCTTTTGATCTAGGGTGTAGGCTGGGCCTGTGTCCCACTTGGGGGAAATGAGTATTGCTTTGTGGGCACCAGCTCCATGGTGCCATTTCTCTGTAAATGGCCAGTGTGTGTCACAACAGCTCCTTTGTTGAGCATCCACCAATTGAGCATATGGTGGTCAGTGCGCATTATAGAGATCTGTTGGATGGTTGGACACTTAGCACATTAGTCTTTTATATATATATATAGACTAGTGGCGTGGTGCATGAAATTCATGCAGGGATGGGAGCGGGAGCGGGTGTCCCTCAGCCCCACCTGCACCCTCTCCAATTTGGGACCCCTCAGGGGATAACGGGCAGTTGGACATCCCTCTCACAATCCAGAACTGCTGACTCCTAACCACTGGCCTGCCATCCTGATTGTCCCTAACTGCTCCCCTGCTGGCTTGATTGTCTCTAACCACCTCTGCCTCAGCCCCACATCTGGGACCCAGGATTCCTTCCTCCAGCCGATGACAGGCACCTGGGATCCTGGCTTCCTTCCCTCTGGTCAGCCAGAGGCACCCAGGCTGGCTGCAGCCTCAGGGGATGGTGAGCAGGCGGTGCAAGTGCTGGCACTGGGACTGCAAGGTGGGCTGCTTCTGTCCGTGGGCCAAAGCCAACTGCAGGTACTGGTGCCTGGACTGCAAGTGGGTGGCTTCTCTGTCTTCCCTTGGATGCAGTATGGGCAAATTCTCTAGCTGACTGTGACCTGGGATCATGGGGCAGGCAGCTTCTTCATCTCCCGGGCCGCACCCAGCCTCAGGCACTTCACGTCAGCCTGCCCCACACAGCTTCTGCTGCTGTCTGCTGCCTGGGGTCACAGAGCAGGTGGCTTCTTGGTCTCCTAGGCTGAAGCCAGCCTCAGGCACTGGTGCTGGACTTCTCCAACTCCCAAAGGCCCTGAGTGACTGAGGGGAGGGGCTGCCACCATCTTTTCAGCTTAACTCTCTCTGATTGGCTATTGGGCGTAGCAGAGTGTCAGTAATTTGCATGTTTCTCTTTTATTAGTGTAGATTAGATCATCTGGAAAAGCAGATGGGCAGAGCCCCCAAATGGCTTCAGCACCCAGAAACAGGGAGTCAGAAACTTTAAAGGTCTCTAGGCAGGCTTTTCTCAGTGGATGTGTGTCTCTCACATGAATATTTCTCCCTTTCTCTTTCATCTCAAAAAAAAAAAAAAAAAAAAAAAAATCAATGGAAAAAATATCCTTAGGTGAGGATTAATTAAAAAAAAAAGAGTTGTCAAAGATAAAACAGCTATCAATTAAAGCAGTAAAAATAGATTTCATTCAATAACTGCTGGCAGTAGGAGAATTAACTGAGTTATATTCTGATTTGTGCAGAAGTCACTGGGCATTTTGAAGAGAGAGTGAGGGAGTAGGGAGGGTCCAGCAGGGCTCAGTAGAGTTGGGAAAGTGAAAATTAGAAAAGGCTAGTCAGTGTAAATGCAATTTGGTCAGCTGTGTCTGCCAGCTAGCAGGCAATTAAGGAAGTGGGATTCTATTTCCCTACAGAAACTGGGAGACAATGGCCCTATCGCACCTGATGATTACTTTTCAGAGGAAAGGCTTTCAGGACCTTGAGGAAGATACTTCTGAATTGTAAGAGATACAATTCACAATTGTAACCCCTTTTCAGTAATTTCTAAAAAGCAAGCAAGGTCCGAGGCCTATTATCCTGTGTTGGCTGGAAGAAACAGTAAGTCCTCCTGGAAGGTGAAACTTTTTCAGGCAGACACTTAGCTTGTCTGCTCACTTATCGGACCTGGGCACTGGGGATTAGGATCAGTCCTATTTCCCGGGTCAAAGCTAATGAGTTATTTCTCATCTTCATCCATGGCCAAGAGCAGATTGAACAAAATCCCCTCCAGGTGAATATCAGTCCTCAATTCTCCTTCTTTAAGAAATACAACTGGGGCCCTTTTAAATATAAGGATAGTAATCTCCCTGGGCTCTGGCCCAGATTATAGTCACCTTCACTAAATAGATGGCATCATTAATCACTCATAAATTTATCATGCTTACCGTTACCAATACAGAATTATCATTAGCACTAAACTTATTTGAGCACTAAGTGTCAGATACTACAAAGATATCCAACTGGAGGATTTCATTAAATTTTAACTGCCACACTATGCGGAGGAGCTGGTGGCAAAGCTGAAGCTTAGGGAATACTTAGTAAGTAAAGGAACCTGGACTCCAACAAGGGCCAGTATCAGACCTACCTTGGGTTTTCTGGGTGTTTGCTTCGTTATATCTCAGTATACCATGCAGTGCAGACCAAAGGCTACAACTAGAACTGAAAAGAAAAAAATAAAAATAAAATAGAACCAAAGAATCACAATCAGTCCAGTTAGTATTCTCAGAAAATACTGCTAGTACAATAATAGCTTTCTTTTCTCTTCTACTGCCTTAATGCTTTATTTTTATTGTTTGTTTGTTTAGGTAAAAATTGCTTTCTGACATGTATTTGAAATGTCTATGAAGCAGCTGGATTTAGTGACTGTCGTAATCCTTTATGTTCAACAGGCATTACGTGGAATGGGCATCTCCAGAGAATAATTGGAAACTGGCTTCATCTTTCCAGCTCTGTGTACTTTGAGCACTGCTTACATTTTCTTTTTAATGAAAAAGTAAAAGATAAAAGATGTTCAATGATTCATAAAGAGTTGAAGAGCCACAAATGGAGAAAGCTTGGAGGTAGAAACCTAAAATTCCATTTAAGGAAAACACTTAATCAAATTATTTGGTTGGTTGGTATTATGTAGCCCAAGGTGAAATGAAATCTTTTTGAGCTGTGAGATTACAAACAGCAGTTGGAAATAACAAACTTCTGTGATCCACTTTGTTTTCCTTTTGTGTCTTTTAAAACTAGAGAGGAGCCGAAACCGGTTTGGCTCAGTGGATAGAGCGTCGGCCTATGGACTGAAAGGTCCCAGGTTAGAGTCCAGTCAAGGGCATGTACCTTGGTTGCGGGCATGTCCCTAGTAGGGGGTGTGCAAGAGGCAGCTGATGGATGATTCTCTCTCGTCGATGTTTCTAACTCTCTATCCCTCTCTATAAAAAATCAATAAAATATATTTAAACATACACACATACACACACACACACACACACACACACACAAAAAAAAAAGGACTAGAGAGGAAATTTACACACTCGTTTTTTTAAAATACCTGTTCTTTGTCTTTCTCTTTTATAAAAAAGACGTCTTACTTATCATGTATCAAAATCATGGAGAGATTTCCTTAAAAAAAAAGAGGAGTTTCCATATGCCAAGTCGCGGTTTTGTAACCAAAGAGAACTGAGATGGAATCTACCCTCTGTTTACTGATCACTTGTTCTATGACCTTGGACCATTATCTCTCTACATGCTCATTATGAGCATACAGAGATAGGTGATAGTGTGCTTGATATACATAATGTATATCTTACAGGGTGGGAGAAGTAGGTTCATATTGTGAGTATTTTATTATTATAACTGTAAACCTACTTTTTCCATTCCTGTGTATAAACCTAGATGGATACAGACACACACACACATCCTACCAAATAAGAGAGTAATATAAAATTAACCACCAGTCTGCTACACCCGCCAGCCACGCCCACCAACCACACCCACCAATCATGCCCACCAGCCAATCAGAGTGAGTATGCAAATAAACCCAATCAAGATAGCTACAGCCACAGAGAGCAGGCTTGTGTTTCCCAGGCAATGGAGGAAGCCAAGCTTCCGGCCTGCGCTTGCCAGCCTAGGCTTCCACTCAAGGCTACAAAGTTTCAATTATAGAAGGTAAACAAATCCAATCAGAAATGACGGCAGCCACTCAGCTGGAAAGAGCGGGAGGCTAGGGTTGGCCCTGGTGATGAGGAAGCCAAGCTTTCTGCACACCCTGGCAGGCCCAAGCCTCCACTCCAGGCTATTGAGTTTCGATTGTAAAAGGTAAATAAATTCTAAATACAAAGGCCTCTACTTGAATTACCAGAGGGTGTGGCTGGCCTGCAAACTGCTCAGGCTACCCCATGCCCCAAGAGAACCCCACCCTTATCCGGGACACCCTTCAGGGCAAACTAGCTGGCCCCCACCCATGCACCAGGCCTCTATCCTATCTAATAAAATAGTAATATGCAGATTGACCATCACTCCAACATACAATATGGCTGCCCCCATGTGGTCAAAGATCCTGCCCCCATGTGGACACAAGATGGTCACCACAAGATTGCCAGCAGAGGAAGGCAGTTGGGAGGCACCAGTCCTCCTAGGGAGGGCAGTTGGAGATGATCAACCCTGTAGGGGAGGGCAGTTAGGAGTGACCAGGCCAGCAGAGGAGGAAAGTTGGGGGCAAACAGGCTGGCAGGGGAGCAGCTAAACATCAATCAGGCTGGCATGACAGTGATTAGGGGGTGATCAGGCTGGCAGGCAGGCAGAAGTGGTTAGGGGCAATCAGGAAAGAAGGCAGGTGAGCAGTTGGGAGCCAGCCGTCCTGGATTGTGAGAGGGATGTCTGACTGCCTGTTTAAGCCCAATCCCACTGAGATTGTGTCTAAACGGTCAGTCAGACATCCCTCAAGTGGTCCCAGATTGGAGAGGGTGGAGGCTGGGCTGAGGGACAACCCCTTGTCCCTGTGCATGAATTTCATGCACTGAGCCTCTTATACACACACACACACACACACACACACCCTGAGTGTGTGTGTGTGTGTGTGTGTGTGTGTGTGTGTGTCATTGATCTCTGAACATATAATAATTTCTGAACGTATAATAATCTGGCCACTAAGTGTATCTATATCTATTATATATCTATATTAGCATTAATTAATGCATGGGTGTGGCCTGGCCAGCCTGGCCAGGGGGAGGGGACATGGGTGGTTGGCCAGCCTGCCTGCTGGTTAAACTCCTGGTTGAGGGGACAATTTGCATATTAGCTTTTCATTATATAGGATATATATATATATATATATATATATATATATATATATATATATATATATATAGTATATATACACCAGAGGCCCAGTGCATGAAAATTCACGCACTTGATGGGGGGTCCTTTAGCCCAGCCTGCCCCCTTTCAGAGTCTGGGAGCCCTCAGGGGTGGGAGACCATCCAGCAATCAGGGAATGTGACACCCCATCTCACATCTGCTACTGCTACTGTGGGTAGTGCAAGCCTTGGCTTACCCTAGTTACTTGAGCCTTGGGCAGTTCTAGGCAGTGGGGCAGCTGCCATTCGATGCTTGCCTGTGACTCGGGCCAGCCCTGGGGAACTGCGGAGGCAGGCATGCAGAGTAGCCAGGCCCACCTGTGGGTGGGCCCGGCCTTGCCATGTGCCTGCTGAGGGGACTGGGCACTGCCATCTTGTGGCTTTGGGTGCTGCCATCTTTGAGGGTAGGGCAGTAAATTAACATCTTCCCTTATTATTGACTATGGGTGCCACCATCTTTGCAATAGCTTGAGGGTCAATTAGCATAGTCCCTCCTTATTAGACAGGATCTAGGTTGATAAATATATACAAAAACATTTGTATATGTATATATATGTGGAGATAAATATATATTCTATGTAACATGAAAAACATGAAATATATATGGGAAATATGAGTTGTGCATATAATTATAAGTCAGGACCCATGATACAAACCTCTCCCTTCTACATATTCCAAATGCGGTTCCTTTCTACACTAATAATAGCTTAGGTGGTCATCACACCCTCACACCTTGATGCCCTCACACTGTCACAAGGAGGCTGCATGCACAGCAGGCACGGGGGGGTAGGCGGGGCTGCCTGAATGGTGAGGAACACGTGGGTGGGCGGGGACTTGATGCTGCATGTGCAGTGCAGAGGTGGGACACGGTGTCTGCTCCCCATGGCGAGGCCTGGGGGTCCCGTGACTGCATGCGCCATGGAGGTGGGGCTCCCTCCGGCCTACCTCTTTGGGGTAATCCATTGAGGAGCCCTGGGGTCCTGGGTCTCATGGTATTTTGAGCACTGGGTCACTAGTTTTTAAATAAGTGAATTTAATCAGGAAAAACAATTGCTATCAATTTAACTTCTATTTCTTCCAGAAATACTGGAATTTTTTAAAATGACAAAAATAAAAATATTGATACTTAGGAATGCCAGAGGGGAAGATATTTTGAGGAATTCCTGGTAAGCAAAGATCTACTTAATAAATTACAACATGAAAGCTATCTCCCAAGGTGCATTGCTGCAGGCAATCTCTAGCACTGCAGTAATTGTAATTGCTATGGCTTTAGGCTCCTCAACAGCTGGGTGGAGGGACTGTGGCTATACTAGTAGACAATGGGAGAGTGAGTGGAGATCACTATAATTGAAAAATGCAGGTGTTTGCCACACACAATCATAATATGTCCTAAGCAATTATTCCCCAAAGCTGGAAATATTTGAGTTTGTTTTAAGAATTTTCTCTACTTTTAAAGACTGACTAATGATAAGATTTTTTCATAATTCTCCATAATGACATTATAGCTATGTATATAATCCTATATAATAAATAGGTAATATGCAAATTGACTATTTCACCCTCACAAATGGCTGCCTATGACCAGACCAGCAGGGGGATTAGTGAGGGATGACCAAACAACTGAATAAGCAGGTTGTGTGGGGTGATCAGGCTTGCAGGGGAGTTAGAGAGGGGTGACCAAATGACGAAACAGCAGGCTGCATGGGCAACCAGACTGGTGGGGGGCTGTGAGGGGAGACCAGAATGGTAGGGTGGGCCTTTAGAGGCAATCAGGCTGGCACACAGAGGAGTGAGGGGTGATTTGGCCAGCGGGATGGGAGGCAGTTAGGGCCGACCAGGTAGACATCCAGGTGAGTGATTAGAAGCCAGCAGTCCAGGACTGTGATAGGGATGTCCAACTGCCGGATTAGGCCTGATTTCTGAGATTGTGCCTAATCCTGCAGTTGGACATCCCCCAAGGAGTCCTGGATTGGAGAGGGTACAGGCTGGGCTGAGGAGACCCCCTTCCCTGGTGTACAAATTTGGTACACCAGGCCTCTAGTTCCACTATAAAATAGTAGCTAGCATATATAATCTTCAACTTTTTTGATACAGCAGTTCAGTGACGTCAATAATTTCATCTGTATTTGCAACACAATGGGCAATGTTAAAAAGGAATGAAAGCCTGAAATCAATAAAAAAGTATATTTAAAAAAAAAAAAAAGAGGAATGAAAGAAAAAAGGAGATAGAAAGAGAAAGTAGTATCTGTCAGAAGCCTACTCAGGGAGTATTCTAGAAGTGTGTAGAGCATTAGCTCGTTTACTCTTCACAGTAACTCCAGGGATACAATTATGTTCCCACTGACTTTTCATAAAGGAGAGTTTAGGCATCTTGTCCAATGTCATGTGCAGAAACGTTACCTGAGGTCAGGCTGGAATTCACATCTGCCTTTAAATGCCAAAAAAGTAACTAACGTGCAATGTGCTAGACACAGGCACTGCCTTGAAGTTTGTCATCCTCCATGGTGTCAGATGGGTTGCTGCTAATAGCCCTGCATGACCTTTTCTAAAATGAACTTCCTCGTGAACTTAAATCCCTTGGCTTCAGGGTTGTGTTCTGCCCACTCCCAGATCCTAGAGCATTGTGACATTAAGTGCAAAGACATTTCTAGCATCTCTTGCATTATTACTATTTTTATTTTACAAGTTAGATGGCATCTTATTCATACATTTCTGAAGAGGGATGAAATGCTTGTCTTGGTTTAAATTCTTGTCCCACCAATAAAATACCAGGTTGATGAATTTTGTAGATTTTTCCTTCTGAGCACAGTTCAGTGAAATTAATGTCTCCTTTTTTAAAATAGAAGATATAACATTTTTAAAAATTTACTCAATACTTTAATTTCAATAATGTGAATGTCAACATGGTAACAATAATTATTTTAAGCTAAGTGAAACATACAAAAACAAATATTAACTCAGCTCAGGTTTTGGGCAGTTTGATTTTTAATGAAACATAAGACAAAAAGGAATACACATTCTATTTGGATTTGTTTTCTACTTCTCTGTTACAAAGACACCTTTCAATAACTGTTCACAACAGCCACCAGCCTCTGTCTTAAGATAAGGGAAAGAAAATGATTATTTAATGTATCATATCTCTGGGAAAGCACATTTTTAATTTACTTTAATTTATTCCACTTAATTTGACTGTTAGAAGCTTTTGCTTATTTGATTCCCAGAACTCAGTGATATATATCACTCAGTGAGCTTAATTTTATTACAGTTATTATAAAAATGCTTTTGATTCATCTGAGTTCATGAGGAGCACCAAAAAGGCGATGTTATTTAACAGACACAACTGTTAATTAGCAGTGAATTAAACAGAGATGCTACAGATTAATAAAGTCATTTGAGTTCCTTGCTGCATCTTATTCTGTTAACATGCTAATTTCCATATGTGAGTGCCAGGGCTCAGAGCTTGAGATCCAAGCTTTTCTTAATTATGAAGTAAATTTGCATCAGTTGTAACTTATTATCACAATATGTGTGACAATTCCCAGAGGGCCTGAGATTTAGTTCAATTTGGTGCTAATCTCACAGGAGGAAGGAAATGGTGATAAACAATGCCAGGGTGGATATTTCTCTTAAAATTACAAATCTCAACTCCAGGCAAGTGAGTTGGTTCATTTTGGAAAGGAGAAGTCATATCAAAAGACTTTGATCAAATCATCAGACTTTTAAAATATTCTCATAGTAATCTATGAACAAAGTCACCTTGGATATATCAGTTTTTAAGTTCCAGTGTAAGATACTAATATTTGAAAATATTTTCTACATTATAATATTCACTATTACCAATGCCTGGAACACATACATAAATATAACCTATATAATAAATTCATATAAGAAAAGCCTCATATGCAAATCAACCAAATGGTGGAGCAACCAGCAGAACAACCAGTTGCTATGATATGCACTGACCACCAAGGGGCAGATGCTCAATCCAGGAGCTTCCCAAGCCTGCAGACCCCAGGCCAGCCAAGGCAGGTGCCAGTGGGTGGCCCTCTGATCACTCTGCTGGTGGCTCCACAGATTGGCCCTGAATGCCAGCCAGGCCTAGGGACCTACCTGTGCACCAATTTCATGCACTGGGCCTCTAATTAGAAATTAATTTTAAAGTGAAAAAAAAAATGCAATCCTTCTAGCAATAACCAAATCCAAAAATAAGGAAAGCCTGACTTCAGGTTGCCATCATTTTGTTGTTGTTGTTGTTGTTGTTATATATAATTTACCATCTTAGTAAATATACAATTTAGACAAACTAAGCATCTAAGAAAGAGAATGTTTTTTCTTGTTGGTAAATTCATGATTATTAAAAGCACTGAGTAAACAAAAATGTGTTTACTCATGCTTTTTCCCAGTCACTTATAGGTAAATCTCATCTCACAGTCTCATAGCTTTGTCTTTTTTAGTAAGCTCCAGATTCAAGCACTTCAGTTGAAAGGAGAAAAATAAGTTTGCTGGCAGAGCTTACTTGTAAATGACAATGTGAACAGGACTTTGAATAAGGCCAGCATTTCAGCAACCATCAATTCTACTCAGAATGAATAAACATAGCAGTGTCTTAATGGCATTTGGATTCTCTTTGGCCTTCTTGTCAGTCAGCTGAGGAACAAATCAGTAGACAGGCATGGTCAAGGACAGCCTCATTCTTTGGAAATCCATAAAAATAAGTAGTTTCTCCAAAATAACAATTACCAAAGTTAATGATGCTACTCTATGTGTCACGGATAGGGCACTTAAATTACATAAAAATCTCTTTTGCTTAAAAAATACGGCCATTTTCACAGCCTCAAATGTAACCCTCAGTTGGTATTTATTACCTTACATTAAGATATTCTATATGCTTTGTCCTTTCCTTTCCTGGGATGTAAACCACATGAAAGTAGTTTCCAGTCAGAGGAAAGCTAGAGGAGTCTTGGTTATTGTTATGTATTTTTTGTTACTGTGGTTTTGTCAATTTTCCCCTCTAGCTATAAACTAGCATATGATCAGTGCTAGATGATTTGACCAAACAAGCTGAGGGGGAAAAAATCAGGAAATTCCACTAACCAGAAACAATCTTTGTAATATATTTAGGCATATTTTCCCATATACTAGTATTTCTCTCTTATCATGTGATTTCATAATCCTAGTTTTATACTTTTAACTCTATCCACTTAAATTATTGATGACAATCTTTCTCTTCTATATTATCATATCTATTTTCTCCAATATATTCTTTCCAACAAATTTAAATATATAAATTATCTCCCATCTTTAAAATGTGATCTATTTTAAAAACTGCACATTTACTCTTCCCCACTGATTCATTAACCATTACATACTAGCCACCATTGCACATTGCTGAAATAATTCAAATATTACCAAACACCACTATGCTACTAATTAAATAGCTACATTTCTCAATCTTCATATGATTCATCTCTTGTGAAAACATTTTCCTTTGTGTAATCACAACATTCTATATTTTCTCTTAACATGCGAGATGCCCCAGGACCTCTGATGGTGCGTCCTCTACGTGGCTATTAAACGTTGGCACTTTCCTGTCCCTGGTTTCTATTCTAATAGGCTCCCTCAGGCAATCTTATACACACCATTAGCTTTATTACCCCCTGAGCATAGAGACACACAAACACATTAATAACCCAGACCTCTTCTAAAGTTCCAAATCCATATATCTTAGAAAGTCTCTACCCTTTAAAATATATATATTTTTTATTTTTTAGAGAGAGTGAAAGAGAGAAGAAGTGAGAAACATCTATGCAACAACAGAGCATCAATTGACTACCTCCTGAAACCTCCTCAATCAGGAGTGGAACATGCAACCCAGGCTTGTTCTGGGTTGCATGATCGAACTGAGCAGGAATTGGACTGAAACCTTTCAGTATATGGAACTATGCTAACCAATTGAGCCACACAAGCCAAGGCTCTAAAATTTTACATAAAAGTTTGATAATCCCCTGAAAACTTTTGGTATCAATTTTAACATATAAGGAGCTTAGGACTCTTCACTCCCATCCTCACATCAAGATAATACTGAAAAAATGAAAAATCAATAAATATTCTTAGAATCATGAGAAACCTAAAATTTTGGGGCAAATGGCCTCCTCAAAATCTGGAATGCAAGGCAAATCTGGAAAGTCCCAATGGAGACCTGCTTGCCTGAAGACACTGCTAAAACCATCCTATGTAATAAAAGTAGAATATGCAAATCAACTGAATGACAGAACAACTGGTCAGTGGGGTATGGGCCTGGTAAGCAGTTGGTGCCAGGCCAGCCAAGGCGTGTGCTAGTGGGCAGAAGGAGGGATGGCGATTGGTGGGCAACAGTGAGCAGCAGTGGCAGAGGGATGATTCGGGGAGGCGGGACCAGCTGCTCTCCATCCCCTGATTGGCCCACCAGTTGCCTTCTGCAGAGGGAGGCCAGACTGTGGCTTGGGAAAGGTTTGGGAAAATGTGTTGACTAACGTAAGCCATCAGTCAGACATCCCCTGAAGGATCCAGGACTGTGAGAAGGCACAGGCTGGGCTGTGGGAGTCCTCCAGCCCCGGAGTGGATAAATTTTCATGCATCGAGCCTCTCATCCTATATAATAAAATGTTAATATGCAAATAAACTGAATGGCAGAATGACCAGTTGCTATGATGCAGACTGACCACCCAGGGGCAGACACTCAACACAGCAGCTGCCCCATGGTGGTCAGTATACTCCCATAGGGGAGTGCCACTCAGCCAGAGCCAGTCTCATGGTTGGTGAGCGCAGTGGCAGTGGTGGGAGCCTCTCCTGCCTCCATGACAGCAGGCCTAAGCCATCTGTCAGACATTCCCTGAGGGCTCCCAGACTGCAAGAGGGCACAGGTCGGGCTGAGGTATCCCCCTGAATGCATACATTTTGTGCACTGAGCTTCTACTATACTGATAAAAATAATTTGATGGCAATTTTGGAAAATTGTTGAAATTGTATTTGGACCACTGGGTTCACTATTTGAGGCGGCACTAACTCTTTCCTGGACTTTACTTCAGAAATCTCACCAGGTTATGACCTTCTGGAAAATGTGAAATTACAGAAAAGGTAAAAATACCCATGGTTTCTAGAGTTTGGAATAGAAGAGGGAGGCTTAAACACATGAATGCTGTAGGGTAGTGAAAGTACTCTATATGATATTGTAATGGTTGCTATGACACAATGCACTTTCCAGAACCCATAGAACTTTATAGAACACTAAGTTAATCTTGCTGTAAGCAAATTTAAAATATTTATCTCTTGCCAAAACCGGTTTGGCTCAGTGGTAGAGCATCGGTCTGCGGACTGAAAGGTCCCAGGTTCGATTCCGGTCAGGGGCATGTACGTTGGTTGCGGGCACATCCCCGGTGGGGGGTGTGCAAGAGGCAGCTGGTCGATGTTTCTCTCTCATCGAAGTTTCTAGCTCTATATCTCTCTTCCTTCCTCTCTGTAAAAAATCAATAAAATATATATTTAAAATATTTATCTCTTGAAGATCAGAGGATTTCAGGATGGAATACAGAATGTGACAATTCAGTAGCATCCTATATCACAAGAGGCTAATACAAAATCAATCAAATGGCAGAACAACTGGTCTCTATGATGCTCACTGATCATCAGGGAGGAGACGCTCAACACAGAAACTGCCCCCTGGTCATCAGTGAGCTCCCACAGGGGGAGCACCGCTAAGCCAAAAGCTGGGCTCAGAGCTGGCAAACACAGCAGCGGTGGTGGAGCCTCTCCTGCCTGCACGGCAGTGCTAAGGATGTCCGAATGACGGCTTAGATCTCCTCATGGGGAGCAGACCTAAGCCATCAGTTGGACACCCCCGAGGGCTCCCGGAATGCGAGACTGGGCTGAGGGACATGGCAAGTGCAAGACTTTTTTGCATCAGGCCTCTAGTACAAATATATTTCAGAATCACCGAAAGGTTTGGGAAAATGTGCTGACTTATGTAAACTGGTAATGAATGGTGTCTATAAGATTAAGTGCAAACCAAACTGTACATAGATATCTTCACCAATGACAGTGCTTGTCATGAAGGTGCAGGCTAATTCTGCTAGAACCACTCTGCATGTACACTGGAATTTCAAAATTATTAAATGGATGCTGGGTGGAGTACCACAGGTTTCACTGCTGGAGTTGAAGCCTACATAAGCAAGGAGATAAGAATATAATTATTCATATACACATATAAATAATACATCTTTATTATTGTATATATGGTGTTGGATTAGTGTTAGAAATATCATTAGTTACTCATCTCAATAATATAAAGATGCATACTGTATATGAAAATATTTATAAATGTTTACATAGCTTGGTTATAGAACACATGCTCATTTTTCTTGGTTCAGTCAGCTGTCAGGGGATAAAAGCAATGATAACTCATTTGCAACAAGCATTTCCAGCACCCAGATCTTGTTTTCTAATATTATTCTTCAATAAAAAAGAACCAAGGATCCTCAGAAAATGGCTTATTCTAGGACTGGGACAGGAAATGAATAAGATGATCATGGAGCATGTTGAAATGTGGGCCATAAGATCAAAAAGTCTACATTGATGAAGTTTGTCAAAGTACATAAGAGCCAAACAAGGCCAAAGCTGAAACAATTTGAGCAATATAATGCATTGAATTTTATTATAATCCATGCATTCATACTGTATAAGTAAATTATTAAATTAGAGGTTCACAATTGTTGTGCCACAAGATCTTTAAAACATTCAATAATATGACTTTTTCCTCTTGGATTTTCAAACAGAAAACAACAGCCAATATAACAATAGTCATCAGGTGAGAGTGAATCAAAATGATTCCTTTTTTTTTTTTTTTTTGTCAGATCAGCAAAAAATATGTTAGGTGTGCCACAGAACTTTAGTAATTACTTTATGTGTGCCATGAAATAAAAAAAAGTTGAAAATCGCTGGGTTAAGTAAATAAATCTAGTAGAAGAGACATAAGCCTGCTTCTGAATACAGGCTGCACATAGTGACTTCCTTCTCAGGAACAGAGCATGGAACAGGAGGGACCATAGGTGCTCTATGGCCCCTGACAAGTACCGCCCCTGCTGGGTGATGAAGGTGGGCCTCAACAGTCACAGCTCATGCAACAGAGCGCACCCTTGAGAAGATGTCATAAAGATTACCCTTTACCTCAGTGATCTTCCTCCCAAACCCCGTAACCACAGCCGAATCAGGAGGAAAACAGACCACTTCCAATTTGGGCACATCCTTCAAGAAAACCCCACAAGCACTCCTCAAAAGCACTCCTTAAGGTCATCAAAAGCAAGGGAAATCTGAGAGAATGTTCCAGCCCAGAGGAGCCTACTAAGACATGACAACTAAATGTAAGTGGGTATTCAGAATGGAATCATAGAACAGAATAACAGGGCATTAGGTAAAAACTAATAAAACCTGAAATCAACTCTGGACTTGAGTTAATAAGGCATCAGTTTGGTTCATTCGTTATGACAATTGTGTCTCACTATTGTAAATTGTTAATAATAGGAGAAACTGGGTGTGGGATATATTTGAACTCTGTCCTGTCTTTGGAATTTTTCTGTACATCTAAAATTTTCCTAAAATAAAAAAACTATATTTGAAGAAGTTTCTGAAGTTTTTATGACAATGTTGTTTTCCTTTGTCAAGCCTAGCATTGACATTTGCTATTTCCCCAAACCTTATTAAGTCTATTACTTTAATGGGCATTACTGTATATGGCATTTGTGGCCTTTAAAAAAATAGCTGTATATTAAAAACATGTCAATATATATTCTTTTGAAAGCAAGGTTAACAATCTAATAATATGTATATACCATAATTTATATACCTAATCCTCTGCTAATGGAAATTTAGGCATTTATAAAAATTGTCATTACTTTAAGTTAAAGGAGATTTATTTTAAGTAGGCCTTTGTGCACTTCTATTATTACTTCTTTATAATAAATATCAAAAATATAATCACTGTTAGCAAATAAACACAGTTCTGAATCCTGATTTATGTTTACTAAATGCCACTATTCATGGATGAAATTTAGTTTCCAGCATTACCTGTTTTGGCTCAGGAGTTAAAGTGTTGGCCCATGGACTGAAGGGCCCTGGGTTAAATTCTGATCAAGGGTACATACCTTGATTGCAGGCTTTATTACCAGCCTGCATCATATTCAGGGCACATGCAGGAGACCACCAGTTGATGTATCTCTCTCACATCAATATTTCTCTCTGTCTCTCTTCCCATTCTCTCTGAAAAATCAATGAAAAAATATCCTCTGGTGAGGATTAACATCAAAAATTGTTTCTAGAACATTCAATGAAATTCTGATATCATCCTTGCATTGTGAGTGTCAGCTGATGGTCATTGCTGTCCATTTAAGGCCAACGGGGATTCCCAATTTGGGGAGCAGCAGAAAACAGCTGCGTGGTGGACACTGCATGACTGTGGAAACAACACAGCTGTGCAACCGTTCTGGGGCCAGGTGGCCCTGGAGCCAGGATCCTCTCCACGGCCTGCGCTGTTCTGCTCCGGTGTCTGCTCAGCCAGGGATGAGCAGTCTTCAATCGTCAATGGACAGGGAAAGTGCTCCCCAAGCCAGAAGGAAGCTGACTTATATGGACAGGAATCCTGGTCCCTGATTGGTCTGTCCTTACACAAATGAGGACTCCAAATCCTTGTCGTTTGATTGGTCCAAAAGCTACTGTCCTGATTGGTCAGTATAGATCCACTCTGATTGGTAGAAGGTGCACAGTTCTTTTTGGATAGGAAAAACCTCTGTCCTATTGGTTGAAACAGGATTCCAGGAACTCCTTCATAAGGGATGCTCAGATGACCCGCACACAGGGCAGGCGGACGTTAAGCGCAGAGACAGCAGGTCAGTGCAGGCTGCTCCCTGAGGTGCAGTTTGCCAGAGAGGCCTGTGCAGAGATGGCTGCTGGGCCCTGTGCTTCAAAACCTGAGCCCAGTTAGCCACCAGGAACCTTACCTAGTAAGTGCTGCCGCTGCTGCTGCTGCTGCTTCTTCTTCTTCTTCTTCTTCTTCTTCTTCTTCTTCTTCTTCTTCTTTAAATATATTTTATTGATTTTTACAGAGAGGAAGGGAGAGATAGAGAGTTAGAAACATCTATGAGAGAGAATCATCGATCAGCCGCCTCTTGCACACCCCCTACTGGGGGTATGCCCACAACCAAGGTACGTGCCCTTGACCAGAATCGAACCTGGGACCTTTCAGTCCCCAAGCTGATGCTCTATCCATTGAGCCAAACCGGTTTCAGCTTCTTCTGCTTCTGCTTCTGCTTCTGCTTCTGCTTCTGCTTCTGCTTCTTCTCATCCTCCTCCTCCTCCTCCTCCTCCTCTTCCTCCTCCTTCTCCTCAAGATCCATAAGATTATCTCACTTTATTTTTTAATATAATTTTAATTGACATTGAAAATAATTTATATATATATTATTGACATTTTTCCTACAAGTGACTTAGTTATAGTGGTATTTTTCCTATTAAGAGTTTTTAATATGTTACAATGCCTCTTTATGTTTTAAAAATACTTGAAAAATAAAACTTTTCTTATGACACTAGTTTTATCCCAGACTGGCATGAATTAAGAAAAACAGGTTTTTTACAAAATTAAGATGAATATACAGCACCAATTTTGCATTTAACAGGTGGTCTAAGTAAATTTGGCTTCATTTATTGCTCTCGCTGCTTTGTTGCTTTCATGAGTCACCCACCTTTCAGAGCTGATTTCAACTGCTCCTTGTCAGCTGTCCAATACTCACCCCTCAGCCATAACAATCAAATGCTTGATTCAGTGAAAATGTCATATATTCTGAGCTGTCAAGATAAATTAAGAATTGCCAAATAGATACTTATCATTTCTGATTATTTTTATTATCAGAATAATTTTTAGAACATATTCAAAATTATGACTTTCTTAAAATTTTCTTACTTTCTATTTTTAAAATTTTAAACATAGATTTAAAAAAATAACAGCATGTAAACAAACATACCACTAAGCCTTAACAAGGGAGTTACTACTAACTGACTGACATTTATCTGAAGCACTTTTTTTCTTGGGGGGCAGGGGCGGGTTATTACAAAATTATTAATGAAAATAATTGAAATACTTTGCCAAACTGTGAGTGCAGTTATTTTTACTGGTGAAAAGGAAAACAGTAGTTTTGTGGTGTTGAGAGAAGATAATTTCAAAAGGCACACATGTGGAGAACTTTAAACGTGATGGCAAGATTTTGCTTGGGGTTAAGGGAATTTACACACCTTTGGCGACATAGGTGCGTATTAATTCCATTCAAACCATCCAACCCAATTTCCTGAATTTTCCCTGGCTGAGTCAGACCCTCCTCTCAGCAAACCCTTTTCCTGGGCCTCCTGGGGTTCTTGGCCCTCTCTCCCATCTGATTACTTGTCCAGTTCCTGGGCTGAGTCCCCTCACTCTGTGTCATTACCCTGGCTCTCGCTGCGCATGTCCAAGAGGTTGGGTAAGGCATCTGGTTCCTAAGGCACAACCCCCCCCTCCAACCCCCCCACTCCCCCTCCTCTCCCCCTGCCAGGAATCTCCCCTCTGCCTCCCTCTGGGAGTTGGGTACCCTGTTGGTGCCTCCAGGGAGATTTTCCTGTCCATTCCCAGCAGTAAGTCTGTGAGGCTGAGTGTGAATAAGTCTTTATTCTATTGTTCACCAGCAAACTCAAGGGGATGCTGCCCTGATACTTGCTTCCACTTCCCAGATTAGTAAGCTAATTACTTAATTCTCTTTTGCTTTCAGCCTCACATAAAGCTAGCTACCTGCCCTAACAGGTTTAAAATGTTTCCTTGGTTTTTCCAGGCACATCTACCATTCTGAAAATAGGTTATTATTGCTTAAAGAGTTTTTATTATGTTTCTTGAACAAAGAAGAATCTTGCAATTTTATATGATAAGTAAGTAATAGTGTAGTAGTTACTGGTCAGTAGTGAATTGAAGAATGTCACTTTTGTTTAATGTTCATTAAATAAATCAATTTAGTTAAGTTCTTATAGAGAATTTCATAGACATTTTTATAACTTGGCTTAGTAATAAGAAATACATACTGCAAATTACTTTCCATTTACTATACTTCATAAAAACTTCAACATTTTCCAAGATGCTTGTATGTTTTGCTTTATTGGATATAATATGCATGGAGCAAGAACATTTTCTTCTGTCTTGTACTTAATTTGAATTCTCAATAAATTTTTGAATTGAAGAGTTAGAAGCCCTGATTATGACATTATGATACAATAAAAAGTACCTTATTATTCTAGAACACTTGATTCTAACTTTTAATATAGTTTTATTGATTTCAGAGAGGAAAGGAGAGGGAGAGATAGAAACATAAATTATGAGAGAGAATCATTGATTGGCTGCCTTCTGCACACCCCCTACTGGAGATCAAGCCTGAAACCTGGGCATGTGCCCTTGACAGGAATTGAACCCAGGACCCTTGAGTCCACAGGCCAAAGCTCTATCCACTGAGCCAAACCAGCTAGAGTGATTCTAATTATATAAAATACAGAAAAAATTCAAATACATACATATATCAAAAGAAGAGTATATAGTAAAGGGACCGACATTCTGCCACACTGACGCTGCTTTTCAGGACATTGATTTTAAGCTGTGTATTAAATAGAAATAAGACTCAAAAATAACCATTCACCCTCCCTCCTTTCCTGCCCAGAGATTCAAACAGAGAAACCTCTTCAGGAAGGAGATCTCAGGATGTCACCTTGGAGTCATTTGGGGTAAGTGTGGAAACTGGGAAGGCTTAGGGCAGCTGCCCGCTAGCTCGCTACGGTGGCCCACTGGGGTTTTTTTATGCCATGAGTGCTCCACTTTCCTCAGCCGCCTGCGACACATTGGAAGGAGCGAGTCATCAGTCACAGGAGAGGAGCAAAGGGAACGGACGCTGCAGGAGCGCCATGGGGGCAGCTTCAGCAGGAAGCTGCAGCTGCACCCCTGGGAGCCACCCCACGGCTGATCCCACAGGACGTGGCGGAGGGGATCCACAGAGGGAAGGTGGAGGCGTGCCAGCAAGCCTGGAGTGACACAGGGTGGGTACTTTCTGTCAGTCACACTCTGAACAGAGGTAATTGTCCAGAATGGGTGTGGCCACTGCAGGTGTGCACAATGTGGTAATACATAAGCTCCCACACAAAGTTCTCTCTCCTTGTGCTCTGGCTTCCTTGAATCCACCCGTGTCTGCCCCAGCAATGTGGACATGCGGTCCCCACACAAGGGCCTGCTGGGCTGCGGTGGGAGGCCAGCCTTGTGCTGCTGGATGGACTGGGCAGATGGGGAAGGACAGTCTGCACAGGGGCTCTGATTTCAGCCCTGCCAAAGGCAAGATGGGGTTTTGACGGAGAGAAATGAAATCTTGGAAACTCACGGTTTTAATTTCACAAAAATAAAGCTTTCTTCAATATTGCATGCTCCCAAGCAAGCCTCAGACATTGGGACAGTGCAAGAAACCCACTCTTACTAACAACTGGGAGAGATGAGACCCTCTCCCCTACACACACACACACACACACACACACACACACACACACACACACACCGTTCTCCTTCTCCCCTTGGTCCAAAATAGCTTATACACACAACGTCATCTCCCTGTCCTAGGAATTTTCAAGGCTTTATCATGTCTAGTGAGTTTCTCATGCACATGTATTAAACTTTGACTTTCTCCTGTTAATTTTTTTCTGTCAATTTATTAGCCCAGTCAGAAAACCTTAAAAGGTGAGAGAAAGGTATTACATTTTTTAGCCCCCAAACAGTTTAGGAATATTAGTTGAGCTTCTTCTAAAACTCTATTTTAAAATAGCTGAGTAAGAAAAAAGATACAATTCAGAATGAGAAAATAATTTTACTTATTCTTATCATTGGCAATAGATTATAGGCCAGTATTTTTTTTGCAGTTGTGAAAAGAGGAAAATGTGCATTCCTAAAATATGTAATTCAAAATTTCTGCATCACAGTAACTACTGATAGAAATATTTTGGAAAGCAAAAAGTGATATATTGATTTGGGGCACATAACTCACAGTTGAAAAAAAATCCTAACTGCATTATTTCTGTAGGATTGAATATGTTTTTAATGTTTCTCTAAATGGCATGTTAAGATAAGAATAGATATTTGGTCTACTATGTTGGAAATCTAAACATTAATTATATTTAATTAATTATGTTTTTGAGAGGTCCTTGCTAAGCTTCCCTGTATTTTCTTGGGTTTGGAAAAGAGCAGGCTTTATTCCCAACCATCCAAACTCGTTCCTTTCTTTTCCCGGGGTTGTGCCTGTGCCCTCTCCCCATCCCCTTCGTGAATCTTCTGGGGTTTTATGCCCTCATCCTATCTGACCTTTCCCCAGGCTGGTCCCCTCCCCTGTATGGCCCCATTTTGGTTTCCGTTGTGCATGTTCTCAGGAAAAGAAAATTTCCTTCTCTGAGTCCTCCCCATTCATCCAGCAGAACAGTACCACTGGCTCTCTGGGATGATGAACAAGTCTTTCCTGCCTTCCTGGAGGCCTGCGTGACTGTGACACTGACCTTCCTAGTTAGTCCAGCTTGATCTGTTGTCTGGTTCCCTGTTCGCCCTTCCGTTCTCTTATATCTAACTAACTGTCCACGGTAACACTATAGCCTCCAAGTTGTATTAGTCAACCATTCTTACCCTGGCCTCTTTCCAACCTACATTTCTCTCTTTCTTAGAACAGTTGTTGTTTTATTTTTATTTTTTCTTTCATTAGCGATGAGGCAATCACCTTCTTTATAAATAGTAATTTCATCACCTTTCTTCAAAAGGAGCTAGCCAGAATTATTTGAGATCTGGTATACATTTAGCTTTTGAGTTGAACCTGGAAAGGCAGCATCAACTATATTAGCCCTTGTGTACCTGATACTCAAAAGGTTGTCTCAGTGACTCATACATGATGCTGGTTTCTTAGAGCATGGGAAATAATATATAATATTAGACATATATATGTGATCTTTAACAACTAGTGTAAAGATGCAAATAATAATTACAGAGGGTCATGGCAAAGGTTAATTAGACTGAGAAAAAGTATTATGAAGAATTTCTGATTTGAATTCCAGTTCACACAAGACTTAGATCAGCAGAAACGTTAGGGAAACATCTACTTTCAATTTCATTCAGGAGAATCTTTAAAAGTATGATATGCACCTGTGGATTAGTACATATTTCCTTCACATTAGCTAATTAAATGCAAGGCGAAATGGGACTGATTTCTAGGATAGCATCTGAGATGTGTTTAGGCAGTGGAAACACAGACCTTTGCACATGAGACTGTCAATGTGAAGACAGGGCTAAAGGAAGTTGACTCTTGTAACTTTATACAGGATGACCAGGAGCTCTGAGCTGGAGGCAGAGACATGGGCTAACCTAGCAGATAGTGGGAATGGCCTGGCTGCTGTGGCTCAGTTGTCTGAATGACGTTCCTGTACACAGAAAGGTCCCCAGCTCATTCCTGGTCAGGGCTCAAGTCTGGTTCCAGTCAGGGTGTGTAGGGGAGGCAACCAATCAAAGTTTCTATCCCTCCCTCTCTCCCCTCCTCCCACTCCTTTCGCTCTTTCTAAAAACTCAATAAATATGTATTTAAAAGGTAGTGGAAACAGAATTAAACTGTCCAGTGCGCCTGGTAAATAGAGGGACATGGTATGTGGAGATCAAGCTTCATCCTCCAAATATTCCTAGTCACGTAATGCAGTACATGTAACAATGCTGTAAGAAATCGTGCAACAAAACCCAAATAATTAAACAAAACAAAAATTCCTCCAAATTTCATTTAGACAGTTTAAAAGTATAAAGTAGAAATTCAGACTAAAAATATTATCACTTACATTAGGAATACATAACTTTTCAACTATGCAGAAACAGATGAAGTTCAGAATTCAAAAGATTAGATAACCTTTCGGTAATTTAAATGTGTTTTCCTGAATTCTGAATTGTCATACAGTTGAATGAAATAGCTATTAATTAATTTTATGGTACATTTTTGCATAACTATGTTTACAAAGGGCTTGCTAATAAAATTTCCCTGAATGTCATAACAATATCAATTAAAATAGGTTTAGGTACAAATATGATAATTAATTTCTTTAATTATTTAAAACTGTCACCCAAAGCAACACTCCCTTGTCCCCCCCAAAAAAATATATGAGAAAACATGGTTTAGCTCTGGCCAGTGTGGCTCAGTGGGCTGGGCGTTGCCCCATGCATCTAAAGATTGCCAGTCAGTTCCTGGCCAGGGCATATGCCTGGTTGTGGGTTGTGGGCTTGATCCTGTAGGGGGTGTACAGGAGGCAGTCCATTGCTGTTTCTCTCGCACATGGATGTTTCTCTCCCTCCCTCTTCTTTCCTCTCTCTCTTAAAAAAGTGAATTAAAAATTTTAAAGAAATACATGGTTAAACATTTAGAAGTTTTTTTTTTTTAATACATCACATTTGTTATAGTGGCCAGTTAGTTAATATTAACTAAAAGGGAGGGGAAACCAATCAGAAGCAGGTATCTGACCAAGCCTGACTAAGCTCAACAGGCATCAGGCCCACTGGCAAGGGGAGGGGGAAGGTGGCTCAGGGGAAGGCCTTGCACTGGGGTCATGGGCAGGAAAAGCCCAGGTGGCAGCATAAAGGGGAGAAGACAAACCTGGGGAAATCAGGGGGAAGATGGCACAGACCAGGACGCAGGCCTGAGAGAAGCCAGGAGAGGGGCTGGCTGGTTTGAAAGAAAACCTGCCCTCTCCCAGGCCCAGGGAAACACAGTGAAACCTCCTTTCTCAAACTTAGCTCAATCCTGAAGAGGGAAGCCGTTTTTTAGAAAACGGAATCATTTTTCCCCATTAGACATAATGTAAATGGAATTCACCCATTCCATTTTAAACTTGCTTCTATACAGTACACTGTTTAATCTATAAACACGTCTTTTCCTAAATTTATCCCACCTAGTTCTAGGGGTGTCTTTCAAGTCAGTATGCAGCATCTGAGCTTTTTCATGTATCGCTGCTTCTGAAATGCAGCCACTGGCTAATTGTTTTACTTTTAAGGACCTTTTTCCTACCTCTGAAGTGCCTGTGGTGGTTTTGTGAGCACTTCACACCCTTACAACATTGGCACTCCGGATGGCCTCTTATGTTTAACATCGTGCTAATCTTCAATTTCATCTGCAACAAAGCATCCTCTCGTTGGTTTGTTGCCTGAGAGACAGTTTTGGTCATGCATGATAAGGTATCAGTATGAAAGGGTTGTTAGGTTGAAAATTGAAGTTTCTGTCAACAACTGAGACATTTTTCATGAACAATTTGGTTGAGAATCCAAGTTTCCAAGATGGGAACTGAGGTTTGACTGTGCAAGGAAGCTTAACCAAGGACCCTCTCTCTTCATGGAAGCCAGATGGGCCAGGGCACAGCTGGGATCAGAGCCTGTGCTGGCCTACCAGAGCGTTGGATGCCTGGTGATGACACTGCCCTCTGGGCCCTGAGGCCCCCAAACTGGACTTCCCGCAGCGAGACAGAGATGACACCTGGCCATGGCTGAGCATCGGGTTTGGTGTGACTGGGGCAGACCGACTGCGGACCCGCTTCTGCTGCTGGGCCTGCCGGGAAGAGCCTCTTCAAGGGAGCATCTGCATCCTGCATGCCTCTCCTTCTCTTGGGCCATAGCTTTGCTTTCTTTTCTCCTTAACTCTAAGGGTCCCTCCGAGACCCACAACTAGGAAAGCAGGGGGCTTGAAGGAGTCTCCTTTTGCATCTGTAACTTCCTTTCCTAACCTAGGCAGCCTGGGTGAGGCAAGCTCCCATCACCGTGATTTTTGCCTCTTCTACCCTGAGCCTGCCCCTGATTTCACACCAATAAATCCTGTGCTTAGGACCTCTTGTGCATGTGTCTCTTGTCTCTGGAATTCATTTCCTGTGACACCATGGAAGAACCATCTCCTCTGGTAAAACATTGCTTTAATTCTTCAATAAGCTCGACACTTGAAAAGTTCATCAGCGTGGATACTTTTATTTTTACCTGGATATTTATTTAACATTTAAAGTAATTGTATTTTTCATTATGAAGAGTATTGTGGTTCTCATGTGACAGGTACCATATATTAGAGTTTTAGAGGAGAAGTGACTGTCAAGCAGTGAGGCTCAGACCTGTCTCTGCCTTTTCACTGCTGAGAGTTCTTGGAGTTGTGATTTCAGGAATATCACAGAAGAGCTTACTTTATAAGTCATTTAGCTCAATAGTTAGCGGAATTAAAGAAAATTACTTTCTCTGTGTTTTTGCTTTGTTAAATGTAGATTCCATTTGGTGAAGATGTATTAACTTACTCAATGTGGGATAAATGTAGGTTATCCAGGTCTTTATTCTGGTTTGAGATTATAGGATAACATGTTTGCAAGCACTCTTGGTTCTTCAGAGTGTGTCACCTCCTCCTGCCCTCTTGGGGCACACAAAACCTATTTTCAACTTGTTGCTTTACATTTTTTTTCTTTTCTAAATTTTTGTTCAATGAAAATTTTGAGATAATTGTAGTTCCACATGCAATTGTTACTATGAGAAATAATACAGAGATAACCTGTGTAGCTTTTACCCAACTTTCACCAATGATAACATCTAGCAAAACTATAACACAATATCTACAAGCATATTGACAACTTTGATAAAGCCAAGCTCTGGAGCACACAACCAAAATGATCTGTTATGTTACCGGTTTTCAGACATACTAACTATTGCCCCCTACATCTATCCCCTTTTTAATCCCAGGGAAAAATACTAGTAAGCTCTCCAAATTTTGTCATTTCAGAATGTTATATAAATAAGACTATACATGTGTAAATATTTGGTATTGGTTAGTCTTACTCAAAATAATTTTCAGCCCTGGCCAGTGTGGTTCAGTTGGTTGGTCATCCTCCATGCATTGAAAGGTTGTCAGTTTGATTCCTAGTCAGAGCACATGCCTGGATTGGGGGCTCAATTTCTGGTGAGGGACTTGCAGCAATAGCCGATTGCTGTTTCACTCTAACATCAATGTTTCTCTCTCGTACCTTCTCACTTCTCTCTCTAAAAAAAATAAATTAAAATATTTTAAAAATAATTTTCAGCTTATCAGATTGTTGTGTGTACCAATATTTTATACATTTTTTGTTGCTGAATAATATTATATGCTATGGATATACAAAGACAAACTATATGAATTGTGTTATACTTATTAAAGCAATTGAAACTGCAGGGAAACACAGAAAGCTCAAGATATTCAACACTGTTCTTACAAAGATGTATAAACCAATGACAGAGAAATGTGTCTGTCTAGAAACAGATCTACACAAACACACTTTCTGGAATTGAGACAAGGTTCCATTGAAGTTAATGTGTTATTTTTTTTAGAAATTGTGCTGTAACTAAGAGAAAAAGAATCCCTACCTTACACCATAAATTAAAAATCCTTTTCAGCCCAAAGCGGTTTGGCTCAGTGGATAGACAGTCGGTCTGCTGACTGAAAGGTCCCAAATTCGATTCCGGTCAAAGGGCATGTACATTGGTTGCAGGCACATCCCTGGTAGGGGGTGTGCAGGAGGCAGCTGGTTGATGATTCTCTCCCATCGATGTTTCTAACTCTCTATCCCTCTCCCTTCCTCTCTGTGAAAATTCAATAAAATATATTTAAAAAAAAATCCTTTCCAGATGAACTGAAGATGTATATGTGAATGAAAGGTGGAAAAATAAATTAAAACTCTAGATGTAAACAAGATAATATCTTCTCCACCTTGGGTTAATACTTTCTTTTTAAAAGACACTAACCATGAGAAAATAAAAATGTAGATGTTGAGATTCAAGTTTGGCTGTGTGGAGAGGGCACAACACAGGAAGATCAGCCAGTCAGCAAGGAAAGAGGATGGCCCAATCCTGGGGCAATGGTGGCCAACCCTCCAGCCCTTGTCCCCAAGCCACACAATTCTGTTTCTCTCTGTACATCTCTGCCAATACCCCCAAGCCACTGTCCGCTCTGCCAGAATACAAGCCCATCAAGAGATTTGAATAGACAGTTCATAGAAAAGAAGTAGATGGCTATTCAATATCCTATATAATAGAAGCCTAATATGCTAAGAGTCTGACTGATTGACTGCTTGACCAGTTGCTATGACGTGCACTGATCACCAGGGGGCAGATGCTCTGACTGGTAGGTTAGCTTGATGTTGGGGTCTGGCCAATTGGGACTGGGTGAGACAGGCTGGACATACCCTGAAACTTTTCTGCAATCCCTCCACAGCTCCGATCATGCACTGGTAGTGTCCTTCAGTCTGGCCTGTACCCTCTCACAATCTGGGACCCTTTGGTGGATGTCAGAGAGCTGGTTTTAGCTCAATCCCTGTGCACCGGGCCTCTACTGTGTGTGTGTGTGTGTGTGTGTGTGTGTGTGTGTGTGTGTATGAATGAGCAGACAAGCCACAGAATTAGAGAAAATACTTGCAAGAGTTGTATCTGATGAACAACGGTTATTTACAATATACAAAGAACTCTTTTTAAAATATATATTTTTATTGATTTCAGAAAGGAAAAAAGAGGGAGAGAAAGATAGAAACATCAATGATGACAGAGAATCATTGATTGGCTGCCTTCTGCACACCCCACACTGGGGATTGAGCCCACAACCCAGGCATATGACCTGATCAGGAATCAAACTGTGATCTCCTGCTCATTGGTCGACGTTCAACCACTGAGTGGGGCCTGCTGGGCCTGAACTCTTAAAAGTCAACCATGAGAAAACAACCTAATTTAAAATGAGCAAAAGACCTGATAGTTAGCAAATAACATATGAAATGATGCTCGACATCCCATATGATTAATGAATTACAGATTATAACACCACAAACCGATTCAAATGGCCAAAATCCAAAACTGTGAGAGCACCAAATGCTGACAAAAATGTAGAAAAACAAACTCTCCTTCATTGCAGTGGAAATGCAAAATACTGCAACCACCTTTTGGAAGAGAGTTTGAAAGTCTCTTACAAACCAAACATTCTCTTTACCATACAATCTAGCAATTACACTCCTTGGATTTTATCAAAATGAGTTGAAAACTTATGAACATACAAAAACCTGCAGTTTTATTTATAATTGACAAAATTCGGAAGCATTCAAAATGCCCTTCAGCAGGTAAATGAATCACTAAACTTAGGAAAGTCCAGGCAATGCAATAGTGTTCAGCACTGTACATAATTGAGCTACTAAGCCATGAAAAGAACATGAAGGAACCTTCAATGCTCATCAGCACTAAAAGGAGACACATTAAAAAGGCTACGTGGAGTGTGATTTCAACTACAGGACCTCTTGGAATGGGCAAACTGGAGAGTATAAGGCCGGTGGTTGTTGGAGGGCAGGAGGGCAGGGAGATGAACTGCTGGGTGCAGAGGCTGTGTGGGCAGTGAAGTGCATATGGTGATGGTACAGATGCATGCCTGACATTTGTCTGCACTCACAGAATGCACACCACCCAGAGCAAGCTGAACCGTGAGCTCTGTAAGGATGACAAGTTGTTCTGATGCAGCTTCATCAGTGGCAGCACAGCGGCATCCAGGGCAAGATGCATGCTTATCTGGTTTAACCGGGTGAGGAGGAGGAGGCTGTGCCTGAGTGAGGAGGAGTGGGGAGCTCCCTGCACCTGCTCCTCACCTTCACCGCGAACCTAACACTGCTCTCCAAATAAGTCCATTAAAAAGACTTCTCCTCACGCATGGTAATGGACACATAAAATAAAAACCATAAAATGTATCTTTCACTATCTAATTAGCAAAAAACAAAAAGCTTGCTAACAGTTTGGTGAGGCTGTGGGAAAACGGACCCTTGCTCCCTCCACGGACTAGCTTGTCAGGTTTTACAGCCCCTGCAGAGAAAAGCTGGGCAATATCTCTCAAAATCATCAATGTGCCCATCCTCTGACACACAATGTCACCCTGGGGACCAGTCTGCGGAGGCCTCCTCCGCCAGGAAAGCATGCACATGGGAGAGCAGTCCCTGAAATGCTCTGTGGTAGCAGGAGACTGCCGGCCTGGAATGTGCATAACTATGGTTCAGACAAAACTGGATGACACAGGAGATCTCAATGTTTTACAGAAAAGCAAGGTGCATGCTTATCTGGTTTCACTCCATGTTTACCTGTTTTCTTTATGTTTATAAGAGAAACACAAGAAGGGAAATATGTTCACATTTCTATGTATTATCTAGATAAAGATTACATTTGGAAAGACACACAAGAAATAGATAATAGTAATAATCTATCAGAGAATGTGGAAATTGAAGAAATGAGAAATAGAAATGAGCGTTTTCTCTGAACACAAGGCATTTTATATCGTGAGTAAAGTTAATATTCAATAATGTAAATATATAAGTACAAAACCAAATATAGCCCATGCCCAAGCCATAAGTATCGTCCCAAAATGTATACACACCTTGCATAATTATAAAGGCAGTGTTTATTAAAATACATTTCATTTTCAAAATTGAGCTCTCAGTTGTTAAAGTGTGTATGCATTTCTGGGGACACCCTGTATATATGCACTCATACCAAAAAAGTAGGCATTAACTTTATTAAAATTAAGAACATATGATAAAAAGCCATCATTAAGCCCTAGACAGTTTGGCTCAGTAGATAGAGCATCAGCCTGCGGACTGAAGCATCCCAGATTCGATTCTGGTCAAGGGCACATGCCTGGGTAGTGGGTTTCATCCCAGGAGGGGACATACAGGAGGCAGCCAATCAATGGTTCTCTCACATCATTGATGTTTCTATTTCTCTTTTCCTCTCTGAAATCAATAAATTGTGAATAACAAAGATTGTGAAAAACAAAGATTAGGATTGTGAAAAACAAAGCCATAAATTGGGCAGCCACAGATGGTTTCACTAAATATATTTGCATGTATAATGAAAATATATCTATGATAATTATTAATATTTTGTAAATAGAATATAAAAATAGCTTTTGTTATTAAAAAAGCAGACAAGCAAGTTAAAAATGAGTAAAAAGTTGCAAACATTTTTAAAAAGAGAAAGTCACAGTAAGTGAAAGCAGGAGAGGTGTTTGATCTCACAGCCATCAGGGACGCGCCTGGAGCCTGTGCTGGCTGGAGCAAGCAGAGCGCTGTGCCCTGGGGGACCGCACGTGGGGCAGAGTTCTGCGGAAACTCCCTGGTGGGTCTCCTGTGACTGAGCAATTCTGCTGTGTGTATCCCCGCAGTAAGGGGACAATGCTGCCACACAATACCGTGCTTCCCCGAAAATAAGACATCCCCCGAAAATAAGACCTACTTACAGGTTTCCTTCTGAGTGAAATATAAGGCTTCCCCCGAAAATAAGGCCCCCCTAGGCTAGACATGAGAGATTTGGTTCACTGATTCTGAAAGAAATGGAGTCACAAGAAATTCACCAGGAAATTCAGGAATTGGATTGTTATGATGATGTTCCAGAAGATGATGACATGATTGTCATTGAATAAATGAGTAAATTCTTGATACTGTAAGATTCACAGTTTGTCTGGTTTGTGTTGACAACTACCGTACTACCGTACCGTATAAAGGTAATAAATTTTCTTTATTTTCACTTAACAATAAATGTCTACCGTATTCTTCATGGAAAAATAAGACATCCCCTGAAAATAAGACCTAGCGCATCTTTGGGAGCAAAAATTAATATAAGACACTGTCTTATTTTCAGGGAAACAAGGTAGGTACATGGATAATAGCACTATTCAGAATACCCCAAACAACACTAGAATAAATAAAAAATAGTGTGTAGCCTAATTCGGTATGGTTCGCTGGATAGAGCATCGGCCTGTGGACTGAAAGGTCCCAGGTTCAATTCTGGTCAAGGGCATGTGCCTTAGTTGCAGGCACATCCTCAGTAGGGAGTGTGCAGGAGGCAGTTTCTTTCTCATCAATGTTTCTAACTCTATCCCTCTCCCTTTCTCTCTGTAAAAAAAATCAATAAAATATATTTAAAAAATAGTGTGTAATCATTGATTTCAGAGAGGAATGGAGAGAGATAGAAACATCATTGCTGCTATTTTCACTATCAGCAATGAAAATAAAATAAATGATCGTTGCAAAAAAGACATAAATGGATAACACAAATATGGAGTTGAGCAAAAAAAGCTAGAAATACAAAGAGTGTGTCCTGTAGGACTCCATTTATGTAGACTCAGAAAAAGCAAAATTAACCTCGGGGAGTAGTCAGACAGTGGCTAACTTAGGTGAGGGCAAAGGTGGGGGAGGGGCTTGTGGCCCTGGTGCTGCCTTTCCCCAGCCGGAAGCACCTGCCTCCCCTTCCTCCCAGTCGGACACGTTTTCTCCTGCACTCTGCTTTCTACCCGCTCCTGCAAAATCACTCCTCGCCTGTTTTCTTCCCCTCAGTGTAGCTTGTTCTTTTTTCTAAGGGGTCATATATAAATTAGTGCTAAGGTGTGTTTTGTAGTTGACCAGTCTATGTTCTCAGGTAAAGTGTGCACCCATTTAGTATTTAGATCTTTATATCGCTTTCTATTTTTGGAGATTATATATATATATATATATATATATATATATATATATATATATATATATCTCCTATAAATATATATACAAAATTCATGCACATTAAAAGGGAATTAATTAGAGGAAACATTTTAATATTGCTATTTGCCCTTTATAATAGAAGTATCAGAGATGAAGAAAATTAGTAAAATGTATATGAAAAGCTCCCTCTTGTCAGAGTCTGGGTACACTTTGGGACCCAGAGTCAAGGCCCCCCCCCCCAACCCGCATGCACCTCGACATCACGTGAGACCCAGCCCAGGCCAGGCCAGCCCTACCCTCATCAAGCCCAGCCAGGTAGGGGGTGTGGCCTCTGGTCCCCCAGCCCTAACACTGGGGTGGGGGTTGTAGCCTCAGGTCCCTTGGGACAGTTTCAGGTCCTCGGCACCCAGCGCTAGAGTGTGAGGGTGCCAAGGTGCGAGGGTGTGATGTTCATTTGCATATTAGCCCTTTATTATGTAGGATATCATTATTTTTAAATAACAGTTTCACTTATATACCAATTTGCTATTCTTTGCTGGGTACTTTCTTTGTGTGTGTGCACCCATTTTCTTTATTTCCTACTTTCTCTTTCACCCTTATTACTTCCTCTATGATTTTATTTTTAAATATTTAGTTGTTTTCATTAATCTTCCTAATCTCAATTTAGACTTTTATTAAAAACTATTATCTCTTCAACATCTTGAATTCAGACTTCAGTTCTCAGATGATTTGTCTTTCTCTTCAATTTTTCTTGTTTTATTTTACATTTCCCTTTTATATGTTCAGTTGTATTCTGAGTTTTTAAATTTATAAATTTTGACAGTCTTTAGTATTTTTAATTGTCTAATGACATTTAATTCATTTTTATTATGTTTTTGTCTTGTGGTTGATACTTAGGGGTAGTATGTTAATTAATGAAAATATGTGTACTTTCTTTCTTCTTAGCAGAGATTAATTATGGATTTTTTCTTTTATGTTTGTTTTTCCATAGATGTTTTATATTTTCTGAACTAGTAGCATCTGATGTATTTATGGGAAATGGTAAAACTATGACTTGGCTTATTATTTTCCTAGCTATAATTCATAGTCTCTGTTGAAAGCATGAAGTGCCGTTTATTTAATGAAAATTAAATTCATTTTCTCCTTTAGGAGAGCTAAAGGGCTTTGTGATTTTTTATGCTGTTTTTCATGGCTCCATTTTCTCAAAATATATTTCTATTGATTTCTGAGAGGAATGGAGAGAGAGATAGAAACACAATGATAAGAGAATCATGGCTCAGCTGCCTCCTCCACGCCCCACACTGGGGATGGAGCCTGCAACCCGGGCATGTATCCTGACCGGGAATCGAATCATGACCTCCTGGTTCATAAGTCCACACTCAACCGCTAAGCCATGCCAGCGGGACAGCATGAGATGTACTGATCCTTTTCTGGTGTCATGAGGTCTCACCACCTTAAAGCGTTCTGTGCTGTTTTTCTGACACAAACCATGTCAGTTTGAACAAGCATCACAGAGTGTGCTCAGGGGTCAAAGAACCTTCCAGTTGGGTGTGTGCTGTGTGTAGTGTGTCGTGATGGTATCTACAACCAACTCGTCCTTCCCCTTCAGTACCATTCATATACAAGACAAATCTCATGCTATTAATCACCCAATCTGTACTCTCAGATTACTGATATTTGTATTACTTCTGAAAATAAGCTGTTCAATAGTACCATTTTTCAAATATTGTGGCATCTGTGGTTTTTTATTGATTAATTAGAAATATGTAATTGCTTAATAAATTTCTTTTGTATTTATTGCACATATTTGTACAAGAGTATTTATTATTAAATTATGATATAAAATTTTGTTGAATTAAGTATTTGTTGTGTGTGTGCATAGATAGATCACAGATGATAGATAGATAGATAGATATAATTAAGACAATTAAAAATATTTGCCAGAATGGCACAGTTAGTAAATGGCAGAGTTAAAATTTGAACACAAACTTTTTAGCATCAAAAACCTTTGGTCTAAGAGGTGCTATATATTCTTCTGATTAATGGGGAAAAAAGCTTCAGGATTTAAAAATGCTTTTAATGTCAAATGGGGCTTATCTTAATTTACTAAGTGTAAAATACATTTATTTTCCTTTTATTGCTGTCACTTGTAAACCCTTGCAATTTTAAATGGACTTCTTCTGACCTGTGAGCTCTTCTTCCAAGTAAAAAATCAATCTTAGTTGCCTCAGAGGTTTCATCATTATAATAAGGTCAATGATACTGGCACACTCCACAGCGCGAAGAAAAAGAAAACAAACAAACACACACGCACACAAATACAATTGTACAGATCTTGTAAATGAAACAGCTATGAAATTGCAAAATAAGAATAATAATTTTAATTTATTTTGACTACTAAAATTTCAAAATGCAGGTGTTGATTGATACCTTTTCATCTTTGTGAATTTATGTTTATAATAGAATAAATAATTGTATTTTTTCTGGTTTGATGTCATCAGCCTATCAGAAGAGGGGAACTACCGTAGCTACCTAGCATAGTACTCACACTGTTCCAGGTAAACCAACAGAATTTTAAAAAATTCAGACCTTACTTAGATTATCACCTGTTTTAATTGCTCCTGCCTTCTTGTCTTTGCTGTTTGAAGATGCTATTCAAAAACACTCTTATGAATAAATAATGTTCATGCCGCCCCATGAACGTGCCAGAACCTATGTTCTCTCAGGCTGTCACTGTCCCTCGCTGCTGGGGCCGGTTCCCTCCCTGTGCTCTGTCAGCCCGCATCCCCATAGACTGCTTTTGCAATCATTCTTCTCTTATGTCATCATTTAGATTCTGTCCTGAGATCTGTGATAATATACTTCTAGCAGAGACAATTTCATCCATGTTGCAGGAACCTTTTCACAGCTGAAGGGGAGGGGCACTAAAGAAGAAACCAGTACTAAATAAGAGCTTTATACTCAGGTCCAGAAATCACATACTACAATAGATGACCAGGCGGCCAAGCAATTCACAAAATACCAAACTTGGGGGTGAATACTACAAAAGTTAAAAGATAACACATTTAAATCCTAGAGCATTATAAAATAAACATGGTTGGTATAAGGGAATAATAAAATTAAAAAAAGAAAGGAAAGAACAGTATCATGGGAAAATAAAAGAATTTGCAAAATAGTAGAAGTTTGGGGAAAAACAATCTTTTAAAACTCAATGACTTTGAGAAATCAGGGTGAAGGCTACATCGGTATCTCCATTTTACTTTTTGCAGCATCTTGCAACTTTAAATTTAAATAAGATGCTATAAAAAACCCAATGTGATAAAGATGTGACCTAGCAGTGCAGTAGTAACAGGCTGATCTCATTTCTGGCAAATATCTTATAAACATCAATATCACTTTGGATGTCACAGGATTGTTGCAAGAAACAGATAGTATACTCAGAGAGTTTACTTGACTAGAACTTTGCAAATAGTACAGAGGTTGGGTATGGGGTTATTAAAAATAACAAGAAAGTATGTTTAGCACCAAGGGGCATATAATTCTAGAAAACGCTGTGATAGAAATGCTATCCAACAGGAATTAGGAAATTGAGAAATGTCACAAGTTGGCAGAGAAGGAGCTGGAGAAATAATGTCAGCCTCTGATTTCCTGCAGATGTGGAAGCCAGAAGACAAAGAGCCCCCAAATAACCGACAGTAGAGATCAGCACCCAGGCCATAAAGCAGAGCAAAGAAGGAAAATAGATCTGTAAGCACAAGTGGAAAACTAATAGTACAGTCTACCTCTTTTGATTGGCAATATTGATCCTGTTCTTTCTTTAAATGCATAAATACAACTTCAAAGTAAATGAAAAAATCCCATTGAAAGTCATCAATTAATTCACCATATCAAGGTGATGTTAATTGCATCATATCCTCCCTCACATCGGTTTGCATGGAAATAATATATAGTTGGTGTTCTATATAAGGCTAGCAAGAAAATATGGGAGAATGGAAATTTAAGTAACACGAACATAATCACTATATTCCCTGCTGAGTTGATGGCCACAAAGCTCAGTTGATAATTATAGCTGCTCTCTCCTTCTCTTCTCTCTCTCTCTCTCTCTCTCTCTCTCTCTCTCTCTCTCTCTCTCTCTCTCTCTCTCTCTCTCTCTCTCTCTCTCTGAACAGTGCAAGGATTAAAGCTCTTAGAAGTGGTGGGTTTTTTTTTTTTTTTGGGGGGGTTGTCACAATTGACCTTTATTATTTTTACATTTATTATTAAATATGAGAACACTCAAATGTACTCAAATGAATCCCTTCAGATATGCACATATTCCTTCTTGGACTCATTGTGTAGCAACCATCCAATTCTCTATGACAATCAATCAGCATGTCAGATACCCCATTCTTTACCTCTTAATTCTGTGTAATGAAGTACCCAAATATTCAACATCATTCTCAAAATTAAATTTATTGGAACCATGACTGTGTTCCATGGTGGCAAGATTTCCCCTCAGTCATCAGAACCTTTGAACTCATCAAGTCTATGCAGGGATTCCTATCAAAAAGCTTCTATCATGGATCAGATGTGGTAGTGCGAGGTATAACACCCACTTGCACTCCATGGGAGTCTACTATGGGAAGCTGTACCAGAGACTGGATGCTGGTTTAAGACTTACATTGTACCATGGAGGCACACTTCTCACTATCTCAGGGTGCTGACTTCTATTTGATTTACTTTTCACTGATCTGTTCATGGCAAGGAAATGGCATCAAATTTAGATTTGAGCCTTTTGCTTTATCTACTTATCCATAAAATGAATATTGTAGCAAGAGATGATCATCTGTGGAATTCCATGACAATTCATGAGGCAGATTGTTGGTGCTGCAGAAGATTTGTGTGATGGAACATAGATCAATGTCAGAAAACAGCTCATGTTTTCCTAAAAAGGAAATCAATGTCTTCTCTATAAATAAAGGGACCAAAATAATCAACTTTTTATCAACCAAGTGGCTTTTATGTCCCACTAGGAGATAGTATTGGTCAGGGGGTCAGTATTGGCCATTGTTGTAGGAAGTTTAGGCATTCAGCAGTGGCATCTACCAAATCATTTCCTCTTCAAGGAATTCCAAGTTGCTGAGCTCTTGCAAGACTCTATTTCAGTTGCTTTGGCCATTTTTTTTTTCATACATCTTGCCAATAAGCTCCAGGGTGTTTATTTATGGTTAATAAAATCTATTACATAATTGAGAGTTTTAAATGTCCTAACCAAAGAAAAATATGGCGATTATGTGACATGATGGAAGTGTGAACTGATGCTATGGTAGGAATCATTTTGCAACATACTAGTATAAGTGCATTAAATCAGCATCTTGTACACCGTAAGCTTGCACAATCTTATATGTCAATTGTATATAAATTAAATCTGAAAAAGTGTAAACAACAAATACAATAAATATTTATACACAGCATCCATTTTAAGTTGTCTATCCACATACTGGTCCTTCAGATCTCCTTTTTGTCTTTTTTTAAATCTTGTTATTTATTTATTTATTTATTTATTTATTTATTTATTTATTTATTTATTTATTTTTTGTGAATCACTAGATAACTGTGAATCAAAGTTCATCTATATATCCTTCTATGGAAATTAGAAAACAGATATGTTGCCTGAAATTCTGTTTACTTGGTGGATGTTCTTTCATTATTATCTTTAAAAATTGTATTGATTGATTGATTTGAGGAGAGATGAAAAGAAAAAGAAATATCCATTTGTTGTTCTTATTTATGCGTTAATTGATTTCTTCTTGTATGTTCCCTTATTAAGGATCAAACCCCAAACCTTGCATATTAGAACAACACTTCAACCAAACTGAGCTATTCTGCCAGGCCTCATTACTGTCTTTGAAGGCCATTAGGAATGGTGTTGTAGAGATGCAGAGAATATAAACTCAACTGCTAACATATGACCAGGGCATCTGTAAGCCAAGCTCATATTATTATTTTCCCCATTAACTAGTGCATTAGTCAGATTTTTCTGTAATGAAATTACACACCAAGTAAACCTAGAATACACTAGGCTTGTATCAATAAGCATATTCCTCGCTTAGAAAATGAATAATCTGACTGGGTTGGTGGGATGGTTACAAAGTTGTGTTCACTTAGCAAAAATTCATTGATATTTATAATTACAACTAGGGGCCAGGTACACAAAATTTGTGCACTGGGGAGGGGTACTTCAGCCCAGCCTGCCCCTCTCACATACTGGGAGCCCTCAGGGATGTCCTACTGATGGCTTAGGCTCACTTCCTGTTGGGAGCAGACATAAGCCACAGTCTGGCCTCCCTTTGCTGGAGGCGACCAGGCTGATCAGGGGAAGGCGCCAGCACCATCACCCCACTGCTGCAGCCACTGCCAGTCATCACAGCCACCAAGGTGTTTTCATCAACACAGACTCCAGTCCCTTCACCATGAAAAAAATGACAACTTTCTTTAGGCATTTTCAAGATGTATCTTCATAGGATATGATATTATTTACTTTATTTTTCTTTTTATCCTCACCTGAGAATATGTTTCCATTGATTTTTTTCCCTTCCCTTCAATCACAGGCTCGGCCCCATCCCACAAACCCCAATCCCGCTCCTCTGATGGCAAGCTTGATCCCTTCCCAAGTGTAAAGCCTCCGCCCCAGGAAAAATATTAAAAACAAAAACAAACAAAACAAAACAAAAAAAAACACCACTTGGCACAACAGAGGCTGTGAGGACAACCTAAACCTGATTGAATAGAGAATCAGAATGATGGTACTGTAAAGACAACACAGGTGTCACAAGCCAGAAGGTCACAGAGAAAGTCAAGCTTAAGTCAAAGAGCCAGTGGTATGTTAGGATAAGAAGGACATAAAAAGCTTGGCTAGTGTTGCTCAGTAGTTGAACATTGACCCATGAACCAGGAGGTAATGGTTTGATTCCAAGTCAGCTATATGCCTAGTTTATGGCTCAATCTCTAGTAGGGCGCATGCAAAAGGCCACCAATACATGATTATTTCTCATCATTGATGTTACTATATCTCTGTCCCTCTCTCTTCCTTTCTTGAAATCAATAAGAAAAAGAAAAGAATGATATAAAACCATGACTTTGGCATGTGGTGAGATGATATGCCTTAAAAGATCAAAACCAAGTATAAAAATTCAGATTTAATTTATCATTAATTTTTGGACAGCAATTTCTCCCTTAAAACCTGTTCTCTCAAACACTGGTTACCAGGCTGGGTGGATCACAGTATAACTCCCTTACCTCTCACCACTTAACAATATCACCAAGTAGTTATATTATAATTTATAAATGTCTAGTTTCTTTCTTTTTTAAAAATCTTTATTCAGATTATTACAGATATTCCACCTTTTTTCCCCATAGCTCCCCTCCACCTGGTTCCAACCCCACTCAGGCCTTCACCCCCCATTGACCTCATCAATACATATAAGCTCCTTGTCCAATCTCTTCTCGCACCGCCCCCCCGCCCCCAACTCCTTCTCCCTGAAAATTGTCAGTCTGTTTCCTTTCCATGCCCCTGATTCTTTTACATTGACCAGTCTGTTCTGTTCATCAGGTTTTTTATTCATTTGATTTTTAGGTTCACTTGTTGATACATATGTATTTGTTGTCACTTTGTTGTTCATAATTTTTTTTAATCTTTACCCTTTTCTCTTTTTTCCTCTTCTTAGAGAATACCCTTCAGCATTTCACATAATAATGGTTTGGTGGTGATGAACTAACTCCTTTAGCTTTTTCTTGTCTGTGAAGCTCTTTATCTGACCTTCAATTCTGAATGATAGCTTTGCTGGGTAGAGTAATCTTGGTTGTAGGTTCTTGCTTTTCATCACTTTGTATGTTTCTTGCCACTCCCTTCTGGCCTGCATAGTTTCTGTTGAGAAATCAGCTAACAGTCATATGGGTACTCCTTGTAGATAACCAGCTGTTTTTTTTCTTGCTGCTTTTAAGATTTTCTTTGTCTTTTGCCCTTGGCATTTTAATTATGATGTGTCTTTGTTTGGTCTTCTTTGGATTCCTCTTGTTTGGGGTTCTCTGCACTTATTTAACTTATAAGTCTATTTCTTTCATTAGGTAATGGCAGTTTTCTGTTATTATTTCTTCAAATAATTTTCAATATATTTGCCCTCTCTCTTCTTCAGGCACCCCCATAATTCAGATGTTGGTATGCTTGAAGTTGTCCCAGAAGTTCCTTACACTATTTTCATATTTTTGGATTCTTTGTTCTTTTCCAGTTTGGTGTTTTTTGCTTCTTCATATTTCAAATCTTTTACTTGATTCTTGGGATCCTCTTGTCTGCTGTTGAATCTCTGTATATTATTCTTTATTTTAATCAGTGTATTCTTAATTTATTATTGGTCCATTTTCATATCCTTGAGGGTCTCACTAAATTTCTCAGATTTTTCTAGAAGATTCTTAAATAACCTTATAGCCGGGGTTTTGATCTCTATATCCAGTATTTTGCTTTCATCCATTTATTTCATTTGTGACTTGTTTCTTTGTCTCCACATTTTGGCTGCTTCCGTGTGTTTTTTCTTTGTACTGGATAGCTGCTAAGTCTCCTTGAGTTGACAGAGTGGCCTTCTGTAGTAGGTGTCCTATAGGGCGCAGTGACTCAGCCTCCCCAGTCACCTGAGGTGGATGCTCTTGGTGCACCCCTTTGTGGGCTGTTTGCATAGTCTTATGGTAGTTAACCCTTATCACTGTTGGTATCACTAGAAGGAACTGACTCCCAGGTCAATTTGCTGTGAGGACCAGCTGCGTCTACACTGAAAGATCTATTGTGCAGGAGACACCCTTATGGGAAGGACTTGCTTCAGTGGGGCTTTGGTGCTCACTGAATCTTCCCTTGAGTGTGTCTCTTATGGATGTGAAGAGTTGTAATCCCATATGGTCTCACACTGACGACTGGATACACTGGCTCTTGGATCTCCAATGTGGTGCAAGGTCAGCCACTCTCTGTGGCCACACAGCAGGAGCTACAGAGATATCTGCAGATTCCTCCTCTTTGTATGGGGTTTGGAAGTGCCCAAACAAGGCCCAGCTGTGAAGCAAGGTTGGCTGCTACTGCCAGGCCTTGGTCCTTCTTTTGGAAGCTCTGGGGCTCTCTGACCCAGATGCAGTTCTACAGGTTTTAGGTGGAGAAAAAACAGGCCATTCATATGCAAAAGCCAATGCACACAGCTTGGGTGGAATTGTAAATGGGAAGGGTCAGTGTCTCTGTGGGAATCACGAGGACCAAGCAAACAGCGATGGCTGATAGTCAGCCCTGTACTACAGAGGTCCCTGGGTCTCCTCATCTCATGCCCTCCACTCCCCTGTGCAGGAAAAATGATCAATGTGAGCACCTCTGAGAGAAAGCCACCCTTGCATTGCTGTCCCGATATCAGACAGACCAGTTTCTCCCTGAAAGTGTCTGAGTCCCCCCAGAGTCTCACCCAGAACTGGAGTTCAGAACAATTGGGAGCTTGTATCTCTCTCCCGATTAAAAGAGCAGCACAACCAAGTGCCAGCACTTTCTGTGCCTCTGCACCTCTTACCAGCCTCAATGCATTTCTTCACCTCTCTAGTTGTGGAACTTCCACTCAGTTTTCCCACAGTTCTGGGTGGTAGTTGTTCTGCCTTTTAGCTGCAATTTTGATGTGGTTGTGAGAAGCAGCAAGTATAGGTGTTTACTTATGCCAGCATCTTGGTTCTCTTTATAAATGTCTAGTTTCTTAAGGGGTAATTGGAAAGAGTAAATCAGAATGTTTTTGTGAAATTCAGCCAATACATATAAGTATCTAAAGGACTATAGAGTTAAAAGTTTGCATCCATGTATGTGAGGACTGCTAACCTATCAGCTGCAGAATTATGGGCTCATCCTAGATTTAGAAGACCTAGGTTAAGACATAAATATATGAGAATGCACGATTTGGAAGGAACTCAAATAAATTGCCCTTGGAGTCACTCACAATTCAACTAAAGGGGATGGAGTGACTTGGAATGTGAACGGAGAATTCTTCCGCAAACATGACTAGAGACCTTCACTTGATTGCATCATTGAGCCAAAATCCATCAGATGATTCAGTGCAGCCTGACTCCTTGCTTTTGTGGAACATGGACATTTGCACTGTGGAGACTCCTTCTCCAATGGCCACAGGCCGCTTAATTTCCCAGTCACTTTGTAACTCCCAGCTTATACATTATTCTTAAAAGCAAAAATTGCATTCCTCCGATGCCATGAATATTAGAAACTTCTGCTGTGAAAAAGCAAATGTGATGGTTGTTCTTCTAGATACATTTTTGTTCTAGACAAGGCAAGTAGGTCATCAACATAGAGACACTCATTACTGCCTTATGAAATGTTTCCTTTTGAGTGTCTCAAAGCACAGAGGGGCGTTTTAAATAGCCAAATGTCTTGGAAGACCAATTTTAAGGAGCATATAGGCAACGAAAGAGTGGAGGAAGGTCTATCTGGGGGACATAATGTGGATTAAGATTAAGTAGTTGGGAGAAATCCCATAGATGAACAAAAAGAAGCTAACATCAACCAGCAGCAGACTGAGTGTCAGGCACTGTTTTCCCATCCATGTTCTCCCTGAGTCATTGAAAACTGTGCTCTTGTTTAGTCCTATCAGTGTCCCTGCAAGTGTTGGTGGTATTATCCTCATTTTACAGCTGAGAACACTGAATGCAGGAAGTTTAAAATTCTCCCTGAGATCATATAGAGCAGTGGTTGGCAAACTCATTAGTCAACAGAGCCAAATATCAACAGTACAATGATTGAAATTTCTGTTGAGAGCCAAATTTTTTAAACTTAAATTTCTTCTAACACCACTTCTTCAAAATAGACTCTCACAGACCATGATATTTTGTGGAAGAGCCACACTTAAGGGACCAAAGAGCCGCATTTGGCTTGCGAACTACAGTTTGCCAACCATGGATATAGAGTATATATAACAGCACAATGATGTAAATTAAAACCTATCTCCTTCAAAATCTGATTCACTTTTCCTAAAATAAGATCATGCAACACTTTCTTGATTAGAGCATCTTCAACAATGCTCTTCAACATGTGCTCTGTCTCCCAGCAGCATGGGCATGCTTGGTGGTAGCCTTCCTAACTGCTCTGTGCCAGGTAATGTCTTACAGTTGGCATCTCCTGTGTACACCACTCACAGTAAAGGAGTGAGCCCAGGAACATGCGGGGTGGTGAATGAAAACTATGTTAGGTTTAGAAATTCTTCAAGTATGGTCATGGCAATCTGGATGAATGACACAATGTTCATTTCTTCTTCATTCTGCCCCTTTCTGGGCCAACCTTTTTAATCTGGGTCAAAGACTATTTATTTGAACCCTGTTCCCTCTTTGATTAGCACTAACCTTGTAACTTTTGGTCACTAGTTAATCACAGGCATGACTACTGGTCTCTGGGCACCCATTCTTTACTTGCTTTACAGAAGAGCAATGCAAACATAAGTAAATAAAAAGGAAAATTCACTGACCAGAACTCATCCTTTTATTTATCTTTTATTATTTTTTAATATATTTTATTGATTTTTTTACAGAGAGGAAGAGAGAGGGATAGAGAGTTAGAAATACCGATGAGAGAGAATCATCGATCAGCTACTGGGGATGTGCCAGCAACCAAGGTACATGCCCTTGACTGGAATCGAACCCAGGACCTTTCAATCCGCAGGCCAACGTTCTATCCACTGAGCCAAACCGGTTTCGGCAGATCTCATCTTTTTATATGAGTACTAATGGGTTGGTGCAGGATTCCTGCACATTGAAAGGAAATTGGGAGCCCGTGCCAGCATGCCCGGGGAATTTTCCTGAGCCGCCGGGAAGTCATGGTGTGTGTGTGAGTGTGTGTGTATGTGTGAAGTGGGATGAGGGAGTGGGGATAGAGTCTGTCCTCCTCCCCGCAGCTTCCTAAAAATTTTTTTCCAAATGTACCTTCTGCGGCCAGGGTCGCACCTTGGGAGGGGGCAGTGGGGACAGTGTTCCCCAGTGAACACCTCGGGCCGTGCTGAACGCTTTCTGCTTTCCACCTCTCAGAGCTGGAGAAGAGGTGCTCAGAGGTGAACAATACAAAGTTGGGGGTCTTGGAGGGAGGGATGCTATCTCTCCCACATCCCCACCCTTCAGATCCATCTCTCTGACTTTTGCCCCCTTGTGGCCATTTTTGTATTGCTGCCTTCCTCTGTAGCTCTGGGGCAATAGGTAAGGGATAAGATTTTATCTCTATATCCTTGGCAGAGTTCCAAGAGCTCATCCTGGTTACTCTGAGTGTCTGCTTTTAATCAGTTCTCTAGAGATTGTACCTATAGGCTTATGGGGTGTGTGCCTCGCTTCAGGTTCTGGCTGAGCTGTGGGTGTTCCCAGGGCCGGTATCAGCACTGCAGGGTGGGGGTGGTGGATATCCATCCACACGAGCTGCCATACGCGGGCCTACCCGCCCTCAGGAGCCACCAGGGATCTGTGGGGAACGTGGAGTCCAGAGGGAGCCGGCATGCAGGCCAGGCCCGGGAAGGGTGTGATGGCAGCTGGTTGTGGTAGGAAGGAAGGAGGGATCAAGGTCCCTGGTAAGGCATGTTCTTAATATTTCAGTTCCACATCCAAAGGAACACTGTAGCTAAGGGGTGGAACATGGCCCTGATGCCTGAGAGGGAGTTCCAGGGGGCAGCGTTACTGCCTTTGTTCGCAGTAGATTGTACCTTCAGGGCATAGGGTGTGTTTTTTCCAAGCAACCCCCGGCCCAAGTGTGGGGCTGCCTGGCCAAACAGGTCACCCAGCACCTGCTGGTGTCCCTCTGCCCACCAGAGCCGCCCAGCGCTCTGCCGGATCCAGGAGCGGTATTGGTTGCCAGGTCCAGACCTTTCTGGGAAATGGGGCCGGGGCAGGGTGGTAGGCGGAAGTTGCGAAGGCTCGCTCGCAGACACACGTGGGTGCTGATCATTGGGCTGGACTTCTCCAGCACTTGCTCTTGAGATGGGGCTGGCCCAGGCAGTAGTTTGTGAAGCGCCTCTGTGGGTTTTTGCTGAGCCCACATTGGAGACCCAGAGGGCAATAGGTAAGGGATGCTGTGCAGCTGCAGGTTCTGAAGGGAGAGTTCCAGGGGCCAGTGACAGCTGATCTGTGGTCATTTCTGCTACACCCCCACCTCCTGGCGATAGGACTGCAGTCTGTTTGCTGAAGATGACACCTGCCAGAGGCAGGAGAGGCTTTAGTGACTCTCCTGCTGTGGGAGTGCACTGACCATCAGGCTGCAGCTCCTGCATTGAACATCTACCCCCTGGTGGGCAGTACACAACTGGTCGTTCAGTTGTTCAGGCATTATGGTCACTGGCTTTTTATATATATAATAGAGGCCCATTGCATGAAGATTCGTGCAATAGGCCTTCCTTCCCCTGGCTGTTGGCATCAGTTTTTCTCTGGCACCCGGGACCCAGGCCTTTGTTCTGGCTGCCACTTTCTGTCTTCACTCCAGGCAGAGCCTTCAGTCTTCACTGCAGCCAGAACCTTTAGTCTTTACTCAGGCGGGAGCACCACTCCTGTAGCTCCCTCCACTTCCTGCCCTCACCCTCATAGTAGAAGTCCCACCCTGCTCGGTCACTTTGCACCTGCATACATGCTGCCCAGAGGCCCGGAGCAGCTGTGGGGGAAGGGATGCTGCCATGTTTATTGGGTTAATTTGCATATTCAATCCTGATAGGCTGGTGGGTGTTGTGGAGTGAAGGTCAATTTGCATATATATCTTTTATTAGTGTATACTAGAGGCCCAGTGCATGAAATTCATGCACAGGGGGTGGGGTCCCCTCAACCCAGCCTGCACCCTCTCCAATCTGGGACCCCTCAGGGGATGTCCAACTGCCAGTTTAGACCCAATCAGTAAGTTGGACATCTCTCTCCACTAGCTCCTAAATGCTCACCTGCCTGAGTACCTGATCGCCCCTACAGCCCCTCCCAGTGGCCAGGTTGCCCTTAACTGTCCCCTCCCACTGGCTGCCTTTTAGTGTCCCCCTGCTGGTTGGGTCACCCCCAACTGCCCACATGCTGGTATGGTCACTCCCAACTGCTCCCCCTGCCAGCCTGGTCACCCCATGTAGCCGGCTGTTTAGTTGTTTGGTGGTTCCTCACTAACTCCCCTGCCAGCCTTGTTGCCCCACACAGCCTGTGTTCAGTCATCTGTCCCGTTGTTTTGGTCATGATGGCCTCTGGCTCTTTATACATTAGGATTGACAACTCTGGGAGGGAATAAGACAATTCCAATTCATGCATCTGCTAATGGGTCTACACAGAGAGTCTACATTTCTTACTTGAGGACATTCAGTTATTCAGAAAAGTTCATATTTCAACAGAACTATAATCTAGGGGCAACCTACATTAGCCTCATGTCAACATGCAAGAGTTCATTATTAAGCAGATTTTGAAAGGTTCACTAAATATTGCACTATGCAATATATGGTCCCTGAGAGTAATTTCCAACCTGTTGATTGGGAACTAGGACACATTTAAAAGGATTTAGGAGTAGACATTTTTCACTTAAGAACATCTAATTCAGCATTTTACCCATTAAGGACATGGGAAATGTTTCTTTTCCAACTCCACTGCATTTGATGGGGGAATCCTCCAGTAAAACATAGGCAATTTTACTGTGGTTATTACAGCAATATATGTATAAATGGGTGCTTTCTCATCCCCCAAACTCTTGCAACTATGAAAGTGCACAATCTATCATAGCCATTGTTTATAACACCCACATCCCAAGAACACGTTTCTTTTAGTTGAGTAACAGAAGCCAATGCCCATTAAGTACTTAGAGAGTGTCAGGCTTTCACCAAGTACTTTACAATGATTTATGGTATTTAATCTTCACACCAAACAAAGGAAGTAGTTGCTATCACTATGTGTGCTATATAATCACGAGAATTTTAAGAGGTTAAGAGATCTTTCCAAATATTCATAATTAATATGACCCAAGGCTTGGATTTAATCCAATATGTCCCACTCTAAAATTCATGTTGTTAATTCCTAAGTTATGATACCAAGGGGATAACCTTAATATTAACATTTTTGTGAGCCAAATATAATTATAAATTTATATATATATATGCTTTAAAAAAATTGGAAACATGAGATTCAACAACAAATGCATAGGTCAAGGATTTAGTCAAATGCTCAGTGAAGGGAATAGAAAAATTGTTAGAGCTTCTTCCAAGAACATTTCAGGAGGAACAAGAGAATTACAGCATTAAATTTTAAAATAATAAAATTGGTTAATCTCATATAGGCAATAACATGTAACCCTTTCTTAAATATAAATATAAACTGGAAAAATGTGTAAGCTAATATAAAACTTCACAATAGTGAGCTCAAATCAAGTACAAATAATCCCTGATGTACAATGATTTGACTTAGGATTATTATTAATTTTTTTTTCCCTAACTGGTTTGGCTCAGTGGATAGTGCATCAGCCTGCGGACTGAAAGGTCCCAGGTTCAATTCCAATCAAGGGCATGGTTGCAGGCAGATCCCCATTAGGGGGTGTGCAAGAGGCAGCTGATTCATGTTTCTCTCCCATCAATATTTCTAACTATCTATCCTTCTACCTTCCTCTCTGTAAAAAATCAATAAAAAATATGTATATAGCCAAAACCAGTGTGGCTCAGTGGATAGAGCGTCGGCCTGCGGATTGAAGGGTCCCAGATTCGATTCCGGTCAAGGGCATGTACCTTGGTTGTGGGCACATCCCCAGCAGGGTGTGTGCAGGAGGCGGCTAATTGATGTTTCTAACTCCCTCTCCCTCTCTCTTTCTCTCTGTGGAAAATAAATAAAATATTAGAAAATATATATATATTTTTTTTTAAAAAAGGATTTTTTGACTTTATGATGGTATGAAAACAATAGCATTTAGTAGAAACTGTACCTCAAGTTTTTTGAATTTTGATATTTTGCAGGCTGGCATTATGTGAGACCATCCTCACTGCTGAAGCTGGATGACAGCAGCAAGACGCAGCTCCCAATCAGCCATACCATCCGAGTGTTAGCAACTGATGCTCTCCAGCGTGTCATTGTATTAGATCATTTTGTAGGCTAATGCAAAATTTAAGGTAAATAAGGCCAAACTCTGATATTTAGTAGGTTAGGTGTATTAAATGCATTTTTAATTTATAATATTTTCAACTTCTGATTAGTTTATCAGGACATTAGCCCATGTAAGTTGAGTAGCATCTGTAGTAAATTACAAAATCATACCCAAGTTCATTCTCCTGGAAATAAACAATATTTTGTTGGGTCTGCTAATGGTATTATCATCTGATATTTAAGAAATATGTCTCTATCCATCACCAACTTATTTCCAAATTCGAGATAATTTTTCTTTAGAATTTTCAAAAGTAATGATAATATAATGTGTTTCTACTACATTCAAAGCTCTCCAAAAAGTATATTCTTTAATAAAATTTGGAGATTGCAGAAACTGGATATAACCTGGGTTGAACTGATAAATAAATTGATATCTGACCATGTAAATTATTTTCCTCATATCAATTCACTAATATAGTGATTAAAATTCCACAAACATTGTTTTTAATTTTAGTATTTAAACTTCTAGATAATTTCTTATATAAATCTTTATTGTTGAGAGTATTACAGATTTCCCCCCCCCTCCACCCAGTTCCCTCCCAACCCCAGGCCTTCACCAACCTATTGCTTGTGTCCATAGGTAATGCATATAAGCATATAGATCTTTGGTTAATCTCTTCCCACCTCATCCCTTTCCTCTGAGATTTGCCAGTTCCATGTTTCTATGCCTTGGTTCTATTTCATTAATGTTTATTTTGTTCATTAAATTCCTTGTTCATTTATATATTAAATTGTTGATAGATATGTATTTATTGCCATTTTTTATTCATATTATTAATACCTCCTCCTCCTCTTACCCCTCCTCCTCCTTATCCTTCTTCTTGTTCTTGTTTTTGTTATTGTTGTTGTTGTTGTTGTTGTTGTTCTTCCTCTTCTTCTTCTTCTTCTTCTTCTTCTTCTTCTTCTTCTTCTTCTTCTTCTTCTTCTTCCCCTTCTTCAAGAATACTCTTCAACAGTTCAAGTAATAATGATTTGATGGTGATGAGCACTTATAGCTTTTTCTTGTCTGTGAAACTCTTTATCTGACCTTCAACTATAAATGATAGCTTTGCTGGATAGGTTCTTGCTATTCACCACTTAGAGTTTTTCTTTCCACTCCCTTCTGGCCTGAAAAGTTTCTATTGAGAAATCAGCTAACAGTCATATGGGTGCTCCCTTGTAGATAACTAACTGTTTTTTTCTCTTGCTGCCTTTAAGATTCTCTCTTTGTCTTTAACCTTTGCCATTTTAATTATGATGTATCTTGGTGTGGACTTCTTTAGGTTAATCTTATTTGGAACTCTCTGTGCTTCCTAGACTTGTAAGTCTATTTCTTTCACTAGATAGGGTGTCTTTCATCTGATTGGGTGTTTTGCTTCCTCATATTCCAAATCACTGATTTGATTCTTGGCATCCTTTACTCTACTGTTGACTCCTTGTAATTTATTCCTCATTTCAGTTAGTGCATGCTTATTTTCTGTCTGGGACTTTTTCATGTCTTTGATATTTTCACTACTTTCCTTGAAATTCTTATTAAATCCCTTGAAGCTCTCATTAAATTCTTTGAGCAACCTTATAACCATTGTTTAGAACTCTGTGTCTAGTAGTTTGCTTGCTTCCATTTCAATTAGTTATTTTCTGGATATTTCTTCTGTTCTTTCATTTGTGACCTGTTTGTTTGTCTCCACATTTTGGCTGATTCCCTGTTTTTGTTTATGTATATTGGGTAGAGCTTCTCTTTCTGCTGGAATTGATAGAGTAGCCTTTAGTAGGTGTTCTGTAGGGCCCAGTGACCCAGCCTCCCCAGGCACCTCATCTGGCTACTCTAGATGTGTCTTTGTGTGGGCTGTGTGCACTGTCTTGTTGTAGTTAAATCTGATTGCTGTTGCCATCAATGGGAGAAATTGAACCTCAGGCCAATTGGTTGTGATGACCAGCTGTGACTACAGTGGAAGAGCTGCTGTACAGGAGATACCCCTATGGAGCAGGACTTACTTCAGTGGGACTTTGGTCCTCACTGAATATGCCCCTTGAGTGTGTCACTTGTGGATGTGTAGAGTTGTAATCTTGGGTGGTCTGAAGCTGTCCACTGGGTGCACTAGCTCTGAGGCCTTCTGGGAGTTGCACAGCCAACCACTGCCTAGGACCATCCATCAGGAGTTACACAACTATCTTCAGAAGGCTGGTACTTGTGTTGGGCTTAGAAGTGTCCAGGAGAGGCCAAGCTGTGAAACAATGCAGGCTATGCCAGGCTAGTGCCTGCTAGTGTCAGATCTGGGGGCCTCTTATTGAGAGGAATGGCTCTGTTGTATCTGCTGCTTGCTGGAGAAATTTTAGGAAAGTCTGAAGCTTGAGCCAAGACAAGCCATTCATATGGAAAAGCTGCTGCAAATAGCTTGGGTTGGGCTGCAAATTGGTAATGCAGGATCTCATAGAATCACCAGGATGGGGCATACAGTGTGAGGCAAGTTGATGGAGACTCAGCCAGTTCTGTGATGCAGGGTGGAGGGGAGGTTTCAGCACAGGAACAATGACCCCTGTAATTACCCCTATCTGGGGAAAAACCTCTCCCGAGTTCCTGTCCTGATGCTAGACAATCCAGTTCCTCCCCATATGTCCCTGGATTCCCCAAAGCCACCTGTCACTGGAGCCTAGAGGGAGTGAGTCTGAGTAAGTCTGTGTGCTGGCCTTTTAAGAAGAATTGCCTGGGGCTCTAGCAGCCTCCATGTCTCTCAGCCACAGTCCCCACTGGTTTTTACTGCCCAAAGCTATGAGGGTTTCTCTTCCCAGCACTGAAACCCTGGGCTGAGGGGTCTTGAGTAGGTCTGAGACCCCTTGTTTCTCATAGGATGTTTCCACAGCCGAGATATCTCTCCCAATTAAAAACACACTATATGTGGGTGTAGGACCAGTCCATCCTGTGCATCCGCCCCCACTACCAGTTTCAATGTATTTTTTCTTTACTTCTGTAGTTGTAGGACTTCCATTCAGCTAGATTTCATGCAGTTCTGAATGATGGCTATTCAGTATTTTAGTTGTAATTTTGATGTGGCTGTGGGAGGCAGTGAACACTGTGTTTACCTACACCGCCATCCTGGTTCTCCACTTTCATTCTTATAATTGTGAATAATGATTTAGATGTTGGAGACTATGAATTAATTGTAATGCGCAAATTATATCTGATATAACATTTAAAAACCAGTGAAAGTGTTATTTCAGTTATTATACTTATCCTTCATATCAGTGATTTGAAATAATAAACTCATTTGAAGTTGTTCCTGAAATATGACAGAAACTATGTATATAATATAGTCTCTGGGGGTACTTGCCTCTAAGATAACTCATCATGAAAATGATATGGTTTGTTAACCAAAATCTTCTACTCTTCACTAACTGGGACAGAGATTTGGTCAACTTAATAAAGCAAGATGAGATTAGTGTTATAAGGGTAGACTCGGAGAAGGACATGCAGCCAGGCTTACAAGAGGTCGTATTTGTGACTGCCAGCTTTGCTACTCCTCATTAGACATGCAGCTGCTTGGGAATTTAAAGTCTATCCTTTGGCTCATATTATTTCCATGTGAAAAAAAAGGTGAAGTTAAACTATAATTTAAGGATTGTGGGTAACCGAGGCTTTGACACAAAAGCTAATAGATGATGCATAAAATATGTGCCTGCTTCTGGTGGTGGAGCCTGGCACGCCCATATTCACACTGTGGCCTCCCTCCCCTGGACCATCCTTGGAGAAGCACTTGCCAGCATGACTTTTGGAAATCTACTTGCCCTTTGCTTGCAGGTGATTTATGATATGGTTTTTCCATTAGCTAAATTAGCTACCTGTTATCTAAGTGAAAGTCCATTCTTATCTGAAAAGGCTCGTCTTCATTTTCTTATGGGTAGGCATTAGAGCTTAAGGGCAAATATAAGGCTTTGAATGTTCTCTATTTACCACTCAACTTTCAATTAATTGATGAAAAAACTGACAGCAGGAGAAGATGCAATAAATCATCTGAAGTGATGAAGTATGGAGTAGAATCCAGTTTTCATGGAATAATGCTTTTTTTAGCCACTGTTCCCACACTGTCACATGTAATACTGATTAAGAGCATAAAATGAATACTTTTTTTTTTTTTTGGCTCAGTTTTTAACCTGTCCATCAACTTACAGAAATAATGAAGATTGTTACTTAAGTAACTTGATAGGAGACAGAAGGAACCCAACTAGCAGCATTAGCAGTAACTGATCTGTGAAAGGTTCATCAGAACATTGCAATGAAAATCCACCAGTGGCTCTGAGAGAAATGCTGCTGTTGCCTCTGTTTCCCTGAATTCAGTGCTGTTGCAGTCCCTCACCTTGCTATCCTGCCAGGTCCAATTTGCATACCTTTCTCCACCTTTCCAGACAGAGAGGTCAAGTGTTTCCTCCTGTGAAGCTGCTCCAAACACCTGGGAATTTATCCATATTGGCCTATGTGTCACAATAAACTTACAACGACCATTATGTTACCTGTATATCTCACTGCATCTCTCCTCTCAAAATATGATTAGTAGGAAACATATTAAAGACACAGATTCATATCTACTTCCCAAACAAATGCAAAATAGATTTACAATAAATTGTTGAAAAGACAATAGGATTCTGAAAGACATAATTCTACACATCACCTCAACTTTTCTTCTTGTTCTTCTGCATTATCTTTCAGGGAGCAATGTGCTTGCTTGTTTGTTGATTTGTTTTGTCTGTTGTCTTTATATTTCTGCACATAAGATAGAGCCTTTTGCCCTCAGTAAGCACACGGTGAAATCTTATTATTGATACAATAAAAACAATTACACATTGCATTTCTTTCTTCCTTTGTTTCAAGAATACGTACTACAGAATATATTTTGCAACTTTGCTGATTCAAATAATATCTCCTGAAAAATATAGACCACTGATCTTAAGTGGTTCTCATTATGCCAACCTGTGCTTAGATTAGGCCAATTTTGTATCACTTTTATCCTTATCATGAGCAGTGTTGGAAAGAACACATTTCAAAATGTTCAGTTAAATTTATTTATAACTTGGAAATTGGAATAAAGGTGATCAACTTGAGAACAAGTATACCCCAAAATTTTCATTCATTAAAATGCACTTTATTCAAAATACTATTTTATTTTTGTTGTTAATCTTTACCCAAGGATATTTTTCTCATTGAATTTTAGAGCTAATGGAAGGGAAGGAGGTAGGAGGAGAAAGGAGAGAGAGAGAGAGAGAGAGAGAGAGAGAGAGAGAGAGAGAGAGACAGACATGCAGGAACAAACCTGCAACTCAGGTACCTACCTTGACTGGGGATCAAACCTATGACCCTCCAGTGCACAGGCCAGTAATCTAACTATTTCATCATTCGGGCCAGAGCTCAAAACACTATATGTCTGTGTGTGTGTGTGTGTGTGTGTGTGTGTGTGTGTGTATAATTGATTTTTTTACAAAGAGAGGAAGGGAGAGGGATAGAGAGTTAGAAACATTAATGAGAGAGAAACATTGATCAGCTGCCCCCTGCATTCCCCCTACTGGGGGTTGAGCCTGCAAACAAGGTACATGCCCTTGACTAGAATTGAACCCAGGACCTTTCAGTCCATGGCCCTGCGCTCTATCATTGAACTAAACTGGTCAAGGAAAAACACTATATTTTGTTAGATTCCTAGACTTAGTGAGGTTGAATGCTAGTTTTTCACCTTTTTCTTTTTCTAGTAGAAATGCAAATGCCAGGCACAAAAGGTAATCCTAAGGGATATGGTTTATTGCTCTATAGGATATGTAACCAAGTGGCTTTACCTTAGTCTATCATTCCATTAAACTGCCATTAAAAACTCAGCTCTTTAACTGTTCTTTGAACCTTCTTTCCTTGTTACTGTTTACATAATAAGATAATTATTTGAATAAAATATTTGACAAGGGTTTATTTTGTAGAAGATTCCTTTTTTTTTTCTTCTTTCATTTGTTTTGCTTTGTTCTGTTTACCTTTGAAATTATACCTTTACATACTTCATTTGGTTTGGGGTATATTGATTACAGGTTCAAAGGACAAAGGTTTCAGAATAGTGTTCTCATTCACTTGTCTATTTTTAGTATGTTTCAAGGTATTGCAGCCTTTATGTCCCTGGTTAACTGGATTTATAAATTATAGAGTCTAACTTCAACTAAAATAATTTTGCAAAGTGGACATATAATTTGAAATGATACCTTTAAGGAAACTGTAAATTAAAGATTGTATTGATTAATGCAAATAAAACTAACAATAAAGATTGGCAGAGCTGACACTTCTAATTCTAATGAGAATTCTTCTATGGAAACATAGAGGTTAAAAAAATGAGAATCTAATTAGATATAGCAAAAAGTCAGTAAAAGCATTCAAAATCATAATATCTACTTGAAATGCAGATACAAATCCATAACTAGCATTATTAACAAGAATCGTGCCTAAGTGGATATTTTATAAATTGTTCCTTGTTGAGGGCTATTTTTCATATATAATAATCTTTAAAAACAATATCAAAATAAATTGAACTTAGAACAAGCTTTTGAAAATGCTATATTAAAATGTTAAAGCAATATTTTCAAAAGTAATTCAGAGTAAGCACTAAATATGTATATGTATGTGTCACATTACTATATGAAGTCATTGTTATGCACATACATTCAAGCTACAGGAATTTTTGAACTAAAAAACATTAACTCTTTCAAAAACATTTAATTCCAACTTATCATTTGAAACATTCTTTTATGCGTATTTGTAAGATATACTACAAGTTAGTAAACAGTCCATGCATGTAATTATAAATATGTGTCTATTGGAACACTTTAGAGTTGTGTTTGTTGGTTTGCACTACCGATAGGGTTTGCTATCCAAAAGTTTGTAGACTATTTATCTGGGGAATTAGTGGCTAATCCTACCTAACAAAAAAAAGTAATATGCAAATTGACTTCATCTCAGCTACATCCACAAGCCATGTGCACCAGCCAATCAGGAGCAAGTATGCTAATTAATCCAACCAAGATGGCTGTGGCTACAGAGCAAGCAGGATGCTTGGGTTCCCCCATCAATGGAGGAAGCCAAGTTTCTTGCACACCCTGGCTAGCCCTGGACTCCACTCAAAGCTATAAAGTGTCAATTATAGAAGATACATAAATCCCAACAAAATGGTGGCAGCCATGAAGCTGGAGAGAGCAAAAGGCTTAGGTTGCCCTCAGTGATCGAGGAAGCCAAACTTCCAGACCTGCCTTGGACTCCAATCAAGGCTACGGACTTTCAATTATAGAAGATAAATAAATTCCAGATACCAGGGCTTCCGCTTGGGCACTGGGGAGTGTGGTCAGCCTTCAAACCACTACAGGCCCCTAACCCAGGCCATCCCATACCCCAAGGGAACCCAACCCTGATCTGGACCCCTTCAGGACAAACCAGCCAGCCCCCACTCATGCACCATGCCTCTATACTATCTAATTCTACCTAATAAAAAGTAATATGCAAACTGACCATCACTCCAAAACATAAGATGGCTGCCCCCATGTGAATACAAGGTGGCCACCACAAGATGGCCAGCAGGGGAGGGACCAGGCCTGCAAGGAAAGGCAGTTGTGGGCTATCAACCATACAGAGGAGGGCAATTAGGTTGACCAGGCCTGCAGGGAAGGGCAATTGGGGGGGACCCAGGCCTGCAGGAGACAGCAGTTGGAGGGGACCAGGCCTGCAGAAGAGGGCAGTTAGAGACAATCAGGAAGGCATGCAGGTGAGCAGTTGGGAGCCAGCATTTCTAGATTATGAAAGGGATGTCCAAATGCCCCTTTATGCCTGATTCCGGTAGGACATCCCTCAAAGGGTCCCAGATTGGAGAGGTTACAGGTTTGGCTGAGGGACACACACACCCTCCCTGTGTACAAATTTTGCGCACCGGGCCTCTAATAATATCTAATAAAAGAGTAATATGCAAATTGACCATGCCTCTGCTACACCCACCAGCAACACCCACCAGCCACATCCACCAGCCAATCACAGCGAATATGCAAATCAACCAACCAATATGGCTACAGACACAGAGAGCAAGAGGGAGGCTTGGGTTTCCCCAGCAACGGAGGAAGCCAAGCTTTCCGCCTGCACTTGCCTTCCAAAGCCTCCAAAGGCTACAAAGTTTCAATTATAGAAGATGAATAAATTCCAATAGAAATGGCTGCAGCCACAGAGCAAGCAGGAAGCTTGGCTCTGCTCCAGGCTACAAAGTTTCAATTGTAGAAGATACATAAGTCTGCTTGGGTTGCCAGGGGAAGTGGCTGGCCTGCAAACCACCACCCAGACTACCCTACACCCCAAGAGAATCCTCATCCTGATCCAGGACACCCTTCAGGCCAAACCAGCTGGCCCGACCCATGCACCAGGCCCCTTCCTATCTAATAAAAGAATAATATGCAGATTAACCGTCACTCTACACACAAGATGGCTGTCTCCATATGGTCAAATATCCTGTCCCTATGTGGACATAAGATGACCACCACAAGATGGCCAGCAGGGGAGGGCAGTTGGGAGGGACCAGGCCTACAAGGGAGAGAAATTGTGGGTGATCAGGACAGCAGGGGAGGGCAGTTGGGAGGGAATAGGCCTGCAAGAGAAGGCAGTTAGGGGCAATCAAGCCTGCAGGGGAGGGCAGTTAGGGGTGACTAAGCTGACAGAAGAGGAAAGTTGGGGGTGACCAGGCCTGCAGGGGAGGGCAGTTAGATCAAACAGGCTGGCAGGGGAGCATTTAGGCATCAGTCTGGCAGCATAGTGGTTAGGAAGTGATCAGGCTGGCAGGCTGAAGTGGTTAGGGGCAATCAGGAAGCAGGCAAGCAAGCAGTTGGGAGCCATCAGGCCAGGATTATAAGAGAGATGTCAGACCGCCCTTGAGGGGTCCCAGATTGGAGAGTATGCAGGCTGGGCAGAGGGACACCCCCCTCTCTGTGCTCAAATTTTGTGCACAGGGCCTCTATTTTCAAAATAAATAAAAAACACTGAGTGTGATTTATAAAGTGTTTATAAAAAACACTTTATAAATCACACTAGGCCTTGTGTGATTTATAAAGACTAAGAAGACACTACAACAGTCCTCACAGGGAACAGGGATGAACATAATGATAGCATTGGAGGCACAGAGCCTTCTGACTGTTTCTAGGCTCCCATACTTGCCGTGTTTGCCTCCTGCTCACCTCACCTGGTCCACACAGCTCCAGGAGCAGATGGTCGGCCATTCTTCCCAAAGCTCTGCATTCGCAGACTGCCTCTCCAAAAGGATGAGCAGAAGAAACCCTGAAGGATGCTATCCCAATTTTGTTTGGTTTGAATTTTAGTTCTCTTTATCTTTATGGTATTTTTTTCTTGCCATGCTCCTAATACTTTTGACACTAACAAGCAAACTGTAGTTCTCCAGTCCCACATGCTATGTCATGTTTCCAGGGTTGACTGGGTTTTCATGTGCTCTGCTGAGTATGTTCTCTATCTCCATTTGCCAACTTCTTACTTATATTTTGAAACTTGGTTTCAGTGTTTCCCTGTCAAGTGTGTGTGTGTTTGCTTCCAAATATTTTCCAAAGTGGATTCTGAAGAATAATAAAGAGGCTTATGTTGAAGCAAGCTTTTGGAAAGCATATTAGCTGAGAATGAGTAGATTGCAAAGTGTTAAGTCCAAAATGGTTTAGTAGCATTTAGGAAGAAACAGAAAGAAAAATAATTAGGAGGAAAATGAGAGAAATCCCTAAGAGACCTAGGAGAAATCCAGAGAGCGTCTTGCAGAGAAGCTAAAGGAAGGAGCTCTTTCAGGGAAGAAGAAAGACTGAGCACTAGCCAAGTACCAGACAGGCTAGGAAAATGCAAAAAAGCCTCAAATATTTCAAAAATAAAATTTATTGGCGACAATAAGAGTAACATTTGTTATGGTGGACTAAGAAGTAAAGGGAAAATGAAGACATAACTGAGAATTCAGACTAATTTTCAACTTCCTGGATAAAGAAGGAATTACATAGGACAAATGATTGAATGAAGGGTGGACATAAAATGTTTTGATATTATTGTTCTTTTAAAAGTATAAGAGAACTATGAATTTTCTAGGTTAAGAAAAAAGTATAAAAGTTTATGTAAAAAAAGAGAATGGATATAGAGGGGACGGAAGGCATGCCAAAAAGAAGAAGCACTAAAGAATGTGGGGGGAAAACATAAAAAGATGCTTTCTAACAGAACAATAAGAGGAATGGAAAGAATAAGCAGGGAAGTTGGAAGGTATTCTATCATAGACACTTTAATTTTCTCAAAAGGCTCTGATTTCCACACCTCCCCATGCGTATGACCATGGAATCATTGGCTTCCTTCTTGCATATACTTTTTCTAGTGCACTCTAAATGCTAATTATTAAGGAATGCATTTTCACACAACAACCTCCTCCAATTAGTTACGAATTCTCTGAGGTATTTCACTGTGTCTATCTGTCCCTGCATGTTAAGCACCATACCCAGTGCCCAACATATCTTAGGCTCTTAATGTAAGCTTTCTTTGGGGGAATGATAGATTGATGAGTGTGTAATATATTGTAATGCATGACACATTTTATCAATACTGTTGAAATTCTGAAAAATCAGATATTTGCAGCTAGGCATTTCATCAATGAAAAACTGATTTTTATCTTATATATCTATTCCTCTATTAATCTACCTATCTATTCATTTATTTATAGGTGAAGATACCAAAGTCCTAGGGCTCCTTGAGGTATTTACAGGACAGCTCATCTGCCTGTGGGTAAGGTCTGTTTTCCCATCTGGTCTGAAGCCTCACACTTGACTTCATTAGTACACATTTCAATCAATTATTCTAAATTGACCAAAACAGTCATTAGATAATCAAGACTCAATGCCCTTTAGCAGCGCGCACGCACATACACACACACACACACACACACACACACACACACACACTTAAATAAAAGATAGTGCAATAAGAAGAGTTAAATTAATAAAATATTTGTTTGAAATTGGAGTTTTCTGGTCTGTGAGAATAATTATCACCATCTGGAAAGTAAAATTATCACAGTTAAGGACAGTGGCAAGAAAATAATAATAATTTAAGAGTAGTTTCCTAAATAAAACCATTATCTTTCAAAGCAAAACTATTTAAAAGAAACCAAAATAGTACGTGGTTCAAAGCTCTCCTTGCACATTGCATGATAAACCAAGAACAAAATAACATTATAAAAGTCAATGTTTTCATAATTGAAGTCACAAAGGATTTCATGTTTTTCTTTCTATAAGATTAAAAAAAGCAGCTCACAGTGCAACAGTTATTATACCTAAATAGTCTTATTTTAATCCTTCTTGAGGGTGGGAGTGTGATTATATAGTAGAAACCAATTCCTGACAGAGAACTGTATTAACTGAAAGAAATTGATCATACTTTTTAAATAAATATGATGGTGAAAATTTGAAGTGATATATAAAAAGAGCTAATTATTAGAACTTTCATACAGTGCCTTCCAGATAAATTCTGGCTTCCCCTGGTCACTTACCAAGAAGCTGGAGGGTCAGGTTCCTCTTGTCACTGCAGAGCAGGCCATGGAAACAAACCAGCCACACAAGGTTGCCCACCTGCACGCTCTCTGAAGGACATACTGAGGATTCCAGTAAACACCCAGGGGACTGTACATGCACAGACTTGTTTGGAAAGATCAAGGAATAATTAGGGGTGCCACCTTCAACGCTCCCCTAAGTTGGAATTCTGACAAGCAGGGCAGGCGGCTTTCCACACACTTCCTTTTATCAGAATGACCTCCTCACAAACTTTCCAAGTCCCCACATTTGTCTATGCATAAAATTATTGATAAAACAGTCCTCTCACTGATTAGATTTGTAAATTTAGACAATAATTACTCTAAGCTTCAGTTTTCTTATATATAAAAAATTATGTCCATATATTTTATTTACAGGAATGTAAGATACTAAGTACCCCATGAATGGAATATATTTTTCCCCTAACCATGCTATGATGATGATTTATATTATGTTTTTCAAAGTATTTTCCGGGTTATTTATTTTAACATCAATGAAGCTTTGAGGATGACTAGGGCTGCATTACTAACCCAGGTGCAGAAGGGAAGCTCTGCCTTACAGCATGACTGCATGAGCAAGCTGTGACAGTGTCAGACACTCCTTCCTTCCAGTTTGGTTTGTCCCTCTCCCATGTTTCTTTTCCCTAACAAATTGATTCATAGGAGAATTATATTGGTTGTGCTATCGTGTGTTTGAAGATTCTTATATCGCCCATGTCACCAAACATAAATCCTTTATCAATGGAAGTTTTTTCAGCCAGATTCTTAATTCCACTCCATTGCTGCTCAGCCACTGTCCAACATTTTTCTCCTGCTTCATACGTTAGCACCATCTTTCTTTCTCCCCCTTTGATTAGAACAGTATTTTGTGCTGATGAGCTTATGCAGAATATTCACGTTCCTTGATCTGCCACTTCCCTCCCACAGGAAGGGAGGAAGGAAAAATAGTCAGCTTTCTCATGGCTCTATTTACCTCACTATGCCTCAGAGTCCCAGCATTTAATGCAGCTGTGCTCTCAATAAAGACCCTTGATTCTCAGGGTTGTTAATTCCTTCATTTCCACCCTCCCTGCTCAGCTTGCTGCATGGTTTCCAAGTTTATGTTCTCGCCAATCTAGGGCGAGATAAAGAAAATAAAGCATCCCCCTCATGCCTTCTGAGAGGGATAGAGCTCTTTCCAAGAGACTGTATTTTGTCTTGTGGGCCAGGACTGCACCCCATGCCCATCTCCAAAGCTCTCACTGCCATGAGAGATTACATGGCCACCACTGTCTTAGGTTAGTCCACACACCTCCTGGAATGCATATGAATGCACTCTCACTGAAGCATAAGCCTTCCCCCCTTGGTACCTGAAAATAATTAAGGTCCTCTTTCATGGAAAGTGGGTCAAAGAGCCAGCAGTGCCTGCCATGGGACACTCATGTCTCCAGTGAGATATGTAACAAAAGTAATGTTTTCCCAAAATTTCACACTGACCTAATTTCTCCTCCCTTTTCTCCATTATGGCTTGTTTAGAGCAATCAGTAATCATATGGAATGCCTTGCCTTGGGCTTGCTAAGAATATTGCTTTAAATATTGTTTTCTATATAGTAGAGGGACATTGAACAATTTATTTATTCTCTCTGAACTTCTGTGTGGGCCCATGAGCAAGTACTCACTCAGTATTTATCACTATGAGCTCTTGTTAGTTGTAGCAGTACCTCCCTTCTCTCTCTCCCGCCCCCAAACTCACTGTCCACATTTCCCATTTTTGTGGTGCCTTCTGGTGCACTAGCTCTTATTAGCAGCTTTGCAGAAGCATTTGCTCCAAGTACCATTTTTTTCTTTGCCTTATCATTAAATTATAATTCTATTACTGTTGGCTTTTTGAAATGCATCTGCCAGGTAACCTATTATAATAATTTGCATGTTTATATTGTTTCCCAGTAGAGATGGTAAAAACAAAGAGTTTTGATTGTCCCAGAAATTCAGTTCAACTGCAAAAAACTGACTGAAAAGGTTATTAGTCTCTGAATTCGCTACTGAGAGAGCTTTGAAGTCATTGTCCCCAGAGATATTTTATAAAAAGCTAATTGTGCCTGTGACAGTTTGGAAAATGTTAACTGTCTAGAAGGGAGAAAGGAGATGATTCTTAAGTTGTATACCCAATTATATCCAGATTGTTCCAAGACACTGAATCTCTTATTGACACACAGATTGACCAGTTTGTGAGAGTTGCCAAAAGCCTGGAGACCTTTGGCGACATGAGGGTAAAGTTAAGTTCCCCCTCTCCCCCTCCCCCTGCTGCCTGCTGAAGAAACCTGAAGCTCCAAGGCTGTGTGCAGTGGCCTGAGCCGCCCTTGTTTTCCAGGGAGCCGGCCTCCCCAAGAGGACCTAGGGACCATGTTCCCCAAACTGCCATTCAGGAACTTTATCTTTTCCTCTTCTTTTAATTTAAATTCTTTATTGTTGAAAGCATTACACATGTCTCCTTTCCCCCGGACCCCACAGCAGATGAGTGGATTGAAAACTATGGTATATCTACACAGTGAAATATTATGCTGTTGTAAAAAACAAACAAACAAACAAAAAAACTCTTACCATTTGCAACAGCATGGATGGATCTGGAGAGCATTATGCTAATCAAAATAAGCCAGTCAGAAAAAGGTCTCGCTTATTTGTAGAATATAATGAACAACTTAAACTGATGAACAAAAACAGGTCCAGAGACAGAGAATCATTGAACAGACCATCAAACCTCAGAGGGAAGGAGAAAAGGAGTTGGAGGGGGAGTAAGAGATCAAGTAAAGAACTTCTCTGCATGCATTTAAGCATAATCAATGGACACAGATTTAAAGGAGTGAGGGCATGTGCTGGGAGTGGGGGTGGCTAAGGAGAGGTCAATCAAAGATAAACAATCCAATAAAAAAATGGGCAAAGCACCAAAATAGACGCTTTTCGAAATAGGACATACAAAAGGCCAAAAACATATGAAAACATACTCAAAGTCACTAATCATCCCAGACATGCAAATCAAAACAACAATGAGTTACCATTTCATACCTGTCAGAACTGCTATCATCAACAAATCAACAAATGACAAGTGCTGGCGAGGATGCAGAGAAACGGGAACTCTCATGCACTGCTGGTGGAATTCAGACTGGTGCAGCCACTATGGAGAACAGTATGGAGTTTCCTCAAACAATTAAATATGGACTCCCATTTGACCTAGTGATCCCACTGCTAAGAATATGTACCAATAAATCAGGAGTTTTATCTTTTCAATCATGGAAGTGTTTGCAGTGTGTCAAAGGTGAGTGAATTTTGGAATTAAATCATGCAATTTTGAGGAGAATCATTTTTCTCATTTTTGAACCACAGCAAGCATTAAATTCTATAAATGTGTGAAGCAGCCTGGATGGTGTCAATTCCCTATTAAAGTTATTTCCTTAGTTTTTTCATTTCCTGTCCCAAGAATGCTGGTCATAGACTAGTTAAGGTGCAGGATCCCTGGGAGCAGGGCCTGGGCTTGTCCATGGGTGGCCTCAGTGCTGCAGCTCAGGGAGTGGCAGGAGGGAAGCGGTCCCTGAGCAGCGTAGATACAAGCAAATACAAAGGGATTTGCAAACAGAGTGGGTGTACAGTCTTGAGAAAACACACACCATTGCTTGATTTTATGGACACATCCTCCAGAGAGGCCCTGTGCAACCACCATAACTAGAAACTGTCCTGCACAGAAAGGAAGGGATAAGACTATGTGTATGCTTCCTTTACAGCCTGTTTCCACCTTATCCCCAAGAGGCTGATTCCCCCACTTTCAGGCCAGGTTACCCAGTCCCTCCAGAAGGCTTCCAGAAGGTCAGATTCCAGAGCTTCCATTTTATCTCAGCTGCCTCCTTATCTGATTTCAGGAGGGAGAAGCCCAGGTCTGCTTCTGTCTGCAATTACTGAGTCTCCTTCCTCAGTGGGGCCGTGGCCATGGCCATGCTACTGTGTGCCTTGGGCACTTCCTTGGGGAATCAGGGTAGGGGTATATGAAAAAGCCTGTGAAACTTCCTCGTGGTGCTCCCATTTGGATGGAGGAATGAGGTCATCAGCTGAGGATGGGAATGGGTGGTTTGTGCTAGAATCAGGGGTGGGAATGTCCCGCCCAGGGTCATACTAGGCCTGCAAAACCATTTGGTCTGGCCCTGCCATGGCATTAGATGTGAGTTAATTTAATGTTTGACCTAATATAGCAGGCTAATTTTTAAGTTGAGAATTTTGTATAAATATCCAAATGGCCCTTGGCAAAAAAAAAGTCCCTATCCCTGTGCTAGATGTTTGAAGAAGGGGAGTGTGACAGACATCATTGCCTAGAAGAAAGGGAGGCTGAAGTGACTCTGACAGCGCAGTAGGCCTACTTTTTTGTTAGAGGAAGGGGGAAGAGGAGAGAGAGAGTGAGGGGAGGGAGAAACATTGATGGGCTGCCTCCTGCACTCCTTCTACTGGGTATGGAGCCAGCAACCTGGGCATGTGCCCTGACAGAAAATTGAACCAGCAACCTTTCTGTGCATGGGATGGGCCAGGCCTAGTATAACCACTTTTTATCAAGAGAGCAGGTAGTAGCAGTGGCCCAAGGTTTATCACTGAACATGGAGCTGAGGCTTAAGGAATCACGGTAGGTGGGGCATGCATGGACTAATGAAGCCTGGTAATGATCCCTCCTTTGGGAAACCTGCACTTTGAAACTGCTGTTTTGAAGTTCTCTGCTATTTCTTGCTAGTTCCTTGTTCCATAACTCAACTCTGTTCTTTTTAGACGGTCTCTTATTCTGTAAAAATAACTTTGTCTTTTAGCCTGAATAATAGAAAAGATAAACTTAGCTGTCTGATCTTGCAAGCTAGCCATCTAACGGGGCTGATATGCTGATACTGATAATAATTTCCATATTCTCATGCCAAGTATTTGTTAATTATGTATCCAAGGTTACAGGTGTTCGTATATATATGATATGTACTCAAGGTTATAAGTTGTCTGTATAGATATGACAGGTGTTTGTTAAATATGATATATACTCAAGGTTACAAGCTGTCTGCAAAAATAACTTACACAAAGACCTAGAAGGATATAAAACAGAAATGCTCCTTCCTGTGATTGTTCAGAATTTGACAGAGGTATTCTTCTCTGAACCTGTGTGCAATAAAGATGATTCCTAACTAACTGGCTCATTAAGTCCTCTTTTCTAGCTGGCTGATTGACAATGCTACACTAGGTTTCTTTACAGATTATTACTATCAGTATTTGTACCACATGCATCAGTTTTCCAATAAGGTTAGTAAATATTGATTGACCAATAATGTATATCATTAGAAGATGTTAGGAGAGAAAGAATACAAGAAAATATAAATGATTAGTTTTTTATTCAAATACCTAAAAATCTAGCTTTGGGGATAAAAATTAAGAAAATAAACAATTCAGCCGAAACCGGTGTGGCTCAGTGGTAGAGCGTCAGTCTGCGGACTGAAAGGTCCCAGGTTCGATTCCGGTCAGGGGCATGTATGTTGATTGCCGGCACATCCCCGATAGGGGGTGTGCAAGAGGCAGCTGGTCAATGTTTCTCTCTCATCAACGTTTCTAGCTCTCTATCTCTCTCCCTTCCTCTCTGTAAAAAAATCAATAAAATATATTTTTAAAAAAGAAAATAAACAATTCATAGCATAATATTAATAGAAATTTAGTAATTCACATAAGTGCCTCAGCCCAGGGCACTAGTTAAGATTTAAGGAGCAGTGTTGATGGGAACAAGCCACAGAGACCAGGCCACTGCAGGCAGAAGTGTGGCTGTGAGGAAGGATGCTAAGTGCCTCTGGTTTCTCATAAGTAAACGTGGCTGATGAGATGAACTCTTGGAGTAAAACTACGAGGAATAATTGCTGAAAACAGGATGGGGTTAGGTATTAGAGTGTTTTGAAGGACAGAGTCGGGTATCTGGGCATTTTCTTACCGACCATGAATCTCTGCATGACTATTCAATAAGTTCATTTTGAAAGGCTAAGCTTACTGAGGACATACTTTATGCTGTTACTGTTTTCAATGTTTCTTTGTTTTAACTCACTGGATTACTTGAACAACCTTTACTCTCAAAGAAGGTGCAATAGTTTAAAAGGTTAATGTAACTGGATAACCAAGGGGCTCTGTGCTGCCTGTCACTGCTCCAGCCAAATCAGCAGAGACAGGATTGAATCATTATGAGTGTTTATTCCAACAGCATGGGAGAGCAACAGCTCATCCACAGAAATCTGCTCCCCAGGCTCCTATTAGCCAGCTGCTTATATAGGTAGAACTACAAAGAAAAGAAGGCAAAAGGGAAGTTGTATAGATATGCAAAAGGACTGGTGGTCTTCAAAGGGCTTAGTGATATTCAAGGGCTGGGGTTACATGAGGAAATAGCCAAAAGGAGTTCCAGATGGGCAATTAGCAGGTAAGCAGGCTGGAGGTCTGCAAAGGCCTGCAAGTATGCAAACAGGGCTGGAGACCTTAAAGGGCTATAACAATAGGCAGCTCCAAATGGGAATGAAGGGCTGTGTCTTCAGGTCAGCTCCAGCCAGGCTGGAATGTGCCTTCTATAATCAGAATAAGACAATCATGGTTAACAGAGCATGATTAATATTTCATACAATACTAGCTGGTTCCCCAACATTCTATTTCTGTCCCCTTTCATTAAGATATTCTGAGAAATGAACCTGTGATGATAAATCAGAGATAGGGAAAGTGTATATTTCCAAAGACATGTAGGTGTAAAGCAAGAAAAGCAGGGTAAGCAAAACTGGAGCAGACTACAGAGCAGAGCCAGAGATCAATTCCCTGCTGGTCCCTGCTGGCGATCTCAGTGGCCATGAGCAGCGGTCCAGTGTTCTGGGCTTTTCGTCTGGTTGGGTTGATACTGACCTTGATCCCAGAAGATGTTCCCTTGGTAGCTCTCCACTGGTGCATTATATGTAGACTAGAGGCCAGGTGCCCCAAATTTATGCACTAGGGAGTATGGGGGTCTCTCAGCCCAGCCTGTGCCCTCTCTCAGTCCAAGAGCCCTCAGGGCATGTCCGACTGACAGCTTAGTGCTGCTGTGGAGGCAGAGAGGCTCCCACCACTGCCGCTGTACTTGCCAGCCATGAGCCTGGCTTCTGGCTGATCACCAGGGGGCTAATGCACAGTTGGAGCTGGGGAGGAATATGGAAGGTTGGCCAGCCAAGGAAGGACTGCGGGAGGGTTCCAGAGCATGTCCAGCCCACCTTGCTCAGTCCCAATCAGCCATACCTCAGTAGCAACTTAACCTACTGGTTGGAGTCTCTTCCCCCTGGTGGTCAGTGTATGTCATAGCTAATGGTTGAGCAGCCTTAGCATATCATTAGCATATTACACTTTGGTTGAATGGATGACCGGATGACTGGACACTTAGCATATTAGGTTTTTATTATATAGGATGAAAGCATTTGATACTGTTCATTGGGGTAATATGCTTCCAACCAGAGAGTGATTTATGACTGTGGAAGCTATTCTTCTCACTATTTTAATGGAAAAAGAGCACTCATTAATTAAAGTAAGCTTCCTTTCTCTTTTAAGAGAATATAAAATGTCTGATGTTTTAAAATTTAGAATTATTTTTCCATCCATCTCAAAATGTCTGTGTTTAATTGCTTGAAAACAAATATGATGAAAACATCAAATTATCTAAAGGTATTTTTTGCTTCTGGGGTTGTGTGCAGGGAACATTGAAAATCCAGAAGGAGAGAATTATCCAAAGCGAAGTGCAGGTGCAGAGAAGTCTGGAACCACCCCCACATTTGCAATCAGGAGAGGCCACCTCCACTGCTATACATGCTCCCCTGAGCTGCTGGTAAGACCGTGCCCACTGAAAATATTTGTGGCCCAAAAAAAGAAGACTCAATCCCCTTCAAATGAACCAAGTGAATCATAGCAAATATGCCTGTTTATTTTCCTAGTCTAAATTTTTCTTTTAAATTTCTCAACATTACCAATGAGCAGCATAAATTAACATGCATAATTTCTCTAACTAAAGCCACACAGACATTTTCCTCAGATAATTATGTCATTTTTGGCTCTGTTAAATGATGTGATTCATTTCTTTTCTTTTTATTATTGTTCTTAGTTTTTATTTTTGAGTGATTCATTTCTAACACTTTACTAAAATGGCAGCCTGTGAATCCATACTATCTTGGAATCTGACTATTCAACTAAATCTGTTACCTTGAAATTTATCCTATCTTATAAAAGAGTAATATGCAAATTGACCATCACTGCAAGACACAAGATGGCTGCTCCCATGTGGACACAAGATGACTGCCACAAGATGGCCTGCAGGGGAAGGCAGTTGTGGGCAGTTGGGGGTGACCAGGCCTGCAGAGGAGGGCAGTTAAGGGGGACCAGGCCTCCAGGGGAGAGCAGTAGGAGTAGACCAGGTCTGCAGGAGAGAGCAGTTACGGGCAACCAGGCTGGCAGGCAAGGGCAGTTGGGGGCAAACAGGCAGGCAGGGGAGCAGTTAGACATCAATCAGGCTGGCAGGGGAATGGTTAGGATGTTATCAGGCTGGCAGACAGAAGCAGTTAGGGGCAATCAGGCAGAGGCTGGTGAGCAGTTGGGAGCCAGCAGTCCTGGATTATGAGAGGGATGTCCAACCGCCCAGTGGGATCGGGCCTAAACAGGCGGTTGGACATCCTTCAAGGGGTCCCTGATTGGAGAGGGTGCAGGCTGGCCTGAGAGACACACCCTCACCCCCACCCCCATGCATGAATCTTGTGCACTGGGCCTTTTGTAAGTAATATATTTCTCTAGCTATCTATTAAAACTTAGAGATCTTAGTTAATATTTTTAACACTTATATAAATATATTTTTAGAAAGGAAGATGCTTTTAGATATGTCCAAATTAAAAATAGAAAAAATAATCACCTGGGGAGAAGCAACTGTCAAGAAAGAATTTGCATAAGCAGCAGCCAGCTTAATTCTCCTTTAACTCTTTATAATTCTACTAGAGGCCCGGTGCATGAAAATTCATGTACTGGAGCGGGGGTTCCCTCAGCCTGGCTGCCCCCTCTCACAGTCCAGGAGCTCTTAGGGATGGGAGGCGACTGGGTGATCAGGGGAAGGCACTCCCATCACACCTCTGCTGCCGCCATTGCTGGCAGTGCAAGCCTCGGCGGCTCTGGGTACCTGAGCCTGAGTGGCCCTGGGCAGCTGGGCAGGCACCATTCGAGGCTTGCCTGCACTGCGGGCCAGCCCTGGGTGGTTGGGGGGCTGGGGATCTGGGGGACTCTGGAGGCAGGGCTGAGGGGACTGGGTACTGCCATCTTGCGGTGGTGCATGCCACCATCTTTGAGGGTGTGGCAGTCAATTAGCATATTCTCTCCTTATTGGCTGTGGGTGCCACCATCTTTGAGATGGCATGAGGGTCACTAGCATATTCCCTCTTTATTAGATAGGATGTAAACTCAATAGCTTCACTTTCATTTAGGTGAAATTCACATAATAAAATTAATCATTTTAAAGTGAACATCTCACTGGTATTTGCTATATTCATACCATTGTGCAAATACCACCTCTCTCTAGTTCAAAATATTTTCATCTCCCCAAATAAAACTTGTATCATTAAGCAGTTACTCCTCATTGCTCCCTTCTATGAGCTGCTGGCTATGCCCAAACTGGTTGGATGTTTTTGTTTGTTTCATTTTTTTTCTATAGATTTATCTATTCTGAGTACTTCATATATATGAATTTATACAATATACCACTTTTGGTGTCTGTGTTTTTGTTTTGTTTAATTAATGTAATGTTTTGGAGGCTTCTTTACATTGTAATGTAGATCAGTAATCCCTTCCTTTTATGGTTCAATAATAAATTATTGTATGAATGTAGTATCTTATGGCTGCCACAAAAGTATCATAAACTGTGCAGCTTAAATAAGAGAATTGTATTGTCAGACAATTCTGGAGACCAGAAGTCACATTCCAAGTGTCAGCAGGGCCCACTCCCTCTGAGGTCTTAAGAAGAATTCTTCCTGTCCTCTTTCTAGTTCTGATGGTTACTAGCTTAGCTGCTGTAGTACAATTTCTTCCTCTGCTATCTCATGGCTTTTTGCTGGGAGCTAATTCCAGCAGCATAAAAAAATGCAAGAAGTCTTCAAAAGGTTGATGGGCTTCTATATTCATCTGGGCTGAAGAATCATATTATTGCCTGCTGGAATAGCTGAAAGCATTTCCCCAAACCTAAAGATGTGCATATATTATTGCCTGTTACTGGAACAGCTGAAGTTTCTCCAACTTGATAATGCCTACTATATACCAAACCTTGCCTTTGATATGTATATCTGCTATGCCTTAGGACAATTTGTGTTAATGAAAAGCTGTGGGTCCACAGATTCAGGGAACTTGGTTGCTATAGCTAAGTCTCCTCTGGCTCCCTAAAATGTATTCCAAATTTATATTTCATATCTAGTCTCTTTATTAATTTACTCACAGCCCTTCTCCAGATTCCTGAACCTTCTAGATGCTGAGAAACACCTGGACACTTTTTGTGTGTTTTTTTTAAATTTTATTTTTAGAGATAGAGAAAGGGAGAGAGGGAGGGAGAGAAACACCAGTGTGAAAGAGTAATATAAATCAGCTGCCTCCCTTGCTCATACCAACCGAGATTGATCCCACAACCTAGATATGTATCCTGACCAGGAAATGAACTCAAACCTTTTGGTGTATAAGACGATGCTCAAACGAACTGAGCCATTCAGCCAAGGCCACATGCCCTTCTTCTTTTAAAAAAATTAAAAAATATATATATATTTATTATTGAAAGTATTATATAGGTCCTCCCTTTTCCCCCATTAACCTCTTCCAGCCCAATCCCATCCTTCCCCACCCCCTCAGGCCCTCACCTCCCCATTGTCTACATGCCTTGTTATAAGGACACACACAATGGAATTAGGGCCCACCCTAAGAGACTATGACCTAATCTTCAAGTTAACTAACTATATCTTCTAAGACTATATTTATAAACATAAGATCACATTCTTAGGCACCTCAGGTTAGGACATTTTTTCTTCAATTTTTAGTGATGGATTTCTTAAATGTCTTTCCTGTGTCAATTGAGATTTGTTTGCTGGCTCTCTGTTCTATGGTTGTGATGTTTTTCATTGATTGTCTTATATTGGACCTATATGCCATTCTCTGGAGCCTTTCTTCTCTAATCCTCTTTTAATGGTCTCATTCAGATGCAATGATTTCCCATGTCTCCATAACACTATGCATCCTTATGACTTAATTTACCACACTGACTTGTAATTAACTCTTGAGTCTCTTGCCTTTGCCTGTACACTATACACTGAGGGTTTATAGGGACCACCTTTGACTCAGCTCACATCCCCAGTGCCTGGAACAGTGTCCAGAACATAACAGACAATGACAAATCAAGGGTGAATGTCTGCATGTGCTGAACACCAATTATGTAAGAGTCAGCCTGCTTTCAGAAACTTAGCCAGATTTCAAAGATGCCTCCCCTTGTGTCAAGCAATTTTTATGGCCCACACTTTTCTCATCTTATTTCCCTTAAGACACTTATTGCCACTTAGGTGTAAATGGAGCCTACATCCTTCTTACCCATCTCATAACACATAGGTTTTAATAATAAATTTGTATGTGGAACTTTAAATGTTAAAATATACATTGAAAGAAAAGTAGATAGAGAATGTCATTGTTTAAATTTCTTACAGAGACTAAATGGTTTTTTCTCTAACTTAACTGCTTGAATTGTAAACATAGCTTAATATAAAATAGGTCAGCAATAGGGGATCATTTAACTATAGAAACTCTGAAAAAGAGTCACATATGTGAACACTGACAAAACCTATCCAATGAGCTCTTACAAGTTTGGTCCCATTGGGAAGGTCCACCTTCTTAGGTAAGTAGGTTCATCAGACCATTTTACCTGGATATCATTATACATTCTATTTTAATTATAATTTATTTTGTCCTAATTCCATGGTCCACATCTATCTTCTGATACTAATTGGCTGTGTATCTTCAAGGCCATTTAAAATAATACTTTTTTTCTTTATAAATTAGTTTATTGGCATGCTGAGGTTACATATTAATCACATAATATAAGATATTAATATAACAGACAAAGATAGATTTACTCTGAGTGAATGAGCAATCCAGATTTCTGAGGCTACCTAAATAAGGGACGACACTGGATGGTAGTAAAGTTACCAAGCTAATGCCTGAGGCGGGATGCTTCATGGTGGGTAGACTGACAGCACACTCACCTTACACTATGCAGCCATGCCTGGTGTGTCCATATGTAGCATTCAGATGATAACACTGTGAAATTATGTAGTGCACAGAGGTTCTATAATCAAAGAGTGGGTCAAAACCCAGATCCAACACTATCTATTTGGATTTTACCATTAATTTAACTTTCCTGAGCCTCTCCATATGGACAATGGACATAGTAATACCAAATTCTAGGCCTATTAACCTATCTAATAAAAGAGTAATATGCAGATTGTCCATCACTCCAACACACAATATGGCTGCCTCCATGTGGTCAAAGATCCTGCCCCTATGTGGATACAAGATGGTCACCACAAGATGGTCAGCAGGGGAGGGCAGTTGGGAAGCACCAGGCCTGAGAGAGGGCAGTTGAGAGGGACCAGGCCTGCAAGGAAGGGCAGTTAAAGGTGATCAACCCTGAAAGGGAGGGCAGTTAGGGGCAAACAGACTGGCAGGGGAGCAGTTAGACATCAATCAGGCTGGCATGGGAGTGGTTAGCGGGTGATCAGGAAGGCAGGCAGGCGAACAGTTGTGAGCCAGCAGTTCTGGATTGTGAGAGGGATGTCTGACTGCCTGTTTAGACCTGATCCCGGTGGACCTTTCTAGGGGTCCCACATTCGAGAGGGTGCAGGCTGGGCTGAGGGACACCCCCCTGCCCCCATGCCCGAATTTCATGCACTGGGCCTCTAATCTATATCTATATCTATATCTATATCTATATCTATATCTATATCTATATCTATATCTATATCTAATCTATATCTATGTCAAACCTCCTGTATCCCCTTCCCCAGTGGTGGCACAGCGGCAAGGGAAGGAGGAGGGGAGAAGTGGGAAACTGTGTTGTGGTAAGGTTCTGGTATTGATATCCTGTATCTGTACCATCTGCACATGCCCCAGCGACTGTTGCCTCCTCTCCTGACCCTGCTGGGGCCTTCGGGCCTCGGGCTGGGACAGGGAACTAGGGGTAGGTAGTGGCAAGCAGATGCGGCCCCTTTCCCAGGGGTCCAAAGGCCGGCTCCCTCTTAGAGGTCTGCGGCCAACTTCCTATGCTCTGTTCCTCCTCCTGGCCGACAGACCCCAATTGGCTGGGCCCTGATTGGCCCTTATCTTCAGCCAGGCCCAGGGACCCTACCTGTGCACGAATTTCATGCACCAGGCCTTTAGTAAGGAATAAATGAGATGCCTCTGTAAGTTTTCAATACAGAAACTGACACTTGGTTGGTCTTTATTAAACATCAGCTATCTTCCCTTTTGTATTTATACATTGAGCACAGGCCTGAATTGGGAGCAGGGATCACCAGTGCAGATTTCAGAGCATTTATGCATTTAGCAAAGGGCCTCTCTCTCTCTTTTTTTTTTTTTTTTTTTTTGTACCATGGGCTGTTTCTGCTCTAGCAATTGGAAGTGCTGAAATGACAATGAAAGTGTTGCCAAAATGGACACTGAGATTTTTGTGTTCTTCAAGTGAGAATACAGAATTCTGTCTCACCAGTTCTTACTTGTTTATATATTTTTTAATGTTTTTATTGATTTCAGAAAGGAAGGGAGAGGAGAGAGAGATAGAAACATCAGTGGTGAGACAGAATCATTGATTGGCTGCCTCCTGCATGCCACACTGAGGATCCAGCCCACAACATGGGCATGTGCCTATGACCAGAATCAAGCCAGGGACCTCTCAGCCCACAGGTCGATGCTCTATCCATTGAGTCAAACCAGCTAGGGAATTTTATATTTCCTATACTTCTAATACACTCTAAACCATCTATTCATTGGCTAACTAAATATTAACTTCCCTAATAAGCTTAGGCATGTGGAAAATGTCAGTATTGATTGGCTTTATTGCATCTTTGGCATTATGAAATGTATATTATGAAAAAATAAGGATTACCTTCTATCTATCTATCTATCTATCTATCTATCTATCTATCTATCTTTCTATCTATCTACTTATTGATCTACCTACCAATTTGGAAGAACCCAAAAATGTTTTATGATTTGAAATATTTATATTATAATTGAATGGTAGTTTCAGATTAGGATTTCATAATGGCAGATCTCACTATGTGTGCCCATGAAAGTGTTTATGTGTGTGTCATGTGTCATTTAGCACATGAATGCTAAACATTTGAAACAGGCCCTGTAGCCTGGAGGATAGTACATCTTTACATTTCTTTTGCATGTTAGTGAGACTTATTTATTATGACTACTTTACTTATCCAAATATGAGGAAAGTATGTATCATTGATATCATGGTTGTCTTTGCTTTATATACTGTCCTTTTTTTTTTTTATGAAAACATTAGAGGCCCAGTTCTTGAATTCATGCACAGGGGTGCAGGGTGTCCCTCAGCCCAGCCTGCACCCTCTCCAATCTGGAATGGCTTTCACAATCTGGGATTGCTGGCTCCTAACCACTCACCTGCCTGCCTGCTTGATTGCTCCTAACTGCTTCTGCCTGCCAGCCTGATCGCTCCCTAACCCCTCTCCTGACAGCCTGATTGATGCCTAACTGCTCCTCCGATGGCCCAATGGTCCCCAACTGCCCTCCCCTGCCAGTCCAATGGCACTCAACTGTCTTCTCTGCCAGTCTGGTTGGTCCTAACTGCCTTTCTCTGCCAGCCTGGTCACCCCCAACTGCCCTCCCCTGCAGGACTGGTCACCCCTAACTGCCCTTTTATGCAGGCCATCTTGTGGTGGCCATCTTGTGGCAGCCATCTTGTGATGATGTGCGGGTGGCCATCTTGTGATGATGTGAGAATGATGCACAAGGGAGCGAGGGTGCCAGGGCCACCTAGGCTTTTATTAGTATAGATATTTTTAAACAGAATGTTTGGGAAACCTGCGATATTTGCATATATCTTGGCCCTATATCAAAATTGACTAATCAAGGAAATAGAAAAGTCACTAGAGACCATTCTGAGTTTTCCAAAATGGAGCCAAAAAACAGAGCCACTCTCATTCGTAAAAGAAGCTGTGGGCAGTGACACTTGAGGGTTAATATGGTTGTTTCTTTCTCACCTTCTGGAGGAAGTTAGTCTAAATAATTTTCAATGAGAAGAATTAAGCATGCACAAAAAAGACAAAGGCACAGGTCTCAAGAAAAATACCTAGGTAACTTTTGGTCTATGGTTCTAGTTATTCCAACAAACAACCATATTCTCAAACTTCCATAGTTTAGGTTCCTCAATTCTTTTGTTTTAATTCTCACCTGAGGATATTTTCCATTGATTTTTAGGGAGAGTGGAAGAAAGGGGGACAGAGAGAGAGAGAGAAAAAGAGAGGGAGAGACAGAGAGATACATCAATGTGAGAGATACATTGATTGTTTGCCTCCCACAAATGTCCTGACTGAACCTGGGACCCAGGTACATGCCCCTGACTGGAATCTATACCCACTGAAAAACTGGCTAGGGCGAGGCTGCTCAGTTCTTACTTGAAGAAAGTAGACATGATCCAAATAGGTAAGATATGCTTTTTTTCCAGCTGAGTAATTGAGGGAATTTTAATCAAGAGATTGTTTACAAAGACAAGAACCAAACAAGCATCAGGTATGGGCAGGGAGAGTTGGAGGGCCATTGCATGACCTAAGCCTGAAGGAGCAATGGGAGGGAAGATGACCAGAAGACAGAGAGAAAATGCTATAAAGAAAGCTTAATGATAGTAACTGCAAGTTTTGATAGAGGAATGTAGTCAAAGCCAGGTGATGCTAGAAAGAGTATCTGGGCCTCAATGAGTTGTCCCTGCCAGTGCCAAAGCAAAGCCAAAGAGCTCGGGAGCCTACTGATGGAGTCACGTGGGCTAGCCTCTGGGCCAGCCTAGGAAGGCAGGTCGGGTATGGGGGGAAAGTGTAAAGTCCAGCTCAGAGTTAGTGAGCAGCTCACATGCCTTTGCCTATTCCAGGTTTCTATCATTTGCAAAGGAGGACAGTCTTGATTAATGCCCTGGCAATTCTTTCCAGTTTCCAAGTGCCTCCTTGGTGCCTTCAGGTGTCTCTAACAGAGGACTTAGGCAGCAAGGGCGATGACAAAAACCGTGGATTTGCCGCTGATATATCAGCTAGTCCATTAACCAATGAGACTCACTCTACTTTTCCCAGAAAACAGGCAGTGGAGACACTTAAAATACTCCCAGCCAGTGAGGCACCTGCTCATTACTGTGCTTTCACTCAGTCCTGACAGCAATTAAATCTCTCCACGCTAGTTTTCTCCCTTGACAGCTGTGCCCACCTGAACTACAGTATTTTATTTTACTCCATCACAGCAAATCAACCCACTGCGGTACCATACCCGTTCCCAGCAGCATCAATCACAGCGTCTTTGCTCAGAGCCTGAATGTGCACTTGCATACGTTCGTCTGAGAGTTTACATTCAGCCAATCTACTTCTCATCAGCCTGTAGCAGGCATAGTGTGAAGAAGAAGTTTCCCAATGTAACTTTTAAATGAGCTAGGGGGTGAACAATTTGGCCCCAGAACTTTGAACTCTGAAATTAAACCTAGACAAAACAGTACACACAGGATCTGGTGCCAGAGAAGCCCTGCCCATCTGTTCTGTTTTCCCCAAAGCCCCTGCCCCTACCACTTGCTGCTGTGGTTGAGGAGGATGGGTAGGTATGTGGAGGGTCACTATATCTCCTGAGAACACCTGGGTGCTGGCCGGGGGGGGCGGCGGCGGCGCATCCAAACAATCCAGCCATGATATCAATCAATCATAGCCGTGGTTTCCTGAACTCTGCCTCATTTCTTTTCTTTCTTTCTTTCTTTTTTTTTTAAGGTAGGTATCAATGTCTACTATTGAATATGGTAAAAAAATAAATAAATAAATAATAGAAAAACTGACCAGCATTCAGGAGTGAGGCCATGTTAATCTGTTAGTCTCCTGTAAAGACAAAATTGATGGAACTGGTTTTCTATGCTTTCTTTAATGTGTACCCCTTAGGTACTGTGTTACGTGTTTCTAAAAACATGCTTTTGTTATATCTTGGGAATATACAACTAAAGCACACTTTCTTTGTGTTTGGTGAAGGTTGCTTGCAACTAGCCCAAACCGATTTGGAACAGGGCGGAGCTCCGCTGGAGGACTGCGTATCTGCCTGTCGTTCTGGAACGTCTGAAGAAAGACCACAGGATGCGGTGTGCTTAGAAAGTGTCACACAGTCCCTGTGTCAGGTGCTCTTCTCAGCAGGTTGTATAGGGGCAGGCAAAAGTAGGCTGACAGTTGTAAGTACAGGACACAGAGTTTATTCTTGCAGTCATTATTAATGCACTCGTCACTGCAACACTTACTGTTTTTTTAGCCCATCACTGCCTTTGAGCCTCACAGCTCATGGTCATTTAGCTGCTCCTGTTGTCAGTGCCTGAGGTCACAGAGAAGGAAACTGAGGCTCAGCATCATACATGAGCAGTACACAGTCATGGTGCAAATGCAGCCAGAACCAGTCCAAAACCCATGCCAATTTTTAAAAATAAATTTCAGCCATGGTCATTTTTCATAAAGTGGATGTTAACTCGGCTACTGAGATATATTTTACGAGTCGTGTTTTATCACATGTGTGTTCTAATGGCCAGGGGAGTCAGCAGTTATAACCATTGTGTATTTCAAAGCCTGTCCTATATTGTGGTACTTCATTAAGGCGATGTTATAAAAACAGATTTCGTGACCTGGTCGGTGCTGCAGTTACCTAGTCAGGGCACATACCTAGGTGGCAGGTTTGATCCCTGGTCGGGCTCTTATGGGAGGCAAGTGATGGATGTTTCTCTCACCTCTCTCTCCTCCCCCTTCTAAAATCAATAAAAACAAACAAACCAAAACATATCCTCTGGTGAGGATTTAAAAAATACAGAGTTGGTTCCTAGTAATTCCATCACTTATGCCACAGAATGACTTAGTAAAATACTAATGTAGTTTTCTAATTGCAAGTACTTTAGCATTCCCAAGGATCTCCCGTTACTTCCCTAAACTGATCACAGTCTGAGGAATGGCGTGTCCTGTCCCAGACTAACACACAAGCTTCCATGTGTCTGAAGTGGCAGCCTGACTGCGCTTGAAGCTGGGAGCACCCTGCAGCCTGCTTCCAGTCCAGGTGTCACTTTCACATAAAGAACATACATAATGGCATGTTATCCATCTATACATAAAGAACATGCAGAAGGGCATGTTATACTGTTCATACATAAAGAACAGACTCATGTTTCAACTATGTGTTCAAGGTCACAAAGCCAAGATCAGAGTCATCACTTAAACCCACTCTGCCCGACTTCAGCACGACATCTTCCTAACACCACATTAGAAAACATGACAGTCCACTAATCCAGAAATCCCCTGGCATTCACAATATAAGCTAACTATGCCTTGAAAAATAGGGGAGGTCCAGCTTGTGTAGGTCACTGATGGGACAGCCAGTGCCTGCCGCTCTCAGGACTGAGGTGCCTTCAGACAGCCGCAGCTGGTCCCACAGGCGCCCAACCCTCTCCCCTGTGCCTGGCAGATGTGGAAACATCGTAACCCCCCCCCCGCCCCCCCCCCCGCCCCCGCACCTCTCCTCCTGAAATGTCCGAGGGTTGCTTCAAATGTCCGCTAGATAAAAAGATGTGGCAGCCTGACTGCCATGGCAAAAAGTCTATGAGGCGCTGAGCACACGGAGGGGAGGCCCCAGCCTCAGGCGTGGAATAGTGGGATATTTCGCTGGGCAGAGGGCTTGGGAGAATTTTGAAGTATTATTTGGCTCTTCACTGTGCCCACAATCAAACCACATGCACAAAAACAACTCCAAACGGTGTCTTCTTTCTCACTGAATCTGGCACTTAGAAAGAGGGCCTGTTTCACGATTGGTAGTGCTGAATAAATATTTTTGAATTTAAGGTACAAAGTCTATACATCTCTAAATAGATCTTCTTTTTATCCAGAGGCACAGTATGCATCTATTGTTGGTACTTCTGCCATGCCCTTTTGTACCACTGAAAAACAAGCAAACAAACACCCCCCCCCCCCTCAAATTTTATAGATACTTGGAGGTACATAGTTTAAAAAGTGTTTAAATTTAAGTGTGAGCCCCTGTGGCTGTACAGTGAAGGGACACTTAACACGCTGTGAAGGGGTTGGGGAATAATGGGGAATTTCCTTTTTTCACTTGGCCATTCTACAAGCAGTTAGTGAAAGTCTCTGTAAGCACGGAATTAAAGCTTAACAAGGACGATTTAGCCCCAGAGAGGTCTGATTGGTGCCGGGCCTGCTGTGGCTCGGCCTTCCTGCCCCCATGGGTTTTGCAGGCATAGCATCAGCACTCTGGATCAGACAGCTCTTTGTTGTACAGGTTAGTCCAGTGGTCGGCAAACCGCGACTCGCAAGCCACATGAGGCTCTTTGGCGCCTTGAGTGTGATTGAAACTTCGTGGCCCATGCGCAGAAGTCAGTTTTTGGCCTGGGCAAGTCTATTTTGAAGAAATGGCGTTCGAACACTCAAGGAGGCAAAGAGCCGCATGTGGCTTGCGAGCCGCAGTTTGCCGACCACTGGATTAGTCCAATGCATTTAGCCATTCTGCCGGATAATTACCAAACGGGAGCAGCATTTCCCACTCATTGAGCCAACCACCAATGCACCTTTGAAGTTTCAAATGCCCCTTTAAGGACACTGAGCTCCTTTTGATGAGAATTAGTTTGGCACAAATAAAACCTATGCCCAAGCTTTCAGGGGTGAGGAACCTTTTTCTGCCAGGGCCATTTGGATACTTATGACACCATTCTCAGGCCATACAAAGTTACCAACTCAAACATTAGCCTGCCGTATTTGGCCAAGCATTTCATTCGCTCACTTCTCATGTCCTGGCAGGGCCAGGCCAAATGATTTTGAGGACCGGGTGTTCCCACCCCAGGAGCAGCTGTCACAGCGGAGAAAGAGAGCGGAGAAGAGGTCTGAACCATCGCTGCTTCTGCTGCCAGAGCAGCTCCCACTCAAACACTGCGTGCCCAGAGCAGAGCACATCCGCACTGCGCATGCTCAAAACAGCATGTTGTTCCTTTATCTGAAGCCTGCAAGGGAGGGCCCCGGAGCCAGGGAATGAGAGCAGGCACCTAGGGGAATGGGCGGTCAGATGTTGCTTAGTCTCTTCTCTCTCTCCCTCTGAGTCCCCTGTCCTCTCCCCTCTCTCCCTCCCTTTCAATAGATATACGATTTATACTTAGTATGTGCTGGTGAGTGTGTTAAAGGAAAGAGTGTTGGGAGACATCCATTTCCCTCTAAAGTAGGGGTGTCGAACTCAATCAGAGAAGGGGCCAAAATCTAAAATCCAGCCTAAATCGCGGGCCGAATGGTTTACTGAACAGTCATAAACTGACAATGTCATAAACTGACAGCTGGGTGCAGTGATGACAGCGCGGTGCGGGCCACATTGCAAGGCCTGGCAGGCTGGATTTGGCCCGCGGGCCTTGTGTTTGACACATGTGCTCTAAAGTTAAAATGTCTCTATAGATGTGAAGTTCCCAGGGCCCAAGCTGCACCTTTCCTTGTCCTGGGCTTGCAGGGCCCATGAGCGCAGTGGGTACCGATAGCAATGTACTGCCGGGGGCTAAGCGCGCCTTGTTAGTCAGGCTCCTCTATGTTCAGCAGGCTTTGTTAGCCGCCCAGCAGCGCTGTAGCTGTGCTTTATCAGTGGCGGCATCTGCACATGTTGTTAGATCCACTTCATCTGTGATTCAGGGGCCATCAGTTCGCTTATAAATAAATACTTGTTATTTATTAAGTAAATATAGGGTAGGCATCAAACTTAAGGGAAGTTGAAAAGAAAGTATCTATATACCTTACGTTGTAAAAATGTTAGCTTTTGAAATAGAGAAATACAATTTTTTGTGTTCAGTAATAATAAGTTTCAAAATTAGATCTGCCAGTTGCCTTAAGTGTGAAAAATGCAGGTGCTTAGAAGATTGTATGTGGCTCATGGAGAAGCCAGCAAAGACGCCTGTCAGCATCCACTGAAATAGAAAATGAACAGACATTTAGTGGCACTGGTTCTATAATATTTAATCTTTATTTGTTTGTGATGCTCAAATTAACAGATGGAGAAATGTGGCATTTATTTACATTCATTCAGGGTATTTAAAAATTATTTTATTGATTTCAAAGAGGAAAGGGAGAGGGAAGAAGAGAGAGAGAAAGAGAGAGAGAGAGAGAGAGAGAGAGAGAGAGAGAGAGAGATCAATGATGAGATAGTCATTGATCAGCTGCCTCCTGCACGGCCCCCATTAGGGACCAAGCCTACAACTCGGGCATGTACTCTTGACTAGAATATAACCAGGACCCTTCAGTCCACAGATTAATGCTCTAGCCACTGAGCAAAACCGGCCAGGGCTCAGGGTATTTTTATTTATGGGAAAGTAAATGTGTACACAGAGCAAAGCTATAGATCAATGTTACTTACATTTCACAGATGTAATTTTGTGTGTTTGTATGTATTATACACAGTAATCTGGATTTGTAAGGAGCATTTTAATTGAAAAATTATTTTAAGCATTCATATTTACAAATGAATAATTTTTAAATATAACTGCACCTTAATTTATGGGATATTCTCTCATTTCCCTTTGTTTCTTAATAGCTGTTTCAATTGTAATCCTAGGGTTCTAGCCTAGCTCAAATGTTATCTCACCCATGGGGTCCATATTACATCCTCTGGCTAGGAATTCATGCTCATTACTGCTTTTCCAACCCATTGTTTTTCTCATTTGACTATAGTAAGTTTGTCACCCATTAATAATGTATCTCCTGCAGCAGAGAAGAATCTGTGAGGCTTCAGCAATGTCAAAGTCACTGAAAATTTGTTTTATATGCCCTGCATCAAACAGGGTTCTTTAGAGTAACAAAAATCCAAAGTCTAGAGTAGGCAGCAGGTTGTAAAACCCAAGGATGAACCTATGTTGTAGGTCAAGTCTGAAGGCCATCTGCTGTCAGAATGCTTCTTGTTCTGGGGGTCAGTCTACTCCCTTCAGGCCTCCCACTGATGAATGCGGTCCATCACACTGCAGAGGGTAATCTGCTTTACCCAAAGTCCTCCCATTCAAACCTTAATCTTATGCTAAAACATCCTCCTAGAAGCATCCAGAATAACATGTGGATCTGTAGCCCAGCCAAGTTGATACAAAAATGTGTCATCACAGGCCCTGTCTGCTGCCAGTTCCAGAGATGAATTAGTGTTTCTAACACAAAGTCCCAGATCTTGGAGGTGGCTAGAAAATTCCCTCTATGAAACATTTTTGGGTTCAGGAGAGACTGAGCCTTACTGAGAAGAGGATCCTCCTGCAGGTGATTTATTGAGGAAGTTCTTGAGGTAGAAGCATGCAAGGGAGTGGGAAAGCAGCACTGGGAAGGGAGCAAAGTCAAGCCACTGTAGTAGTTGGTCGATGCACCTTAGAAGCAGTGTCAGCTATGTCATGTTGCTTGCGGCGAAGGCTAGACCTCAGCAATTGAGTTCCATTTCAAGAAGAATCCAGAAGCTTCTTATTTTGATATAGTCCCTTTTGTTTATTTTCTCTTTAGTTTCCATTGCCCTAGGAGCTATAATGGTAGAGATATTGCTTTGGCATATGTCTGAGATTTTGCTGCCTATGGATTCCTTTAATACTTATGGTTTCCCTTTTCTGTTTAAGTCCTTTATCCATTTTGAGAATGACCATCATCAACAAATCAACAAATGACAAGTGCTGGTGAGGATGTGGAGAAAAAGGAATCCTTGTGCTCTGCTGGTGGAAATGCAGACTGGTGCAGCCACTGTGGAGAACAGTATGAAGTTTCCAAAAAAAAAATTTTTTTTTTGACCCAGTAATCCCACTTCTAGGAATATATCCCAAGAAACTGGAAACATCAATCAGAAAGGATATATGCACCCCTATGTTCAAAGCAGCCCAATTTACCATAGCTAAGATTTGGAAAGAGCCTAAGTGCCCATCAGCAGATGAGTGGATTAGAAAACTGTGGTACCTCTACACAATGGAATGCTACACTGCTATAAAAAAGAAAGAACTCTTACCATTTGCAGCAGCTTGGAAAGACCTGGAAAGCATTATGCTAACTGAAATAAGTCAGTCAGAAAAAGGTAAATATTACATGATCTAACTCATTTTTGGAATATAATGAACAACATAAACTGATGAATAAAAACAGATCCAGAGACACAGAAGCATGGATCAGACAGTCAAACCTCAGAGGGAAGGTAGGGGAAGATGGGGGTAATTGAATAAGACAATTTAGGTAATTTGTCAATTTAAAATTTAAAATTCAAATTTGTCAATTTGACAATTTAAAATTTCCCATTTAATTTCTTAAAGTTTTGCCTTTTTAGGCTCTGAAATACTGTCTCTACAGAGCAAACCAGGAGAAGAAGTAAGCAGGGAGGTGAGAGTGAGAACCTAGTGTGTTCATTCCTATGTTTGTACGGTTGTATTTGTGTGTGAATCCTTGTGGAAAAGAGTGGAAACATTCAGTAAAGTCAGCTAATGAAAACTGATGGGTGTCACTGCCACTGAGCCTTGGAAAACTTGAACACTTCCAAGATGCATTAATTAGCAAAATAATTATGGTAATGTGTTTCACATTATATTTTTTAGTTTCAAATGCTGTTTTTTTTTTTGTTTTTTTTTCATTACTAATTGACCTCTCAACCCATTTTTTGGAATAGCTAAAGAAGTGGTTATTAGTCATTCATAGCACACACAAAGCCTGATATAAATACATTTAAGTGAATTGCTGTGAGACCCTTACAGAGTTAATAATAGACCCTTACAGAGTTAATAATAGTAGAGTTAAAAACAGCTACCTTCCAAAAATCCCTCAACTGTTTTTTTTTCTTCTTACTTTTCCCACATTTTTTTGTTTTTGAATTTTTTTCTTTTCATATCTTTGAAAGACAATATGTAGTGACTTATTCAGAGTTTGAACATGAATCTTAGTAATGTGTGCATACAGTGGCCAAATTAAAATAAGGACAAATCTTTGGTGTGTGAGCATATGACAATTTTCCTACCAGAGCTGATTTTGAAGTAATCCCTAAATAGTGGAGATTTGTGTCTTCACTGGGAAGTGCTGGAGGGAATGACAAACTATTTTACAACCTTCCATGCATTTCCTGCCTCTAATATCCTTATGGCTGCGAAGCGATTAATTGCTGTTATATTATATAATAATTAAAGCATTTTAAATGTGTGTTGCTGAACCCATATGTGAGCACACCTGTGAAGAAGCCTTTTTCTGGTTGCCTTCTGTTTATTCTTGACAAGTCCTTTGTTGAGCTAAAGAATAAGAGCCATCACCCTGCCTGTGTGTTATTAGTATGCAGACTATCCCCACCCATTGCTAGCCCATCAAGTTCATTCCGGGGGGAAATTGCAGGCATCATATGACACTACTCATAAAGAACACACATGTTTCAGTAGTATTTCCCCTGCAATGTATCTTTCCTATTCTGGATTATATCAAATGCAACTGGAATTTATCACAAATTGAAATATCGGTGCTAGTATTTACAGAAGTTCTCAAATAGAATGCCCTGGACAACTCCTACTTTGCGCAGTTTAATGTGAACTTGTCAGCATCTAATTCTATAGAGAATTAATCACTATTTTGTTAAATTGTATACTCACCTACCCAAAGTCCAACATATCCTAGAAATATGAGGGTGTTGCCTGCCATTCGCGTTAGTAATGAAATGCTGCTTTTGTTATTCTGAAAGGACAAAACAATGGCTCTTGCTGTGATGTTGAGAAAACAAGCTGTTTATTTAGCGAATTGCTAACACTTAGGTACATTGTTCCTTGACCCCCATTCATGCCTGCTGCATTCAATGTACTTTTGATTAAACTCGTCCTTTAGTAGTTCTTCACTCAGGGTGCACCTGTGGTAACCTGCAGTCTTTCTCATAACAAGTCCTTATTTAGACTTGCTTTTCAGTGGAACCAATGACTTGCCACTCAGAAACACACCTTGGAGTGTTCATTTTAAGCTGGTTATTCTTAAGGAAAGAAGACTCAGGAATAACCTTGACCCGCTGCCTAACTGGCTAATGGCATTGGGACAGATGGCCGCTGGGACGGGAGCCAGCATCTCAGAGAGGGTGCTGGTGCAAGAGCTGGTGAGTGACAGGAGGAGCCCGAGTAGCAGTCTGACCCAGGTGCTCTCATGACTTCGTTGTAAAGATGGCCCAGCAAAACGTATTCACCGAACATTTGCTCTTCCATCTCAATGCGAATCTCTTCCTGCCCTTTGAGAACCCCGACCATAGCCCCACCGTCCTCCCCTTAATTCACAAGGGCATATGAAGGTCAACAGCCCAGTCGCCTGGCCTATTCCCCTTTGCCTCGGAACAGAGCGTGACAACAGACGTGCGGGGCCGAACCCACAGATTAGCAGGGGCGGCAGCATTGATCCTCTTTGCAAGCCCTGTAGTCCCCTCTCTGCCCGGCTTTCTGCCCGGAGTCCTTCAAGAGAACAGAAGCCCTCTACCCTCTGCTGGTGTAGGAACCCGCCCGTCGCTGGCTTGGGAACCGCCCTTGGCCCCTCCAGCAGCCCCAGCCTGGAGCAGACTTCTCAGGCTGGTGTGTACCAAGGAAATGGCGCTGGGCCTGGGCTGGCGTGGTCTGAGTCTCCCAAGGGGACCCAGTCTCCTCAGATTCCCACCCCGATGCTACCAGAGCTCCCCTTTCCTTCTCTGCTGCTCTGGATTGGGGATGAGACCCCATGCTCCCAGGGGGAAGGGCTCCACTGCCTCAATACCCCTCCAGCTTCCCAGCAACAGGCCTGTGGGAGGGCGCACCTCTGCCTGACTCCTCTTGCCTTTCCTTCATGCTCCCTGTTCTCAATATTTCAGACCAGCTTCACTTCCACTGGTTTCCCAAGGTAACTGCTCTGCAGTTCAGCTGCCAGTCTGGGTCGGGGTTGGAAACAAGTGGGCAGCTGCCAGCTGCTCTGCAGCCATCTTGGAACCCACCCAAAACTCTTAAATCACCTTTAACCCATGTGTTTTTTATGAATGAGTTGTTTAATCCTACATAATAAAAGCCTAACATGCTAAGTGTCCAGTCAACCAGTCTACTGTTCAACTAATCAAAGTGTCATATGCTAATGATATGCTAAGGCTGCTCAAGTGTTCCCTATGACATGCACTGACCCAGGGGACAGAGAGTGGACTGGTCGACCAGTCATTATGATGTGTACTGACCACCAGAGGGCAGACGCTCTGACTGGTAGGTTAGCTTGCTGCTGGGGTCTGGCTGATTGGGGCTGACCGAGACAGGCTGGACATGCCCTGGAGCCCTCCCATGGTCCCTCGCCAGCTGGCCAACCTCCCATGTCCCTCCCCAGCCCCAATCATGCACTGATGGGATCCTTTGGCCTGGCCTGTGCCCTCTCGCAATTTGGGATTCCTTGGGGGATGTCGGAGAGCCAGTTTTGGCCACTGGTGGGCCTCTAGCCTATGTAATAAAAGCCTAAGCAACTGTTATGGAGGAACAACTGGAACAACCGGTAGTTATGATAAGCACTTACCATCAGGGGACATATAGTAAATGCAGAAGCTGCCCCCTAGTGGCCAGTGCACTCCCACAGGGGGAGCGCCACTCTCAACTCTGTGTCAGCAGATGCTGTGGGCCGGGATGAGCACGAGTGGCACCCGGCCCTGATTGTGGCTCCTCCCTGGCCAGCTGCTGCTTGGCACACTGCTACCTCCTCTGAGGAGTCCCTGACTATGAGAGGATGCAGGCCAGGCTAAGGGACCACACACACCCCTCCCCCACTCTGAGTGTACAAATTCCATGCACCAGGCCTCTAGTGTCTAAATATTTTAGGAATTTTCAGTTATCTTCCTGTTATTAATATCTAGTTTAATTTCATTCTGGGTAAGAGCATACTTGTTATGATTTCTAGTCTTTTAAACTTATGTTTCTTGTGGTTTTTTTTATTTATTTTAGTTAATGTTTAGAATGTGCTCTGTCTCTATAAGCATGAGAAAACGTGTACCATATTCAGTGTTGCCGGATGAAGTATTTCAGGAATATCAATTGATTGAGGGTGCAGTTCAGTTTATGTATGTCCAGTCCTATCCCTGCTGCCTGTTGGATTTGTCTGGCAATGTTCAAATGGAGTTGAAGTCTCCAACCATAATACTAGGTTAGATTATTTCATCTTTAAGTTTTATGTTTTTGCTACAAGTATTTTGACTTTTTTTTTTTTTTTTTTTTTTTTGCATATGCACATTAAGGATGTATGTCTCTCTGAGAATTTACCCCTTTATGGTATAGTTAGTAATGCCCATCTTTCATCATGACTACTTTCCTTGCTCAGAAGTTTGCTTTGTTTGATATTAATATAGAAATTTAAACTCTATTTTAATTAGTGTTAGAATGTTATAACTTTCTCCATTCTTTTATTCCTATGGTTTCTGTGTCTTTATCTTTGAAGTTGTTTTCTTATAGAAATCACTAGAGGCTGGGTGCATGAAATTCGTGCATGGGGGTGGGGTGTCCCTCAGCCCAGCCTGCACCCTCTCTAATCTGGAACCCCTCAAGGTATGTCTGATTGCCCTCTCACAATCCAGGATGGTTTCCAACCATTCACCTGCCTGTCTCCCTGATTGCCCCTAACCACTTCTGCCTGCCAGCCTGATCACCCCCTAACCATTCCCTGCTAGCCTGCTTGTTGCCTATCTGCTCCCCTGCTAGCCTGATTGCCCCCTCAACTGCCAGTTTGGTCACCCCTAACTGCTCTCCCCTGCAGGCTAGATCTCCCCCAACTGACCTCCCTTGCAGGCCTGGTGCCTCCCAACTGCCCTTCCCTGCTGGCAATCTTGTATCCACATGGGGTCAGTCATCTTTGATCACATGGGGGAAGCCATTTTGTGTGTTGGAGTGATGGTGAATTTGCATATTACTCTTTTATTAGATAGGATATTTTTGTGTGTGTTTTTTTTGTATCCACTTTGTTTTATTTTGTGTATTTAGATTAGGATATTAAAGTGGTGATTCATATAGGAGAACTTTTAATGTCTGTCAAGCTTATGACTATTTTTTAGTTTGTTGTCCTTTTATTTATTTATTTTTATGTTTTTCATATTTTTTCTGCCATCCATAGTTTTAATTGCCCTTTTTATATAATTTAATACTATACCCTTTTTACCATATGAATTAAACTGGTTTAAAAATTATTTTAGTGACCAAAACTGGTTTGGCTCAGTGGATAGAGCATCAGCCTCTGGACTGAAAGGTCCCAGGTTTGATTCAGGTCAAGGGCATGAACCTTGGTTGTGGGCACATCCCCAGTAGGGGTGTCCATGTTTCTAACTCTATCCCTCTCTCTTCCTTTATGTAAAAAAATTAATAAAATATATTATATTATATTTATTTTTATTTTATTATTTTTTAAATATATTTTATTTGATTTTTTATAGACAGGAAGAGAGAGGGACAGAGAGTTAGAAACATCAGTGAGAGAGAATCATCGATTAGCTGCCTCTTGCACACCCCCTACTGGGGATGTACCTGCAACCAAGATACATGCCCTTGAACAGAAGCAAACCTGGGACTTTTCAGTCTGCAGGCTGATGCTCTATCCACTGAGCCAAAGCAGTTTTGGCTAAAATATATTATTTAAAAAAATTATCTTAGTGGATGGCCTATCCTATCTAATAAAAGAGTAATATGCAAATTGACTATACCTCTGCTACACCCACAAATCACGTCCACCAGCCAATCAGAAATGAGTATGTAAATTAACCCAACCCAAATGGCTGCAGCCACAGAGAGAGCAGGAGGCTTGGGTTTCCCTGGCAATGGAGGAAGCCAAGCTTTCCACACACCCTGGCAGGCCCAGGCCTCCACTCAAGGCTACAAAGTTTTAATTATAGAAGATAAATAAATTCCAGATAACAAGGTCTCCACTTGGGTCATTGAGGGGCATGGCTGCCTGAAAACCACCACAGGCCCCTCTCCTAGGCCCCTTCCCCCATGCTCCAAGGGAACCTCACCCTGATCAGGGTCACCTTCAGGCAAACCAGCTGGCTGGCTTTCAGGCACCACGCCTCTATCCTATCTATTAAAAGAATAATATGCAAATTGACCATCTCTCCAACACACAAAATGGCTGCCACCATGTGGCCAAAGATGACTGACCCCATGTGGACACAAGATGACCACTACAAGATGGCCAGCAGTGGAGGGCAGTTGGGAGGGACCAGGCCTGCAAGGGAGGGCAGTTGGGAGGGACCAGGCCTGCAAAGGAAGTCAGTTAGAGGTGATAAAGCCTGCAGGGGAGGGCAGTTAGGGGTGACCAGAGAAGGAAAGTTGGAGGCAAATGGGCCTGCAGGAAAGGGAAGTTAGTGGGGACTTAGGCCTACAGGAGAGGACAGTTGGGAGGACCAGGCATGCAGAGGAGGGAAGTTAGGGGTGATCAGGCCTGTAAGGGAGGGCAGTTAAGGGTGACAAGGCCTGCAGGGGACAGCAATTAGGGCAAACAGGCTGGCAGGGAGCATTTAGGCATCAATCAGACTAGCAGGGGTGATCAGGCTGGCAGGGAAGTGGTTGGCAGGCAGAAGCAGTTAGGGGCAATCAGGAAGGCAGGCAGGCAAACAGTTGAGAGCCAGCCATCCTGGATTGTGAGAGGGCAGTCAGACATCCCTGGAGGGGTCCCAGATTGGAAAGGGTGCAGGCTGGGGCAGGATACCCCCTCATTCACTAATTTCATGCACCGGGCCTTTAGTCTATATATTTAAAAGCCTAAGTGACTGTCTGACCAATTGTCAGACAGGTAGCTATGGTTCTACCAAATCTTCTGACCACCAAGGGGCAGATGCTCAATGCAGGAGCTGCTGAGCAGTGGTGACTTGGCAGCTGTGGTTTTACCAAATCTTCCTCCACAGAGGAGGGAGCTCAATTCCAGGGTGCATCACCTAGAACTGCCCTCTCACACTCTGCGTTCCCTTGTGGGATGTCAGAGAGAAGGTTTTGGCCCAATACCCACAGGCCAGGCCGGTGAAGCCTGCTGGAGGGATCCTACTCACTCCTCAGACACCCTTAGAGCCCTGGCTTTGCCCAGGTGCATCTGGGGGAGGATGGCTCCAGGGTGTGTCCAACCTGTTTCACACAGCCACACCCTCATGACCACCTTCCAATTAATTTCCTTTCAATGTCCGTGAATCTGTACACTCAGCTTCTAGTATTTTATAAGGTGCATTTACTACTAATATAAAATCAGCTTCAAATAATATTATTCCACTTTATTCCTTCCTCTAATCCTTTATCACATTTCTGCCAATTATCCCCTTTATTCATAAAATCATCAAATACATTGTTGATATTAGCTGAACAAACTTGATCTTTAGATCAGTAAGGAACAAAAAATAAAAGATTTTGTTTTACTTTTATTTGTTTCTTCTTTGATGTTCTTCCTTTTTTAAGTATTTATAAATATCTGACCTATATTATTTCACTTTTCAGAGAATTTCATTTCAATGTCCTGTGAAAGGTCTAATAGCAACAATTTTTTGTTTGCTTTTAAGATGTATTTATTTTATTTTATGTTTGAGGATAATACTTTGGATGTAAAATTTTTGTTTGTGTTTTGCTTTGTTTAGTTTAAAAATGTTAATTATTTCACTTCACTCTCTTTGTTTATATTTTTTATTGTATAAAGTTTGTCCAAGTTTAAGGTGTATACTATGTTACTTTCATACATTTATATGTTGTAGTATGGTTGTTGATACAGCAAGATTCGTTAAATTACATAATTATAGTACAATTATAGGCCTGGTGCACAAAATTCGTAAAGGAGTAGGCCTTTGCAGCCATAGCGGCTGCCTCAATCCTGCGGCTGCAGCCCTGGCTTCGTCCAGAAGGTCCCAAAGGAAGGATGTCCAGAACATCTGGCCTAATTAGCATATTACGCTTTTATTATTATAAATATCATTATCTATATTCACTACACTGTGCTTTTGATATTTACTTGTTACAAGTCTGTGATCTTAAATACTATTAATCTTATCCACTCCTACTACCCTCTGTGAATTATTTCCCACTCTGTTTTTTTACATTCATATATTCAATATATAGAAATGATAGTACACAGTACTTGCCTTCCTCTGGCTGACTTATCTCACTTAGCATAATGTGTTCAAGATCCACCCATCCTATCATAAGTGGCAGGATAGTATCCTTTCTCATGCATGAACAATATTCCATTATGTATATGTACCTCATTTTTTATCACTTCACCCAGGGTTAGGTATTTGGCTATTTTGAATAATGTTGCCATAAACATGAAAGTGCATATATTTAATCAAAATCATGTTTTTATGTTCTTTCAATAGCTACCCAATGGTGTAATTGCTGGATTATATGGTAGATCTATTCTTAATTTTTTTTTTATTTTTATTTTTTTATTTTTAGAAACCTCTATATAGGTTTCCATAGGGGTTTGACCAATTTACACTCCCATTAATTTATATGAGTTACCTTTTTATTGCATCCTCACCAGCACCTCTATTCTTCTTATTCTTTTTTAATTCTTTATTGTTAAAAGTATTACATGATTCTCCTTTCCCCCCATTGACTTCTTCCCAGCTGCTCCTACCTCCAGCATATACCCTGACCGCCCTATTGTCTTGTGTCCATTGGTTATGCTCACATGCATGCATACCAGTCCTTTGGTTGTTCTCTCAACCCCTCATCCCCAACTGCCCTCACAGGTTGCACAGTCTGTTAGGTGCTTCTATGTCTCTGGTTCTATTTTTGTTCATCAGCTTATGTTGCTCATTATATTCCACAAATGAAAGAGATCATGTGATATTTACTTTCTCTGAGTGGCTTATTTCACTTAGCATAATGCTCTCCAAGTCCATCCATGCTGTTGCAAATGGTAGGAATTCCTTCTTTTTTACTGAAACATAGTATTACATTGTGTAGAGGTAGCACAGTCTTCTAATTCACTCATCTGCTGATGGGCACTTAGGCTGTTTCCTAATCTTAGCTATGGTAAACTGTGCTGCTATGAACGTAGGGGTCCATATATCCTTCTTGATTGGTGTTTCTGTTTTTTTTGTTTTGTTTTGTTTTGTTTTGTTTTGTTTTGTTTTGTTTTGTTTGCTTGTTTTGTTTTTGATACATTCCTAGAAGTGGGACTACTGGGTCAAATGTATTTCTTTTTTTTTATTGTTTATATTTCTGTTCACAAGCTTTTGAGCTTCAATAAGTCTATTTGTTGCTTTTGTTTTTCTGTTGTGCTGTTGACATCATGTCCGAAAAATCATTGCGAAGAGCAATGTTGAGTAACTTCCTCTCTGTTTTCTTCCACAGGTTTTATGATGTCAGTTTTATTTTTAAGGCTCATACGTTTTGAGTTAAATTTTGTGAATAATAGGGTTTCAAGTTCATTGTTCTGCATGTGTTTATCCAGATTATTCCAGCATATTTGTTAAAGAGGCTATCCTTTTCCCAGTGAGAATTTTTGGTTCCCTTGTCATATGTTAGTAAACCACATAGACTGACATTTAATTCTGGGCTGTTTAGTCTGCTCCACTGGTCAATACATTTAACTTTGTGTCAGAACCATACCATTTTTATTACTATGGCTTTGTGATATATTTTGAAATCTGAAAGTGTAATTATTCCAACTTACTCTTTTTCTCAGGGTTGTTTTGGCTAGTTGGGATTTTTCTGTGGTTTCAAACAAATCTTACAATTATTTCTTTGATGTTTGAAGAATGCCCTTGGTATATTGATGGGGTTTCTATGGAATCTATAGATGGCTTTGGGTACTATGGCTACATTAACTATATTAATTATTCTGACCTATAAACATGTGATGTCTTTTCATTTATTTGTATCTTTGATTTTTTAGTAAAGTTTTAAAATTTTCATTGTACAGATATTTGATTTCCTCAGTTAAATTTATTCCTAAGTATTTTATTATTTTTTATGTTATTGTGCATGTAATAAAGTTTTTTTTTTCTTGTTTAGATGTTTCATCATTACCCTGAAATAATGTAATTTATTTTTATATTTCCATTCTGCATCTTGGAATTTTACTGAAATCATTATTAATTTCTACAGTTTTTAAAAATGTATATATTTTATTGATTTTTTTACAGAGAGGAAGAGAGAGGGACAGAGTTAGAAACATCGATGAGAGAGAGTCATCAATCAGCTGCCTCTTGCACACCTCCTACTGGGGATGTGCCCACAACCAAGGTACATGCCCTTGATCGGAATCAAACCCGGGACCTTTCAGTCTGCAGGCCGACGCTCTATCTACTGAGCCAAACCGGTTTCGGCAATTTCTACAGTTTTTGATTGACTCTGGGATTTTCTGTATATCATATAATATCATCAGGTAACAATTAAAATTTTTCTTTTTCCTTTCAAATATAAATGTCTTTTATTTCATTGTCTTATCTCATTTTCTAACTAGGACTTCCAATATTATATTGAACAGAAGTTGTGAGAATGGGAATACTTGTCGTGTTTATAACCTTACAATAACCACTTTCAAAATGCTTTAAAATCTTCACACAAGGATGTGTTTATTGATTAGAGAGAGAGAGAGAAAAAAAAAAAAAACCCACGTCTATGTGTGAGAGAGAGACATTGATCGGTTGCTTCCAATATGTGCCTTGTCCTAGAATTGAACCTGCAAACTTTGTGGTGTTTTTGGTGTATGGGATGACACTCCAAACAACTGAGCCACCAGGCTCGAGCTAAACACTTTCAGTTTTTTTTTCTCACTGAGTGCAATGCAGCTGTAAATTTGTCATATATGGCCTTTATTATGTTATGTGCCTTCTGTAGCCAGTCTGTTAAGGACTATTATCAGGAAAGAATGTTGTATTTCATCAAATGCTTTTCTTGTATCTTCTGAGATGTTTATGATTTTTATTCTTCACTTTATTGATGTGATGTAATCCACTCACTTCCAAGTTGACAGATGGCTCTGCCAGGTGTCCTGGTGTGCTGTGCAGAGGCACTTCTTTTTGGTTACAAATGTTTTATTAGATGTAATTCAAAGGGAAAAAGAATTACTCATGCCATCATCACTTTCCTTGCATAATTTAAAAGAAGTGTATGATATAATGCTTACCTTTGTACCTAGGCTAGGTGTTCTAAGTAAGGTCTTGCAATGACTCTGGTTTTGCTTTAGGCTTTTCCTATTGTTGTTTTGGTTTTGTATTTGATTTTTTTTGAAGTTGGAATATGATATGCCAAGGTACACATTTGGGGGGCAGAGGGTATTTATCCTGCTTGATACTCTCTGAGCCCCTGGATTAAACTGGTATCTGTCATTATTTTAGGAAATTCTCAGACATTTTTATTTCAAACTTGAGGCCCGGTGCATGAAAATTCATGCCTTGGAGTGGAGGGGAGTCCCTCAGCCCAGCCTGCCACCTCCCAGAGCCCGGAAGATCTTGGGGGTGGGAGGTGACCGAGCAATCAGAGGAAGGTGACACCTCATCACACCTCTGCTGTTGCCACTGCCGGCAGCACAAGTCTTGGCTGGCCATGGTTACCTGAGAATCAGGCGGCCATGGGTGGCTGGGTAGATGGGCAGCTGCCATATGAGGCTTATCTGTGCCTTTGGCTGGCCCTGGGAAGCTGGGCAGCTGCCATCTGAGATTTGTCTGCACCTTGGGCCAGCCATGGGCGACTGGGCAGCTGACATCTGAGGCTTGTCTGTGCCTTGGGCCAGCCCTGGGCAGCTGGGGAGCTGAGGGAACTGGTGGATTCCAGATGCAGTTGCATGGAGCCACCTGGTGAGGCTGGGGGGATTGGGTGCTGCCATCTTGTGGCTGTGGCCACCTCCATCTTTGAGGATGTGGCAGTCAATTAGCATATTCCCTCCTTATTTTATATGGTTGCTGCCATATTTTTGACAGTGTGAGGGTTGATTAGCATATTCACTCTTTATTAGATAGGATATTTCTTCTGCTCATTTCTTCTCTCTTCTTGTATTCTCATTACATGTCCATTACAACTTTTTAAATTGTACTAATATTATTATATATTCTTTTAATTTTTAATTATTTTTTAAATTTACTCTTCAGATTTATAAATTTATATTACCAAATCTTCAAGCTCCCTAATTCCTTCCTTGTGCTCATCAAGCACACTGGTAAGTCCATGAAAGATGTTTTATATTTCTGGTTAATTTTTTTTTTCTAGCATTACCTTTTGATTCTTTTGTAAAATTTCCATTATCCATCTGCTTATATTACCCATCTTTTTTTGTGCATGTTGTTCATTTTTTTTCTATCAAAACCCATTAAACATTAATCAGAATTATTTTAAATTCTGTGTCTGATAATTCCCAAATACCTGCTATAACTTATTCTGATTCTCACTCCTTATCTTCATACATTTTGTTTTTGCAAAAAACAAAGCATATTTTGACATTTTGTACGCCTTATAATTTCTTTGTGAAAGGTTAGAAATTATATGTTAATGAAACAAATGGAGGTAACCAATCTTTAGTGTAATATTTTGCATTTATCTTGCTGGGAGCCAGCTAGTATTGTTTGTGATGCGTGTTGTGCCGGAGACTAAAATGTTCTCTCATGTCCCTTTCCTTGATCTCTTGTGTTGTCCTTGGGTGTCCCTGGAGATGTTTTCAGTGAGGCCTGAGGCCTGTGGTGCTTTAAGCTGTCACTCATCCTTTGTTTGGCAGGAGCCTGCTGTTGTAGTGGGAAGAGTGAGGAGAACAGAAACATTTTCTAATCCTCTGATTGGATGTAAGGTTTGTGTCAGCCCAGGCCATGGACAGTGACTTCCGCATGCTCCTTAGATTCCCCTTCCCTCCTCTGCAGGTGAGACAGGAAGGCCAGCTGGGCTGGCGCTGGGTGCACCTTCTTCCCCAGGTTGGTCGGTCAGGCCCTGGTGACACAGGCTCTGTGAAGGCAGGCCTTTGTTAAAAGAACAGTGTCCTGGGGGCATTTAAAATACAGTTTTCTCTCCTTTTGCTGAGAGGGACAAGGGCTTTTTCTCTGATTTTGCTCCTAGCACCCAGCAGGGCTGCTGGAGGAAAAGCCAATGTGCTGGGCTTGTCCTCAGAAGGCTCCCCCAGGGACTTACCTCGTTCTGACCAGCGCGGCAGGGCCCGTTGCTGTGGACACGCTCCTGCAGCCCCTCTGTGCCCGGGAAGCTGGGTCTCAGGGTGACAATGGTCTCTACACTCTGAGGCGGTGGTTTTCCTTGTTGACTCTCTGATAGATCTAAGAGTTGGTTTTATTTATTTATTTATTTTTCATCTTTTGTCTTGTTCTGAGTATGGGAGTGGGAGTGATGCATTCTAAACTATTTGCATGACAGACTGGGAAGCAAAACTGACAGTTTCATTTTGATATTTATCTCTGTGGTTTTCTGCAGTTTCAGTTAGCTGCATTTACTTATTCTGCTGGTACATGGTACAAATTCTTCCGGAACTCTGATTGCGTTGGTCCTGTGTTCCCCTCCTTCATGTCTCTTAATTCTTTTTCTCATAATTAGAATTTTTAAATATCTGTAACAATTTCTTTGAATCAATTAGTCAGTCATAAAATTCATTCTTCAGCGGAGTGTAATGAACTGATACCCCATATAAGAAAATTTTAAATATCCAATTGTTAAATTTTCATTCTGTAAATGTTCTAGTTCAGTGGTCGGCAAACAGCGGCTCAAGAGCCACATGCGGCTCTTTGGACCCTTGAGTGTTCTAACGCCACTTCTTCAAAATAGACTCGCCCAGGCCGAAAACACCGAGTTCTGCGCATGGCCACGAAGTTTCAATCGCACTGTACATGCGCACCCACACGTGGTATTTTGTGGAAGAGCCACACTCAAGGGGCCAAAGAACCTCACGTGGCTCACAAGCCACGGTTTGCCAACCACTGTTCTAGTTGATACATTTTCAACTGAACTTTTCTTTCTCAGGTTATTTTATTCCTTCGATACAGATGCCATTTTTTATTTTACCTATCTATAATAAGTATTTAAGCAGTGACTTTGTAACTCCTCCAGATATTGTTCCTTCTCATCCTCAGTACATTAATTTGTTGATCATTGTGCCTACTAACTTCCAAATAGAATTTCATTTCTATTTATGATTTTATTTTTATTGCATAGTTACTTCACTAGAGTTTGACCATTCTTTGGAGTCTCATAAAGCCTACAGAATACATAATTTATTATAAAGCAGTTTAAGTATCCTCCGTTTTTGAGACTTGGGGATTCATATACTAGTATAATAAAAGAATTCCAAATTTGAATTACAAAACTTAATGAAGAAATGTTTGGGATTTCAGTTTCAATTGGCAATATTTTGTTTTTCTATACAAAGTTCTTGAAAAGTGCCAAGCTTTCTCACCATTTTTCTAGCTTTGAGTTGACAATTCTCCTTTGTGTGAGAATCAGGGCTCCAGATTCTGAGAAGTCAGCGGGGTGTCAGCTTCCTGCCCTCAGGCAGCCGCCCTTCCTCCTGCTCCCCGCATGGAGCCCCATCTTCCCTGGGCTGGATGTGCAGTTTTGTTCTCCAGAACAGGGAGATTTTCTCTGCCTATTTTTCAAGCGCAGTAAGGTAATAATTGTTGTTGTTTTTATTTATTCAGCATTTCAATGTGCTGGGTTGGAGGTAACTTCTGTGTACACTCAGTCTTTTGAGCAGTCCAAAGGATGACCCTTTTTATATATAATTTTGATCTGGCTATATTTTCAAAGGTTAATTTGTTTGTTTGCTTGCTTTTGGAGTGTGTATGTGTTTTTTTTGTTTTTGTTTTTTTTTTTTTAAATAATTCTGAAAGGTCCTTTTTAAATATACATTTATTTTTTATTGATTTCAGAGAGGAAGAGAAAGGGAGAGAGAGATAGCAACATCAATGATGAGAGAGAATCATTGATTGGCTGCCTCCTGCACACCCCTAGTGGGGTGGATCGAGCCCACAATGTGCCCTTGAATGGAATGGGACCTAGGATCCTTCAGTCTACAGGCTGACGCTCATTTCACTGAGCCACACTGGCTAGGGCTCTGTAAGGTCTTAATTCTTAGGGCAGCATCATGGTAAAGTGGAAAGCACCGCCGCTACAATATAGCACCTGGCTCGAGTCCTCTCTGTGATTGAAATGACAAAGTAGAGCACCGTGTTACATTTCACCTTTGTTATCATCTGACAGAAACATGACAGAGGAAAGACAGTCCTTAGCTCTGCAAAACAAAGAGACAGGAGTATCTGTGACACATAATATACAAGACCAGCCACATGATTTGTGGGGCTCCGAGCAGGGGGGAATGTGAGAGCCTTCCTTTAGTTATGGGTTTCAAGGCAGTGGAGAAGGAGCACTGAGTGAAGCACTGCCCTGTGAGGCCCTGCGCTCCTCCCCAGGCAGGATCCTCAGAGGCGTGTAGAAGAGCTTCTGAATGTGCTGTCCCCAGGGCGCAGCTGCAGGTCACAGCTGAAGCTTCCGCAACACAACACAGACTCCCCAATCGGAACATCTGTGGGGGGAACCCACTGCTAACTCATTGGTTAAAGCACATGACCTCAGGCTACTGCTATCTGGACCGCACACTGCGTGACGTGGGCACATTATACCACCACTCTGACCCTTCAATGTGTCATCTGTGAGGCCAGGAGAGTAACAGCTTGTGGTCTTGGTGATGAGATGAGAGGTCTTAGGAGAGTGCACTGCACATAGCAAGTGATATGTCAGGCTTAGCAATTACTTTTTTAATCTAAATAGATCTTCATAACATTGTTTAAATTATTGGATATTATAGAAAGACTGAAAATTAATAAAAATAAAAATAGAATATCATATTTTTACCAAAATATATTTCAAATAAATAAAATGTGTATGTGTAAAAAAAAGTCATAAATAACACAAGTAGAAACACCTGAAATATTTATTTTTAAAAATAAACTAGGCATGTAGAGCACCTTTCCCATTACACCTTTAAACCTAGCCTTAGAGATGACAAAATGGTAAAGATACACAATCCTGTGTGGTTTAATAATAGGGATATGTCCTGAAAATTCATCATGGGGCTATTTCGTCCTTGTGTGAACACAATGGCTGAACTTACACAAACTTGGATGGTGCAGTCCGGGGCACACCATTGCTCCTGGGCTGCAAGCCTGTACAGTGTGTTACATCCAAAACAACACGGAATTAAACAAAGCACAACAGCAAAGACACAATTAAGAGATTTAGCAAACAAAAGACGTATGAGACTACTGCTGGGTGTAATATGGCATATGTTTTATAGCAAATTACTGATATTTTAAAAATATATTTTACTACTTTTTTTACAGAAAGAAAGGGGGAGGGAAAGAGAGTTAGGAACATTGACGAGAGAGAAACATTGATTAGCTGCCTCCTGCACACCCCGGGAATGTGCCCGCAACCAATGTACATGCCCTTGATTGGAATCTAACATGGGACCCTCAGTCCTCAGGCCAATGCTCTATCCACTGAGTCAAACCAGTTAGGGCAGCAAATTATTTTAATTAGTAGAAAGAATACACTCTAAAATAACAATTAAAGGCATAGTATATTAATTACATAAAGCGGCAACATGGTCACTGATTATCAATATCAAGTATTACATACTACCCATAATTGTTTGTGCTATACTTTTATATGGCAGCTCAGTAGAACTTTTATACCAGTATCACCACAAACACCTGCGTAATGTATTGTTTATGACAATGTGATGGCCACGGTACCTAAAGGCAATAGGAATATTTTAGCTTTATTATAATCTTATAAGATCACCATCGGGTATGCAGTTTGTCATTGACTAAAGCTTGGTTATGTGACACATAGCTGTACTTAAAACTGATAATGTTTTACAAAGGGAAACATTTTTGTATACATATAATACCTTTTCAAATGAATAAGCAATTTTTATGAAAAATGTTTACTATGTTTTCCCAGTATGTGCTCCATGTCAATTTCCCCTATTGTAAACTGTCCACATTTGCGGGATTTCTATTGAATGAAAATTAAAACTCAACAAAATACCACTGTTTGCTTATGGCTTAGGCAAATGTAACTACATTGGATAATATATGGGAGGCAAAGATATAAAGAAACAAGGAATCACATACATAGTTTCAATAATGTAAATTTATGTTAACATAAATTTGGAAACATCTATAAAAATTAAGACACTGCTTGATGTATTGTAGTATTTTAATTATATCTTCTACATGCATATTCATACAATTTGCAATGGCTTATGAATATGTCCTTTTAGCAGTTGTTGTTATAGCTAAACAATTTTTAAATTTTCATCTGTATATGGCTGATTAAATAACTTGTTTTATCTGTATATCATGGAATATGAAATAGTCATTAACGTGAAATTCCCAAAGCCATTCCCACTGAAGTTAATAAAACATTTAAGATGCAGCCATCTGCATTACTATTTAGTATTTTCCTAGAAGGATTAGGCACTGCAACTGAACCAGAGAAAACAATTAGACACGTTAAGTATAGAAAGGAGAAATAAAATGATTTCTGTGTGCAAATTATATCAATGATGAAACAAATAATTCAGTTACATAGTAGAACATAAAATCAACTAACAAAAATAGATGGCATTCATATGTACAATTAGTTAAGTATGTAATAAAACCTTAAATCCCATTTAAAATGGATACATACAAATATACTGCTCTGGAATAACTTCTATAAAGGAAACTTTACCCATTTCCTACTAAAAGACACAAAAGGTGACTTTAACAAATGGAAAGGTGTAATTTCATTCCTGGCTATGAAGAGTAAAAATGATAGACCTGTCATTTGTACCCAAATAAAAACATATATTTTTAATGAGGGCTTTTTTTGCTTTTGTTTCTAGAGACAAGTTAAAAGTCTCTAATGTTCACTGAGAGGAAGCAGCTTTGAAAAATAACTAGAAAAACGATGAAAGGAAAGCAGACTGACCCCAGAGTAGATAAACTTGTTAGAGAGCACTGCCATTGAAATAGTGTGCATGGGCACATGGGACGGTGAGAGGAACGGTTGAAACAGAATAGGACATCTAGAATTATAAACAAAAATATAAATTGTTTATAGGGTAAATGTCACATTTCAAAGCACTGAAATAAAGATATACTTTTAATAATGGATACCCCTTTAGAAAAAGGAAAGATTGGGTCCTTAGCTAGTATCATGCTGTATAATAAAAACCTAGTATGCTAAGTGTCTGGTTGTCTGTTCAACCAATCAAAGCATAATATGCTAATTATATTCTAAGGCCACTTAACAGCTCACTATGACATGCACTGACCACCAGGGGTCAGACAGTTGACTGGTCCACGCATTGCTGTGATGTGCATTGACCACCAGAAAGTAGACACTCAATGCAGAAACTGCCCCCTGGTGGTCAGTATGCTTCCATAGGGGGAGCACCATTCAGCCAGAAGCCAGGCTCACAGCTAGCAAGTGCAGCAGCTGTGGGGAGATCCTCTCCCGCTTTCACAGCAGCACTAAGGATGTCCTGCTGACAGCTTAGGCCCCCTACCCCTGTGCTCGGCCATCATTCTGACATCCTCCGAGGGCTCCCAGACTGTGAGAGGGCATAGGCCAGGCTGAGGGCCCCCCACTGAGTGCACAAATTTTGTGCTCCAGGTCTCTAGAATATCACAATAATGCCCAAATATATGAGATGCAAATGTAAAACAATAAAACACAGATAACATCAGAAAAATAATAAACTAATTATTTCATTATCTGACTATAGAAAAGTATATTTACCTATGGCTCAAAATTTAAATGCAAGAAAATAAAGTTTAATACATTTAAGTAGATTTTTAATGCATTACATAAAGCAAACATGTAGACAAAAATTAAAGACCAAAAAGGGCAGAAATAGTTATTTACTAGTTATATTACAGATAAAAGACTAACATTTTAATAAGCAATAAATTGTTAACCATCACAGGAAAAACCCAACACTCAAAAAAAAAAAAACAAAAAAAAAAAACAGTGGACAAAATATATGAGGAGTAGCTCCAAAAAATAACAATAATAAAGATAACAAGTAAACCTTAAATACATGAAAAATTGTTCAAACTTATTGATAAGAGAACTGTAAACTGAAACTACAATTCGATACCCTTTCTAACCTGTCACAGCATGACCTCTGTTCTTTGACAAGTTTGTGCAGAAACAAGCCTCTCACAAATTGCTGGTGAGAGTCCTCAGATAAATGCTCTTGAGAAGGACTTACAACCAGGGTTCAGCAAAAATGAATGAATATATGAATGAAGTGTGTGTATGTATATATTTTGCATGTATGCATATGTGCATGCAAGAGATAGAAAGAATATGAGCAAAATGAATACATTATTAACAATTAGTAAGCCTAGTTTTTATTACTTTAAAGTGTTCAATTATAATTTGAGAGAATAATTGGTTTTATTTTTTATTACTAGTATTTATTTATTTATTTATTTTTACTTTATTTCCTCCTACTTTGTTAGTTGTTTATTTTTACATTACCATATAATATTTTCTTCATATTCCATCTTCACATTTGTTTATTCTTAGTTTTATAATTAAATACATTCAATAGTCATCACACTTTTTTGGTCATAATTTTTCTAGTCATTTCTTGACTGACTTTTCACCTTCACGCAGATTTTAAAGAAGATTTTATGGAAAAAAAAGTTGGCTGAACCCTCATTTGGTCAACTCCAGTAACCTTAATACAGTTTGGCTTTTCCAAACATGAGATTTGTATGTCATGTGTTCTTTCTCTTTCTGTGAGTACCATACAGGCACTGCTCCATTATTCTCTGTCGATAAATGGTTGCAGTAGATACATTTGAAGCCACACTGACATTTTTTTCTTTATTCTCTCTTCACCTTTTTTGTTTTCAACCACGGCTTTGTTTGTTTTATTCTTAAAATCTATTAACTTTAAAAAGCTACAAATAGCCAAGACTGGTTTGGCTCAATGGATAGAGCCTCAGCCTGAGGACTGAAATGTCCCAGGTTCGTTTCCGTCAAAGGCATGTACCTTGGGTACATCCCCAGTGGGAAGCAGGGAGAATCAGAAAACCTGAATGGGACAATTATAATTGATGAAATTGAATCACTAATCAAAGAACTCCCAGCAAACAAAAGCCCTAGTCCAAATGGTTTCAAAGGGGAGTATAACAAATATTTTAAGAAGAACTAACACCTTTCCTACTCAAAGTATTTTTAAAAAATATGCAAAAGGAAAGAAGACTTCTTTTTTTTTTAAGGCCAGCATCATCCTAATTCAAAAACCAGATAAAGACACTGCAAAGAAAGATAATTTCAGGCCAATATCCCTGATGAACGTAAATACTACAATCCTCCACAAAATATTAGTAAATCAGATCCAGTAATATATTAAAAAGATCATACACAATGACCAAGTGTGATTTATTCCGGGATGCAAATCTGGCACAATATCCTCAAATCAATTAACATGATACATCACATAAACAACTGGAAAGACAAAAATCACATGAGCATATCAATAGATGCAGAAAAAGCATTCCATAAAATCCAACACCCATCTTTTATAAAAACTCTCATCAAAATGGGAATAGAGGGATCATATACAATAAAGGCCACATATGACAAATCTATAGTCAACGTCATATGCAATGGGCAAAACCTAAAACCACTTACCCTAAGAACAGGAGCAAGACAAATATGCCAGCCACATCTGGAACAAGAGCACCATATCCGAGAAGAGTGCCCACAGGGCATCAGGCTGCGAAAAGCTGCCGGGTTGCTGTCTGCCAGAGAGAGGCAGCTGGGAATACACAACCTATTTAAGGGTGCATCCACTCACATTGCACTGGAGCTGTGTGTGCAAACGCAGGGTTGTGGGCTCTGGGGTTAGACTTTGTAGGCGGACACCCCGGTTTCCTGCGCTGAGCCCTCCCCCCACTGCGAAGACATCCTTCCCAGGGAGACCTTTCCCTTCCCAGCGGCTTTGCCTGGGGGTGAAGCAATTGCACCCCCTGTTGGAAAACCTCTCGCCCCACCCTGTAGCCCATAACCTAAGGCTAACCAATTCTGAACAGTCAGACTGCATGCGCATGAGGGTCTCTGCAGGTTTTGAATGTTTCCCTGATTTAGTTAGGGGCCCAGGGAGGGCTAGGAGAAGCAGAACTCGATGCCATTCTTAGTCTTTGTAAAGGTACCCAGCCACAGCTGAGGGAGCCAGGAGCTCTGGTTTGCTGATAGCTCCAAGCAGGGTACTTAAGGCCAGTCACAAACAGCAGCTGACACTGTCCTGCACTAGAGATTGGGAGTCATAGCCGATCTACCTAATTATAGACACAAATCCACATAAGCAGCCAAAATGAGGAAACAAAAAATAAACAAGCCCCAAATGAAAGAATAAGAGATTTCTCCAGAAAAGGTGAACAAAATTGAGATAAGAAATTTATCAAATACAGAGTTCAAAATAATGATGGCTAAGATGCTCAACAGCTTGAGAAAAGATGTAGTAACTATGAAGAATGGCATAGCACTAGTAAAGAGCACCATGGAAAGAATAAGCAGCAGATTAGGGGAAGCCGAGGATAGGATCAGTGAAATAGGAGATAAGGTAGAAAAAAAACAACACTCAATCAGAGAACCAAAAAGGAAAAACAATGTGTTCTAACAGGTGAACTGTCTTTGAGAATGACCCATGTGCACAGGAGAAGAATGTATATTCTACAGCTTTGGGATGAAATGTTCTATGAATGTCAATTAAATCCATCCAACCCAGTGTGTCATTTAGCTTCTCTGTTTCCTTGTTAATTTTTTTCCCCCCTGGAAGCTCTATCCATGAAGTTTACAGGGTGTTAACGTTCCCGCCTATGACTGCATTGCTGTCAATCTCTCCCTTAAATTCCTCCAGAGTTTTCATATATTTAGGTGCTCCTGTAGTGGCTGCATATATATTTATCCTCTCTTTGGATTGATAAATTTAGTATGATGTAGTGAGTGGTATTATCTCTTGTGATGGCCTTCATTTTGAAGTCTATTTTGTCAGATATGAATATTGCTACCCTAGGATTTTTTTTTCTTTTCCATCCACATGAATTTTTTAATGTAAATTTAAAATAAATTATGAGATTAAAATTAAAATGTGTGAGAAAAATGAACATCTTTTGTGAATTGATATCATTAAGAACCAAATAAATTAGATAATATGTAAATCTATATAAAAAGTGTCTACTAGAAGTTTCAATGCACATTTTATGACAATAACATTTAGTTTGTAGTTTATTTCTACTAAAAATACATAGGGGAAATGAAAGGGTATTCTTTAAATGGAGTTTTCACAATTTTGTAGAAACTGATTCTGGCCCTTCAACAGTTTACTGTGTTGTTATTTATGCAGGACATGCATGCAGTGTTACTTCAGGAGGCCTGGGTGCAGGGTTAAGCTTTTGAAGAACAGGCACAGCATGGGTAAATGCTCATCACTTACAGAGGGTTTCTAGAACACGATGCTCAATCAATGGCAACTAGTATTTGTAGTGGCAGAATGCAAGGGGAACGATCAGCTCACACTCTGAGGGAAGAAAGCTTACCCTTTATTACGCAGCACTGCTAGTCCAGGGGACTCTGGTCCAAAGCCTGAACTGCCAATGTGGAAGGTTTTGATATATGTGTCTTCTTGTGGCAGGTCCCTCAGGGTGGGCTTTGCAATTCTGCCCAGGTCAGACCTGGAGATAAGGAGCCATGGGTCAGACTGTTGGACCTCAGAGGGAGGGTGGGGATAAAAGGGAGAGATCAACCAAAGGACTTATGTGCACACATATGAGCCTAACCAGTGGTCAAGGACAATAGGGGGGTGGGGGCATAAGTGGGGGGGGTAGGGGATTGGAATGGGGTTAAGGACAAATATATGATATCTTAATCAATAAAGAAATTAATAAGGAAAAAGAATGGGAAGTAAGATTACTGAACTAGGCTGTAAGCCCCCAAAGTTGCAACCCTATTTTCCTTCTCATTAGGTCAGCAGCTAGAAAAAGAAACCACCATGAGAGCATTACACAGACTCATAAGAAAAAGAGTGGGAAAAATAGCCTCGTGGGAAAACGGTATATAACCACATTACAACCAGGCGATTGAATTCAACACAATTATAAAACAGCATGGTAACACATGCAGCTAACTGTCAGGGTAAAAAAGAAAGTCAATGTTGAAAATCATTTTTTTCTATCTATGCTATATTATACCAGCTCCATAAAGTTTTTCTTAAATATGTAAAAAAAAAAAAGAGACCCCAGAATTGTTATGGTGAACAACCTCCAAGACATATTATTTATAAAGTTATAGAGATCCAAATGATTATGTGCTGATTACACTGCCTTTTAGTAAAATAAAATACATACTCATGATCACACATATGGTTGTAGATGGAAAGCTACAAATATATATATATATATATATATATATATATATATATATATATACACTATGTTTCTTCTTATAGAAAGATGCTGAGTTACTGAGTACAGGAGAAAAGGGACATTTACTTTTCATGTAAATTTTAAAAATATATTTTATACCATCCATATGTATTTAGAGATTTAATGACGATATATTTAGTGATTGCAAGCATAGCATGGAAAAATATTAACAGGACAGTTTGATGAAAAAAATGTGATATACAGTAGTCATTCGATAAAAGCTATTTCTTAAATGTAAGCAAGATAATTAGCTGTTAGTATCATTTAGTTAAAGAGCTCCTTCTAAACATCAGCATCAACCAATTGTTGTATTTATTAGTGTCACCTTTTAAAAGCATTTGGTGACTGTCCATCACTCCATTAGGGTTTCAGTAACACTCATTGATCTGCCTACAAGCCAAATATATTTATCAAGTGCCCTCTGACTTTCTACAATGTCTGTCCACAGTTTGGTAAGCTCAAAATGACATCCTCTGCTTCCTTTATGACCATCTTACACCTGAACAAAATGAGATTCCTGAGGCTCATGAGGCCATGATCTCTCCATTAGTTAGCCTTGCACACAGCAATGCATCCTTCTAGGTCAGTGGTTTTCAACCTTTTTAATGCCACGACCCTTTAATACAGTTTCTCATGTTGTGGTGACCCCCAACCATAAAATTATTTTCATTGCTATTTCATAACTGTAATTTTGCTACTGTTATGAATCGTATGTAAATATATGTGTTTCCAATGGTCTTAGGCGACCCTGCTAGCAGTTCTCAACCTGTGGGTCAAAACCCACAGGTTGACAACCGCTGCTGTAAAGCCTAAGACCATTGGAAAACACAGATATTTATTTTATGGTTGGGGGTCGCAACATTAGAAAGGGTTCTCAACCACTGCTCTAGGTCATCTGGATCCGGACACTGAAATCACCCCATCATTGCTGCTGCTGTGAGAAATACAGATGTGGCCTCTTGAGCTTTTCCAACATTTCAGTTTGGCTTTCTGCACATGCATAAATACTCATTTGTGCACATGGCATTAACCTGTTTTATATATGTATTTCAGTTTATATAGTTCAACAGAAAGCTCACTGGGGCCTTTCATAGCACTTAACTATTTTAAAATGAGTTGTTACACAATAGGAATTTGTGACAGACTCAGCAGTCAGCCTATTAAATACTCATTTTCTCTTTGTACTTCCTAAGAGAGCCCCATTTAAATTGAGGCAGCATAAGGCTCTGCTAAACATGCTTTCTTTCAGCCCATCTGGCTGGCGGCATGGCGATGTCACACAGCTCTGGACAGGGCCACCCAGACATCTTTCTGGGATCTCTGTATAGTTTGATCAAACATTTATTGTAGAGGTCTCTGTTTCTGGTGAAACACATTTAACATGTTTTTACTTATTTCTCCTGGTAAATGCAACTTAAAATCTTAAATACTCTGAAGTGAAGGAAATGCAGCCTGGGTAAGAGATTGTTAACTGAAGAGAAGCATGTGGTGAGTTTCCTGGGTCTCCTTCTTGTCTCAAATATCTGAGACCTAACACAGGAAAAGCCAGACTCCCAGAGATAGCAATTGGCACAGATTTAAAGCAAATAAATAAAAAGTAAACAAAATTATAGTAAAATACTTTCGTTTTAAGCTAAAGGATCAAAAAAGGGCAGCCTAGCAGGAGAGAATCCATTGTATTGTAAATAACCACCTTACTCCAACAAACTCCACAGGAAAACTGAGGTGCTAGTCTTAACTCCACCAGCAAAATCTGAGTGCAGGGCCCAAATTACAGCCCAGCAAGGGTGCAGTTAAGCACCCCAACCTCACAGTGAGAGTGACATCAGAGAAGACATGGTAGGGCACCAGCAAGTCCATCACAAATGGGCCCCAGCCTCCCTTCAGATTGAGTGGATACACAGGGGAACCCTACACTTCACTCCCACCAGTGGGAGCAGAGGCTTTTCTCCTGTGTGCTTGGAGGAATGTCAGAGGAGAGCCAGGGGAGAGTCAAGGCCACATGGGAGCCGTAATGCAGTGCCTGCCCTCCCCAGCCACATGGATATACATAACAGCCTAGATGACTTATTATTTGTTGCTTATAAGTTTAGTAAAATTGATAAGTGAGAACATATGGGCTTGGACATGTTTTAAAATACAAATTTAACTTTTCAAAATATATTTTTGTTGATTTCAGAGAGGAAGGGATAGGGAGGAGATAGAAAAGTCAATGATGAGAGAGAATCATTGATGGGCTGCCTCCTGCATGCACCCTACTAGGGATTGAGCTCACAACCCAGCACATGTCATAACAGCTGACAGAGAAGATGTGGAGAAAGAGAAACCTTCATACACTGCTAATGGGAATAGAAATTGTTTTCAGCTACTATAAAAACAGTATGAAAACTCTTCAAGAAATTAAGAACAGAGCTATCGTAAGACTCAGTGATCCCTCTTTTGGGGATCTTCCCCCAAATCTGAAAACATTTATTCATAAGATATATGTGCCCCTATATTCATTGCACCATTATTTAGAGTAGCCAAGACATGAAAACAACCTGGTTTTTTTGTTTGTTTGTTTGTTTGTTTGTTTGTTTTTTTAAAGAATGGTTGAATATAGAAGACGTAATACATACATACATACAGTGAAATACCATTTAGCCATAAGAAAAGATGAAATACTGCAATTTGTGACAATGTGAATGGATCTTAAGAGTATGATGCTAAGTGAAATAAGTCAGATGGAAAAGGAAAAGAACCATGTGATTTCATCCATACATGGTATATAAAAAAGAAAATAAATGAATACAAAACCAACAAATTCATAGACACAGACAACATATGAAAGTTACCAGAGGGAAAAGGGATAGGGGTGATTAAAAGTATAATGGAGGTCAAATATGGCGATGTAAAGAGATTAGACTATGGGTGGTGAAAACACAATATAACATATAGATAATGTTTTATGGAATTGTACACTTGAAATGTATAAATACTATTAACCAATGTTACCCCAGTAAATTTAACAAAAATATGCTGGAAGTCAGTCAGTGGAAAATCAGAAAGCCTCCTAAGAATACACTGATACAAAGAGCTGGTGAGTCATTGTCTATGGGTCCTCCATTCACCCCCAAATAACATGTTTTTCCACTGCAATGAGTTTGTACATTTCCCCAGCTTATTTCTAAAATATTTTATCTCAGGTGTTTCTCTGAGTACGTTTCTTATATTCTATTTTACTTATCCACTAGATATACAAATTATATTTTATCTATACTAATAAAAGGGTTATATGCAAATTGGTCAGGACGCCCTCACAGTAACGACCAAACAGCAGGTTGCATGGGGTGGCAAGGTTGTCGGCAGGGGAGTTAGTGAGGGACAATCAAATGACTGAACAGCAGGCTGTGTGGGGAGTCCAGGCCAGCGGAGGGGGGGGGGGGCATGAGGGGTGACCAGACAATAAAACAGCAGGTTGCAAGGGGCCACTAGGCCAGCTGCAGAGGGGGGGCGGGAGGGGGCAATTCAGGGAAACTAGGCCAGTAGAGGGGAAGTTGGGGGCAACCAGGTTGGCATGGGGGTAGTTGGGAGTGACCAGGCTAGCAGGGGGGCAGTTAGGGGCAATCAGGCCAGTAGGGGGATAGTTGGGGGTCACCAAGCTGGCAGGCAGAGGTGGTTAGGGGTGATCAGGCAGGCAGGCAGGTGAGCAGTTAAGGAGCCAGTGGTTCCCGATTGTAAGAGGGATATCCCCTGAGGAGTCCACAATTGGAGAGGGTGCAGCTGGGCTGAGAGGACCCCCCCCCCCCACTTCCCATGCATAAAGTTCATGCACCGGGCCTCTAGTCTATAATAATAAAAGCATAGTATGCTAATTAAACCAGATGTCCTTGTACTTCTGGGACGTAGCTGGGGCTGCAGCCATAGGACCGAGAGAGCCATCATGGCTGTGAGGTGGGGGGCCAGGCAGCCATGGCTGCAAAGGCCTACTCTTGCACATTGGGCCTCTAATATATATATGTCTCCTATCTAATAAAGAGGAAATATGCTAATTGACCCTCATGCCATCACAAAGATGGCTGTGCCCACAGCCAATAAGGAGAGAATATGCTAATTGACTGTTCCACCCTCAAAGATGGTGGCACCCACAGCCAATAAGGATGGAGTATGCTAATTGCCACACCCTCAAAAAATAGTGGCACTCACAGCCACAGGATGGCAGAACCCAGTACCCTCATCCCTCTAGGGAAGCAGGTACACAGCAAGCTGCCCTGGGTCTGCCTCTGGAGCCCCCCAGTCCCCTCAGCCCGCTATCCACCTAGGGCTGGCTGGAGGCACAGACAAGCCTCAGATAGTGGTTGCTCAACCCCCAGGGCCAGGCAAGGCTTGCATGGCCAGCAGTGGCAGCAGCAGAGGTGTGATGCGGCCCTCCCCTGATCACCAGGTCACCTCTTGCCCCCGAAGGCTCCCGAACTATGAGAGGCGGCAGGCCAGGCTCAGGAACCCTCTCTCCAGTGCATGAAGTTTAATGCACCAGGCCTCTAGTATTGTAATGAAAATGAATGCAGTTCACTTGAAATCAACATGTAAAAAAACTCCAGAAAACTTAACATTCATTCTAGGAATATTTTGCCACATATGGATCTGCACATGCTTCCCTCACTTCTCCAAAATATGAACTTTATTATTAATCCACTAAGACTACAGGTTATCTCTGAGCCTAAAACTCATATATGATTTTTTTAAGAACTCTCACTGGCTTTAAAGAGAAGTTGCCATGGAGAAAGGCTTTCTTTAGTCAGGGGAACGGCACAGGTGATTCTCAGCATTCACAGCACCAAGGCGGGAAATGATCATAGCTAATCTTAAGGAGCAGGTGCGTGCAGGGGAAGAGCTCGATGCTCTCAAGCATTGCCTCAGGTCTCTGTGGCTCTAAACCCCCCATTCATGCCCTTACCCCCTTGTTGTCTGTGTCCATCGATTAGGCTTATATGCATGCATATAAGTCCTTTGGCTGATTTTTCCCCCTTACTCCCACCCTCCCCTTCCTCTAACACATTAAGGGGGAACAGATGCATTGTTGTCTTTTTATCCTCTGCTGTCATTTAATAGAGACAGCCATCCGAGACAAGCAGGACTTTATTGGTTCAACCTAACTACAAACATGAATCATGGATTCTGTTCCTCTGCAAAGCCTCTTTTCACACTTACTGTGAAGATTGCTATGGCTACTTGTTGTTGTTGTTTTCTGGTCCCATATGAATTATTGAAATATGTATTCTAGATCTGTGAAATATGCCATTGGTATTTTAATAGGGACTGCACTAAATCTATAGATTGCTTTGGGTAGTATGGACATTTTAATGAGGTTAATCCTACCAATCTATGAACATGGTATATGTATCCCTTGTTTGTATTTCTCTCTATTTATTTTTTTCAAATATATATATATATATATATATATATATATATATATATATATATATATACAGTTCTTTTTCTTTCTATGTAAAATTTATTAAAATGATGGAAGGGATGAGCAAATGCCAGGAATCCCATTTACCTGCACTGTGGACCCTGACAGGAGAGATGAGAGAGCCCCATTCCCTGTGAGATTGGCCATTGGACACCTTGCTGTCAGCGGACAGCCAGCCAGAGATCCCATTCACCTGCACCCTGGACTCTGACAGCAGGGAGTAGGGAGCCCCATTACCTGTGGGATCAGCTGTTGGACTCCTTGCTATCAGTGGGCAGCCAGCCAGGGATCCCATTCACCTGCACTCTGGACCCTGACAGCAGCGAGGAGGGAATGTGTCTAAAGACCAACTATTAGAACAAAGTACCTCTGAAGCTGAAAGAAGCCATTGTTGGCAACAGAATGTATCTGAATGCCAACTATTGGCACAAGGTATCTGCAGCTTAAAGAAAGCATCGTCGTCAACAGAATATGTCTGAAGAGCAAGAATTGGCACAACATATCTCTGCAGCATTAACAGAATATGTCTGAGGAAAAACTATTAGCACAATCTTCCTCTGTTGTGGCAAAAGAAGCCAGAATCAGAGACAGAATGTATCTGAAGATGGATAATTGGCAGTACGTACTTCTTCAGCCAAATGAAGCTGGTGTCATTTACAGAAAATTTCATGAAGATCAATGTGCCTCAAAGAAGGTGGCAGTGATGACAGAATATGTCTAAAGAATAGTCATCAATAAATACTACCAATACTGTAGGGTCTGCCTTTACGGAGAAAATGGAGTTCATAAGGATGCAATTATCGAACATACTTGTGGTGGAATGACTGTTAGAAGTCAATTTTGCCTATCACTAAATTTCTCTAATGAAAAACCATCTGATGGAAAATTTACTCAATGTTGTAGCAAAGGTAAAGTTTTTCCAAATGATATACATTTTCCAGAATATTCAGCATATTTAAAAATTTTAATGATAAAGATTCTGGCAATAAAAATTTCATGGAAAATATTCATTCAATAAATAGTTATTTTGCTTTTGTTTCAATGGGTGCAAATATTGCATCACCATTAGGATATGGGCCATAGTGTTTTAGAATACATGAATAAGTTTATCACCATACTGGAACTTTATATCCTTTGGATGGTGCTTCTCAGAGGTTTGCTCAACTCTATATTTTAGATATGGCTGAAGCAATGAGTAAAAGATTAGCAATGTCAGAAAACCAAGGCTGCTCAGAAGGACTCATGATCAACATCAACAACCTCATGCATGAAGTAAATGAATTGACAAAATCATACAAGATGCTACATGAGGTAGAAAAGGAAGCCCAATCTGAAGCAGCAGCAAAAGGTATTGCTCCCATGGAAATAGCAATGGTGATTAAATATGATCATAATATGATCAGGTAGATATAATTCTCTCCTTGTAACTGAGGTTGCTGTAATATTCATAAATAAAGACGGAGAACCTCCTTTTGAAAAGGACTTGCTCATTCATTGTAAATCAGATGCCAATAATCCGAATACCACTAAAATGAAATAAATCAGCATCCTGTTTCCTACATTAGATGCAATAACATATCCTATTCTTTTTCCACATGTTGAAAAAGGCTGGGGAACAGATTTGCATTAAGACTCAGAGACAACAGTGTACTCAACAATAATACTAGTCAAAATGTAAGGACATGAGTCATACAAATGCAGTATTATGAATTTCATCTCTCTGTGTGAGATCCATTCAATCCTATTTTAAATGCAGAAAAATTAACTCAACAGTTTATTGTCAATTCATATTCAAAAATGGAAGCCAATCAAATAAATTTCATTGAAGCAAACCAATCTAAGTTGAGAGTTGAAAAATATAGTTGATGGATTATCTCATATCGAGATCTGAAAATGACAATGTGCTGATTGGGAAAATGATAATACTTCCATCATCTTTTGAAGGTAGTCCTAGAAATATGCAGCAGCAGTATCAAGACACTATAGCAATTGTAACAAAGTTTGACAAGCCAGATTTATGTGGCAAATCTCTGATGTGAAACCCCAAATGGGCAGATATTACAAACAATTTACAACACTGGCAAAAAGTTGAAAACAGACCTGATATGGTAGTCAGAGTTTTTAATATTAAGTTGAATACTCTTTTATGTAAATTGCACTTATTTGGCAAATAGCTAAAATTCATGTCATTGAATTTCAGAAACCCCAACCTCCTCACACTCACATATTATTGATATTAGATAGTGAGTCCAAATTACATTCAGAATATGACATTGACTGTACAGTTAAGGCAGAAATTCCAGATGAAGACCAGTGTCCTCTACTTTTTCAAATTGCAAAACCAAATATGGTACATGGACCATGTGGCATACAAAATCCAAATAGTCCATGCATGGAAAATGGAAAATGTTCAAAGGGATATCCGAAAGAATTTCAAAATGCAACCATTGGAAATATTGATGGATATCCCAAATACAAACAAAAATCTGGTAGCACCATGTCTATTGGAATAAAGTTCTCTATAGCACTTGGATTGTCCCTTATAACCTGTATTTGTGCCTTAAATATAATTGTCATATAAACGATGAAGTCTGCACATTGATTAAAAGTATCAAATATTTATTTAAATATGTCTATAAAGGACAAGACTGCACAAATATTTAAATTTCTGAAAAAATATTATCAATCATGATGAAGTACTGGACTTCATTGACTCCAGGTATGTGAGTGCTTCTGAGGCTGTTTGGAGATTTTTGCAATGTGAATGCATGACCAATCTCATTCAATCACAAGATTAGCTATTCATTTGCCAAATGATCAGAATTTGTATTTTCTTATCAATGATTTTGCGGAAGTTATAGATAGTTCTAAATGGCATAACTTGACTTTGATGGCTTGGTTTTTATTGAATAGAGAAGATGTCTATGCACATAATTATTATTGAGAGATTCCACAACATTATGTGTTTAATAATTCTTTGTGGAAAAAACACCAAAAGGCCTGGAATAAAGTATTAGGTAGACTGTTCACTATGAGCTTCAGAGGACCAGAATGATATTATCTTAGACTTTGCTTCTACATGTAGAAGGTGCAATAAGTTTTGATGATCTGTGAACTGTAGGAGGTTTAATTTATGATACATTTTGTGAAGCTGCTAAACATCGAGGATTATTAATCAATGACACTATCTGGAAAGATATGATTGACAATGCAATCTTCCTTAATATGCCCAAACAACTACAGCAACTTTTTGCATATAAGTGTGTGTGAGGATGTCCTTCTGATGCAGATAAATTATGGGATAAGAATAAATATCATTTCATTGAAGATTTTTGTTAGAAATTACATCAAAGAGAAGGTTTCTGTATGAACTGTGAAATGCATGTCCTTAATGAAATTCAAGAGGTATTCAGATTGCATGGAATGAAATGTTCACATTTCAAATTTCCAGACTACCCTTTATTAATAAATACAAATGCATGTGATGAATTGTACAAACAGCAGGCAGAGGTTTTGATAAATTCTCTGAATGATGAACATTTGGCAGCCTTTGAGACTATAACATCAGCATTCGAAGATCAAACTGTATACCCCATATGCTTTTTCTTGGATGGTCCAGGTGGTAGTGGAAAAACAACCTATATAATAAAGAGGCAATAGGCAAATTTACCCTCATACCTTCACAAGATGGCTGTCTTCGACCAAGGGACAGCCTAACGACTGAACAGCAGGCTGCATGGGTTAACCAGGCTGGCAGGAAGGGGAAGTTGAGGGTGACCAGGCTGGCATGCAGAGACAGTGAGGGATGATCAGGCTGGCGGGGGTGGGAGGACAGTTAGAAGTGACAAGGCAGGCAAGCAGATGTGTGATTAGGAGCCAGCAGACCAGGATTGTGAGAGCAATGTCCAACTGCTGGTTCCTGGGGATCAGGCCTGAACTGGCAGTCAGACATCCTTCAAGGGGTCCTGGATTAGAGAGTGTGCAGGCTGGGCTGAGGGGGACACCCCACTCTGTGCACGAATTTTGTGCACTGGGCCTCTAGTATCTTTATAAAGTTTTAATACATTATGTTAGAGGTCATGGTTGTACTGTTTTACCCACTGCATCTACAGGAATTGCTACAAATTCATTTCTTGGTGGAAGAACCTTTCATTCCCAATATAAATAAATTACCAATTCCATTAAATGAAACTTCAATTTCTAGACTCTATATAAACAGTGAAGTTCCTAAAACCATTAAAAAGCCCAATTTCTTATGATTGATGAATGTACTATGGCATTCAGTCATGCTATAATGCCATAGACAGGTTACTAAGAGAAATTATGAATTTGAATATTGCATTTGGTAGAAAAGTTCAAATTACAATTAATGACAAAATATATACTTAGAATTTCCCACAGAATAATTCTGAATGACAAGGAGGAAAAAATTTATTATTTCCCAGACACAAAAGATTACTTTTTTATAAATAAAAAGAAATTGAACTTATATTGTACTTCTTGTGTTAAGACTGATTATTGCTGTGACTTCCAAAGAAAGGCATAGGAAAACCTATAATTTTCTTTTAGTTATTACTTACTTGTCAAGTAAAATAAAATATTTGTAGTTACCCATTTTCAGATCATGTAACATCCAAATAACCCACGGAGGCAACTACTCAAAAAGTATACAAACCTAAATTCTGTATGACTCAGAGAACTATGGATAATTTATGTTTGAGAATGAAAACCAAAGCAAGTTATCTACTAAAGGAAGAGAACTTGTGGCTATAGAGACCTAATAAGTCCATTAAATAATTTCCATAAAATATATTTAAAATTGCTAAAAACAACCATTTCAGAGCTCTGGAAATTGAACAATGAGAGAGAATATGCTAAAATTACATAAAACTACATTCAAAAATTTAAATGAAAATAGAATAATAAGTAAATACAAAAATGGGAGATCTCAAGAGAAACAGAACCTATGAAGAGAAATAAGTGTTATTTTATTTTTTAAAACTATAGTAGACATTCAATATTATTCTAGATTCTGGTGTACAGCATAGTGGTTAGACATCTATATATCTTACAAGTGATCCCCCCAATATATATCACAATTTTCCCTGGACTGTTCTTTACATCCCCATGACTAATTTGTAACTCCCAATTTGTACTTCTTAATCCCTTTATCTTTTTTACCTGGGTCTTCCATCTGGAAACCTAGTTTATTTATGTTTATGTCTATGACTCTGTTTCTGTTTTCTTTGTTCATTTCTTTTCTATTCCACATATAAGTGAAATCATATGATATGTGTCTTTATCCGTCTGACTTATTTCACTTAGCAATTTTGATTAGCATAATATACTCTAGGTCTATCCATCTTGTCACAAATGGCAAGTTTTCATTATTTTTATGGCCTGATAATACTCCACTGTATATACATACAACTTCTCCTTAATCAAGTTATCTATTGATAGACACTTAAGTTGTTTCTATATATTGGCTATTGTAAATAATGCTGCAGTGATAATAAAGATGCATGTGTCTTTTGGAATTAATACTTTGGATTTCTTTGGATAAATACCACAAAGTGGAATTGCTGGAACATAAGGTATTTCTATTATATTTTTTTGAGGAAACTTTACAATGTTTTCCATATTATCTACAATTATCACTCCCACCAACCATGCAAAAATATTTTCTTCATTACTAATCATCATAAAAATGCAAATTAAACCACAATGAGATATTACCTCACACCTGTCATGATGGTTTTCATCAATAAATGAACAAACAACAAACAATACTAAGGACAGAAACTAGAAATTGTAGTCTTTTGTGTGTGTGTGTTTAATTTTATTTCTTTAAATTCCTAGAGCAACTTATTTTTATTTTATTTTATTATTATTTAAATATTTATTTAAAATATTGTCAAGAGTATTATAGATGTCTCTCTTACCCCCTCCTCCTCATTGCCCATCTCCACCAAGTTTCTGCCTTGCCCCAGGTCTTCACCACCCTATTATCTGTGTCCATATGTAACACACATATACATATAAGATCTTTGTTTAATCTCTTCATCCCCCCATCTGATTTCCCTCTGAGATTTGTAAGTCTATTCCATTTCCATGCCTCTGATTCTATTTTATTCACCAGTTTATTCTGTTCATAAGATTTCTTATTAGTTTATTTTCATTTTTAGATTCAATTGTTGATAGATACATATTTATTGCCTTTTTATTGTTCACATTTTTTTTCTTTTTCTTCTTATTTTCCTCTTTTTAAAGAATACCCTTCAGCATTTCATGTAATACTGATTTGGTGGTGATGAACTCCTTCAGCTTTTTCTTGTCTGTGAAGCTCTTTATCTGATCTTCAATTCTAAATGATAACTTTGCTGGGTAGAGTAATCTTGGTTGTAGTCTTTGCTATTCACCAATGGAATATTTCTTGCCACTTCCTTCTGGCCTGCAACGTTTCTGTTGAGAAATAAGCTGACAGTCATATGGGTGCTCCTTTGTAGGTAACTAACTGCTTTTCTCTTGCTGATTTTAAGATTCCATTTTTGTCTTTAACCCTTAGCATTTTAATTATGATGTTTCTTAGTATGGTCTTCTTTGAGTTCCTCTTGTTTGGAACTCTCTGTGCTTCCTGGTTTATAATTTTATTTATTTATTTTTCACCGGGTAGGGGAAATTTTCTATAATTATTTCTTCAAGTAGATTTCAATATCTTGCTCTCTCTCTTCTTTCCCTACCCCCACCCTCCATGTTGCAGATGTTGGTATGCTTGAAGTTGTCCCAAAGGCTCCTTATACTATCATATTTTTGGATTCTTTTTTTTTTTTTTTTTTTTTTTTTTTTTTTTTTTACTTCTGATTGGGTGTTTTTTGCTTCCTCATATTTCAAGTCATTGATTTCTCAGGATCCTCTACTCTACTATTGAATACCTGAATATTCATCTTTATTTCAGTCAGTGTATGCTTAATTTTTGTCTGGGAATTTTTTTTTTTTTATTCTCTCTAAGTCCCTTGGAAGTATGCTGTAGTTTGCTTTCTTCCATTTCTTTCATTTATGGACATATTTCTTTGTCTCTGCATTCTGGCTGTTTGTTTCCCGGTGTTTATTTCTATGTATTGTGTAGAGCTAAGTTTTCTTTAGTTGATCGAGTGGCCTTGTGTAATAGGTGTCCTATAAGGCCTACTGACTTAATATCCCTGGTCACTTGAGCCGGACACTCTATGTAGCACCTCTGTGCTGTGTGCACAGTCTTGTTATAGTTGACACTTGATTGCTGTTTGTGTCACTGGGAGGAATTGACCTCCAGGCCAATTGGCTGTGAGGACCAATTGCAGCTAGAGTGGGACAGCTGCTGTGCAGGAAACAACCCTATGGACCAGGACTTGCTTCATTGAGGCTTTGTTGCTTATTGAGTCTTCTCCTTGAATGTGTCCCTTATGAATGTAAAGAGTTGTAATCTGGTATGGTCTGATACTGACCACTGGATGCACTGGCTCTTGAGTCTCCAGGGAGGTGAAAAGTCAGCCACTATCTAGGGCCACCTTAAAGGAGCTACAGTGATATCTGCAGATTCATCCTATTTGTATCACGTTTAGAAGTGCCCAGGTGAGGCCAACGTGGTGTCAGCGTCAGGTCTTGAGTCTTTTATTGATAGGTTTGGGGCTCTCTGACCCAGTTGCAGCTTCTTTGAGAGGTTTTTAGCAAAGTCTGAAGCCTGAGAAAGAACAGGCCATTCATATTCAAAAGGGACTTGTACAGGTTAGGTGGAGTTGAAAATTGCATGGGCTGAGGTCTCAAGGCACAGCAAAGAGAAATGGCTGACAGTCAGCTCTGAATCAGGGAGGTCCCAGCATAGGAACAATGACCCCTGCAAGCATGTCTATCTAGTAGAAAGCCACCTGAGTTCCTGCCCTGATACCAGACAATCCAGTTTCTTCTTTTATATGTCTAGGTCCTCCAGAGCTTTGCCCTGGAGCTGGAGCTCAGAGGAAGTGTGAATTTTGTATGCCAGCCCTTTAAGAAGATCAACTGATTCTCCAGCAGCCTCCACGTCAGTGAGCCACAATACCCACTAGTTTTCATACCCCATAGTTACAGGGACTTCTCTTCCCAGCTCTGGGAGCCTGGGATGGAAGTCTTGTGTGGGGTTGGGACCCCTTGCACCCACCTCTGGAGGGGTGGACTCCACAGAGACAATCTCCCTCCTGATTAAGAAAAACAGCACATGTGGGTATCAGATGAGCCCATTCTGCTCTTCCACCCCTCTTACCAGTCTCCATGTGCTTTCTTTCTTATATCTATAGTTGTAGGGCTTCCATTCAGCCAGCTTTCAGGCAATGCTGAATGATAGTTGTTCTGTATTTTAGTTGTAATTTTTATGTGGTTGTGGGAGGTGGTTAGCATAGGCATTTACCTATTTGCCATTTTGGGACTCTTCAGGACTTTATTATTATTTTTATTTTTTAATTAAATTTATTGGGGTGACATTGGTTAAAAGGATCATATAGGTTTTAAGTGTACATTTCCATGATATAAAATTTGAACATTGCACTGTATGGCCATCAGACAAAGTCAAATAATCTTCCAATCACCAAATGTTAGACCCCTTCCAATTCCCACCCCTCTCACTCCCTTCCTCTGGTGACCACCATACTGTTGTCTGTGTCCATGAATTAAATGATGGTACTTTAAACAAACTCTGCTGACACAATGGAATATTCATATGCAAATAAAGGATAAATAAAGTTATATATCTACCTAATACCATATACAAATAATAACTAAAAATGCTTTTTAAGCCACAGGACACATTTAAAAAAAATAGGAAGAATATAATTTGATAAATTGGACTTCATCACAATTAAAATAACTTTTAATACAAAAGGTATTATTATTTTAAAAACAAGCCATAGACTGGAAGGAAATATTTGCAACATATGCAGGGCAAGCAAAAGTAGGTTTATAGTTGTAATACAAATAAATAATATAATAATTAATGAATAAAAATACAAAGATCAATTCTGTTTATTCACAACTGTTTACCTACTTTTATAGTAAAAAGGAAAAAAAAAAGAAAAGAAAAGAAAACCAAAATAAATGTGATGTTTCTATGTGCATGAGTGTGTTTATGAGCCTGTGTGTTTAATTTCACCAGATGATTCTCTAATTTTGTGGAAGTTCAAAGGACTAAAATGGGCAAGACAAACTTTACAGACATGCCCTAGTAGTTTGAAGTATAATTACAGTACTTAAGAGGGTAAGATACAGGCACATGAATAGATACATAAAACCTATCAAACGTAACAAGATTCCAGGAGCAAAGCTCTGGGTTGTAACATTGTTGAGCAGGGTGAAAATATGGACATTTCAATAAATTATGCTGGAAAAAAAGATATTTGTATTTAAAATTAAATTCACAGCTGCCTCACACAAAAATTCTTACAGACAAATATTCAAATCAATCTATATGGGTTATAGAGATGCATTTAAAATTAAATCTGAACATGTGTAGAAGAAAATGTTAATAGAGAAAAAAGAGAAAGCAGTACGGTGATAGAAAATATTTACAACGTAATAACAGAGGATTGATCCCAATACACAACATAACTCCATTTGAGTAGTCAGAATTTCTATACATAATCCTGAAGAAAAATTAGCACATATAACGCAATAGGAAAAACAAATCACAGAAAGAAAATAATGAATTCTATAAACCTAAGGGAAAATGTTTAACTATAGTAACTAGGATGAATACTCACCCAAATCATCTTGTTGAGCAAAGGATTTAAGTTACATAACACTGTAATGTGCCATTTATATAAAATGTATTAATAGTCTAAGTAAACTGTAAATTTTTAAAAAATATTTTTATTTATTGCAGAGAGGAAGGGAGAGGGAGAGAGGTACAGAAACATTGATGACGACAGAGAATCATTCATTGGCTGCCCCCTGCATGTCCCACACTGGGGATCGAGCCTGCAACCTGGGCATGTGCCTTGACTGGAATTGAAACTGGGACTCTTCATTCCACAGGCCAACACTCTATCTACTGAGCCAAGCCAGACAGGACTAAACTGTAAATTTTTGAAAGAAATGTAAACATGTGATTTTAAAAAAAACGATAATTTTTGCCCTGGCCTGGCGGTTCAGTTGGTTGGAGCATCGTTCCCTGCAGGTTTGGGTGGAACAAGATGGTGGCATAGACACACTTTGGTACTTGCATCCTTCCACAGCCACATCAACATCACCACCAATGCACAGAACAACCATCATTCAGAACTGCCTGAAAGCTGGCTAAATGGAAGTCATACAACTAGAGAAGTAAAGAAGAAAGCACATTTAAGGGGTAAGTAGGAGGGCTTGAGACACAGAACTGGCTGGTCCCGCACCCACTTATGGTGTGTTCCTAATTGGGAGGGAGATCTTGGCTGAGGAGGCCTGTGAGGAAGAAGGGGTCCCTGCCCCACACCAGCCCATCAGCCCAGGGTTCCAGGGCTGGAGAGAGAAGTCCCCATAACTTTGGGCTATAAAAGCCAGTGGGGATTGTGGCTGAGTGACACTGGAGGCTGCTGGGGACCTAGCAGTTTCTCTTAAAGGGACAGTGCTCAGACATACTAATTCACTCCTGCTGAGCTCCAGTGCTGGAGTAGCAGCTTGAAAGGGTCCAGCAATGAACACAGAGAACTGAAGTGTGGGGCATCAGGGCAAGAACTAGGGGGTGGCTTTCTCCTAAACAAAAGTGATCACAGACATTGTTCTTATCCTGAAATATCCCCATCACAGAACTGACTGGCAGCCACATCTGAGTCTCCAGCAAGCTGGCCAACAGTTTTGTCCCACCCTGGTGATTCCCTTAGATTCCACCCCACCCAATTTGCAGCCCCATCTAAGCTGTTTGCAGTGTATTTTCCATATGAATGGCTTTCAAACTTTACTAAAATCTCTCAAATAAGCAGTAGCTGGACTCAGTGTGTCCCATATTTCTCTGTAAGTGCCCCCCCTGCCTGGCAGTAGCAGCAGATTGCCAAGGTTCACAGCCTGGGCTGTACTGAATACCTCCTAGCCCAAAACCAGTAGCAGCCATCTGAAGATTACTCAGAATCCAGGTGATCCCAGGTAGGGTACAGGCACTGGTTGACTTTGCATCTCTAGAGAGGCCCCAGAGCAGGCACACCCAGCAGACAGCTTCAGATCATCCCGTATTACAACTCTACCATATCCTACAAGTGACACACTCAAGGAGAAGACTTGGTGAACACCAAAGCCCCACTAAAGCAAGTCCTGCTCCTTAGGGGTGTCACCTGCATCGTAGCTGTTCCCCAACCAATTGGCGTGGGGGTCAGTTCCTTTCAGTGATGCTAATAGTAATCAAGGCTCAACTACAAGACTGTGCACACATCCCACACAGGGACAAACCTAGAGTGCCCAGCTCAGGTGACTGGTGAGGTTGAGTCACTGGACCCTACAGGACACCTACTACACAAGGTCATGCTACCAATTCCAGGAGACATAGTAGCTCTACCTAATATTTAGAAACAAACACAGGGAAGCAGCCAAAATGCAGAGACAAAGGTACATGTCACAAATGAAAGAATAGAAGAAGTCTCCAGAAAAAAAGAACTAAATGAAGTGGAAGCAAGCAAACTACTAGATACAGAGTTCAAAACAATGTTATAAGGGTGCTCAAGGAACTTAACTTCAAGGGACTTAGTGAGACTTTCAAGGATCTTTTTGAGAATTTCAAGGACATTAGTGAGAACATCAAAGACATGAAAAAGGATCAGTCAGAAATAAAAAATACACTAACTGAAATGAGGAATAAATTAAAGGGAATCAACAGTAGAGGATGCTAAGGGAATATGAACAAAAAACATCCAATCAGAAGAGTAAAAGAAAAATGAATCCAAAAATATGAAGATAGTATAAGGAATTCCTAGGACAACTTCAAGCATACCAACATTCACTTACAGGTGTGGCAGAAGGAGAAGAGAGAGAGCAAGATATTGAAAATCTATTTGATAAAATAATGATATAAACTTTCCCTTACCTTAGTGAAAGAAATAGACATACAAGTCCAAGAAACCCAGAGAGTCCCAACAAGATGAACCCAAAGAGGCCTTTACTAAGAAAGAGAATAATTAAAATGCCAAAGGTTAAAGACAAAGTAAAAGCAACAAGAGAAAAACAGTTACCTAAAAGGGAGTCCCCATGCGACTGTCAGCTGTTTTCTCAACAGAAACTTTGCAGGCCAGAAGGAGTGGCAAGATAAATTCAAAGTGATGAACAGCCAAAGAAAGGACCTACAACCAAGATTAATCTATCCAGTAAAGTTATCATTTATAATTGAAGGCATGATAAAGAGCTTACCAGACAAAAAAAAAAAGCTTCCAAACCAGTATTATAAAAAATGTTAAAGGATCTTTTAAAGAAGATGATGAAGACAAAGAATAAGAAGAGAAGAGATAAAATTATGAACAGAAAAATGGCAATCAATGCTTATCTAACAACAATTGAATCTAAAAATCAATAAATGAACAAGGAATTTAATGTACAAAATAAACTTATGAATAAATAAAATAAGATGCATGGAAACAGAGAATAGACTGAAGAATCTCAAAGGGAAAGGGGGAGGGCGGCAAAGAACTTGTATACATATATGCATTACCATGGACACAGACAATAGGGTGTTGAAGGCCTTGGATGTGGCAGGATCCCGGTGGAGGAAGGCAATGGGAAGGGGTGCATCAGGAATACTCTCAACAATAAAGATAGAAAAAAGAATGTGCAGATTTGATCCCCAGTCAGGACAAATACCTAGGTTGCGAGTTCAATCCCTGTCGGGGCATGCATGGGAGGCAGCCGATCAATGTGGTGTTTATCTCTGTCTCTCACAGAGACACACACACACACCCCTTTCTATTTCTCTTAAATCAATAAACACATCCTTGGGGGAAAGTTATTTTAAATGTTAAATTTTTTTTTTTCTGGGAAAGGGTATATTTTATTCAATACCTGAAAGTAGGAAACCAGAGAGGGCCAGGCTGGGACAGAAAGGACTCCCTCCTCCCTGGCAGAACAGGGGGAGAGGTGGCCCTACACTCTCTGCAGCTGCACAGGCCCCTGCTCACTCAGTGCAGCATCCTAGGGCAGAGCCCCAAGGTCCAGTCTACCCCCAGCCCCTGGCCCCTTCCCAAGAGCACCTTGGAGGGGAGCGGGGGCAGAACAGGAGCCAGTGAGGGTGACCATTGGGCGCTGGTGGCAGCACCAATGACAGATGTGTAAGAATGAAACATTGAACAACAACAACAACAAAAAAAAACAGCTCAGCTGTCCAGAACCTCGGGGACAGGGAGAGCAGGGCTGGGAGTGGGCAAGGCCAGCTCCTTGTTAGGGCCCCATGTGAGGGGGGAAACTGGAGGCCTAGATGGAAGCAGGGGTGGTCAGGGCTCATACCCCTCCTGCCTCCCACTGTGCCCAGGGGCACTGCTGAACCCAGCGCAGGGCAGGCACCTTGTCAAAGGGAGGAAGGTGGGTGTGAGCCAAACCTGGTGACACAGGTTAGCCAGGGCATACTGGGGCCAGGCAGCCTATCCAAGGCCGCAGGAGCCACTGCGAGGTCCGGGGAGCGGCCCCTTTAAGGCCAGGGGAGCCCTCCCAGCCCCCACTGGGAAGCCAGAGGTAGGGGTGGGGAAGGCAGCCAGGCCCCCATCACACAGGGAGCAGGGGCTTAGCAGGAGGGAGTGAGGCTAAGTGGGGGCCGGGGAATGCGGGTGGCGGTGAGGGGTGCTGGGAACCAAGCCCAAAGGAACCTGCCCCCCACGGGCCACTGGCCACCGGCCACCGGCCTGCTGGAGCGCGGCCCCGCCACCGGGCGCAGGGAGGACCCTGTGGCCGGGAGGAGCCCGCCCCAAAGGAAGCTGCCCTCAGGGAGGTCGTGGGGGGCCGTCACTGCTCCTCCTCAGAGGCCCCTGGAGGTGCCTCTCCCTCCTCCAGGGCTGTGGGTGTGCCCCTGGTTTCCTCCGAGTCTGGTGGTTTCCTCCGGGGTCTGATGGGTTTCCTCCGGGGGTCCTGGTGGTTTCCGGTCTTGGGGTCTTGGCTGCGCCCAGGTGTGGCTCCCGGGGTCTGCCCAGGTCTCCTGTGGGCACTTGGCCTGCTCCTTCCAGGCCCGCCCCCCAACTCAGCGCTGCCCTTCTCTGGGGGCCAGGCCAGCGGTCCTGCAGCTTCACCTGCTCCCTCCCTCCGCTCCGCAGGCGGAGGACCCACCTGACGCTCAGCCACTGCTGCGCGCAGAGGGCTGGGGCAGCGGGCGAGGACCACCCTATCCCCCCCCCCCCCCCCCCCCCCCCCCCCCGCCTTCCCCGGCCGCTCCAGGGGGAGGAGCGCACTGCCTGGAGCTCTAAAAGCCAGAGTTAATTGTTATGGGTGGGCTGGGACTGGGTGTCAGTAAGGGAGAACAAAGTGGGGACTTCAGTTTTTGGTCAGGTTTTGTTTTATTGCTGTTCTTGGATATAAACCATTTTAAAATAGGAAGAAATAATTGCAGCATATTAATTTTAAGTTCAATATCAGCAAATATAAAACTAACAAAATAAGAAAAGGAAATGACAATTTTTAATGAGGTAAAGTGACAGAAAATATCAGCTTTCCGGCGCGTATGATTACATAGGATGGGTTTGGTAATATAGGTATTCTATAACTCTTGGTATTGTCAATTCATAAGATTGTTGTTGTTAATCCTCACTAGAGGATATTTTCCCATTGATTTTTAGAGAGAGTGGAAGAGAGGAAGTAATTATGCTTAAAAATCATTGGTCTCACATTGACACCTGCTTCACATTATTTTTTCCTCCAAAATGGAAGTATATCAGGTATGAGTACGATGTGACATAACATGAACAAAATTTGGAGCCATCAATCATGATTTACATCCTGTATTCAATTACTATATGATTTTGAAATAATTATTTACTCCCAGAATCGGTAAAATGGATGCCAACACCCAATTCCCAGTGTGTGAAAATTTAATAAATGAATGTACATAAGACACCTGGTATCATTTCAATCACATAGAAAGTATCAACCTTCTTGGACCAGGTCCATTTTGTAAAAGCTTCCAATGAACCTTCAAGTGCTTTACCCTCTGCCTCGGGCCTTTAACTGAGGCGCCGGTGCAGGTTCGCCAGTGGCGGACACGGGGTCCTCAGACAGCCCGCCCGGACTGAAGTCTTCTGCCCATCACTGTCCACGCAATTCACCGGACAATCAATCACGACTACCTTATGACACCTCTTTCCTCCACTGCTCATTAGGGACTTGGTTTTCAAATTAGTTTTGTTGACTTTCTTTACCTGTTAATTTGTAAGCACCTTGAAAGCTGAGGTTGTTTTTCTTTTAAGATTTGTCTTTCCAACAAAGTTTTAGCCAACGTAGTAAGTTGAACAGCTTTTGGTGCTATGTTTCTGAAAATAAATGCTTGTACAAATCTGTAGAAAATAAGACACTCAATGACTCCAAATTTAAGCACCCAATAGCCTGATTCAACTCTACCTTCATAATTGTAAAATTTTCTGTCATTACAAGTGCCTGCTTCAAGCAGTTCCCTTCCGCCAGGCTTTATGATTTTTAAATTGTTCTCTATTATAACAAATCAGCTTAACATTAGTAAATTTCTTTTATTACAATTTAAAGTTAATAAATTTTGTTTGATGACCCAAAGCACACAAGTGCATATGCTTTATGAAAATAATTTCTTTCAGTAGCACATTGGCCTTATATTAGAGATCCCTGTTCTGGGTAAAATTTACATCACTGATTTTCAAAATGTAATGCTATGGTGACTTGTACTTAATCACACAGAAAGACTGTTAAGCATCAGATTCTTTGGCCATACTTAGATATTCTAATGGTGTTAGTGGTGTAACTGCCAACTCAGAGCCATAGACAACTCTAAGTTTGTGTTGTGAACTTGACAGTGCTTTTGCTGCATAACCTACATTTCCCTGCCTACCCCTCACATATTCTTATTTTTCATTGTAATTTTTAGTGAGACCTGCCTTTCACAATGGTGGCAAGTTGGTTGTGTTTTGATTAGTGAGACTAAAGGAAAAGTAAAAAAAAAAAAGAACACCTTGATTACAATAAATCAGGTTCTGTACTTCTCTTTATGGGGCACAGTTCATTTACTTATTTATTTTTATTTTTAAAAAATGATTGTATTTCTTTTATTTATGGATTTCTATTAACTGTTTAATTCATTCTGCATTTATTATTGATTTCCTAGTCAGGCCCAATGGTGTGGGTACAATTTTCTATAGTTTTTGTCACTTCTTTCTATCCTAAATATTTTTATGGGTAAGCATGCATGCATGTTTGTACACACAAACACACACTACATACACACAGCTCAGAGGCTTTGAAGTGTTTACCAAATACAGATTCTAAGCCACCAATTTTATACACCCTTATGATTCTATGCAAGCCTCACAAAAGTTTTTATTTTGGATGGGAATTCTATATGGAAACTGAGACAAGTAAAATAAATTATCAACATCACATAGCTAAAACACATCAGAACAAAAGCTAAAGATTATCATTGTCCAAAGCCATGTTGTTAACATTTAACTCTTCAGGGAAACATTTAACACTTACAGAATTTTCCTCCATATATATCATAGGAAATTCCTAAATAATAGTTATCCATGGCACCAGTTACTAAAAAATAAGTTGATGTGTGTTAGCAAAGGTCTCTAATGTTATCTGGCTTCTGACAGCTATATTTCTGTATGTTGGAAGGAATGAAAATAGATTTCTTAAAAAATATCTAAGACGTTGATAAAACTTATCTTACATATAAAAATAAGATGTAACATTAAATAGTGTTTACATATAATATATACTGTATTCATATCATTGATCTTGTAATTTCTCGCCACTGCTCATGAAAATGTTATGTGCACTAATGATGGGGATATTAATCTAGCATTTCCACTCTGAAGCATGGCTCTGTCAAGTCACATATTTTTTAGAAAAACAATTCCCTTTGAAGTTAGTGTTTAGGAGACACAGGTTGAGGAGACAACACAAGAAACTTACTTAGAGGAATTCTGAGAGTGACATATTTTGACAGTGAAGTATCAGAGGATGAGGACTGCCAGATTTTACTAAGAATAGTGCACAAAAAGGGCATGACAGCTTTTTTAAAAAAGTAGATGAATAAAAGGGCCCTAGCGTGTTTGTAGAATTGGATATTAAAATATTTCCTGTATGCATCTCCTGTGCTATAGTGGTTGATTATACGCCACAACACCATCTCCCTTTTCAAATTTAAACTATTTCCAAACTAGTCTTAATCAAAATAAAAACTTGACTTAATAAACCTTGAAAGAAATGATAGCTTCTAGTTATTAGTTTTAATTCCTTTTTTAAAATATATTTTTATTGTTTTTTTACAGAGAGGAAGAGAGAGGGATAGAGAGTTAGAAACATCGATGAGAGAGAATCATCCATCAGCTGCCTCTTGCACACCCCCTACTGGGGATGTGCCTGCAACCAAGGTACATGCCCTTGCCTGGGATTTTTCAGTCCACAGGCAGACGCTCTACCCACTGAGCCAAACCGGTTTTGGCTTAATTCTTAATTTTTAATTTTTCTTTAAGACAGCATATTTTCAGATTTTTGTTTATCCTTAAATGTAGAGGTATCTTCTTCCTATGGTCATGAGGAAAAAGAAGCAAAGTCAGTGAAGGCCAATAGTACATCCAAACAAGTTCCGGCCAGTGGCAGGGGGAAAGCTGGATCGGTTTTGCAGAATCCCCTCAAGTGGCAAAATGCCTGCTAATGCTGCATGTTGGCAGCCATAGATGCTGCTTGCTTCCTGTGGCTTGATAAAACATGGCCAAAGAACCAGCCACGGTATTCCCTATTGGCTTTGCTTTGTATTATTTCTAACGAGTCATTCTTCTGAATCATTATGAGACCAGATGATCATTTGTGGAAAATCCACTCTCCTAAGACATGGAGAACTGAACCTTTGGATTACCGTCCTCTAGGGGTAAGTACAAACTCTGTTTTTCTGTATGTAGGTATAATTGTGTGTGCTATTATTATTATTTTGTATTTTTAATTCCTGAAGATGAAAATTTCAAAGAATTCATGAAACATGAAATTTTGTGGCTTAATGGGCATTTGAGATAATCTTTATTCCATTTTCTCTAATAATTTTGGCTCCAATATTCCTCTCATTGTAATATATACTCTTCATAAATACCTTATAAATTTAATATTATTATTATTATCCCATGATGCCTAAATGATTGGACAAGTTTTTTAAAAGCTTGTTTACCTTTTTTCATCTGTAAGGGGGGATAATATAGTACTTATCTAATAACATTAAGTAGATTAAATTTTTTTAAATTTAAAGCATTTTAAATATTGCCTGTCACATAGAGGTAAACTAAATAAACAAATAAATAAATAAATAGCATTTAAACTAAATATGTTACAACAAATTTTCTAGAAAGTTAATTTAAATAAAATTATTAATAATATTTTTAATTTAAAGGAAAATACATTGTACCTTAAAAAGTAGCACATATTGTTTAATTATAAGTGCTACTTTAACTTATTTCATTTGCTAATAGCAGTGTTTTTCAACCTTTTTTGGGCAAAGGCACACTTGTTTCATGAAAAAAATCACGAGGCACACCACCATTAGAAAATGTTAAAAAATTTAACTCTGTGCCTATATTGACTATATATAAAGTAATTCTCTTGAATAGGAATCAAATAAACACAAAGAAAGTATTTTATAATTACTTTATTATGAAATATTAAGTAAACAAAATAGTGAAAAATTATAAAATTCTTGTCTTGTCTGCACCTACGGCACACCAGGCAACATCTCGCGGCACACTAGTGTGCCGCGGAACAGCGGTTGAAAAACGCTGGCTAATAGCATGTATTATCAGTAAACAAAATTAAAGTATAAAATGCTATTTTGCTGTCACATCCAAACAAATGTTAATCTATTGATTGAACTTTAATCCAACTGACAAAATCTATTAAGTTTAAGTTATTTTTTAACTTTTTGTGTTCTTTTTTTTGAATTTTGAAAAATAAATACTTTTTTTGATAAATGTTTGTAAGCTGTTACTTAAGATAACATATTATGGGTTTACGATTATAGTATCACTTAAAATAAATAGAATTATCTCTATATGTTCACTATTTCTGTTGAACTGGAGTAACCCAGAGAGAATATGACTAACTCCAGGCTAACTCCAATCTCTTGTGGCAAATACTTAGAGAATTCTGAGAGTCACATGCTTTGGCAGTAAATTATCAGAGGATGAAGACTTTATGGTAATCTTTAGTTTCTTTAATTTATATTTCTAATATTTCCCATCTCTAACCATTAAACTCTAGTAAATTTTGAAGCAAAATGTAAAATTTGGGACAAAATAATTCATAGAATAGTAAAAATGACCATAATTGATAAACTGTATTACAAAAGGTAGTGTATTACATACACTACCTGTATGTAATAGTAAATAGGCATATTTAGTTAATGGTATAAAATCATTACAGTTTGTTGAATAAACTTTGAGTAGCTGCATGGTAGATGCATCCAGTTAGCTGTCTCAATCCATGAATAACTGAACTGCAGGACTTGCTCCTCACCACAAAGGCACACGGGAGGCTCTGCTCCCCTCACAGCTGTTTGCTGCGTGTGTGCCGTTGTGCGTGGAGTGACCTCTGGGTAGGGCTCCACAGAGAATGGCACTGCACAGGGATAGTCCTCCCTTCGTCCTTGGACCACTCCATGATGCGTTGGAAGTCTAGATGCAATGGCAGGAGCTGAAATCTGTTTGTAATATAAATTGAGGTTTTGCCACATAGTGATTTACAACATAAATTGTGACTTAGGTTAACTTTATTTTAAACATGTTTCCCTGTTCCTTTTAATTGGTGAAGCCCCAGTCCTTCTCTACTTGCTTACTCAGCACCAGCAATAGAAGTCAGATAAATGTTGGAGAAGGGGAATGAGGTTAGTTTGAAAATCATTGAGACATTGAATTACACACAGGAACTACATTTAAATGGCTTTATCCCTGACTAGAAACTAAGAAGTGAGAAGGTGAGGCATTCTCCCTATAATGACTGAATTGTGTTCCCCCAAATCCATATATTGAAGATGTAACTCCCCAATTAACCAAATGCAAAGACAGGGCCATGAGAGAGGTAATTAAGGCTAAATGAGGTTATAAGGGTAGGGCCCCAATCTGATGGGATCGGTGTCCTTAAGAAAGGAAGATACACCAGAGCTATCTCCATCTCCACTAGGCACCAAGGAAGACCATGCTGCTCAGTCATTTGGTCACCCCTCACTAACCCCCTGCCAGCCTTGCCGCCCCACACAGCCCGCTCTTTGGTCATTACTGTTACTGCGACAGCATCCCAGGTAATTTGTGTATTCCTCTATTATTAGTATAGATGATAAAGATAACCAATCTAGTTACTGCTTTGACCTCACTGTATGAGGTCTGACAAAAATTTCTCCAGAAACAAAAATGATTTATCGATAATATAACACATCAGAAGGTGCAATTCGACCCATAGTCTTAAAGCCTTTCTCCTGATCAATTAGGGAATTATGAGGACCTAAAACCCTATCCCTCACTCATATCTTTCAGTGTAAAAATAAATATTTTCTCCAACTATCATGAATCTAAGAGCATTGTTTTTGAGAAGTTATAGTTGCACAAGTCAAACCCTATAGTTTCAATAGATACATACAAGTTTAGCTGGAACTTACTAGATAATTATATTGTGGCAAGTGAAGGCAGTAGTCAATAGGAACACTTAAGAGACAGAGGCTGTGATGAAGAGGCATGTATTGATTTACTCCATAGGACTTGGTATTTTGACTCAATAACTGTGGCTGCCTAAGGGAGTAGGGCTTAGGGAAGTACAGTGGGAGCTCTGGAAATGTCAGGCTTAGCTACAAGTAAACCAAGTCCAACTAAGTAGATAATTGTCCCCTGATAATTTTTTCAGTCTCTGCTGTCACAAAGATGGCAGTGCCAATTGATGTGCTGCTAGGAAAAGGAGGCGAAACAACGATAGTGGGCAAATCATATTTTCTTCAGTTAAATCTGGGGCAATGATTAGAGAAGACAAATCTTGGAAAGGTTGTTTCTCAGACTGAAGAAAAAAAATTATAATGCCAAACAAAAAACTTAAGCTATAAAGTTATAGTGAAAGCACCTGAATATCTAAAATAATAGTTGTACATCTTAATAATTGCCTTCAGAATGAAAATTATTATATGTTCTCTTCATACCTCTCACCAGAAGTGTTAATGAATTAATCTGTGTTCACTTTTAGGTAAGAGACTCACTATCTTTTGTGCCCTTTACACAGTGCACATATTTTCAGGATTGTGGTCAAAGATGGACGTCTCTTTTTGTTTAAATAAACTATCCTAAACCACCAATGTGAACTCTATTTAAATGTGATATGTCTTTTTTCTTTTATCCTAGTAAAACAATATAGGTTATTCTTTCTGAAGTTTCTAGGAATACCCTAAGTACTACTTCTGGATATTCTATAACTATTTTATATAAACTAAACAAATAATTTCCAATAAGACAAATATTTAGGAGCTCAGGAGTTCAAATATCCTGTGGTTCATGATAATTCATGTGTATTGATGTTCTAGGAACATTTATATCACAATCTCACTCATAGTTCAAAAATCTACCCAGTCCTGAGCCATTTATAAAGCATCTTGTTGCTATTCAAGCTTGCCAGTTTTTTATTTCATTGCCAAAATCTTACTGTCTTTGAAATAAGTTTTATGTTGTCAAAAATTTCTTTTCTCACTAGCAGGATTGGCCAGGTGAGAAGTTTAATAGTCTCTCTCCCCAGTGAAACAACCATTTAATTGTTAAAAATTATATTAAAATTTAAAGTATCTGAAAAATTTCCTAGGAGTACATAGAAAACAAAGAAAGGTTTATTTAAAAATATACTAGATATTGGTAAGAATAGCAAAAATCTTGAGTGTGGCATTTGAGCTATGATCTGCTTCTGTAGCCACTCTCATACCCAACTCTGTGCAGAAGACTCCAATTTACCGATACTGCTCCTAGGACAATGGAAACTAAGGAAAAAATAAACAAATGGGACTACATCAAAATACAAAGCTTCTGCACAGCAAAAGAAACCATCAATAAAACAAGGAAGTCCACTTCATGGGAGAACATATTTACCAATGTTATCTCTGAAAAGGGTTTAATATCCAAAATTTACAGTGAACTCATACAACTTAACAAAAGGAAGGTAAACGATCCAATAAAAAAAAAATGGGCAAAGGACCTAAATAGACACTTTTTAAAAGAGGACATACAGAAGGCCAAGAAACATATGAAAAGATATTCAAAATCACTAATCAACAATGAGATACCATCTCACACCTGTCAGAATGGCTATCATTAACAAGTCAACAAAAGATAAGTGCTGGAGAGAATCTTGAGAAAAAGGAACCCTTTTGCATTTTTGGTGGGAATGCACACTAGTGCAGCCACTGTGGAGAACAGTATTGAGTTTCCTCAAAAAATTAAAAATGGATCCTCCATTCAACCCAGTTATCCCACTTCTAGAAATATATTTCAAGAAAACAGAAACACCAGCCAGAAAGGGTATATGCACCCCTATGTTCATAGCACAATTTATAATAGCTAAGAATTGGAAACAGCCTAAATGCCCATCGCAGATGAGTGGATTAAAAAAATGGAGGTATATCACAATTGAATTCTCTGTTGTAAAAAAGAAGGAATTCTTACCATTTGCAACAGCATGGATGGAACTACAGAACATTATGTTATGTGAAATAAGTTAGTCGGAGAAAGATAAATATCAGATGATTTCAATCATTTGTGGAACATAATGAACAACATAAACTGATGAACAGAAATAGAACTGGAGGCATAGAAGCATCAAACATACTGTACAACTATGAGGGAAGGTGGGGGGTGAGGGGATAAGAGATCAACCAAAGGACTTGTATGCATGCATGTGAGCAAAACCAATAGACACAGATAATGGGGATGGTGAGGGCTTGTGCTGGGGGGGAAAGGGTGGCAGGGGAGAGGTCAATGGGGAAAAAAGAGACTCGTAATACTTCAAACAATAAATAATTTAAAAAAAATAAAAATGACTCCAATCTTTGTGTCTGGGGTCAATACCATGGATACATCCTACTCCATCACCAGTGTAAAGCTATGGCTGTACATTAGGAATGATAGGCAGCCAAAATTTTTCATTGTCCTCCTCAGCAACATCTTTCAGAAGTTATATTCCAGGCAAGTGCAGCCAAGAAGATCAAGAGGATCTGTACCCGCTCCCCCTTACCCACATTCATAAGGCAGAAGTTGTACCCTGGGCACAGCAGGTGACTAGTACTGTGCATTGATTATATAGATTGATGGTTCCATCATGAGAGAGCCAAACCTAAAAGAGCAATGCTACTATCACCATACAATACCCACACATAGGGGAGATTTGTTCATCTGGCAGAAGCAGGCCACTGTCTCTACCCCCAGTTCCAGGGCAACAGCATAGATGTTCTGTCCAGGGTACAAGGCAGACTGAAAGAACAGAGATCTCTGCAGCTCTCACCAAGATGACCACACTTATTTGAAACAGTGCAGGTGAAGCTTATGCCCAAGAAATACCTTGGTAGTAAGCACATGAACAGATGAGCAGAGGCTAGTAGCTTCATGATGGGAGTAACAGCAAATGAAACAGTAGATGGGCTTTAAGTTCAGCGAAGAGACTTAGTGACAGAGATTGCTAAGAAGGCCCTCCTAAGACTGGAGCAAGGTTTAGAGATGGGCAACACTCTCTCTGTTCATGCCAAGAGCTCACTTTAATCGGATCACATTGTGGTGTGGAGATATTTATGCTCCAATGTGTTGTCAAACACAAAAAGCAATGAGCTTACAACTGGTAGAAGGAAACAGCAGGCCGTGAAACCAAGGAGGCAGACCAGCTAAAAGCTTAAGGTTAGCAGGGAGTTCAGGAAGGCACAGTCAGGGATGTTGCCTAAGACCTGATCATCAGAGAAACTGTGCACATACTCAAGCAGTGCCTTTTGGTAAGTGGCATCAGAAGCTAAACACTGTGGGGAAATAGACTATACTTAACCAGTCCAGCCAACTTACTAAGCAAACAACAACAGGACCTTGGAGATAGGAGTGGGGACTGGGATGTGGTATCCAATGTGGCTGCATATATAAATGGTTCAGTTTTCAATAAAAAGTAAAGAAACATACAAAGGACAGGACAGTATAACCATGCACAAGAACGAAAATGCATGCCATAAGAAGTTCTTTTGAGGATACCCAACTGTAGAAAAGATGGCATCTTAGTAAAGATGTGAAAAAAGCTCTTATCACTATATTCAAAAAATTAAAGAAAATCATACTTGAGGAATTAAATTAAGGTGACAGTAATATCACATAAAAAAGGAGAATAGTAACAAAGAGAAATATTACAAAAGAGACCATATGCAAAGTCTGAAGTTGAAATTACAATAGCTTAAGTGAGAAATTCACTAGGGGGCTCACTAGTAAAGTTGAGCTGGAAGAAGAGAGAATCTGTGAATTTGAAGGTAGTCTGAGTTATGCAATCTGGAGAACAGAGAGAAAAACAAGTAAATAAAAATGAATAGAGCTTCAGAGAAATGTGGAAAAACACTAAGTGCAACAACACATACTTAATGAGGTATAGAAAAGGCACAGAGACAAAAGAAGTAAAATATATTTGAGGAAATAATTGGAAAAACTTCTACAATTTTATAAATCTAATTCATCTGTGAATTCATGAAGCTAAATGAATGCCAAAAAGATCTACAACTAGATACATCATTGTTAAAACACTGAAAAACAAAGAGAAAATCTTGAAAGCAATAAGAAAAAAGCAATCATCATTTACATTGGAATCCTGATAAGACCAACAGCTGACCTCTCTCCTAGCAATGTGCTTTCCCATATTAAAATTGAACAAGTAATTCCACTAATAAATTATTTATTTAAAATTATAATAAGGCCATGCTACCTTAAAGTATAAAGTTATGTGCTACTTAATGATGGGAATGACTTCTAAGAAATATGCTCTTACAATTTTCTGTTAAGCAAATGACAGCTAGCTCACTCACAAACTCTGCTAAAACTGGTTTGGCTCAGTGGATAGAGCTTTGACCTGCGGACTGATTCCAGTCAAGGGCATGTACCTTGGTTGCAGGCACATTCCCAGTAGGGGGTGTGCAGGAGGCAGCTGATGGATGTTTCTCCCTCATCGATGTTTCTGGCTCTCTATCCCTCTCTCTTCCTCTCTGTAAAAAATCAATAAAATATATTAAAAATAAAATTATAAAAAAAAATCCCTCTAGCCCACATTGCAGCCTATTGCTCTTATGCTATTGCCTGCACAGAATCCTATCTAATAAAAGGAGGCAGCTAAGTAATGATTCTCTCTCATCATTGATGTTTCTATCTCTCTCCCCTTTTCTCTGAAATTATATATATATATATATATATATATATATATATATATATATATATATTAAATGAAACAAAATGCTAAAAAACAAACAAAAGAAAAAGTAAAGTGCTGAGATTAAAACACCCACATACACACAAAAACTTGTATTGGAGACTACAGAGAAGCTTGAGGGACTGTACACATTTAAAATAATGATTATGCAAGCGCCTTTTGGGAGAGTGCATTATCCTCTATGATACTGTAGTTGTGACCATCTGACCTTATGCATTGTCAGTACCCATTAAACTGTATAGCACAAGGGTAAAAGCTCAGTCAAAAGAAGCTGAACAGGAGAAAAAAGAACAGAGACTTAAGGTCACACACACTGCAAATAGTCTTTACAGAAGACAGAGAAAAAAGGAAAAGGGATTGAATATAACAGAGCAGGGAAGAGACTCAAAGATCAGGAATTATTCCAGCATGTGATTTTAATGGGGAAGAAAATACACAGAGGAAATTATTAATATTTAGTAATTTTGTGTGGTTAAAGTCACTCATATGCAGTATAATACTAATTTATATGTGGCAACAAGTAAGTCTTTCTCAATTGGAAAAGCTATGTTTCTTCAGATTGAAAGGGCTGAATGGGGGTAAATTATTTTTTAATGATCCTTACTTAGACATTAATATGACATTTAACACAAAAATAATGTTTTAAAGCTTTTATGATGAAAGAGGTATGCAAATAATTTTATTATAGGGTGTCTTATCAACAACTTAGGAAGCTAGATTTTATAAGAAAAAATATAAGTGCTATAGTTCATGAGTATAAAAACAATATTTAGACTTAATTAAAAGTTTCTGTTTCAACTGACAGAAGACAAAAGCCTGCAGAATGTTGAGGGAAAAGAATTTTGAATCTGTATTTCAGATCAAGCATTTCTAAAATGCATTCAAAATGTTGCCATTACAAAGACTCAATATATTTCAGTATCATGCACACTTTGAGGAGAACACTTAAGGAAAGTACTTCAGCTAGCCAAAAGTAGGTATCTGAAAAGTGGACCATGTGGGTTAAAGTTACAGAAGTTAGTGGAGCAATTTCAAAATGTGCTTTGCCAAGAATTCTGGCAAGTATTTTATTGGTTGTGAATTAGAATATAAACTCAGAGGCCTCCGTGTTCTTCAGGATAAAAATGGAATTACTTCCATAAAATAATAAGCAATGCAAAATATCCATATAGGGTCAATAAAGGGAAAAATAATAAAAGAGAAATAAGGGAGCAACAAGCAAATACCAAAAACAAAAGAAAGGCAAAAGAAAGTTGCTCAAATAAATTAAACCAATCTCTCCTTTTTTAAGTCTTTAGCACAAGATAAGTTTTTATTGATTTTTAGAGAAAGCAGAAGGGAGAAAATCATCCATGTGAGAGAAACATTGATTGGCTGACTCTCACATGCAACCCAACTGGAGATTAAACCTGCGACCTGGATATGTGCCCTGACCAGGAAGCAAACCTGCAACCTTTTGGTGTGTGTGAAGATGCTCCAACCAACTGAGCCACGCAGCCAGGGCTACACAACCTCTTACTGATGGAGTAAAAGGGCAGCTAAAATACTTGTTATTGTTTCCACTGATTGTCACAGGGTAGTCACTGGGATTATACAAAACAGAAAGCAATTCTAGGAATCTGGCTTTATTGTGAACATTATTAATGTAAAATTAACAGTGATTTTCAGGTTAAAAACAAAATATAGAGAAAAGTGTGAAAAATTTAATTAAATTTCAGGGCATAATATAAATAAGGTCATCATTAAAAATATAAAAATGTAGTTGATGAAAGTCAATAAGTAGATGCAGAGAACAAATTGATAAAGAAACAATTTAAGAGACATTATAAAATTTATGGAACAGGAAGTATAAGCTCAAATATGTACTTACAATCTGTGAGTGTGTGTATATTATGTGATGAAGGTACCCAAAAGACTAAGAAAAGGTGGAGATATGGTGATGAATTTGAAAAGGAAGAAAAAGAGATAACATTTTAGTGAGTTTATTCTCACTTCCATAAGAAAATATATAGGCAATTGCAAAAATGTATGAATAATAAGTAAAATCATAACTATATAATTTGCAGTTAATTAAAAGTGTCTGCATCCGTCACCCATGATCCCCCTGCAGAAGGATGCCAGGCTTTGCTGGGGGGCTTTGCTGAGACCCACTTGAAACTTCACTTGAATACATCTTTCCTTTCACAACCAGGGACAGTTAAAGCAGCAAACACGTCCCCTAAAGGGAGGGGACCTCAGCCCCCTGAGAGGTGGCAGAGAAGAAATCCTTGGCACTGATAGCAGCAGGAAGTGTATGAAACCGCCTTCCTTATCATTGTGTCCTGCCAGGAAAGGTGGAGGTGTAGTGATAGATACAGTGAGAGTGCAGGTTATCTGGCTTCCATGAGAAAGTGGAGAACCAGGGCTGAGAATCTTGCATAACAACCTCACAGAGTGATTCCATGTGCGGAGAGTAATGACTGAAAGCTTGTATTATGTCATTAATGTCATTTTTCTAGTGGCACGTTGTATGAGTCATAGACAGAGAAAGACACTGTCCTTCTGCTTGCCTACTTGAAAAACTCCCTTTTGTCTTTGTTTTACCTCACGTTCAAACACCAGCGCTTAGCACAGTGGTGCCTCAGAATTGTTTCTCAGCTAATATTTTTAATGAAGGGATGCCTCAAACATAAATTAATCAATATGTATTGATTGTTCAAAATTAAAACACTGGCTGCTTCTGAGCAGCAGGCCTCAGAGAACAGGCAGAGGAAAAGGGGCCTGACTTTGTTACAGTCTTTTTGATTGCTTCATGCTTACCTCCAAAAGGTGAGTGAGCAAGAATAAGTATTTAAATGGAGAAGAGAACTCTAGCTGTGAAGATAAAAAGGAGTTTGAGCCGGGACTGCAGGAGTAAGGAGACATGGATGAAAGGTCAAGTAGTGTTTTCTGTCTGTGATGTTCTAATTTTAGGAAATTATAGTGAATGTGTATGAAGGAATGGTGATTGCAAGGCACTTTAGAAATTACCATAAAAATCAACTGAAAACCGTAATTGTATTTTACAAGTGTTTTGTTCTCTTTTCAGCCAATAGAAAGTAGCATTCAGTAAAATGCCAGAGTTGTGTGTGTGTGTGTGTGTGTGTGTGTGTGTGTGTGTGTGTACTTTTTGTCCTAAGTTTGATTGAATATTAATATAACCATGGGATAACCAAGATACTTCCATCATATCTAGAAGGAATTATTGTACTGCATGGCAACTGACATGTCGAAAACAGGGATTTGCAAACAAAGGGTCAGTGGCAAACAATGTGGGAAAGGAGAAAGCGGCAGAGCCCCTCCTCTCTGTGTGAATGTGAGGCCCTCCATCAGCAAGATGGTTTTGAATCTTTAAAGAACAGAAGGATTTCTCCTTACAGAAACAATGGAAAGGCAGGTTTTTAAATAATAATGTTTTTTCCCTTAATTCCTTCACCTTTTTCATACAGTCCCTTAACCCTTCTCCTATGACTCATGGATACAGAGTCTATTTCTATTTTGTTTGTTGTTTATATTCCTCAGATTCACATGTAAGTGAGATCATATGGTGTGTCTTTCTCCAGCCGGCTTATTTCACTTAGCATAACAGTCTCCAGATCCAACCATGCATCTATGGCAAGATTTCCTTTTTTTTTTTTCCTCCCATCGAATAGTACTCCAATGAGTAAATGTTGCACAGCTTTATTATCCACGCATCTACTAATGGGCACTTGGGCTGCTTCCAAATCTTGCTTATTGTAAATAACACTGCAATAAACATAAAATTAGGAGTGCATATATGCTGTAAAATTAGAGTTTCAGGTTTCTTCGGATACATTCCCAGAAATTGAATTGCTGGCTCATGAAGCAGTTCCATTTTTTATATTTTAAGTTATCTCCATGCTATTTTCCACAGTGGTTATACCAGTCTGCATTCCCACAAGCATTACACAAGGGTTTCCTTTGCCCCACATTCTCACCAACACTTGCTGTTTGTTGTTTTACTGAAGATTAGAGGCCCAGTGCATGAATTTGTGCACATTGAAAGGAAATTAATTAGAGGAAATATTTTAATATCTCTATTTGCCCTCTCTCTATAATAGACGTGTCAACCAAATCCATGATCAACAATAACAGATGGGAACACACCTTTGTGATTGGCACCAGTGAGCACTTTATGTGTATAGATAAACTTGCTTCATTAGACCTGCTTTCTGATTTTGCTAAACTTTTTCCAGCCCAGTGAAGCACACCAGCTTCTCTTTCATGTAATTGTTAGCAATACAGCAGTAAATATCAACATGAAGCAGATTATTATTGTAGATAACACAGGGAGAACAAAGGTTGTAGATAACACAGGGAGAACAAAGGGTGAAATATTTAACTGTAGAAGTTTTTGGCCATATTCTGCACAGTGAGAAAGAAACCTGAAGTCATTTTCAAGGTCCACCATTTCTTACTTCTTTTCAGCTGGGTCAAGTTTTTAAACTTTCTAAATCTCCATTTTCCGGCTAATGAAAAGAAAATAGGATTCCACTGAATGTCCCATCAACCTACTCCAGGACTGCTGTGAGGATCAAATGTGATGAGGCATGGGAAAACTCTTCACAGATATTTGGTTAAAGTGTAAAATGTTTCCACCTGGCTATAAAGCAAGTTGTGTTCCTGGGCTGAAGAAACTCCAAGGAGGCTAGCCACTAGGGAGAGGAAGCCCGGCATTGTTATGCGATGTCATTGCCCAGAGCCCAGAGTGACTGTTTCCGGGTTGAGCTGGACTTTGGGCTGCATTTTGTGCCATGGGGTCTCGGTAGCTTCAGCTGCAATTTGATGGGGAATCACTCTGGGGTGATGGTGAGGCCTGTGTCCCACTTGGGGGAAGCCAAGAGTTGCTTTGTTGATGCCAGGTCCACAGCGCCATTTCTTTTTAAATGGCCAGTGCCTGTCAAGGCAGCTTCTGCATTGAATGTTTGCCCCCTGGTGGTCAGTACACATCACAGTGACCAGACTGGTCAGAAGGTCAGAGGGATACTTAACATATTAACATATTAACCATATATATATATATATATATATATATATATATATATATATATCTCCATATATAGCCATTATGACAGGAGTGAAATGATATCTCAGTAATTTGCATCTTTCTGATGATTAATGACTTTGAACATCCTTTCAAATGTCTGTTGGCCATCTTTATGTTCTCTTTGGGGAAGTGTCTACTCAGGTCCTGTTCCTATTTTTTATTTGTGTGGTTTTCGGGATATTGAATTATATAAGTTCCTTATAGACTTTGGATATTAACCCCTTACCAGTTGTATCATTGGTAAATATGTTCTCCCATTCCATGGGTTTCTTTTTCATTTTGTTGATGGTTTCCTTTGCTGTGCAAAAACTTTAGTTGAAGTAGTAAATTTTATCTTTCATCTGTTTCCCTTCCCTTCGGATTATATATCAGAAAATAATATCGCTATGAGAAATGTCCAACTGCCTATGTTTTCTTCTAGAATTTTTATGGTTTTAAGTCTAACAGTTAAAAAAAGCTCATAGATAAACAACAGTATGATTACCAGAGGGAAAGGGAAATGACAGAGTAGAATATGGTAAAAAGGAGATAAATAGATGTTGACAAAAGGATATTTGACTTGAGTTGGTGAACACACAATACAATATACAAACCATGTATTATAGAAATGTAGGTCTGAAACTTATGTAATCTTATTAACCAACTAGAGGCCCAGTGCACAAGTTCGTGCAGGGGTGGGAACCCTCGACCTGGCTAGCAATTGGGGCCAATCGGGGCCAGCCAGCCAGGGGCAGGGACAGAAGGAGGTTGGCTGATTGGGCCCGGGAGCTGGGGGGAGGGACCATGGGAGGTTTGCCGACCATGGGAGGTTGGCAGGTTGTGGGTGGCTGGCTGTGGGAACACACTGACCACCGGGGGGCAGCTTCTGTATTTAGCATATTCCCCTTGTTGGTCAGTGCATGTCATAGCAGCCAGTCAACAGGTCATTTGGTCTACCAGTCATAACAGTTGCTTAGGCTTTTATATATGTAAATAAATTCAATAAAAATAAAATAAAAATATTAGTAAATAAATAAAAAACAATCAAGAATTTTCTATCCCAGCATGAACTCCCGTCTTCAATGCTGACCTCAGTTCCTCCATTGGCAGATGGAGTCTTTCTCTCCACCCCTGGAAGCAGGGCATGGACTTGTCTTGAGCAAGGAGACATTAACAAACATGATTTAAGCAAAGGCTTAATAGTATGTGTCTATTTGGACAGAAAGAAAACTGATGGTTGCCAGAGGAGGGAGAAGGGAGTGAGGGGCCTGGGTAAAAGAGGTGAAGGGATTAAAAAGTACAGATTGGCAATTATAAAATAGGCACCTGGGTGTAAAGTGCAGCCTAGGGAATATACTCAATATTATTGCAAATGCTGTGTATGGTGCTGGGCTGCACTGAAAATGGTGGGGATCACTTTATAAAGCATATAACTGTCCAACCTCTATGCTTACACCTGGAACTAATTCAAAATAACATTGAAAGTAAAAAGTAAAATAATAAAAAAATAAAAATAAAGGACGGCTTATTTCATCAAAAATTTTCACAGAATGATTCAATGAATAGTACAAAGGATTCTGTTTTTTTGTTTTGTTTTGTTTTGTTTGTTTGTTTGTTTTTTGTCTGCTTATATTGCTAGCTTTGTGGTTTTGGCCAATATGTATCAAATGCGTACTATGTATAGCACACCATGGTACTCACTCAAGTAAAGACGATGAAAAGCAGACAAACAATGGAAGCACCTGTTTTTAACCCATTTTCAACCATGACTAACAAGAGAAGAATTGGTAGAAGAAGCAATAACTACCATATTGGTAAAAGAAAAAGCCAATTATATTGCAGTGAGGGATTACAAAGCATTGCAGAAAAACCTTTGAAAATATAAATTAGATGTTGAACCTGGGAGTCTTCAGGCTCATTCCAATGGATAAATTAATATTTTTTTTTATCCTATTCTGTTTTTTATAGCAATCAGGAAAAAACCCTTTATTTAAGAATTATCGTAGTATACAAATATTCAACATGAAAAATGTTAATTCCTCAGGGAGATTTTCCCTTAGGCCTTCAATTTGATTTTAAAATGGATGAAGTGAATGACAGTATTTTATTACTAAAACCCCACTAGGAAGGTATTTTGGCTTGTCTAGTAAATTATGAATGTCATGTTGTTGTTGTTTTATTAATCCACTGAAAGGTAGTATTGACTCCTTGTGAAACTTGATGGTGGAAAGAATAAACTACACAATGGTTGCCCTTAATATTCTTTCTTCTCAGTGGTAGGAAGCAAGAAAAAACTAAATATTTTCACATGATGCTTGTAGCTATGGGTACTTATCCTAATTTCCAACATTCACAATACTTATATACATGAAAATTCTATATAAGAAAAGCCTAATATGCTAAGTGTCTGAACATTCATTTGCCAGTATGACCAGTCGCTATGACACTTACTGATCACCATGGAGCAGGCATTTCAACCAGTAGGTTAGCTTGCTGTTGGGATCTAGCCAATCGGAACTGGGCGAGATGGGCTAGACATGCCCTGGACCCTCTTGTGGTCCCTCCCTGGACCAGATCATGTACCAGTGGTGTCCTTCAGCCTGGCCTGTGCACTCTCACAATCTGGAACCCATTTGGGGGATGTTGGAGAGCTTGTTTTGGACTGATCCCCACAGGCCAGGCTAGGGACCCCCACTGGTGCACAAATCTACGTACCAGGCCTCTAGTAATAAAATAAAATTGTAATTATTTAAACTATTTTCATGCCCCTTTTCATTTAATCAATATAGAGAGTGAAAATGAACTTGCAACTAGCCTCCTGTCCCCATACATTCAAAACAGAAATCAAGATATACCCATGAAAGCCTTTCTGTAACATCATTCATAGGAATGGTATGCATTCATATTGCAGAATTAGTTTGTTCTAGTTGCTTTCTCTTGCTGTAGTGAGTTTTCAAGTTTATGTGTTGGCAGTAGGTTTCAGTCATTTTTAAAGGATCATCTGTCAACCTCACCCCTGTTCTGAAAGAGCATAATCTTTCAAGCCCACACTTGCTTCAGATACCTCTCCCCATCTCAGTGATTCCAACTGGGCTCCAAGTCAGTGCCTCATACCACTTTTACCAATTCAATCCAATTGCAGTTCCTCCCATGGTACCTCATTGACATAGGGAGTTACAAAAAATTTCAGACCTGTCTTGAAGATGGGTAAGACTCAATACCTACTTTTCATTTTGAATTTCATGTCAAAGCCAATAGCACCTTGATATCTCAGGATCTCAAACATGGTCAGGAGTGTCAGGCTTTTTCTCTAAGATCATTGTCAGTAGTTCTCAGAGGGTAGTGACCAGACCAGCATCATCAGTTTTAAAGTTGGTTGAAATACAAATTCTTGAATCTGCTTCCAAATTTTTGAAACTCTAGAGATGGAGTCTGGCAATCTGTGTTTACCAAGGTCTCGGGTTGTTGCAAACATGGGACCTCGACCTCAGTGGTTCTGCCAACGTGTGGGTTCTTGACTTTGTGCAGGATAAATTTTACTACATGAGTTCAGGTGATTATGAGGGAACATTCATTAAAGCTGGGGTCAGTAAAATAATAAAGATATTAGCACAGAAGAAGCAACAAGAGAGCCTAGCTGGGCTTCCTTAGCTCTCTGGGATCTCAGAGAAAAGGAAAGCGAAAGGTGGGTGCTGTCCCCAGGGAGAGCACTTGGGTCCTTCCTTTGTCTTGAGGCTTTTATCTCTCTTTTAGGTGGGAATCTTGGGGGTGGAGGGGGGGGAGTCAGGGATGGGTCTTAATAGAATATCCATCAGTTTCCAGTGGTCTCCATTGGTGGGTAAGTGTCAGGGCAGGGGATCCTAAGTCATTGCAGCTGGTCCTGCTGTCACTCACCTGGTTTTGCTGCTTTTCTGCAACTGGAGCTGAACTATAACCAAGGCCTTGATGTTACCTCTAGGTCTGCTGTGCATTGGCTGTGGGTTGATCAGCCTCTGCCTCAGTGTCCCTGTCCCACTCGTCCTGGCTCATTGGCCTGTCTCATAATAAAGTTTGAAAATGAACTTTCTCTTTTATTGCATTTTGGTTAAATCTGTTGGACTGGGTTTGAATTCGTATCCCTTCTTAGAGTCTCCTATTGAACAAAATAAGCAACCTATGGTAAAGACAAAAACAAATAGTTTAACTTCAGATTAACATAGTTTTAAAGTCTCTTTAAAACTCAGTTGTCTCTGCTTTCTCAGTATGAGTTTGAAGGGAAGATTCAAAACAAAAGAGAAATATATACACTGATGAGCAACCCCCCAGATAAGCATTTGATATACAGGCATTTTATTAATTATGGACAGTTTATGATTCTATTCTAAAAGATGTTCACCTAAAAAACTAAAAGGCACAAAGGTATCATTTGTTTTCCAACAAGTCATAGTAGAGAGATCTAATTTTTTAAGAATATTAGCATATTGACTCAAACAATAAATAAAAAGATCAAACATGATTAAGTGAGATTTATTTCAGGATATTTATGAATAGTTGGACATCTAAAAGTTAATAGATCATCTCAAGAGATGAGAAAAAGCCTGGGATGGAAAACCCATTTACCTTTAAAATCCTCCTCAGAATAGAAAGAGGTATACATGTCCTCAGTCTGAAAAGAATATCTAAGAAAGCTCAATTGCTGACAAACTTCAAGGTAAAAGATTGAGTAGTTTTTGCCTAATTAAGAACAAAGCAAAAATGGTTGCTCTCACTATTTACAAGAATTTCACCCCATTGAGATAGAGAAGAAGAAAAAGCTAAAAGATATAGATTAGAAATCAAGAAGTATTTATTCAGATATGATCAAATAAAATAGAAAGTCCTACAGAATCTACAAAAATATGTAAAAAAAATTAATATAGTGAATTTAGGAATGCTGCAGTATGAAAGATCATCATAAAATCATTTCAATTCCACTTACTAGCAATGAACATCAGAAAGTAAAATTTAAGTTAATAGGATTTACAAAATAATCAGGTTCAGAAAGGAAAACTTAGAGAGATACTTAACAAATGTGTGAGGTTTTCTACATAAAGAATTATAAACCAGTGATTGCTAAAAGAAATTAAAGAATGCCTATATGCATACAAAAATTCTCTTAATCCAATGATAGAAGTGTAGCTGGGATTTCAGTGGAAAGAAAATCAGAGCCAGTAAATTGTGAAAAATATTACTATGAGTACTCTTTAGATTGTTATGTTCTCTATTATTGTTAAGCTGTTAACTATCCTATACAAAATTTCAATCAAAATTCCAGCAGAAACTTTTGTATAAAATTGCAAATTAATTTTTAAATTTTTATGGAAACCCAAAAGTCCTTGTTTTCCCAAACGAATCTTTAGAAAATAAGAGAAGCTGTTTAGTCCGTGTAGCTCAGAGGTTGAGCTTCAACCTATGAACAAGGTTTGATTTCCAGTTAGGGCACATGTCCAGATTGTGGATTCAATCCTCAATAGAAGTGTGAAGGAAGCAGTTGATCATTATTGATCTATCATTTTCTCATTATTGATTTATCATTTTCTCCCTCTCTGAAATAAATAAAAATACATATTAAAAAATGGGAAGAGGGAAACCAAGATGGTGGCATAGATAAACATCTAAACTGTTGCCTCGCACAACAATTTTAAAACTGTAACTAAAAGACAAAATGTCTATCACCCAGAATCACTAAAAAGCTGACTGAGAGGAATTTCTACAACCAGGAGAAAAGAGAGAAGAGCATTGAGATGTGCACAAGCACTGAAAAGCTGAGGTACGGAGGTGTGCGAATTGGGCTGGTGGTGAGCTGGTGGAGGGCAACTGGCTGCTTTTTTCAACCTAAAGGGGACAAGCTCCTGATTACTCTGAACTGCAGTTTCTGGGGAGATGCTGGGGACTCAAACTCCTACGGGGAGAAGCAGAACTGTCTGCAATCTGGTTTAAAAGTGAGGGTGACTTTCTTGTAGAGGTGCGACCAGCAATCATTATTTACTGCACTGGGGTGCAGGACACTGGGACTTGGAATTCAGAAACGCAGAGATAGCTGATTGGCAGCCAGAGCTGTTTGCCACACCTTAGGCTAGTGATTCCCCGCACAATCTACAAACCCACCCAAACTTCAAGCAGCATCTTTTGCATATAAATGGCCTGCTCTGTCGCAGCTTAACCTAACAAACTGCAGCTCTGGCCAGACAGCTCCAAAACCTCCAAACCCCAAGCAAAGAGGAGAAAACTGTAGCTCCTGCAGGGTGGCCTCAGACAGTAGCTGAACTGCACCCCATTGGAAATCCAGAAGCTAGTGTACCTAGTGGTCAATGTGAGACGACACCAGATTTCAACTACTCACATCCATAAGTGACACATTCAAGAGGCAGACTCGATGAGCACCAAAGCCCCATGCCCTATGTCTCCAGTACAGCAGTTCTTCCATCATAGACATAGCGGGTCCAATTGGCCTGGAGGTCAATTTCTCCCAGTGACACCAACAACAATCAGGACTTAATTACAAAGCTGTCCACACTGTCCACAAAGGGATGCACAAAGAGTGTCCACCTCAGGTAACAGAAGCCGACTCACTGAGCCCTATAATACATCTAGCACACAAAGCCACCCTATCAAGTCAGGGAAGCAGCAAAAATTTGTATACTAAGAAACACATCATAAACAAAAAAAATGGAGGTAAACAATTGACTGGATATAGAGTTCAAATCCATGGTTATAAGGTTTTTCAAGAATTTCCTAGAAAAGGCCAATAAATTTAATGAGACCTTTGAGGATATGAAGAAGGACCAACTAGAAATTAAACATATACTGACTGAAATAAAAAAATATTATACAGAGACCCAAAAGCAGACTAGAGGAATGCAATAATCAAGTAAAAGATTTGAAATACAAAGAAGCAAAAAACACTCAACCTGAAAAGCAAAAAGAAAAAAATAATCCAAAAATTTGAAGATGGTGAAAGAAGCCTCTGGGACAACTTCAAGTATATCAACATCAGAATTATGGGGGTGCCAGAAGAAGAGAGAGAGCAAGATACTAAAAACATGTTTGAAGAAATAATTACTGAAAACTTTCTCCACCTGGTGAAAGAAGTAGACCTACAAGTCCAGGAAGCACACAGAACCCCAAACAAAAGAAATCCAAAGAGGACCACAACAAGACACATCATAATTAAAATTACAAGGGCAAAAGACAAAGAGAGAATATTAAAAGCAGTAAGAGAAAAATAGTTAGTTACCTACAAGGGAACACCCATAGGATTGTCAGCTGATTTCTCAAGAGAAACTATGCAGGCCAGACAGGAGTGGCAAGAAATATTGGAAGTGATGAATAGCAAGAACCTACAACCAAGATTACTCTACCCAGCAATTATTATTCAGAATTGAAGGTCAAATAAAGAGCTTCACAGATAAGAAAAAGCTAAAGCAGTTCATCACCATCAAACCAGTATTATATGAAATGCTGAAAGGTATTCTTTAAGAAGAGGAATAAGAAGAAAAAAGTAATGATAAAAATTATGAACAATAAATACATATGTATCAACAAGTGAATATAAAAACCAAGTCAATTAAAAATCTGAGGAACAGAATAAACTGGTGAATATAATAGAATCAGGGGCAAAGAAAGGGAGTGGATTGATAATTCTCAGGGGAAAAGGGTGTGGGGGATATGGGAAGAGACTGGACAAAAATTGTACACCTATGGATGAGGACAGTGTGAGGGAGATAAGGGCAGAGGGTGAAGTGGGGAGCTATGGGGGGGGGGAAAGGAGATATAATTGTAATAATTATTAAATTAAAAAATGGAAATAATTATACAACCTAATTTCTGAACCAATTATAAAGCTAGTGTAATTAACATAGTCTAACACTGCTTTAAAGACAAATAAATCAACCATTGAAATGCAAATGAAGGATCGAGAAATGATCCCATACTTATGTGGTCAATTGTTTTCCATCAAGCTGCATGATGATTACATTTTAAATTAATGGTTTTCAGCATCTTGAGAAAGACATTCAAGTTGGGGGAGGTACATTTATATCTCAAAAGAACACCTTTATATCCTTTTGAGAAAGGATTTCCATTGCAATTATAGAAAATCCTATAAACAGGGAGGTCAAGAGGCTGTCCTCAGGTGTTGGATAGAACAAACAGTACATTCTGACAGCTCCCAACTTTCTCAGGCTGGAACTTCAGTCAGGGATGGGGGTCATTTTAAGGACACTTCCTTATGCTGATAGAAGCCGGGGAGAGATTGGTCATCTCTCTGGACAGAGGTTTGGAAAGATTTGTTATTGTGCCAAGAGTTTTGCAATCCTCAGCTATAAACAAGAAACAACCTAAATATCCAGGGGTATGGACATATAAACTCTTCAGGAATAAAAATGAATCAACTTTTAATACACATGGCTAAACCTTGAAACCACAATGCTCTGCAAAATAAGCCAGACACCAGAGTACATTTTGCATTGAAGCTGCTCAAATGACTTTCCTATAAGGTCTGACTTCCCCCTTTCCTATCCTATATAATAAAAGGCCAGAGGCCATAAGAGTCATGACCAGAATGACAGCTCAACCAGTTGCCATGAGGTGCATACTGGGCACTGGCTAGTGGCGGTGGGTGGCAGTGGGCAGCGAGCATGGAACATTGCAGGGCAGTGGTGGCAAGTGTGGAGCATTACGGGATGGCAGAGGTGAAGGGCATCGTGGGGCAGCAGCAGTGAGCATCGAGCATCACAGGGCAGTGGAAGCAGAGGAGTGTCATGGGGCGGCTGAGGCAGAGGAGCATTGCAGGGCAGCATTGTGGGGTAGTGGACATGGCCCTCATCACAGCTAGGCCTAAGGACCCTAACTGTGCATGATTTTGTGTGCTGGACCTCTAGTTATCAATAACTAGCTAAATACAGTAGTATCCTTGGACATATTTTTGTTTCTTCATTAAGGTTTGTTATCTATTTGTAATCATCTTGGAGGGCATACACAAACACGAAATATCCGTCATTTAATTTACTGAGAAAAAATGAAGAAAACATAAAATCCATTACAGAAACATTCTGAAACACTTAATGATCCTTTAGCATTTCTCTTGCCTAAATCAAGTAGCTTTGAAAAAAAACCGATTTGAATTTTTAGAATAAAAGATATGTCTGTTTACAATATTAGAAATCATATGAAGGGATGCCAGTCAATTTTAGTAATGCACTGATGAATGTAGCAATGTGTTTGATAGCCATAGAAAGTTTTAATTATAAATAAAGAAGACTTCTTAAAAGATGACGTTGAAAATGTTCTGCAGGCTGTTATCTGTTAAGTGTAACCATCATAAGGAAATAAAAGAACTTTTAAAAGATAATGTCTTACAAAAAAAATGCCTTACATTCTTAGTTACAATTTATTTATAGAGAAATGCTGATTTGTCACATTTTTTCCAGCAATGCAAAATATGAATACTCATCAGGAAGGAAGATGATGTAATTCGGGTTAAAGAATTAAATGCTACACTTAAAAATATAAAAATCAAGAAAACATAGGCAGTAAATATCACACCTTTTTCCTAGCAATATTTTGCTGATATATCTTCCTCGGGAAGAAAAACAAAAGAAAAATAAACAAATGGGACTACAGAAAAATAAAACATTTTGCACAGCAAAGTAAACCATCAACAAAATTAAAAGACATCCCACAGAATGAGAGAATGTGTTTGCCAATGATACATCTGAAAAGAGATTAATATCAAAAGTTTATACAGAACTAGTACAACTCAACATAAAAGAAAATAAACAATCCAATTAAGAAATGGGCAAAGAATCTGAAGAGATACTTCTCTGAAGAAGACATACATCATACTCCCCAGATGGACAGGAGACATAAGAAAAGATGCTCTACATCACTAATCATCAGAGAAATGCAAATTAAAAGCACAACGAGAAATCATTTCAGACCTGTAAGAACGGCTATCATCTAACTGCGCATGATTTTGTACACAATAAGTACAGGTGAGTATGTGGAGAAAAGGAAACCCTTGTACACTGTTGTGGAATGCAGACTCGTACAACCACTGTGAAAACTGATATGGGATTTCTTCAAAAATTAAAAATGGACTTTCTTATGACCCATCCATCCCACTACAGAAATTTATCTGAAGGAACCCAAAATACTAATTCAAAAATTGTATGCACCCCTATGTTCATTGCAGTGTTATTTACAATGGTCAAGATTTGGAAGTAGAGCAAATGCCCATTAAAATGAATGGGTAATACAGCTGTGGCACATTTACATAGTGGATTACTACTTGGCCATTAAAAAAAAGAAAAGAAAAAAAAAGCCGAAACCGGTTTGGCTCAGTGGTAGAGCATCGGTCTGCGGACTGAAAGGTCCCAGGTTCGATTCCGGTCAAGGGAATGTACATTGGTTGTGGGCACATCCCCGGTAGGGGGTGTGCAAGAGGCAGCTGGTCGATGTTTCTCTCTCATTGACGTTTCTAGCTCTCTATGTCTCTCCCTTCCTCTCTGTAAAAATTCAATAAAATATTTTTTTTTAAAAGAAAATTTTACCCTTCACAACAGCAGGGATGGACCTGGAGAGCATTAATTTAGGTGAAATAAGGCAACCAGAGAAAGATAAGTACAATATGATTTCAATTATATGGAAACTAGTGAAAAAATGAACTACCAAGCAACAGAGAGACATTCATAGACAGAGAATAGGCTGACTGCTGGAGTAAGGTATGGGGGAGGTGGACGAGGGAATAAGGGGATAAAGGCGATTGGGGAAAAAACAAGTCACAATTAAAGAAAAAAAAAGAACATGTGCAAAGTCCAGAAACAGCTATTTAAAAAAAATCTATGATGAAAAATGTGACAAGATACTTCACTTATGAATGGAAATATAAAATACACCACTTGTTTTATAATTTTAATATTCCCTTAGAGGACAATGGTATCCAGGCCATTAGTTAGGCAAATGTTATTATTTTCTGCTCTTTACTTGTCTAAAGATTCAAAACTGAATCATGCAACTCTTAATATCAGGATGCAGCTAAAAGTGATATAAAATATAGTGTGACATATAAGTGCACTTAAAGTGTCCTAAGTGCACACTTGTTTGCAAATCTATATCAAAACACATTTATTTTACCATCACCCTTTGCAACTATTTCTTTTCAGTTGTCTTATTTTCTTTCTCTGTAGATGTTATTTCTAAAAATATAAGTGAATAAATACCATGATGTATAGTACTCCATTGGTCTAATCTGTGCCTTTTCTTCTAGTCACACTGAATGGCATTGTAAGTTCATCCTCTTTTCCGGTGGCATCATATGAGTAAATGGAATCGTTTGCTTCCTGAACTCTGAACTAAAAATAATTAGGAAGATCAGTGCTGGGATATCCCTGACCAGGTCGGGGATGGGTCACACCAGGGCTTCTGATGATTGCCTGGCAGACACAAAACAGTGCAGGAAACCTCCTCTCTTGGATTCGCTTTTGTGTGAGCTTTGGGCTGGATCTTCTGAAATGAATGGAAAAGCTCTTGACCACATATTTACTCTCTGTTTTGCTTTAGTTGGAATTCAAGAAGCCTACAAGCTTCTTAGAGGAGAAAATATGTGTGCCTGGAGTGCTGCAAAACATCAGGTCAAAAGGCTTAAGTCAAGGAAAATAATACCATGAACAAAATGTGTTACTTTATTTTGGAGAGAAAAGCCCAGCTAAAAGGCACTTTGCTCCAGATAGCCCACTAACTCCTTACACAGTAGGGGAGGGGAAGAAGGGAACCCCAACTGCTATTAAAATAAAATAACAAGACTTTGAGAAGGATATCAGAATCCAATTATGACCTAGGCAGTTTTATATCTATGCTTTCTTGCTGACATATAAATATACCAGGTATTTAAAGTGATTCAGTGTAACAAAATATAATGTGACTTTTGCAGTCAACAGTATTTTAGTATTATACTATTCTAATGTATTATAAATTTTTATTAGTTTAAACCATTTGCAATTGTCATTAAGGAAAGAGCTAGGCTTCTATTTAATAAGCAAAGTCATAAAATCATATAGATTATATCTATCAAAACATTTGTGCAAAATGGATTTCCCAGGACCATGAGAGGATATATCTCTATATCTAATAATAAGAGCTGCTGAGTGGATGGGAAGAGATCAAAGAACTTGTAGCATATACGCATAATGTATGACCACAGAGGGTAGTGTGGTGAAGGCCTGGGGCAGCAGGGTGGGGCTGAGTGGTGAGTGGGGGTAGGCTGTAGGGGTCAATAGGGAAAAAAAAGGAACATATGCAAATGCTTTCAACAATAAATACTGGGGCGGGGGGGGGGGGGGGGGGGGGGAGAGCTACTGAGAATACCTAAAAATGGCTTAACAATGACCCCAGTTCTAAGCAGAGGGCTGGCCCATCCTCCAGTGACCCAGCCCTGGTGATCTCTGTATGTACTCTACCTCTACCTAGTTCCTGTGGTTGCTTTTACAGGTTGTCCGCACTTATCATAGCACTGATGTGCATGCGTTCCAGTTCCCTCAGTTGAGTTAATCAACCATCATGGTAGATTAACAGTTACTAATTTCATATAGTACAAACTTCACTGCTATTTCACAAAATGTTGTTTAAATAACATACAGTCTTTGAACAATCCCGGCTTGGGTTACTTTTTAAAAACATCTTTAATTGTTGAAAGTATCACATATGTCTCCTTTTTCTTCCATGGACATCTCCCACTGCCCTCACCACTCCCCAGGCCTTCACCTTCCTATTGTCTGTGTCCTTGAGTTATGCATACAGGCATTGAGTTCATTAACTGATTTCTTTTCTTGCTCCCTTCTCCTGACTTTCCTCTGAGGTTTGCAGTCTATTTGATGTTTTTATTGTTGTTGTTGTTTTGTTTTTTAATCTTTCAGTCTATTTTTTTAAAGTAATGCCATTTTAAAATATATATATTTTATTGATTTTTAACAGAGAGGAAGAGAGAGGGATAGAGTTAGAAACATCGATGAGAGAGAATCATCCATCAGCTGCCTCTTGCACACCCCCTACTGGGGATGTGCCCCCAACCCAGGTACTTGCCCTTGACCAAAATCGAACCTGGGACTTTTCAATCCACAGGCCGATGCTCTATCCACTGAGCCAAACCGGTTTCAGCCTCTCAGTCTATTTTTGTTCATCAGTTTATGGTGTTTCTTAGATTCCACATATGAGTGAGATCATGTGATACTTGTCTTTCTCTGACTGGCTTATTTCACTTAATATTATGCTCTCTAGGACCATCCATGCTGTTGAAAATAGTAAGTGTTCTTTCTTTTTTATAGCAGCATAGTATTCCATTGTATAGATCTACTACAGTTTTCTAATCCACTCATCTGCTGATGGGCACTTAGGCTGTTTCCAAATTTTATCAATTGTAAATTGTGCTGCTATGAACATAGCAGTGCATATATTATTTCTTATTAGTGTTTCTTATGCTTAGGATATATTCCTAAAAGTGGGATCACTGGGTCAAATGGCAGTTCCATTTTTAATTTTTTGAGGAAATTCCATAATATTTTCCATAATGTAGGCAATAGTCTGCATTCCCACCAGCAGTGCATGAGGGTTCCTTTTTCTCCGCATCTTAAGCCAACACTTTTATTGTTTATTGATTTGTTGATGATAGCCATTCTGACATGTGTGATGTGGTATGTCGTTGTCATTTTGATTTGGATCTCTCAGATGATTAGTGACTTTGGGCATATTTTTCATATGTATGTCCACTTTGGAGATGTGTCTATTTAGGTCCTTTGTCCATTTTTCAATTAGATTGTTTATCTTCCTTTTGTTAAATTGTATGAATTCCCATACATTTTGGATGTTAACCCCCTAATTGGATATATCTTTGGCCAGTATGTTCTCCCATCCAGTGAGCTCTTTTGTTCTTTTGTTGATGGCTTTCTTTGCTGTGCAGAAGCTTTTTATTTTGATGTAGTCCCATTTGTTTATTTTATCATTAGTTTCCATAGTGCTATAATATGTATCCATAAATATATTGTTATGACAGATGTATGATATTTTGCTGCCAATTGTTTTTTTTTTAGGATTTTTATGGTTCCACATCATACATTTAAGACTTATATCCATCTTGAGTTTATTTTTGTGTATGGTGTAAGCTGGTGGTCTAGTTTCATGTTTTTTTGTTTGTTTGTTTGTTTGTTTGTTTGTTTTTTGCATGTTCTGTCCAATTTTCCCAACACCATTGATTAAATATACTGTCTTGATTCCATTGTATTCTCTTTCCTCCTTTCTCAAATATTAATTGAACATAATGGCTTGGGTCAATTTCTGGGTTCTATTCCATTGCTCTATATGTCTGTTCTTGTGCCAGTACCAGGCTGTGTTGAGTACAGTGGCTTTGTAGTGTAACTTGATATCTGGTATTATGATTCCTCCAATTTTGTTCTTTCTCAAGATTGCTGTGACTATTTGGAGGTTTTTGTTTTGTTTTGTTTTCCACAGATGAATTTTTGGAATATTTTATAAATATGTGAAATATTCCATTGGTATTTTCATAGGGATTACATTGACTCTACAGATTGCTTTGGATAGTATGAACATTTTAATTGTGTTGATTCTACCAACCCTTTAACACAGTATATTCTTCCATTTGCATATATCTTCCTCTACCTCTTTATTTTAACATTCTGTTTTATGAGAATAGGACTTTTACCACTTGGGTTAAGTTTATTCCTAAGAATCTTAATTTTTTGTTGCAAAGGTAAATTGGATTGTGTGTTTAGTTTTCTTTTCTGAGAGTTCATTAATGGTGTATAAAAATGGCCTAGCTACAGTGATCAGACAAGAAGAAAAATAAAAGGCATCTACATTGAAAGTAGGGAGTAAAACTCTAATTATTCACAGATGACATGATATTGTGCATATAAAACCCTAAAGACTCCACCAAAAAAACTGCAAGATTTAATGAATGAATTTGGCAAGGTAGCAAAAATCAATGGCTTTTTTATACATCAAGAATAAATTCACAGAAAGAGAACTACACAAACAATTACATTTACAGCAGCAACAAAAAAGATTCTTGGGAATAAAAAAGCTCAATTTTGAAAATAAAATGTATTTTCATAAACACTGCCAACGGCAGAACCCCGGCTAACATTGCTCAGTTGCTAGAACTTGGGCCCAGGAACCTAAGGTTGAGAGCTTGATTTCCACTGAGGGGACATATCTGGGTTGCAGGTTACATTCCCCGCCTGGTAAAGTCTCTCTCTCTCACACACACACACCTTCTTTTCCTCCCTTCAATTCTCTCTAAAAATCAATGGGGAAAAATATATTCAGGTAAGGAATAATAAAAAAGATATTTGCAGAAAAGTAATAAAAAAAATCTGTTAATGGATATCCTATCTAATAAAAGAGTAATATGCAAATTAACCATTACTCCACTACACCCACCAGCTATGCCCAACAGTCAATCAGGAGCGATTAAGCAAATAAACCCAACCAAGATGGCCTCCATTCAAGACTATAAAGTTTCAATGATAGAAGATACACAAACCCAAACAGAAATGGCAGCAGCCACGGAGCTGGAAAGAGCAATAGGCTAAGGTTTCACCCAGCAATGGTGGAAGCCAAGCTTTCCACACACCCTGACTGGCCCAGGCCTCCACTCTAGGCTACAAAGTTTCAATTATAGAAGATACACAAACTCCAACAGAAATGGCTGTCTGCCACAGAGCAAGCAGGAGGCTTGGTTCTGCTCCAGGCTACAAAGTTTTAATTGTAGAAGGTAAATAAATTCCAGATACCAGGGCCTCCGCTTGGGTCGCCAGGGGGCATGGCTGGCCTGCAAACTTCCACAAGCCCCTCGCCCAGGCTGCCCCACTCCCCAAGAGAACCCCCACCCTGATCCGGGACACCTTTCAGGGCAAACCAGCTGGCCTCCACCCATGCACCAGGCCTCTATCCTATCTAATAAAAGAGTAATATGCAGATTGACCATCAGTCCAACACACAAGATGGTTTCCCCCATGTGGTCAAAGAACCCTCATATATATGGCCAAATAGTTTTTGACAATTGTGCCAAGTCCCTCTAATAGGAAAAATACAGTATTTTTAATAAATGATGCAGGAAAAATTGGGTACTGACATGAAATTAAAAAGTTGGACTTTTATCTTAAACAATTTATAAAAATTAATCCAAAAATGGATTACACTCTACATGTAAATGGTAAAAGTATAAAACTCTAAATATGAAATTACTATTACAACTCTACTTCTGAATATATACCTAAACAATTTGAAAGAAGGGACCTGATAAGTATCTATACATACATGTTCATAACAGCATTTTTCACGATCACCAAAAGGTAAAAACAATCTAAGTGTTAATGAATAGATGAAAGTATAAACAAAATTCTGACATGTTCTATAACATGGTGAACTTTGACATTCTGCTCAGTGAGATGTATAGTTAGAAAAGTATGTATATTTCATGATTTGTAGTGGATACCTAGCTAGTTTAGTGAGATTCATAAGGACAGAGTATAGAAAGATAGTTGCTAGGGCCTGGGGAAATGGAGGAATGCGGAGTTAGTATTTAATGAACACAAAAGTAACCAAGTATGAGGTTTTGAAGTTCAGCTAATCATGGAAGTCAAACTCTGGAGACAGGTTCTGGCTTAGAGGGGAAGGGGTTAATTCAGGAGTCAACAACCTGAGGATACAGCTGGCTTATGCCTTCAAAGCCATCTCAGCATCTCAGGTGTCCCGTCTGGGTTCTGTAGGGGAACCATTAGAAGAGGGAAACTGAGGAGTTTCAGTTTCTCAGCTCTTCTCTAGTGGTTTCAATGTTATCTCCTGTGTGCCAAGTTTCACTGTTCCATCTGCAGTTTTACTGCTGATGTCTGCGAACAGGGTGTGTAAGGGAGCATTCCTGCTGGTTCTGATGTGAATTGCTGACAGTTGCCAATTCTGTGATAAGGGTCATTCCTTGATCAGACAGGAGCTACAACTTCTGTTGTCTGCAAAAGACTCTTTTTAAAAATATATATTTATTGATTTTGTACAAAGAGGAAGGGAGAGAGATAGAGAGTTAGAAACATCGATGAGAGAGAGTCATCGATCAGTTGCTTCTTGCACACCTCCCACTGGGGATATGCCTGCAACCAAGGTACATGCCCTTGACCGGAATCAAACCCAGGACCTTTCAGTCCCCAAGCCAACGCTCTATTCATTGAGCCAAACCGGTTTTGGCTGCAAAACACTCTTAAGAAAACATTTACCTATTCTCTTATAATTATGGTTCAGCAATCACTATTATGGTTTCAATAAACATAAGTTTAACATGGAAGACCTAAAGCAGCAACATTACCTACAATGCATTCCTTTCTAAAACACATTGAAGAATTGCTATTCAAAGACTTTTTAAAATAGTAAACCAATATAATGGAAGACATTAGTTATTGGAAGTTAGAAATCCAACACAGGAAGCAAGAAGAAATGCGTAGGATGGCAGTGCGGCACATTTCAGCAATATTGCTGTGGACAAGGAGAAAACGGAACCTTGTACATTTGTGAAAGGTCAGGAATTATGGGATATTGTTCTTCAGGAAGAGAAAGTGAATGGAAAAAATATCTAAAGCATTTATAAGTCTTTTGATAAGATTCTAATATTTGGCAAAGAAATCATACTAAATACATGAATGTAGAAAATTAAACTGCAAAACAACACACAAATGAAGTGAAGTTAAATGTAACCATAATTTACTATGGAGCTAAGTGATAAATATTATATAATAGACCTGGAATGTTAAAAGTGGAGTAATATTCTGTTCTTGTGCCAGTACCAGGCTGTTTTGAGAACAGTGGCTTTGTAATATAGTTTGAAGTCTGGTATTGAGATCCCTCCTACTTTACTCTTCTTTCTCAGAATTGCTGTGGCTATTCGGGGTCTTTTATTGTTCCAAATGAACTTTTGGAGAGTTCTTTCTAGGTCAGTGAAATATGTCGTTGGTATTTTAATGGGGAGTGCATTGAACCTATAGATTGCTTTAGGAAGTATGGACATTTTGATGATGTTGATTCTACCAATCCATGAACATGGTATGTTCTTCCATCTCCTTCCATCTTCCTCTATCTCTTTTTTCAGTGTCGTGTAGTTTTCCGCAAAAAGGTCCTTTACTTCTTTATTTAAATTTATTCCTAGGTATCTTAATTTTTTTGGTGCGATGGTGAATGGAATTGCTTTTTTAGCCTCTGTTTCTGTAGTTTCACTGTTGGTGTATAGAAATGCCATGGATTTCTTGCCTTTAATTTTATATCCTGCTACATTGCCAAATTCATTTATTAAGTCAATTAGTTTTTTAATGGAGTCTTTTGGGTTTTTTATGTACAATATCATGTCATCTGCAAATAAGGATAACTTTACTTCTTCTTTTCCAATTTGGATGCCTTTTATTTCCTCCTCTTGTCTAATTGCAATGGCTAATACTTCCAGTACTATGTCAAACAGGAGTGGCGAGAGTGGGCATCCCTGTCTTGTTCCTGTTCTTAGAAGGAATGGTTTTAGTTTTTGCCCATTGAGTATAATGTTGGCTGTGGGTTTATCATATATAGCTTTTATTATGTTGAGGTATGATCCTTGTACTCCCACCTTTTTAAGAGTTTTTAACAGGAAAGGGTGTTGGATTTTATCAAATGCTTTTTCTGCATCAATTGATATGACTATATGATTTTTATCTTTCAATTTGTTTATGTGATGTATCACGTTTATTGATTTGCGGATATTGTACCATCCTTGCATTCCTGGAACAAATCCTACTTGGTCATGGTGTATGATCTTTGTGATGTTCTTCTGGAGTCGATTTGCTAGAATTTTGTTGAGGATTTTGGCATCTATGTTCATGAGGGATATTGGCCTGTAATTCTCTTTCATTGAGTTGTCTTTATCTGGTTTTGGTATTAGGGTGATGCTGGCTTCATAGAAGGAGTTTGGAAGTGTTCCTTCCTCTTGGATTTTTTGGAATAGTCTGAGGAGGATAGGTTTTAGTTCTTCCTTGAATGTTTGGTAAAACTCTCCTGTGAAGCCATCTGGCCCTGGGCTTTTGTTTGCTGGAAGCTTTTTGATGACGGTTTCAATTTCTTCCCACGTCACTGGTCTATTGAGATTTTTAGATTCTTCCTGATTGAGTTTTGGCAGTTTGTATTTTTCTAGGAATATGTCCATTTCCTCCAGGTTGTTCAGTTTGTTGGAATAGAGTTGTTCGTAGTATTTTGTAACAATCTGTTGTATTTCGGTGGGGTCTGTTGTTATTTCACCTCTTTCATTTCTGATTTTGTTTATTTGGGTCCTCTCTCTTTGTTTCTTGGTTAGCCTGGCTAGAGGTCCATCAATCTTGTTTATCCTTTCGAAGAACCAGCTCTTGGTTTTGTTGATCTTATGTATTGTTTCTTTGGTCTCTATGTCATTTATCTGTGCTCTGATTTTTGTTATTTCCTTCCTTCTGCTTACACTGGGCTTTTCTTGTTGCTCTTTTTCTAACTCTTTGAGTTGTAGAGTTAGATCATCTGTTACCATTTTTTCTAGTTTTTTGCAAAAGGCTTGTAAGGATATGAACTTCCCTCTCAAAACTGCTTTTGCTGTGTCCCATAGATTTTGGATTGTTGTGTTTTCATTGTCATTTGTTTCCAGGATGTTTTTAATTTCTTCCTTGATTTCTCTGGTAACCCAGTCCTTGTTTAATAACATGTTGTTTAGTCTCCATGTGTTTGATTTCTTTGGATTATTTTTATTGTAATTAATTTCCAGTTTTATGCCACTATGATCTGAGAAGAGAACAGACAAATAGATCAATGGAATAGAATTGAGAACCCAGATATCAACCCAAATCACTATGCTCAATTAATATTTGACAAAGGAGGCACAAATATACAATGGAGTCAAGACGGTCTCTTCAATAAATGGTGTTGGGAAAATTGGACAGACACATGCAAAAGAATGAAACTAGATCACCAACTTACACCATTCACAAAGATAAACTCAAAATGGATACAGGACTTAAACATCAGACGGGAAACCATAAAAATACTAGAAGCATCCACAGGCAGCAAAATCTCAGACGTATGCCAAAATAACTTCTTCACTGATACTGCCCCTAGGGCAATGGAAGCTAAAGAGAAAATAAACAAATGGGACTACTTCAAAATAAAAGGCTTTTTTACAGCAAAAGAAACCATCAATAAAACAACAAGAAAGCCCACTGTGTGGGAGATCATATTTGCAAATATTACCACTGATAAAGGTTTAATCTCCAACATTTACAGACAGCTTATACAACTAAATAAAAGGAAGATGAATGATCCAATTAAAAAATGGGCAATGGACCTAAACAGAATATTTTCAAAAGAAGACAGAAGGAAGGCCAAAAGGCACATAAAAACATGCTCAAAGTCACTAATTGTCCGAGAGGTGCAAATCAAAACAACAATGCGGTACCATCTCACACCTGTCAGAATGGCCAACATCAACAAATTAACAAACAGCAAGTGTTGGCGAGGTTGCGGAGAAAAAGGAACCCTCGTGCACTGCTGGTGGGAATGCAGACTTGTGCAACCACTGTGGAGAACAGTGTGGAGTTTCCTCAAAAAACTGAAAATGGAACTCCCATTTGACCCAGTAATCCCACTTCTAGGAATATATCCCAAGAAACTAGAAACACCAATCAGAAAGGATATTTGCACCCCTATGTTCATAGCAGCACAATCTACAATAGCCAGAATTTGGAAACAGCCTAGGTGCCCGTCAGCAGATGATTGGATCCAAAAACTATGGTACATCTACACAATGGAATACTATGCTGCCATAAAGAAGAAGGAATTCTCATTATTTGCAGCAACCTGGATGGAATTGGAGAGCATCATGCTGAGTGAAATAAGCCAATCAATGAAAGAAAAACACCACATGACCTCACACATCGGTGGATGATAAAGATCATTATAAACTGATGAACCAAGAGACAGATATAGAGAAAGTAAAGCAACAGGCAGACTGTCAAATTACAGTGGGGAGGGTAGGGATATCAGGGGGAGATAATAGATCAACCGAAGGACTTGTATAAATGCATATAAGTACAACCAATGGACATAAAACTATGGGGAGGGAGGGGATGTGTGGGAGGGAGGGAGGGGGGCAATAAAAAAAAATCAATAAAATATGTAAAAAAAATAAATTAAAAAAAAAAGTGGAGTAATATTCTAACCAAAACAGATATGTAACTTTTAAGGATTATGGGGACAAATATGGCCTCTATGTTTAATGAGGCAGAAGGAAAAATAGATATTTTCATATTAGGAAGAAAAATTATCAATAAAACTTACAAATTAACAATAGCACTATCACTGTGTCATTTAGAGATACAAAAATAAATATGATAATAACTAGAGAGAAGTCAGAGAATACTTTCCAGAGCATGCAGGTAGATGGTGAGAGCTTGTGGATTTCTTCTCATTGGCTTCTGTTCTTCAACAATAGAAACTTATGTTTCAGCTGAGAGGAAGACTTGAAGGAAAAGTTGGTGAATGAGGAACAGAGGAGAGAGTTGAAATCATCATCTAGGAAATTGAAAAAGGATGGACTTCTGTAGCAATAATAAAATGTTAGGCCCTGCCAGTATGGCTCTGTGGTTGAACATTGGACTATGAACCAGGAGGTCAGGGTTTGATTCCCAGGCAGGGCACATTCCTGATTTTTTGGCTCAATCCACAGGAGGGGCTGTACAGGAGGTAGCCAACCAATTATTCTCTGTCATTATTGTTTCTATCACTATCTTCCTCTCCCTTCCTTGGAAATCAATAAAAAATATCTTAAAAAATAATAAAATGTTTGTACGCTTACTTTTTTAAATCCTTTTTTATGGTGTGTCTAGGTGTGTCAGTTAACTGTAATAAAGTAAAATGAATTACTTTAATTTCTTTATCATAATGTAAAATGATCAAATATGTCTTTATTCTTTATCATAATGTAAAATGATCAAATATGTCTGTACTCTTTCCTGCTCCTATTTTTTGGCTGAAATTCAATATTTTATAAAAAATATTTTACCAAAAGAAACTACACAAGTGGCTGTGTAACTGCATTTCACATTAAAACATGTAAATGAGAAGTTAATGGTCCCTGAGTCCACACAGCCAACACATTCCCAAGCACCGACCAGCCGAGACTCCTCCACGCTGTCCCTGGCTGCCTTGCTTCATAGGCCAGAGGATACTTCCAAAAGGATGCTGATCTCCAGACTTTTCTACCTCATGTGAATCTTTCCTGCCTTTAGCCTGTGGAATTCCAGATTGTCTCACAATTTAACATGCAAATATGCATCATCTATGTTTGTTCCCTTAGTTTTTTATAATTAAATAGGGACCCAGTGCACAAAATTCATGCACAGAGGGGTGTCCCTCAGCCATGCCTGCACCTTCTCCAGTCAGGGACCCCTATCTGACTTCCATGGAATCAGGCCTAAACCGGCAGTTGAGTATCCCAATCACAATCCAAGAATGCTATCTACTAACCACTTGCCTACTTGCCTGCCTGATTGCCCCTAACTGCCTCTGTCTGCCAATCTGATGACCATAACAGCTCTCCTGCTGGCCTGATCACCCTTCAACTGAGCCTTGGGCCACTGGGCAGCCGCCATCCCCAGCTTCCCTGAGGATCAGGCAGCCCCTGGGCAGTGGCAGCCACCATCCTTGGCTTGCCTGAGCCTCAGGCAGCTGCTTCCACTTTGTCTGGAGGGACGTCCGGATGGTCATCCAGAATACTTCCAGTATAATTAGCACACTACCCTTTTATTAGTATAGACTAATGCCCCAGTGCACAGATTCATGAACATTGAAAGGAAATTAATTAGAAGAAATATTTAATATTGCTACTTAGCCTTTCTCTATAATAGAAGTGCCAACCAAATTCATGATTGACAATGACAGATCAAAACACACGCATGCAATTGGTGCCAGCTAGAGCTTTATATGTATCATGCATGAGTGAATCAACTTAGTCTTTTATAGATAGAGAATAAACTTGCTTAATTAGACCTGCTTTCTGATGTAGCTAAACTTTTTCCAGCCCAGTGAAGCACTCCAACTTGTCTTTCAGGTAATTGTAAGCAGCACAGCAGTTAATATCAACAGGAAGCAGGTTATTGTTGTAGATCACACAGGGAGAACAAAGGGTAAAATATTAACTGCAGCAGTGTTTGACTATATTCTGTGCAGTGAGAAAACATGAAATCATTTTCAAGGTCCACCATTTTTTACTTCTTTTCAGTCCGGTGGAGCTTCTAAACTTTCTAAATCTCAGTTTTCCAGCTAATGGAAAGAAAATAAGATTCCACCAAGTCTCCTCTCTACATACTCCAGGACTTCTGTGAGGATTAAATTAGATGAAACATGGAAAATGCTTCACAGACATTTGGTTAAATTGTGAAATGTTTGCACCTGGCTTAAAGCAAGTCTGTTCCTAGGCTGGAGAAACTCCAAAGAGGCTGGCCAATCATTCCCGCCCCCTATTTGGATGGGGGAGGAGGGGGAGGTATCAGAGGCTGGGCAGGCCAGGGAAGGGGTCGAAGGAGGTTGGCCACAGGCCCTGTCCCCAATCATTGTAGGAGAGGCTGATCAGGGTGGGGCCAGCTGGTGGGAGGGGCCATGGGAAGTTGACCTGTCAGTCCCACCCACCCATTGGGCCAGTTCCCTGGCTGCAGTGGGTGTCATAGTGACCGGTCATTCTGTCATTATAGCATTCCAGCCACTGGCTTTTTATTTATATAGATTTGTGAAATTTATGAAGGACATGGTAAGGCCTTATAACACATTTTTCTTTTAGTTTCCAGATTATTGTGAATACATTTCTCAAAAAAAAACTAGAACTAGCTATAAATAATGAGGTTCACAGTGTTTTCTCCTCTTCTTGAAAAAGTATCTATACTTTTAACAGACAAACATGTAAATTGACCATACCTCCACAAGGCCCACAGCCAATCAGGAGTGAGTATGCAAATTGACCTGACAAAGATGGTAGCAGCCAGGCCAGGAAGAAGCTTGCAATGAGGCAAGTGAATGAGCAGCACAATAAGTGCCATCAGCAGGCCCATGCCAGCCGTCCAACAGCAGTGTGGTGCCCTTGCTGGCCGGGGTCAGCAGGGAGCTGGGTGGTGACGCAGGCACCAGCAGTATCACCATGGTGGCTTTGTCATGAGGAAGAGGCACTGCCTATCACAAGTTTCAGGGCTCTTGGAGGCACCGAGAGTGAGCGCTCCCAAGACCATACCAAGGTTTGGGGAACACCCCAGAAGCCAGGGCAGCTGGGAGCTTCCCCCACCCAGGCTCTGCAGCCAAAGGGAATGGTGAAGCTGGGGCCTGACTCCTGGGCAGACAGATGGTCCCCCCAGCAGAGAATAGCTAAGCGGTCAAACCCCTAAGGAAGGGCCAGAGAAGAAGGCGTTCACATGCTGGTGAGCCCCACCAGCACTTCCATCTTCACTCTCTTCATTATCATGAAAAGTCAGAAACCTTTCCCCACTGCTGAGCCAGGAGAATGCTATGTCTGCCTAAAACCCTGTCTTACAAGTCGTTTATTTTATTTTATTGATTATGGTATCACATAATTGTCCTCATCCCCCAATCCCATCCCAAACCCCTCCCCACATATGCCCCCACCCCCCATTGTCCATGGCCACGGGCCAGGCCCATATGCATGCACACAAGTCCTTTGGTTGATCTCTTCCCCTTTACCCCCAACCTCCCCTACTTTCCCTCTGAGGTTTGAAAGTCTGTTCACTGCTTCTCTTTCTCTGGGTCTGTTTTTGTTCATCAGTCTATGTTGTTCATCATTTCCTCTAGATGTGTGAGATTATGTGATCTAAGAAATACCCTTATAAGAACCTAAACTGAGACAAGCCATAATGGTTATGCTGAGAGGCAAATGAATCAGTCTATAGTGAGTTCCTTTCTGGGACAACAGTTCTTTTGAGTCCCAATTTCAATGTCAAACAGTTCCTTATGTGTACATGTCAGCCATGCTATTTCAGATCTGGTTGGTGGCCAAATGGTGGTGATGCAGGTCCAACCGTCTCTGGTTTGGTTCTGGGCATCCTTCAGCAACACTCAGCTGCTGTCTGCTGGTATGGCAAGGTGTCATCAGCATCTTCCATCTCTGAACTGTTTCTCTTCTGTCTTCATGGCTGGAGCACTTCTGTCTATTCCTTTCTGTTACAGAATTCCAGATGGTATCGGAGTTGTTTTCTGAAAATATACAAACATATTCTCCACCAAAAGTTAATAAAGGGATATTTTCTATAAATTTGACTTGGGATTCTTTTTTTCCCCCCCAAATGATTTTCTTCTGGGTTGTTTTGACACCATGTGTGTATTTTCATGGGTATCTATCTGTTAGCATTTCGAATGAAGGTTAATTTTCTAAAGTACAAAATTTTTAGATGTAAATTGTTCGCAGGATATTTTTTCTTATATGATATTCTTCCACTGTCACCCCCTTTTTTTAATTTAAATAATAAGAGACTTTTGGAAATTTTATAATGTAGCCTTGATAGTCTTGCTCCCACAGTGGCAGGTGGCCGATGAGACAGGAGTTAGTAACTCAGTCACTGAAGGGAGGGATGAAGGGAAGAGTTTGCTTCCCAATCCCATCATGCTTGGGCTGGGGCCTCTTGGTCAGGGAACTTCTGAAGGCTCAGCTTGCGCATTTGTGCAATGGAACCATTGCAGGGCTCCCGGGCTGGTGATGAGGACTATGCAAGCCAGCGCCTAGCACAGTGTGAGTGATGCTCATACATGTTACACATGGTTCTAATGGCTGACAGGCGGTGCTGTGACATAGGACCCGCACTTTTGAATTATTTTTATCCTGAATTAAAGTCTGTTTGGCCCTTATGACAACCCCGTAGGGTTGTGTTAGTCCTTGCTTAACTCCACTGACAAAGGGAAAAGAGAAATGGACCCTGAACAGCAGAAAAGCACCTTCTGAAATGACCCCTTCTTGGCGCACCCAGCATTATGTTCTGTCCTTTTTCTAGGATAAAAAGTTGTATGTCACTGTGGACTGGGGGTGTTATCTCGTGATGAGGCTGTTACCAGGCCAAGGCACAAAATGAAAGCTGCCTGCTCTCTCAAACATAACCCTCTTCCCCAGCAAATGGCCACAGAGAAGGTAGATTGCAGTCGTGTACAGCATCACAAATCCTTTCTCAGATCTTCTGATATCTAAACTGGCACCTGCCCACCACCTCTCAGGAGCCAGGAGGGGCTCATCAGCCCATCCTGGGAGGCACCAGCAGGCCAGTTCTCTGTCCCCACCACCTGGTTCTCGCAGCCCGAGTCAGCACTCCCCACACCTCAGCTCCACCCAGAAAGGTAATACCTCCTAAGGATGGGATGCAGCTATTACGGGAACTCTAACCCATCATGGAGATAAGCAGCAACCTCCCACAAAAGGCCCCAGGTACAAACAATTTTTGTTTTAAGTATGGAGGGTGCCCCTCCAAAATGTCTACACATACTCTGAATTATTCTAAAGGCAGTGCTTATTAAAATACATCTCATTTTCAAAATTAATTTACGAACTGTTAAGTGTGTGCCCCCTGTATATAAAGGGTATACACTATATATACATATATCTAAAACTAAAATTTTTAAAATATATACACATATGAATATGTATGTGTGTATATGCATGTATACACATACTTTGAATAATTACATGGATGTATATAGATACACATGTGTGTACATATACATGCAAATATCCTATATAATAAAAGGATAATATGCAAATTGACCCTAAAGGAGGAATGACTGGGAATGACCAGTTGTTATGATGCACACTGATCACCAGGGGAAAATGCTCAATTCAGGATCTGCCCCTGGTGGTCAGTGCAATCCCACAGCGGGAGCTCTGCTCAGCCACAAGCAGGGCTGATGTCTTCAAACACAGTGATAGTGGCAGCAGCCTCTCCTGCCTCCTCCGCACTGCTAAGGATGTCCACCTGAAGCTTAGGCTTGCTCCCCAGGGGAGAAGGCCTAAGGTGGCAGGTGGACATCCCCTGAGGGCTCCAGGGCTGCTAGAGGGTGCAGGCTGGTTGAAGGACCTCCCCCTGACACACACAAACATACAAGAGCACGAATTTTCATGCACTGGGCCTCTCGTTTGTTTATAAACTGTTGTTGCTAGGGCACAAATATATCCCAAACTCAGTTATTGGGGGGAAATATTCTTTTAAATCCATGCACCACAAAACTTCTATTGATATTTAGCTATTCACAGCAGGAAACTCAGTAAGAATTATTTAAAGCACATTAACTTAAATCAGCATAGCCTACCTCTATGAGAAAGTTGTTGCATAAAGGGAACCATTCCTCTAATTAAATCTAAAAACTATAGCTGTGAAACTATAAATTTTTATCTATGCTAGCAGTGGCTGTAAAGGAGAGTCTAAATTAAAGTATTAATTTCCCCCTATACACAATAAAAGCCTTAAAACTTTCATAAAATGAATCTGGGGTTTTTTGGCATTTCTAGGTGGATGCTCTGATTTTGGCAGACGTTTTCTGTCTCAAACAGAATAAAGCCTTTGCTATTTGTCATAATACCTCAAGCTTACATTTTCATTTTTGGAAACTGTTTTCTGAGCAGGACTCTACCATAAAGGTATTCAGTTTTTCATTTCTTTATTTCTTTGTTTTCAATCAGTTGTTTTTGATCTGCCAGTTGCACCAGACAACATCATCTGCTCTGTTGCCAGGTGAATGGTTAAATCTCATCTCTCCAGTGTAGGAAAATCTATTCTTATCTTAAAACTAAAAACCTGATGCACGAAGATTCATGCAAGAATGGGCCTTCCTTCCCCTGGCTGCTGGCACCGTCTTTGCTCTGGCCCAGAGCCACCTTTCCGCCTTTGCTCCGGTCTGGAGCTGCCTTTCCGCATTCCCATGCCTCCCAGTCACAGAACAGCTAGAGCTGTGTGGGACACCAGAGACGATGCAAGCGTCCAGCCCCCAGCTGCTCCTAGCCTGTGTATGCAAATTAGTCTACCATTGTTGTTGGGTTAATTTGCATACTCACTAATGATTGGCTGATGGGCATGGAGAAGGTATGGTCAATTTGCATATTTCTCTTTTATTAGTGTAGATATGATCTTCACACATGTTCACCAAGTGACTGTTAAGCTTCTACTAAAAAGAAAGAAAATACTCCTCAAATGAATTAGTTTCAACAAAGTGATCAATGAGAATGATGTTTTTTTGTTTGTTTGTTTTCCTGAATTTGTGTAAGTATTTCTATAATAAAAAGTCCAAGAAGTAGATTGCTTGTTCCACAGGTTAAACATATGATATAATATGCAGAAAGTGTGTAAAAATACTTATTTTGCCACATTCCTGATTATAGTTAATTGATCAATCTTTGCCAATGTGGTAAACTATAATTGAAATATATATATATTTTTTTTCCCTGTGAGTTTGAGCCTCTTTTTGTATATTAAGCAAACAGAACATCACAGGGGGAGCATTGGAGAAGGCTGTGTTACTGGCAGAGGACCAATGGGGAGGGAGAGTCTTGTTAAACAGACTCAGGTCTCAGGTTTTATTTCTTGCTAAATTTTAAAATATGGGGCAGTAATTTGCACATGTAGTTGTAAACATGGCAGAAACTCAACAAACAGGTTAAATGTAGCCAACCTCAAAGAAGAAAATATATAATGGACCAAAGTATGTACATAAGCCATTGGATATGAATCTCCTGTCTCCTTCACTTGTGGCAACAACACAACAAAAAGAGAGGATAATGAATTATTATTTTTGAACCCTTGAAAACTAGCAGATGATTAGAAGTTACCATTTGACCAGCTGCTTTTGTTCTGAGAAACTTCATTTTGCTTGAAATGTTTTCTTCTTCTTCCTCTTTTCATTTGTTTGTTTTTTGTTTCTTCTTTTTGTAAAGTTTTTTTTTTTTCCCCTATACCCATAAATCAGGGTATATTTAGAAAGTACCAGAAGGTCCTTGCAGGCTTTTAGTGTGCCTTGTCAAAATGACTGCCCTAGTGGTGCGGGGTCCTAGCTAGCATTTTTTTTTTTTTTTTTTTTTTTTTTTTTTTTTTTTTTTACTTCAGTTGATTCTAGAGCTTCTACAGTATCATCTGCCTACAAATTGGAAATTTAGCATCACACCTTTGTTAAGTTCTGGTCATAAGATAAATTCCGTCTAGTGTGACAGCCTTAATCAAAATCATCTCTAAACAGTCAATGATCCTTTCCTCCTACATCAGAGCCATACAAAACATAATTATTGCATCTTTTTTAAAAACCAATTTTTATATGTCAATGATGTTTCTATAATGTGGAATTTCACATTCTATGATGTGTTTTTCACATCTATATGTATTTCAATTTGTGGTGCCTCTATGTCATTTCTTTCTGCACTAATCTATATTGCTTCCTTCTGTCTACTTACTCTGCATTTTCTTATTCTCTTTTGAATTATTTAAGTAGTAGGGTTAAATAGCTCAATAATATTTTTTTCTTATGAATTGAGGTATGCCTGTAATGTGTTATAAATTTCCCTCAGTACTATCTTTGCTGTGTCCCCTAGATTTTGGATTGTTCTGTGTTCATATTCATGAAGTTTTTAGTTTCTTTCTTGATCTTTTTTGTAACCCATTCAATGTTTAATAACATACTATTTAGCTCCCAGTGTTTGAATGTTTTTTAATGTTTTACTATAGTTGATTCCTAATTTCATTACATTGTGATCTGAGAAGATGTTTGATATATTTTCAGTCTTCTTGAACTTGTAGTGATTTGTTTTGTATTTAATATGTGGTCTATCCTTGAGAATGACATATGTGCACTTTTAAAGAATGGATATCCTGCAAATTTGAGGTGAAATGTTCCATAAATGTCAAGTAAATCCATCTGATTCAGTGTGTCATTTAGAGTCACAGATTCCTTTTTAATTTTTGGTCTAGAAGATCTATCCAGTGAAGTGAGAGAGATAATAAAGTCCCCTATTCTGTATCGCTATCAATTTCTCCCTTAAAGTCCTCTAGAAGATATATATAATTCCTATTAGGGGGCTTATATGAGTTTTATTCTTTTGTTGCATTAATCCCTTTAATATTATATAGTGACCTTTATTCTCTTCTGATGTCCTTCATTTTAAAATTCATTTTGTCAGATATGAGTATTGATACCCCAGCTTTTTTCCTGTTTCCCTTTGCATGAATTTTTTTTTCATAATTTCACTTTCATCCTTTGTGAGTTTTTTGTTCTGAGGTGCATATCATGTAGACAGCATAGAATTGATTTTGTACCCATTCAGCAACCTTATGCTTTTGATTGAAGCATTTAATTCATTTATATTTAAGGTTATTATTGATAAGTACTTATTTATTGCCAATTTAATTCTATATGCCTATGTTTCTCTCTCTAGTTCTTCTCATTACAGAAGTCCCTGTACTGCTGGTTTGGTGGTTATAAACTCCTTTGTTCTTCTTTAGTCTGAGAAGCTCTTTATTTCACCAGCTATTTTGAAAGATAGCTTTACTGGATATATTGATCATGGTTTCAAATCCTTGCTGTTTATTACATTGAGTAATTCATGCCATTCTGTCCTGCCTGAGTTTCTGAAGAGAAATCAGCTAACAGCCTAATGGGAACTTCTTTGTAGGTAACAGTTTGCTTTTCTCTTGCTGCCTTTCAGAACCTCTGTCTTTAGTTTTTTTGTCATTTTAATTATGATGTTTCTAAGTATGGGCTTGTTTGGGTTCTTCTTGCTTGGGACTCTCTGTGCCTCCTGAACGTGTATTTCTTTTTTCTTGACCAGGTTAGGGAAGGTTTCTGCCATGATTTCTTCAAACACATTCTATATCCCTTCCTCACATTCTTCCCTTCCTGGTATTATGGTACTATGATACAAATATTGGGTCGGCAACTACGTAATTGTGGATTTTTTAAAGAAAATCAAAGACAATTTTTTCATGGAACTAAATAACTTTATTCTGTAATGTATTGCCCATTTTGATCAATGACCTTTTGCCATCTTTCAGGCAGCATCATAATCCCACGTTCAAAAAACTTCTGGTTTTTATTAGCAAAAAACTGAATCAGGTACGATTTGACATCATCATCATTATTGAAATTTTTACCATTCAAGGAGTTTTGTAAAGATCGAAACAAAAAGTAATCAGATGGTGCAAGGTCAGGACTATATGGTGGATGTGGCAAAACATCCCAACCAAGCTCCCTTAATTTTTGCCGAGTGACCAAAGATGTGTGTGGCCTTGCATTGTCATGATGGAATACAACACCTTTTCGATTTGTCAATTCGGGCCGCTTTTCTTCAACTGCATTGTTTAATTTCGTTAGTTGTTCAATGTAGACATCAGAATTGATCGTTCGGTTGGGTGGTAAGAGTTCAAAGTAGACAATTCCTTTGTAATCCCACCAAACTGATAACAAAACCTTCTTTTGATGAATATCAGCTTTTGATGTTGTTTGAGTTGGTTCACCTGGCCTGCTCCACGATCTTTTCCGCTTGATATTGTTGTAAACAACCCATTTTTCATCGCCAGTTATCAGTCGTTTTAAAAATGGATCATTTTCATTATGTTTCTTTAGCAAATCGCAGCTGCTAATGCGTTGCGTTAACTGTGATTCTTTAATTTCGTGAGGAACCCATGTATCGAGTTTTAAAACATAGCCAAGTTGTTTTAAGTGATTTTCAATGCATGTATGTGATACATGAAGCTTCTCTGCAATCTCATGTGTTGTACTGTGACAGTCCGAATTGATTATTGCTTTGATTAGGGCATCATCAACTTCAACTGGACGACCAGAGCGTTTTTCATCTTTGAGTGAAAAATCACCAGAACGAAATTTGGCAAACCAATTTTGACACTGCCGTTCTTTTAAGGCTTCGTCACCATAAACAGCACATAACTTTTTATGAGCTTGCGATGCGTTTTCCCTTTGCGGAAATAAAAAAGCAAAATATGACGAAAATGTTCCTTTTGATTTTCCATTTTTCAACGAACGTCAAACGAAAACTACAAAACAGATCAAAAAACTTTTTTTACTGATTAACAGCTGAATAGCCAACTATCAAATAACAAAATGTGTTTTACATTTGTACTACGTCTGCAAACTAAAAATTCAACTGAAGCCATATATGTGTGAAACCCGCAATTACTTAGCTGCCGACCCAATATAATTAACACATTATGGACAGATCATGAGAATTCTTATGTTTTCCGTTATAAGGCTTGTGGCCAATCATAAGAATTCTTTAAAAAGATATTATCTTGTAAGAACATGTAATAAATAACTTCAAAATGCAATGGGTGCCCGGACCGGTTAGGCTCAGTGGATAGAGCATCTGCCTGCGGACTGAAAGGTCCCGGGTTCGATTCCGGTCAAGGGCATGTACTGTGGTTGCGGGCACATCCCCAGTAGGGGGTGTGGAAGAGGCAGCTGATCGATGACTCTCTCTCATCGATGTTTCTAACTCTCTATCCCTCTCTCTTCCTCTCTGTGAAAAATCAATAAAATATATTTTTTTAAAAATGCAATGGGTATTTAATTTTAAACCAGGTCTTTAAAATTTATGTAAAATATTTTTTGTACTCATTCAATAGAAACTTATCTGGCCACTAGGTAAAGCTAGCAATAAGACTATTGGTCTGCAATGTGTCAAGTTCCATGTTATTCCACAGCTCTCTTAAGCTATTCTCCTGTTTTTTAATTGTTTTCTTTATTTTTCTCTGATTGAGTAATTTTTTTTCTACTGTCTCCTAATTCACTGAATGGATCCTTGGCTTCCCCTAATATGCTGTGTTTCCTTTCTAATGTGCTCTTTACTAGTGCTATGTCATTCTTCATAGTTAATATATCTTTTCTCATGCTCTTGGGCATCTTTGAAATCATTATTCTGAACTCTATGTCTGATAAATTTTTTATCTCCATTTTGTTTAGCTCTTCTTCTGGAGAATTATTTGAATTCTCCAGAAGAATTAAAATTATTCTTTTATTTGTTTTTGTTGTTGTTGTTATTTGTTTGTTTATTTGTCTCTTCATTTTGGCTGCCTTTTTGGGTTTGTGTATGAGCTATGATTTCAATTCTCTAGTGCAGCAAATGTCACATGCTGTTTGTGACTGAACATGAGTGCTCTGTTTAGAGCTATCAGCAAACAGAGATTGCGGTTCCCTAAGATGTCCACCAAGATCTGCTTTTCCTATCCCCAGGCCCAGAATTAGATCAGGTAAAGACTCACAGTCTCCAGAGACCCACCTTTGCCTTCCCATTGAAATTCAATTGTGATTAGCCTCAGGCTATTGAACACAGAGTGGGGAGAGAGGTCTTCCACCAGAGTTGGGCAACTGCCTTCCCCCCAGGCCAAAAAAAACCTGGATAATAAATGTTCCCCAGAGAAAGATGCCTTCTGCATGGTGAGGGGATGGCTCAGCACAGGAAACCAGGGTAGCTGCCCTGCAAGCTCCAAACTCAGAGCCCCCAAATCCGGCTTCTGCTCACACAGGTCTAGTCCACTCTGCCCTCCCTCTGCTGGAGCCCTAGGTTAGTGGCTAGCATAAAATGTTGTGTGTTGGCCCTTTATGAGAGTTCCTGAATTTCCAGCAATTTTGTGCTGGGAGACAGAAACGCTGCTGCTTTTCACAGCCAGATATCATGTGGGCACCATTCTCAGTTATGGTGCCCTGGACCAGGCAGCCCAGCTTGGGTTTTGAACCCAAAACTTTTCAGTGAGACCCCAGAGTTGAGATATCCCTCCAGAACATAAGCTTCCATCTCTGGGTGCCCCACCAGCCCTTTTGTGCCACCACACTTCCTAACAGTCTGTATGCAGTGTCTACTTTCCATCCTTGGTTATCAGATTTCTTTCCTATTATTCTTTAGTTGATTTTTCAGGGTGGTTTTTCTGTATTTTAGTTGTATTTCCAGTTTTCTTTTGGGAAAATATCTGTGTAGCTTCCATGTAATCTACCACCATTTTTTTGTCTTTTTCTCTCTTTTTTGTTTCTTTATTAAGATATTACATATGTGTCCTTATCCCCCTTCTATCCCCCACCCCCCACTCATTCCCTTACCCCACCCCTGGTGTCTGTATCCATGAGTTAGTCTTATATGCATGCATATAAGTCCTTTGGTTGACCTTTCCTCCTTATCCCCACCCTACCCTACCTTCCCTCTGAGGTTTGATAGTCTAATTGATTTTTCTCTGTCTCTGGATCTGGTTTTGTTCATCAGTTTATGTTGATCATTATGTTCCACAAATGAATGAGATCATGTAATATTTATCTTTCTCTGACTGGCTTATTTCACTTAGCATAATGGTTTCCAGTTTCATCCATGCTGTTGCAAATAGTAAGAATTCCATCTTTTTTAGAGCAGAGTAGTATTCCATTGTGTAGATATACCACAGTTTTTTAATCCACACTTAGGCTGTTTCTAAATATTAGCTATTGTCAATTGTTCTTCTATGAATATATGGTGCATATATCCTTTCTGATTGATGTTTTTACTTTTTTTTATATATATATTCCTAGAAGTGGGACAGGTCAGTGAATATAACGATTGCCTCTCTCAGTCTTTCTAAAAAGGCTGTAGGATTTTCCTGTGGGACCTGGTCAATTGTGAACAAATCTATATAGAAAAAGCTAATATACTAATTAGACTGAATGGTGGAACGACCTTCTGGAATGACCAGTGGGTAGGGGGTAGGGCCACAGGGCCACGAGGCAGTCAGGGCTGTGAAGGCCTACCCTTGCACAAATTTCACTCATTGGGCCTCTAGTTGTTTATTTTAATGGACTGTGTTTTCTTTTTCTTTGCTTCCCTTCAGTCACTTAATTAAACAATGTAATATATGGTCCCAAGGCCATATGACTTTTTTTTGCTTTTTTTTTTTTTAAAAAATAATTGTTGACCCAGTTTGGGTCATCCCAATGGATAATGTAATTTCCCAAGGGATAGTTGGATGTTCAATATTTAGTCCAACAGCATATTCACTACCAATTTTCAGACAATATCCTTCTTAGATTCAGTTAAAGCCTCATGTAGGAAGAAATGCATGTCTTTCCAAAAGTCAGGGTGATTGTTTTCCATTCGTTTATAAACTTGTCAGGGTCATCTGTGGAGCTTTCTACTCATTCCTTGATTATCATTCAACTTAGTACAGTAAAGAGAACTTGCACTCTAATTCCTCCCTGAGGTCTCCTCGCCTCCTGCAGTGGGAAGAGACCGATGGGTTTGGAGGTACTAGGCTCCCTGAAGTGTAAGGTGGGATGTTTCAGAACCTGTTACCTTAGGAACTTGGGTTATAGCTACCTCCCCCTTGAAGGAGGGCTTGGGACCATGCATCATTACAGAAGCACGGTGGGATCTATTTTATCACCCTTATATAACATAAGGTCATTTTGTAGATCCATGAATGCTTAGATATAGGGCACCTCTGTCTCTGTGTCCTGTCAATGGAAAAACTATAATTTAGACTGCTGTTTCCAGGCCATGCTTTCTCTAAGTTATATTGTGGCCAGGCTGTGTTGCAGAAAAATATTAACTTATTTATCTTTAGAATTTATAGGTAAAATATATATCCAAGTTCTTCAAAATTCATCTAAAGGGTGATTCTTGGGGAACAAGGGTGGTATTTCTCATCTGTATGAGAAAGAGGAGAAAAGTACTAGGGACTCCAGACTTCAGGCTGGCAAGGCTTACTGGGTGTCTCTGTACTCTGTCTATCTTATATGATCTCCATGATGGCCAGTCACAGAGGATATATTTATTCCACTCTGGAAAGGTTCTTTTTCTGTTCTGCTGATGGGTAGGCTTCCCTATAGCCTAGCCCCCCTAGACATTGTACTAGCATGCCTTATTTCATGGTCTTGCACCTCCCTACATGGGGGCTTCCCCTTCTCTACTCCACCACAATTTTTGTACTTTCATGAAGCAACCTCTGCAGGGTGCAATCCTGCATGCTGGGCTTTCTGTGTTTCCTGACTGCATGCTCTCTAGACTTACCAGAGCCCACAATCTTACATATAAAAAAAAAGGAGGATTGCTATTCCAGCTAATTGACTTAAGAATGGGATTGATCCCGCTTCCTTTTAGATTTTATAATGAGAGAGAGAAATGTTAACCTAATAGGTGTGGGCACTGCAGGAAAGATGAACTTTCCACTTAGTCTGAATTATTTCCCCTGTCCTTTCATCTCCAGGGCTCCTGGCCTCATGCATGTGAAACACCAAAGAAATCAGGGAGGCCACTTTTTCTCAGAAGATTGTTGGGGTGCCTAGAACAGGAGTGACTCTAAAGATTTTCCTAAAGCTGCAAATTAGGCATCTCTTACTGTCCCTGTCTGCCTTTTTTTTTTAGATATCTGAGTGTGAGAGTCAGGAATCAGTAACCTGATGAGTGAAAGAGATCTGAGCCCCATGCATGCCAGAGATTACCCACCCAGAGAATGTGAAAAAGGGGGCTCCATGGGCAGGCCGAAGAAGCTGGACAGCGATGGAGAGTAATGCCCTCATCATGTGGTGTCTACCCTTACATCTTTGGCACATGCAGCAACCTCCCAAAGTACAATTTTACAGAGTGGACAGTGAGAGTGCAGACCAATATGTCCAGTTGGGCTCCAGGGAACATTAAATCACAGCCAGGCAAGTGTGACAGAATGATGGGCTGGTCGTGCGGGCAGGAGGAAGTCATGAATGCAAGAGGAACTCCCAGGGGTCAGTGTGCTGTTGTCCAGGGGCTTCCGGAGGCTGGTCCTCCCACTCCTCTTGCCTGCCTGGCTTCTCTCACAGGCCATCTAACACAGCCACAAGGACCCGGAATTCTGGGTGTTCAACCCATATGTGCACTCTGGGGTCCAATTTAATTACAAGTGCATTCTGGAATTCCTAGGAGGCCCATAATGCCTCGAGGAGGACCCTCCGCCAGCTCCGCTAAGACCCTGTCACCTGAGTGTGTCTGCTTGGGCAGGCTGAGGGAAGCTGTGCCTCTTCCCTTTGTGCCAGTTCATCACCGGTGCTTTAGTCACTCCTTTTTTCCATCACAGCCATTTCTCCCCAGTTAACCACCATTACGGCCTTGCCCTTCCGACCCTGTACATAAAGCAAAGCAAAATATTCTCTTCTCTGACCTTAGGATCAGAAGACTTACAGCTTTGAAATTTGAAATCTGAAATCCCAGTCATGGCACCAAGGTGTTAGTGGTGGTCAATGGGGTCTCTGGCTAGAGATAACATTGGCCAGACACAGGACTCTGCACCCAGTTCTTGTCTTGTTAGTAGGAATTAGTTCAAAAAGAGACAAGAAATAACAGCAAAAGTAGGCAAGAATTTATTTGTAGGAAAGAAATACACTCAGATAAGGCCTAAGTGGGCAGCTGAGTTAGCCGAGACCAAATCAAGGGCCCTGATATTTGGAGTTTAGAGGATTTATACCTTTCGGCTGGGACACCCCTAGGTAAGGGGCAAGTTGCCCCTCCCTCATGTCTGAAAAATGTTTCTTTAAGTTATAATGTGCCTTCAACCTGGTGCTATGCCTCAGGTGAGTCCACATTCTAAAGGGCTCTGACTCTCCTTCTCACAAGGGGCGTGCTGCCTCCCTGGTCTATTTCCAGTTTGCCATGTCTCACACTTACTGCTTCCAAGCCCCGACTGCCTCTCCCCGCTCAGCCCTGTCTATGTGCAGAGTGTCCCCGCACTTCAGCACACGCCAAAGGAAGCTTATCTCACACCTGTGTTTCCTCCAGCACGCACAGCACAACCTTCTCATGCTCAACAGCACCAGACAGCACTTCAGCACGAGGTTTGTAGGCCATTTGAACTGCTAAAGTTACCAAGAGGGTAAGAATTTTATATTCCCATCAGCAGCTATGAGAATTCCAGTTGCTTTACATTATTGCCAACAGGAGGTATAATCATCTTATTTATTTAATTTTTGCCATCAGTCTAATGTATGTGCAGTGAAGCCTCGTTATAATTTTATTTGCATTTTCTAAGTATTAATGATATTATGAATTTTTGTATGGGCCTATTGGCCATTTGTATATTTGTTGTGAATCATCTAAAATATTTTGTTATTTAAAAAAATAGATTGTTTATTTCTTATTATTTCTAACAGTTAGTTATGTCTACTGGCTACAAATACCTACCCTGACATGTGTTGTCAATGTTTTATTTCAATATATGGCTTGCATTATTGTTTTTTAAGTGGCATATTTAAAACACTCAGTTTCTAAAAATAAATCAATAAATAAAATAAAACCACCCAGTTTCTAATTTTTATCAACTACAATTTATCAAGTAAAAAAAGTTAAAATTTTTAATATTATTCAATCAATTGAAAAATTATGTTGTCTAACACAGCAAAATTCTCTTTCTTACTCATTCCATAGTCTGGGTTTGTTGGAGAATACTCACTAACTGCAGTTACTCAGAGACCGAAAGTGAAAGTGCCTTTCGGTGGCACCTTCAGCCCCCTTCCCTTTGGCAGGGTGAGGGAGGATGGCACACAAGGCCTTCAAACGTCCTCTCTCGGGGAACTCAGGTTGTTTCTGAATGTGATTCATTGTTCAAAGCAGGTCACGTGGCCATATTAAATTCAAAAGTTCTGGAAAATGTTGGCACATGTATATCGCATAGTATGGAGGTCACAATGTTATTTCATATATAAAATTACGTATGTGAAAATGCCATCATTGATCTCCATTTACAGATTTATATGTTGTACATTAAACCTTCCAAAAATATGAACTTGACCTCTGGGCTACAACCATTTGGAGCATTCACTTCTTCACTCTGGAAAAAAGAGCTCTTACACACACACACACACACACACACATATAAATGTCTAATATATATTATACAGATCAATAAGAAAAGACAAACAGCACAATAAAACAAATGGACAAAGGAGAATATAGTATTTAACAAAAGAGGAAATATAAAAGGTCTACAAAACAAATAAGAACTCAGCCCCACGCTTTTCAGTGATGTGTACCAAAGCTGTAAGTGATATAGCCATACCTGACAGAGGGACAGAAATGTAAGATGGAATTATACCAGTTAGAAGGACACAGAGCCATGGGAATGGTGGTTCTATAACTCAGTGCTACCATTTTGAATAAGCACGTAATCTATGCCACAGCCACTTTATTTCCAGAGCACCAGGGAAATTCTTGCACACATGAACCGGACACATACAAAGTGTTGTCCAGTGAATGTGAATAAATGACCACTGGAGCCCAGGTCAAATTAAAATGTAGGGAGCTTTAATTAGCCTGTCAGGCGAGCGACTAGCTGGGTGAAAGTTCATGTCATTCTCCAAGCAGGGAGACCAGAGAGCAGTCCCGACCCTTTGTGGGGGACCATTTTTAAGCACATTAACCACAATCTGTTTTTGCAGAGCAAGTAACCCAAGACAAAACAGTGTTTTCTAAGCTATGTCAGGATCATGCCATTGATGACCATGTTATTCACAGGTTCATCCTGTTCTTCAGAAAGCTGACAGTGATCTATGAAAGAAGGTCTATGTGCTGGGAAGGGGCCACTGCATCTTAAGGCCTGGCCTGGTGTCAGCACTGACAACTCTGTCTGGGGCATGGTCCACGGCCTCTCTGGAAGCATGCTCAAAAATTCCCACTTGCTAACACAAAGCAATGTTTATAGCGACTATGTTCATAACAGCACAATTTGAAAACTACTCAAATGTATATCCACAGCATGATAGCTAAATAAATTTTGGTACTTTCATACATTTAACTACAATATTGCATTGAAAAAGAATGACTTTAGCAACTAATATCAACATGAATAAACTTCTAAAATATAATAACGGGTAGAAAATGTAATCTGGAATAAGATATAGATACATATGATTCTATTCATATAAAATAAAAAGTAAAAACAAAACGAATATGTCATTTGGGGATATGCATAAAATTCAGGATAGTGGGTACATATAAAGTGGCTATTAGAATAGAGGCATGTGGAAGCTGGAGACCTATCTACACTAGTAACAACTTATTCCTAACTTGGGGAGTGTTTACATGGATTTGTTTTATTATATTTTTACTAGAGGCCCGGTGCATGAAAATTGTCCACTTGTGAGGGAGGGGGTTCCTCAGCCTGGCTTGTGCCCTCTTGCAGCCTGGGACCCCTTGGGAGATGTCCACCTGCCACCTTAGGCCTGTTACCCTGGGAGATCAGGCCTAAGCTGGCAGTCAGACATCCCTGTGGCAGCCTGGGAGCCCTCGGGGTATGTCCCAGGGAGAGTGGGCCTAAGCCATTAGTTGGACATCCTTAGAGTTGCCACAGAAGCAGGAGAGACAGCCACCACCACCACTGCTGCTGGTCAACCACAAGCTGGCTTCTGGTTGAGTGGCGCTACCCTTGTGGAAGCTCACTGACCACCAGGGGGCAGCTCCTGCATTGAATGTCTGTCCATTGTTGGTCAGTGGGTATCATAGTGACTTGTTCCTGCTCATTCTGCCCTTAGGGTCAATTTACATATTACCCTTATATTATATAAGATTTTTATATTCAGATTATATTTAATCATTTGTGAAATACTTAATAACAATTTAAAATCTGTAAAATATACAAACTTGTAACTTAAATCTTTCAACAATGGAGACTTGATTTCTTGGTTGTATGCACTGGGAACGCTGCCCTTCGCTCAGCACTAACTGCTGGCCTCACGCACTGGAGGGCACCACCTGGCAGCGAGGAGGCATGAGCTCTGCTGTGGTCAGAGCCTCAGGAGCAAACTTACTCTCCTACCTCAAGCAAATTGTATTTAGAGCTTACTTTTTTTGTCTACTTTTTTTTTTTTTGCTAGAACTTCTAATACTAATTTGATTATACAATATATAATGTCAACAAGCATTCTTGTCTTATTTCTGATCTTAGATCATCACTCTGAAGAGATGTCCTTCTATCATGAGCTTATTAAGTGCTTTTAAAAACGAAAGTGAGTTGAATTTTGTCTTGTCTACATTAAATAAGATACTCTGTTTATGTGCTATTCTTTTATTCTACTAAGGTGATTGTTACATTATTACATTGATCAATTTCATATAATAAAGCATTCTTGCATTTTAAGAAGAATGTGATATACTCTTTTAACAATGCTAATAAATTAGATTTGTCAGGTTTTTTTTGAGAACTTTTATCTGTAAACAGTACAAAAGGTACTTATTCTATATAATAAAAGGCTAATATGCAAATAGACTGGATGACAGAACAACCAGTACAACCAAACAACCAAACAACTAGTCGCTATGATGTGTACTGGCCACCAGGGTGTGTGTGCATGGAACATGGTGGGCATCAGCTGCAGCACGATGGTGGAGCAGGTAAGCAGGCGGTGCCAGACCAAGGTGGGCTCCAGTCACTATCATCAGGGCAAGCCACTAGTGGTTACTGAAAATTCTTTGGTCCTGCATGCCAAGGTCCCACCCAGAGCTCACACCTGCTATCAGCACCAACCCGCTCGCACCTGCTGCCAGTGCCTGGTGCTGGTCCTAATCGCTCGGCACCATCAATGGTTGTGAGCAGCAGCTGCCAACCATGATTGCCCCTGAGTCTTCTCCACCCTCCCCTGCTTCAGAGGGGTGATCAGGGCAGCAGCTGCTCCTCACACCTGCTGACTATGCCGGCCCCAGTCGAAGTCAGCCTCTGTCCCAGAGTGGAGGGAAGCCAGCCCAGGTCCCGGGTGCTGCAGAGAAGCCGGTACTGGCAGCCAGGAGAGGGAAGGCCTACTCTTGCACGAATTTCTGTGCACGGGGCCTCTACTGTAAGTATACTAATAAAATGAATATTTTATATGTAGCTTTACTGTAAGTTTATTTTCTTGAAGTGTATTTTGTTATTTCTGTTGTTTTTTGTTTACTATTAGTTAAGCTAACCTAATGATATGAATAGTGCATTCCTTTTCAATGATTTTTCTGAAAATATCAATATGCTTTTAGATTATGATAGCTTGAGTTTAATTTGATACAGGTAGTGTAATGCCTCTGATTTTGTTCTGTCTCAAGATTGCTGTGATTATTCAGGTCTTTTGTGTTTCCATTTAATTTTAGGATTATTTGCTCTAGTTCTGTGAAAAAATGGCATTGGTGTTCTAATAAAGATTGTGTAAAAATTGCATTGGGTAGTATGGATATTTTAATGATGTTAATTCTTTTTATCCATGACCATGGAATATGTTTCCACTTATTCATATCTTCTTTGAATCATTCTTAAATGTCTCATCATTTTATATGTACTAGTATTTTACCTCTCTGGTAAATTTACTCCTCTAAGTATTTTTTATGTTATTATGAGATTGTTTTTTTTTTATTTCTCTTTTCTATAGTTATTCATTGGTGTATAAAAATGTAACCAATTTTGAATATTAATTTTTATTCTGTTATATTATATTTTAATTCTGCTTTATTACATTTATCCAGGTCTAGTAGGTTTTTGGTAGAATCACTAGGTTTCTCTACATACATTATTTATGTCATTTGAAAGTAGTGATAGTTTTACTATTTCATTGCCAATTTGGGTGTATTTAATTTATTTTTCTTGTTAAATTGCTGGAGCTAAGACTGTTGAATAACAGTGGGGAAAGTTGAGAACTGTGTATTGTTTCTGACCTTAAGGAACATGCTTTTAGCATTTCTCAGTTGAAGATTATGTTAACTATGGGTTTGTCATATGTAACCTTCATTTATGTTGAGATATGTTCCTTGTGTTCTCACTTTGCTAAGAGCTTTTATCAGAAATGGGTGCGTGATTTTTTCCCACTGTTTCATCTAATGATTATCACATATTTTTTATTCTTCATTTTGTTTACATAGTGTGTCACATTGTTTTGTGGATATTGAACCAACCTTGAATTCTAGAAATAAAAACCACTTGAATATGGTATATAATCTTTTTAATGTATTATTAAATTCAGTCTGCTAATATATTGTTGAAGATTTTATTGCTATGTTTATCAGGTAAATGGACCTGTAATTTCTTTTTTTCTTTTTTTAAATATCTGTCTGGTTTTGGAATCAGGATAATCATTGCCTCAAAAAAAGAGCTTGGGAGCATTGCCTATCTTTAAATTTTTAGAAGGACTTTGAGAAATATAGGTGTTATTTTTCTTTAAATGTTCAGTAAAATTAACCTATGGATCCATATGGTCCAGGACTTTTGTTTGCTGGGATTATATTTATTATAGGTTCGATGTCGTTGGTAGTAATTGGTCTGTTCAGCTTTTCTGATTTTTCTTGATTCAGTCTTAGAGGACTATATGTTTTTGTCTCTTTATCCATTTCTTCCACATGGATTTATTTGTTGGTATATGATTGTTCTTAGTATTTTCCTAAAATTATTCTTGTTTATTTGGTCAAAGAACCAGCTCTTGGTTTTATTTATCTGTTGTATTTTTTTAACTCAATTTCATTTCTTTTCTTTGTCATCTTTATTATTTCCCTCCTATTACTCACTTTTGACTTTGTTGTTCTTTTTCTTGTTTCTTTATGCATGGTTAGATTGTTTATCTGATGCATTTCTTGTTTTCTGAGGTGGGCCTGTACTTTTGTTAATTTCACTTTTGTGATTGCTTATATTGTGTCCCAGGGATTTTTAGTTGTGGTTGTTGTTTTATCATTTGTCTCAAGTTATTTTATGATTATTTTCCTTTATCTCATTGCTAAACCATTCATTGTTTAGTAACATGTTATTTAGCCTCTAGGCGATTATGTGTTTTTCTGTTTTTTTGTTTGTTTGTTTGTTTGTACTTGATATTTAGTTTTATATCATTGTGGTTAGAGAAGATGATGCTTAATATAATTTTTTTCTAAGTTTATTGAAACTTGGATTTTGACCTAACATTAAATCTATTCTTGAGAATGTTGCATGTGCACTTAAAAAAAAAGTATATTCTGCTGCTTTCGCATGAAGTGTTCTAAAAATATCATTAACTCCATCTGGTTTAATGTGTCATTTAAGGCCACGGTTTTCTTATTACTTTTTCTGTCTGGGAGATGTATCCATTGATGTCAATAGGGTGTTAAAGTCCCCCACTATGACTGTATTACTGTCAATCTCCCTTTACATCAATCAATATGTGCTTTATGTATTTAGGTGCTCCTATGTTGGGTGCATAAATGTTTATAAGGGTTATATCTTCTTTTTAAAATGATACCTTTATCATTATGTAATATCCTTCTTTGTTTCTTATTATAATTTTGTGTTAAAGTGTATTTTGTCTCATATAATTATTGCTACCACAGCTTTATGGTTTTATTTCCATTTGCATGCAATACTAGTATTCTTACCTATCCCTTCAGTGTAGATCTTTATGTGTATTGCAATCTGAAGTGGGCCTCTTGTAGACTGCTTACCCATGGATCTTGACTTTTTATCTATTCAGCTTCTCTATCTCTATTTTTTTTAAATGTTTTTTATTGTTTTTAGAGAGAGAGGAAAAAAGAAAAAGAGAGTGATAGAAACGCCAACATTGATTGGCTGCCTCCTGCATGCCCCAAAGTGGGAAACAAGCCTTCACCTTGACCAGGAATCAAACCAGCGACCTCCTGGTGCACAGATCAATGCTCAACCACTGACTCACACTAGCTGGGCCCTATGTCTTTTGATGGAAGCATTTAATCTATTTACATTTAAAGTTATTATTGATAGATTCTTAACTATTGCTATGTTATTATTTATGTTCTTTTTTCTTCTTCTTATAGAATTTCCTTTAACATTTGTTGTAGTACTGGTTTGGTAGTGATGAATTCCTTTATCTTTGTCTGGGATGCTTTTTACTTCTCATAAATTTTAAATTATAACCTTGCTGGTAGAGAAGTCTTGGTTTTAGGTCCTTGCTTTTCATTATTTTTAAAACTTTGTGCCAGTCCCTCTTGCCTCAAAAGTTTCTGTTCAGTCTTTTGTAACCTCCCTTGTAGGCAATGAACTGCCCTTCTTTAATTGCCTTTATGACTCTCTTTGGTTTTAACCTTTACCATCTTAATTATGAAGTATCTTAGTGTGGCCCTTTTTGAGGTCATCTTGTTTGGGACTCTCTGCACATAATGGACTTTATGTCCATTTCCTTCAGCAGAGTAGGGAAATTGTCAGGGTTTTTTTTTCCAAACAGGTCTCAGAGATCAGAATTTGCTCTCTCTTTTGATCAGAATTCCTTGAGAGATTTATAAGAAAGACTTCTAGTACAGATTTTATTATGATTTTTAATTTTTGAAAGATTGCACTATTTGCTCTTGCTATTTTGGTAGGCCTTTAGACAGAAATGAGCAGAGCCAGGTACAAAAGGTCACCAGGGTGGAAAATCCTGGGTGCCTAGCAACAGACAATTGTAGGGAAGGACCTCATGCCCAAGATGACTTTTTTTTTTTTTTCCCATTTCACATCAGTCACTGGGCATGTGGTTTGGACCAATGACCCTTCTTCTCTAGAAATAACATTTGGGCTTCAGTTGTATTTCAGCTCCAGGCCCAGAAAAGCAGCAAAACCAGACAAGTGATGCCATGCCTGACCTCAGGACCAGCTGCATTGGATAATGACCCCCTGCCCTGATGCGGGCCAATCAGGTGCAGATCACAACCCTGAAAGGACAAACCTGGGAAGTTGTTGAATATTTACCGAGGTCTTTCCCTGGGACCATCCCTAAAATCACCACCTTCAAAACCTTTAGGACAGAGGACCCAGGGCGCTCTCCCTCCCAGGAGCCAGCCTATTTCTTCCCTCTCCCTCCCTCTTCCTTCCCTCAGACACATCATCTTAACCTTCCTCACTTCCAAGCTCCGAGAGCCCGTCTTTGCCTCTAACACCTGTTTCCTAAGCCCATTTCTCCTATGAATTATGCTTTCTCTCTGATTTTTCTGAACAAATGTTCTCTTAGAGTTTGACTCTTGGCTAGAACTCAAGTACCGAGGTTAGTGAACACAGGTCTGCTGTGACCCCACTGGTCTAACACCAGGTGCCATTCCGGCTCCCCTAAACATTATGGTGCTCTGACTAAGACTGCGTGTCAGGACTCTGGAAAAGCTCACCCAGGACAACCCTGCAGTCAGTCTCTTTTTAACATGAAGAGGTCTGGAATTCCAAGAAATTTACTCAAACCCACCCAAGGCAAAATGAGGAGCCAGTGTGGCACAGTGGGTCTGCTGGTGCCTAGCACTGGTCAGGGTCTGAAGGAGGTCTTGGGCTTCCCTGCAATTCTGCTGATTTTCACAGTCAGATGTTCTGTGGGCTCCTCTCTCTGGCACTGGTGTTCTGGGCTGGGGAGACCAGCTGGGACTGAGACCCCTGCTCCCAAAGGGAGATTTTCAACCTCTATATGCCAGTGTGGAGTCAGCTCAGTTCCCAGCTCTGCTCCTCCTGCCAGGCTCAGCATGGCTTCTTCTCTCTTTAGCTATGAGAGTTCTGTGCAGCTATCTTCCAGTGGTTCTCCAGGTTGATTATTCTATAATTTCTTTGTAATTTTCATGTGGTCATGGGAGTAGGCACTGTGTCCACCTATGCTGCCTTCTTGACTGGAGCCCCCAATAGCTGCTCTCTTATTGCTATTTCCTAATCACTAGTTTGGATTTTCAAGGGCCTGTTTTTTCCCCTATTTAATCTTTATTGATGACACTATTGCAGATGTTCCCCAATTTCCTTCCCCTTTGCCCACCTCTGCACAAACCCTAAACCTCTTCCTTATCCCTCCCACAGGATTTAGTGTCCATGGGCTATGCATATAGGTTCTAGTTTCTATTTCACTTTTTAAAGAAATTATTTTTTAGTATGGGTCATATTTTCTGTTTATTTTATCATTCTTTAATTTTAAAGTGCATACTGTATATGTTTTAAGGATTATATATTCTGCTCTCTTGCTCTAACAAGCAAGTTTGATTTGATTATTGTTCCACAATGTAACAAATTTGACATAATTCAGAGTCCAAACTCTGTTTTTAGCTGTGGTGGCCTTGAGCTCCAATCTTTCCCTAGCGCTTTCATGTTCCAAATGCTTCTTTCTGGCAGGCTCTGGTGGGTCATCCCAATGCATGCATAGTTTGGAGCCAGCAAATGTTTGGAGTGGACTTTTTAAGTGGAATCTGGGGGCTCAACCCTTTTATAACTCATTTCCTTCAGAGATTTCCCCGACTTTCTCACTGCTCTGAATGCCTTAAAATACTGCCTCTGACACCTCAAACCAATATGTCAGTGGCTTCTGATAGCCTGCATGCTTAAGCAAAAATCACAGTGCTATAAATCTTACCTGCCTGAGTTATTATGTCAGAGGTATATTTATCTCCATTTGCTGTCTCTCTGTGGATACTCTCCAGTTTCATCAAAATTTTTTGACAAATTTTTAATTATGTGTGAGAAGATAATTTAAGCCATTCAGCACTTACAACTCAAGTTTTAATTTTAGTTATGCTTTTAGTTTATTTTCTAGTAGTTATGCTGATTATTTTGTCAATCATCTCAATTTGTATAGTTCCTGTTGCAAATATTTTCAAGTTCCGGGTTTTTATTTTCATATTTAATAGATCCATTTCTGAAGATACTGTGGCTCTAATTTGGTTTTACTTTTTGTGCTTCCTCCACCCCCCATTATATCAGTAGTTACTTTTTTACTGTATGCTACTTTTTTTTCTTTTAAAAAATTGTTTAAAATATTAAATATGTCTAATTTCCCTCTGATTATCTCCCCCCTCCTCAACTCCCACCCCTGAGGGCAGGCCCCCACTGCCCCAGTGTCTGTGTCCATTGGTTATGCTAATATGTATGCATACAAGTCCTCTGGTTGATCTCTCCCCTTACCCTCACCCTCCCCTACCTTCCTCTAAGGTTTAATGATTTGATAGATGTTTCTCTGTCTCTGGATCTGTTTTTGTTCATCAGTTTATGTTGTTCATTATATTCCATAAATGATGGAGATCATGTGATAATTATCTTTTTCTGTCTGGCTTATTTCACTTAGCATAATGCTTTCCAGTTCCATCCATGCTGTTGCAAATGGTGAGAATTCCTTTTTTACCTCAGCGTAGTTGGAGATTAAACCCTTATCGGTGATAACTTTGGCAAATACGCTCTCCCATGCAGTGGGCTTTCTTATTGTTTTGTTGATGGTTTCTTTTGCTGTGAAAAAGCTTTCTATTTTGATGTAGTCCCATTTGTTTATTTTCTCTTTAGTTTCCATTGCCCTAGGAGCAGTATCAGTGAAAAAATTGCTTAATCATATGTTTGAGATTTTTCTGACTGTGGATTCCTCTAATATTTTTATGGTTTCCCATTTTATGTTTAAGTTCTTTATCTATTTTTACTTTATTTTTGTGTATGGTGTAAGATGGTGGTCTAGTTTCATTTTTTTTTTTGTATGTATCTGTCCAGTTTTCCCAACACCATTTATTGTAGAGACCGTCTTTATTCCATTGTATAATCTTCCCTCTCTTGTCGAATATTAATTGAGAATAGTGGCTTGGGTCTATTTCTGGGTTCTCTGTTAGGTTCTGTTGATCTATATGTCTGTTCTTGTGCCAGTACCAGGCAGTTTTGAGAACTGTGTCTTTGTAATATAATAATATTGCTTGATATCTGATATTGAGATTCCACCTATTTTGTTCTTCTTTCTCAGAATTGCTGCAGTTATTCAGAGTCTTTTTTTTTTTTTTATTCCAGAAGAATTTTTGGAGAGTTTGTTCTAGATCTATGAAATATGCCATTGGTATTTTAATGGGGATTGCATTGAATCTATAAACTGCTTTGGGTAGTATCAACACTAATAAAAGAGTAAGATGTGAATTGACTGTACCTTTGTGATGCCCACCAGCAAATCAGGAGTATGCAAATTAAGCCAACAAAGATGGTGGGTTAATTTGCATATGCAGGCGCCAAGTGGCTGGGGGCAGGGTGGGACACTTGTGTCATTACCATGGCAATGGTGCAGGTGTTCTGCACCACCCCAATTGCTCCAGGCCTGTGGGCAGCATGGGAAGGTGGAAAGGCAGCTTTGGGAGGGAACAAAAAAGCAGCTCTGGCCAGAGTGAAGGCAATGCCAGTAGCCACTGTAAGGAAGGCCTATTCTGGCATGAATCTTCATGCATTGGGCCTCTAGTAAATATTATAATGATGTTGATTATACCAATTATGAACATGATATGTTCTTTCATTTGTTTATGTCTTCCTTTATCTCTTTTTTCAATTTCCTGTAGTTTTCCAAGTATAGGTCTTTTACCTCCTTAGTTAAGTTTATTCCTAGATATTTTATTATTATTATTATTATTATTATTATTATTATTATTATTGGTGCAATGGTAAATGAGATTTTTTTTTTTTTTTTTTTTTTTTTTTTTTTTTTTTTTTTTTTTTTTTTTTTTAGTTTCTCTTTCTGTGAGTTCATTACTGGTGTATAAAATAGCCATAGATTTCTGGGTATTAATTTTGTATCCTGCTACATTGCTAAATTTGTTTATTAACTCTAATAGTTGTTTTTTTTAAGATTTTTAAAAATATGTTTTTATTGGTTTCAGAGAGGAGAGGGAATTAGAAACATCAATGATGAGAAAGAATGATTGATCATCTGCCTCCTGCATACCCCCCTCCCCCCACTGGGGATCGAACTCGCAACCCTGTCCTGTGCCCTTGATTAGAACTGAACCCAGGAACCTTGAGTCCACAGGCTGACACTCTATCCACTGAGCCAAACCAGGTAGGGAAGTCTAGTAGGTAGGGAGTCAAACCAGGTAGGGAGTCTTTGGGGTTTTCTCTGTGAAGTATCATGTCATCTTTGAATAAGGACAGTTTTACTTCTTCTTTTTCCAATTTGGATGCCTTTTATTTCTTTTTCTTGTCTGATCACTATGGCTAGAACTTTCAGTAGTATATCGAACAGGAGTAGTGAAAATGTTCATCCCTGTCTTGTTTGTTCCTGTTCTTAGAGAAAATGGGTTTATTTATTTTTTCTCATTGAGTATGATGTTGGCTATAGGTTTGTCATATAAGGCATTTATTATGTTGAGGTATGATCCCTCTATCCCCACTTTGCTCAGAGTTTTTATCAAGAAAGAGTTTTAGATTTTGTCAAATGCTCTTTCTGCATCGATTGATATGATTATGTGATTTTCATCTCTCAATTTGTTTATGTGATATAACACATTTATTGATTTGCAGATATTGTACCATCCTTGCATTCCTGGAATAAATCCCATTTGGTCATGGTGTATGATCTTTCTGATATAATGCTTGACCTGATTTGCTAGAATTTTGTTGAGGATTTTAGCATGGGTGTGCATCAAGGATATTGGCCTGTAGTTTTCTTTTTACTTTGTGGTGTCTTTATCTAGTTTTGGAATTAAAGAAATGCTTGTTTCATAGAAAGAGCTTGGAAGTGTGCCTTTCTCTTAGATTTTCGAGAATACTTTGAGGAGGATAAGTTTTAGTTGTTCTTTGAATTCTAGGTAGAACTGCCCTGTAAAGCCAGCCAGTCCAGGGCTTTTGCTTGCTGGAAGATTTTTGATAACGGCTTCAATTTCTTTGGTAGTTATTGGTCTATTCAGGTTTTTTTATTCTTCCTGATTGAGATTTGGGAGCTTGTATTTTTCTAGGAATATGTCTATTTCATCTAGGTTGTTTAGCTTGTTGGAATATAGTTGTTTATAATATTTTTTCATAATCCTTTGTATTTATGGGGGACAGTTATTACATCTCCTCGTTTATTTCTGAATTTGTTTATTTGGGTCCACTCTCTTTGCTTCTTGGTGAGCCTAGTTAGAAGTTCATCAACCTTGTTTATCCTTTCAAAGAAGCAGCTCTCAGTTTTATTAATATTTTGCATTTTTTTTTCTCTATGTCATTTACTTCTAATTTGATCTTTATTATTCCCTTTCTTATATTTGCTTACTCTGGGCTTTTCTTGTTTCTCTCTTTCTAATTCTTTCAAATGTAGGATTAAATAATTTATTACCATTTTTTTTCTTGTTTTTTGAGGTAGGCCTATAGAGCTATAAGCCTCTCAAAACTGCTTTCACTGTGTCCCATAGATTTTGGATTATTGTGTTTTCATTGTCATTTGTTAACAGGATGATTTTTATTTATACTTTGTTCTTTTTGGTAACCCAATTATTGTTTAATAGCCTCTAATGGTTTGATTTTTTTCATTGTTTTTAGTGTAGTTGATTTTTTATTTTTTATGTCTTTGGGATCTGAGTAGATGCTTGATATGATTTCTATCTTCTTGAATTTTAATAGACTTGGCCTGTGTCCTAATATATGGTCTATCTTTGAAAATGTCCCATGTACACTTAAGAAGAATATATATTCTGTAGCTTTGGGGTGAAATGTTCTGAATATGTCAATTAATTCCATCTGACCTAGTGAGTTATTTAGGACCGATGTTTCTTTGTTTTCTTTGTTGACTTTTTTTGTTTAGAGGATTTCTCCACTGGTGTCAATGGGGTATTAAAGTCCCCTACTATGACCATATCGCTGTCGATCTCTCCCTTGATATCTTCCAGAATTTTTTATTTTATTATTTATTTTATTTTATTTTTTATGTATTTGGGTGCTTCTGTATTGGGTGAATATATGTTTACCAGAGTTATATCTTCTTGTTGAATTGTTCCCTTTAGTATTAAGAAGTGGTTTTCTTTATCTCTTGTTATGGCCTTCAGTTTGAGGTCTAATTTGTCAGATATAAGTATTGCTACCACAGATTTCTTTCTTTCTTTTTTTTTTTCTTTCATTTCTATTTGTTGGAATAATTCCCCCACCCCCACCCCCATCCATTCAGTCTGCGTGAATCCTTTGTTCTGAGGTGGATCTCTTGTAGATGGCAGATATATGGGACCCTATTCAGCCACCCAATCTTTGTATCAGAGCATTTAATCTATTTACATTTAATGTTGTTATTGATGGGTGGGTTTTTTTGTGTTGTTTTGTTTTGTTTTTTTGTCACCATTCTTATTCTTTATGCCTGTATTCCTTCTTCCCTTCCTATTTCTTTCTTTTCTTTTCTTTTCTTTTCTTTTTTTTTAAACATCAATCCCTTTAGCATTTCTTGCATTGCTGGTTTGGTGGTAATAAATTCCTTTGGTTCTTTTTTTTTATCTGGGAAACTCTGCTTTCACCTTTAATTTTGAATGATAGCCTTTCTGGGTATAGTTTTCTTAGATTCAGTCCCTTGCTTTGCATGGCCTTGTATATTTCATTCCATTTTCTTCTGGCCTGATGTGTTTCTGTTGATAAATAGAATTGTCTTATGTGCAATCCCTGATAGCTAACTTTCTGTCTCTTTCTGGAAGCCTTTAAGATTCTTACTTTGTCATTGGTGTTTGCCAATTTTATTATGAGGTGTTTTGGTGTCCGTCTTTTTGGGTTCATCTTATTTGGGACTCTGTGAGCTTCTTAGACTTGTGTGAGTTTTTCTTTCTAGTATCAGGAAAGTTTTCTGTCATTATTTCTGCAAACATGATTTCTACTCCTTGCTCAGTTTCTTCTCTCTCTGGCACCCATGTTATGTGGATTTTGTTTAGTTTTGTGCTGTCCCAAAAGTCCCTTAGGCTCTCCTGCTTTTTAATTTTTTCCAGTTATTGCTCTGCTTGGGTGTTTTTTTCCTCTTATCTTCTAGCTCACTAATGTGGTCCTCAGCTTCTTGTCTACTGTTGATGCTTTCTAGTATTGTTGTTTTTTTTGTGTGTGTGTGTGTTTGTTTTTTTTTTTTAATTGCAGCTATATCATTCTTCATTTCTTCTTGGTTCTTACATATGTTGTTTAATGTATCTTTCATTCTTTTCAGCATCCTTATGATATTTGCTCTGGATTCTTTCTCTGACAAATCACTTACCTCCATTTTGTTTACTTCCTTCTCAGTGATTCCTCCTTATACTTCTTATGGGTGCTGTTTCTTTGTCTACCCATTTTCATTCCTCTCAGAATGTCTTATTATGTTGCTCATTCTCTACCATGTTGACCAAAATGCACAAAACACAACTCAACGAACACGTCACAGAGGGAACAAAGCACTAATATATTCACAACACCAATAATTTCAAATAAAGGTGACCACCAGAGAAAAGATAATTAGGGGAGATAAAAGAGCACAAAAATTATGTTGAGAAAAAGCAAAAGGACAAGGGTGGAGAAAAAGAAAAAAAAAAAGAAAAAAGAATATATGTATATGGGAAGAAAACTCCACAAAATCAACAACTAAACCAAAAAATGCAAACAACAAACACCAAGGAAAAAAAGAAAAAAAAGAAAAAAAAGAAAAAAGAAAAAAAGAGGGAAGCTGAATCTGAAGAGGCAGAGCTCATTTCCAGAAGGCAAGGTAAAGGAATTGAATTAATGGGGGAATGGCCACAATTCAGTATGGAGGAAGTAGAAAGAGAACACTTTATGAACAGAAAAGTAAAAAGCAAAATATTCAATAAAAAATAAACAAAAATAAAAATAATAATGAATAATAATTAACTATATATTAAATATATATAAGATAATTTATAGATAGAAAAATAAAAAATAAAAAATTCCCTTTTTTAATCTATCTATATATTCATATATTTTTGGAAAAGGAGACCAGAGAGCAGATAGGCCTGAATTTGGTGAGTGAAACTAATTAATCTATTAGTAGAAGAAGAGAGCAAGTGTGGTGGGGAAAAACAAAAGCATAAAATATAAATTAAAAACAAACAAACAAAAAAACTACCAAACAACAATTAGAAGAAAAAACAACTGGTTAGGAATGAAAGAGAAAAGAAATGGATTCATGGACTTGGAGTAGGAGAGAGGAAAATAAGTTATGTGAGGAAGCCAACAGAGACTACTATAATAGTACTCCATCAATAGAACTGATAGAGAAGATCAATTAGTAACAAGGAGTCAAAAAGAAAGGAGAGAAAAAAACTAAGGCAGAAACAAGAAAAGAAACAGGATGAAAAAGAGAGACGTGAGGAAGAAAGAGTTGGCATTAAAGAAAAAAATGAGATAGAGTATAATAATGTTTAAAAATAAAAATAAAAATAGAATGAAAATGAAAATAAATAAATAAATAAAATGTTAAAATAATAATAATAATAATAACAGTAAAAAGTAAAAATAATAATAAAATAAAAGAAAAAAAAGAGAAAAAATTAATTTCTTAAGTAAAGGATAAAACATAGAAGCACTGAGATTTGTTCACTTGAGCTGAGTTTTAATGTCCCACGTGGGCTGGTTTAAGACCCCTTTCTCCTGTTCTGCCTGCCTCGTCTCAGTTTCCTGTCAGGTAGTCAGCACCGTGTTGAAGTTCCCAGCGAACCGCCGCTCCTCTGTGTCTGTCTCCAGGGCCTTGCTGTCATCCAGGAGGGACCAATCTGCCAGCTTTGTTTTTCTGCTTTCAGTCGCATTTATTATACACAACCGCCTCTTTCTGACATGGCCTCCAGGTGGCGGTGTTTCTGCATTACATAATTTCCAGGACCAAATGGCCCTTCAACTCAGGCCCTAAGGGCTCCTGCAGGTATTTAGAATGTCTGTTTCCCTGCCCAGCTCAACGCTGGGTGTGGCTGCGCTGCTAGGAGAGGCCTGGTCTTCAGGAGAAAAATGTCTGTTCAGGTTGGAGGGATGGCTTCCTGATCATCTCTCCCTATTCTGCTCCCCAGCTTCCACAAAACCACCTTCCCCTGCAGTCTTGGTGAGTGTTTTTAATAGAAGATCCTATGCACTGGGCTTAGGGAGTAAAAGCAAGGAAATTATAAAGACAGAGGAACCGTGCCGCTGCGTCTCATACCCCCCGCATTGCGTGGCCAGTGCAGAGCTTCAGGCTGCCTTTTGGGGTGCAGCCTTCCACGGCTGTGGGCTTAAATCTAGCGTCCCCGCTGCCAGCAGCCTGTGGACCCCTTCCACTGTGCAGTGCTACACTGACCCCAAGGGACCTGGGCTTGTGTAGCGCGTCTCCTTCTGAGACTCTAGTCCCCGCTGCGCGCGTTTCTCCCTCCAGACCCCAAGCCCATCTCTCTCCAGGAGACCTCTGACCTTTCCGTCCACAGATTGTCTTGCCATCTGTATTGTATTCACCAATTCCGGTTGGATGTTATTCATTTCAGCTGTTTCTTCTATCTGCTCTGTGACCAGGTGCAGGACCCATCTGCCTATTCAGCTCCCACCTTGTCTCACCCTGGACAAACTTTTTAGGAGCCACATCCAGGGAGGCTGGAGTTCACATGGGTTCACGGCTGAGGCAGCCGGTCCCTGGGCATTGTCACTGTAGGACCCCGGAGGTCTCCCCAGGTGGAGGTGAGGCTGGGCTCCCAGTCACAGCTGCTCTCCCCTTCAAGATGGCGCAGTCTCTGGAAGCAGAGCCAGCCACTCTGGAAGATATTTCGGTGGTAGTAGAGGCTGCCCAGCCAGGGGAGCCTGGTCCGCCAGTCCCCAACAGTCCTGCAGAATATAGCTGTCACACACACACACACACACACACACACACACACACACACACACGTCCACGCACTCCCCTTTCACTCCCTCCCTCACTCACCCTCTCTCCTCACTGCCGTCCTTTCCGCTGCCCTCTTAGATCTCTCCTCCTTACTTTCTATTATGTCTTTGTGAAATAGTTGGATCCACAGAATTTCTCTTTTTGCTTTTTGTCAGTGTCTGGAGGGCACTACTAAGTTAGTACTAATTTACTACTAAACTGAATTCTCAATTTGGAAGCTTTCGAAATTTCCAGATTATGAATATAACCAGGTGGTTTATTTATTTCAAATTCTCAGTCACATTCTATTCCCCATTCTTTATCAAAATATTACACTTTTCAGGTTTCTTGCTTTCATCTGGGGCTATATTTACTTCATTATTTCAAGACAGAACTCTCTGGTCCCCTCATTTTATTTTAAATGGATTATTATCTGACACTCCACCTTATATGTTTATTCCCTGTTTCTCTATGAGTTTGAAGACCAAAGTTCAGGTCTACCTGGTCAATGTATGCCTTGACATGAAACCAAACTCCTGACTTCAGTTTGCTATTCTGGATTTATGGCCTCACATGGTCCTTGTTCTAAAATTTCCTTACCTGATCCTCCAATGAACTGTATATTTCAGAGATTTTAAAATAGCCATATCCAATTTTTTTCAAGTTATATTTAGAAGGTGGATGTTAACTTTCTGGGAAAATATTATTAGGCATTAAAAACATGGTTTTCCTTACTCCTCACAATAATCCCCTATTATTGGACAATGGCATTAGTTATTAAAATTCCTATTTTCAAAGCTAGGAATCTTAAACACATAGAATTAAGTAATACCACTGTAAGCTTCTTAGTAAGTGGTAACACTGTAATTCAAGTCCTTCTAGTATAAATGTCTATGTTCTTTAAAACACTAATCTGGATTTGAATACTGGATCAATAAATAGCATGCTGTGTGACTTGTGAACTTTCTCACCCGTAATATTGGGGAAGTAACACCTATCACATAGCTTGTTTCATACTTAAATATGTAATATATGCTGGAGTGCATGTGATAATATATGTAAATCATTTAGCAGACAACCTAACACTGAACACTAAATAATTACCAGGAGTAATAACAACAAATGTGTGTGTAATATATGTAATATTTAAATGTGTATATATTTGTAATTTAACTCATAATTGTGCTATTGGTTGCTGTGTAAGTGCTGAATTAATGGATATAAATGAGGAATAAATTAACCTATGGAATTATTTATAATAATAGCCCCCTTAAATACATCATGCTGCTATCATTCTGCCTTAACTGTTTCCATGCTTGTTAGGCATTGGAAAATCTCTGACCTAGAATTCAGTTCAGAATATTTATGTTCCTAAGAGCAGTTAAAACCTCTTTTTTTTTCTCAAAAAATTGTGTTATATTTAGAAAGAATTGTGGCCAAATGGTCTCTGTAATTGAACATTGATTTGGAAGTCTGATCTTGACATGGGATCTCAGTGCTTCTGTAAGCAAGTCACTTAACCTTGCCGTTCAAGTGTTTTTGTCTGTAACGTATGGATAAAAACACTTATCCCTCAGGAAATGTGAAGATTTCTAAAAATAATTACTTTATACAGTGCTTTGTACATGATGATATTATATGACACCTGAAATAACAAAAATGAATTATTATTATTTTATTTCCAGTCCCACTGGCATTAGTAAAGTTTATAGAAAATCTGAGGTGTTCAAAACCAAAAAGCAGGCTTCTCAGGAAAATTTTACTACTAATGACATGTAAAACTAGTTGGCTCCTCAGGTAGTTCACTGTCAATTAAACAAAAAGGTAAGACACTTTTTTGGATAAAGGAAACTACCCCTTTTATGCAGGGTTTCCTGGGATCAGCCGATGGGGGTGACTAATAATTACACCAGAATGTTAGGATTTTCCCCTAGAAATATATTTAAGCACATAGAATTAAGTAATACCACTTGAGAAAATACCAGGACATTTTAAAAGTTTGAAAAACTACCATTACAATAAATCTGCTGAAGCTAAAATTTATTTCTAGAGTCTTCCATGAGAACAATAAAATGAAATAAAGCATGGGGTTTCTATAGCTCAATTTGTGTAGAGCCATTTGCACAGTGCCAGTTGTTCTGGGCTATCTCCATGCCTGAGTGTCAGTAAGCACTTGTATTTTCCTTACAGAAATTTTCCTTACAGAACCATTGCAAACAATCCAGGAAACTTTGGAGTGGATGCAGGTGGTGGTGGTGGTGGGGGGGTGGGCATTAGATCTTCATGAGTGCCACATCTTCATTGTCCAGACTCTTTGCTGAGAATGTAACTGAAGGAAAGAGCTCATTAAAACACTCAGGCCAGCAGCTCCTTCTGAAACAGCCTTGAAATGTAATCAGTGAGCACAGTGCAATCAAGATAGAGCCATTCTGATAGCTTGGCTCCAGTTTGCATCTCCAGGTCTTTATAGACTAGGAGGCAGCGATTTCTCTAAGACTGACTCTGACTGAGATACAAAGCTCTCTGAATATCTCTTCTATTTACACCTAACAACTATTATAATTTCAGTAGAAGTCTAAGAACAAAAGTTTTTACTCAAGTTATGATTTCTTCTGCCATTTACTATAAGTCCTTTAATTTTTACTATTTAAAGAAACATAGTATTTAACATGAAAACATTAGCAGAAGTGGCAAAATATTTTGGGAATGGTGGAGATTCCCAGATGGCTGTAGACTAGCAGGGAGCTCCTTCCTCCTGCTGAAGACCAGACTTGAAGCTAAACTGCAGAGTATCCAGCTTAAAAAAAAGAAGGTTGATAAATAGCTGATCGGAATATTGTGAATGGGGAACAAGGAGGGGGATAGGATGAGATGTGGAGAAAGTGAGCCAACTTGCGCAGATACTGCGTAGTTGCCAGGCTAGGAAGCTGGAGGGGCAGTGTGGCAGCACAGCCCTGCCCTGGGGAGCATGAGGTCTGAGTCCTATGCAGTGGCTATTCCAATCCAGAGCAACAGAGAGGGGAAGGGGGGGGGGGGACGGCCCACATAACATCGGGCAGTGGGAACCAGTGGTGATCTGTTCCACTGGGAGACTCAGACCACACTACCCCAAGCAGAGTGATTTTTTTGTTACAACACCAGCCTGGGAATTGCCCCCTGATCTTAGTCTGAGGGAAGGGTCACAGGGTGGAACTTGGGCCAGGGGAAGGCTCTGACCTATGCACTCAACAGTGAATAAGAACAACCCTGTATTCTCTGGAAGGGTTTTTGGCAGAGAGCAGGATGGGGGATGCACAGTGTGCCATAGGAAAGAGGACCGGCCCTCCTCACTCAAGTGTGGGAGAGGTACCCTTTCTGCCACCGCAGAACAGCTGGTTTGGCACCACCAGAGGCAAGGAGGAACAGCTTTTGCTGGAAAGCTGTGCCAGCGCAGCTGGGTCTGGTATTGTGGAGGACTCACACATTTGGCCTGGTTGGAGCCTAGCATGTTCTTGCCCATTGGGAAAGATTGATCTAAAATATTGGAGTACTAAGTAGGGCCATGTTTAAAAAAAATCATATCCCCTCCTGCTTGGGGTGAAAACGAGGGGGTGCCAGTGAGTCAGGCAGGTGGAGCTGAGGCATTGGAAGAAGAAGTGCCCTTGCTCCACTCCTGCAAGCTATGAGCACACCCCAATATGAATCTGACTAAACCCAGGACCCAGGACCTCCACAGCGCCCAGTTCCATGGGGAAGGGAGAGCATCTCAGAACAGGCACATGGAAGTATGAGACCCAAGGGAGATACGACCTCTGGGCTATGGAGGCTCTGCCTGCTGAACTACGTGGGCCTCCTCCCTGCCATGCTTCTGGAACATTGCCCTGGGTCAGTCAGAGACATTGACACCCATTGGATTTCACCAGACAACCTCTCAGGAGGCCCAGGACAGACATACAAAGGGGTCAGATTTAACAACATTGACACAAAATCCAGAGAGCTCCACAAATAGATATAAAGGATTTTTTCTTCTTCTCTTCTTTCATATTCTTTTATTTCTCTCTTTCCTTTTATTCTATTCTTTTAAAATATTTTTATCTTATCTTTTCTTTTGTCTTTACTTTTTCTGTTTTTCTTTTTCTACTATATGTTTTATTTTATTTATTATAGAAAATCTGTGGTTTGAGCCCACCCATGAATGGGACAACAGCAATGAAGACCCAAATATAAGAGGAGGGCTCACATAACCCCAAAAGGCACATTCCTAGATTATCCAGCTTAGAAGATCCAGGAGACTACACCACTGGGTCCCATAAGAAAGCCACCCCACCAAGCCTTAGTGGGGGGCATAGCAATCTTATACAATACACAGAAACAAATACAGATAAACAGAAAAAAGGGGGGGGGACAAGAAACTGGCCCCAAATGAAAGAAGAGGATGAATTTCCAGAAAAAGAGCTAAGTGGAATGAAGGCAAGCAATTTATCAGAAATAGAGTATAAAGTAGTGGGTTTTAGAATGTTCAACAGCATGAAACCATGAAAAACAACCAGCCAGAAATGAAGAAGGATATATTAGTAGCTAAAATAAAAATACCCCAGAAGTAATTGTAAACAGAAGATTGAATCAGCAAGTTAGAAGAAAAGGTAGAAAAAAATTATTCAGTTAGGGAAGCAAGAAAGTAATAACACTTAAAAAGCATGAAGACAGTTTAAGGGAACTTTGCAGCAGCATGAAATGGAACAACATCTGCATTTTAGGGGTACCAAAGTAAGAAGAAAGTACTTGAGCAATAGCTAAAGTACCTGTGTAAAGAAAAACTTATGGAAAAATTCCCTATCCTGGTCAAGGAAAGAGTTACATAAGTTCAGAAAGTACAGAGTGTCACAATTTAAGAAAAACCCTAACAGGGATATCCATAAAATAAGGCAAGAAGAGGAAGAAGAAGAAAAAAGTAAACATAAAAATTATGATTAACAAATACATATACATCAACAAGTGAATCTAAAAAAATCAAGTGAATTAAAAATCTAAGGAACAGAATAAACTGGTGAATATAATAGAATTAGGGGCAAAGAAAGGGAGTGGATTGACAATCCTCAGTGGGAAAGGGGTGTGGGAGATGCAGGAAGAGAGTGGACTAAAATTGTACACCTATGGATGAGGACAATGGGGAGGGGAGGTAAGGGCAGAGGGTAGGGTGGGAACCAGGTGGAAGGGAGCCATGGGGGGAAAAAGGAGAAACAATTGTAATAATCTGAGCAATAATGATTTATTAAATTAAAAAAAGAAACAAAAAAAAATCTATAATATGCCGAAACTGGTTTGGCTCAATGGTAGAGCATTGGTCTGCAGACTGAAAGGTCCCAGGTTCAATTCCGGTCAGGGGCATGTACGTTGGTTGTGGGCACATCCCTGGTAGGGGGTGTGCAAGAGGCAGCTGGTTGGTGTTTCTCTCTCATCGATGTTTCTAGCTCTCCATCTCTTTCCCTTCCTCTCTGTAACAAATCAATAAAAATATATTTTAAAAAAGAAAAAGAATAAAGAAAATCTATAATAATAAAAGTGTAATATGCAAATCAACCAAATGACCGAACAGCAGAATGAACGTCCAGATGACCTTCTGGACAACCATGCTATGATACACACTAGCAACAAGGCAGCCAAGGTGGGTGCAATGTGATTGTGGGGGGGTCCCACCATCACCCCACAATTGCCCCAAAGATGGAGGCCCAGGCTACCTCCTAGCAGTGCTGTGGCAGGTGGCAGGGCCACCCTCTATGGGGAGATCTATTGTGGAGCCCCAGCCGGATGGGCAGGCCTACCTCTTTGGGGCAATCAATCAGAGTCCTGCAATCAATCGCACCACAGAGAGAGACCCGGGCTACCTGGTTAGTGGTGCTACAGGGGATGTGTCAGCATCCCTCTGTGGGGCAATTGATCATATGGCTCCTGGACTGTGAAAGGGTGCAGACTAGGCTAAGGGACACCCCACCCTGAGTGCAGAATTTTGTGCACTGGGCCTCTAGACCCAACAACTAAAAGAATCAGAAAAACAACAGGAAAAGCCCAGAATACATAAAAGTAAGGACATGATAAAGATCAATGGAAAAGAAGACAAGGCCTTTTCCTCATGTATGTAATATGGGATTGCAAAAAATGCATAAATATATACTAATCATATAAGGCAGAAAGGAAGGCATAGTATCACATTCATCATGAAATAGGAACAGATAAGAAAGAACTACTCCTTTCCTGAGAGAAGAGATAAGAAATTGTGTCTTGTCTAGGAGGTGGTATTTAGAGACCATGTCATTTTCTACAGGATATGGGAAGTCAAGGCTGAGAACCTTCATGAATTACAAAAGAAAACTTCTCCTCTGATGTCAACAGAGCAAGACTCCTGGGTGTGCACTGCTCAGGCTGTTTATCCCACGATGTTCAAGTTCTCTTGTTGCCAATGAGCCATTGTCACCTCAGGAAAGTCATTTTGAACCCAGTTTAGGATTTGGCTCTGCACTGGTTGGTTTTACATATGTTTTCTCTGTTTATCTTATATAATAAAAAGGTAATATGCAAATTGACCCTCACAAGATGGCTGCCTATGACCAGGCTGGCAGGAGGGTTAGTGAGGGTTGACCAAACCACTGAACAAACAGGCTGCATGGGGTGAGCAGGCTGGCAGGTGTTAGGCTGTCAGGGGGAGTAATGAAGGGAGACTAGGCAGTGGGGGAAAAAGTTGGGGGCAACCAGGCTGATAAGGGGGGGAAATTAAGGGTGACCAGACAGGCAGGCAGGCAGGTGAGCAATTAGGAGCCAGCGGCCAGGATTATGAAAGGAATGTCTGACTGCTGGTGTAGGCCCCATCCCCAAGGGGTCCCGGATTAGAGAGGGTGCAGGCTGGGCAGAGGGGACCCCCTCCGTGCATGACTTTCATGCACTGGGCTTCTAGTAGGCTTATGATAATCCTATAAGGTCACTGTTATAATAATTTTCAAGTTGAGGACCCTGAGGTCACAGGGCTGAAGGAGTTAGTCCAGGATTTCAGTTTATACTACTAAATGAAAAACCAGGATTTCAACCAAGGTCAGTTTTTTTCTAAGGCACATACCCTTTTCATCATGCACTCTTGCTTTGAATTGCAAGTCACCATCTGGCTTATCAGCAAGAGTAAAGTTGGCACAATTACAACTGGAGTTTAAACATTATTTATGCCATAGAAAGCTATGCTGATGACTTAGAACTTGCTGATGATAAAAGGCATTGCAGTGGCCACAATAAAGGGAATTGACATAAAAAAATGAAGGAACACTTATTTCCCATATGTTCCTACACATTAATCCATCATTTGAATATTACTTGTAAAACTGTTTTATGTGTCTGTTTATAAGGAAATTAACAACTAGAGTATTCCATGTTCCACTTTATTACAAAGGAGCCTGCCAAGCAATTTTATTCTAATTTCAATTCAAATTCCAATTGTGCACTGAAACTTATTACTTTAAAATTATTTATATAATTGATTTTCCATTGATTGCTGGCTTGTAATACTCAATGTTTCTACTGCAATAAAAAATTTTATTGTATTGTTAAAATATCTTTAAGTGTTATAACATTTTTCTTTTACATTTTACTATATCAAGTGGATATTTTAGATATATGTCTTTAATATATGTTTAATGGGAAAATATTACTTTAGTAGGCTAATAACTGTCTTTCTGAAAATAGATATTTTCATTGAAACTTACAATTAAAATGTGTTTGGGGACCTAGAATAACCCAGTCAACAGGAAGAGCTAAGGCATTCAATGTGTCTGAAAACCAGACTCCATAATTCTTGGAGTGACCTGGGTATTTCACAGCAGCACAGGAGTCCAGTGCATTATTGAAGGTAGCTCCAATCATAAACAAAATGCTGGCTGGGCTCTTTCGCAGTGCCTAATTTTGCCCTCACTCCAGCCTTAAAATAGGATCAGCCTTTTGTATTTTCAGAAGTGACAAATGCTATTTGTCAAACCCAACAATAATGATCATACAACAAATAAAGAATGCCAAAGGGACATTAAATTTAGAAGTAAGACGAGATTCTTAGTAAGCACTGAATCAATCAATTTTCTAAGGATGGTGGTAAAGGCATTATGATCGCTACTTGGGGATTTTTATTTCATACAGGTTTTCAGCTGTGCCTTTGACCCTTCTGCGCACAAATAGGACCAGTTTCAAAATTGATCTTTCCTGAGTCTTCTGTGACCACCAGTAGTTATTCCCAATATTGTGAGCAGAACCTGAAGAAGCCCTGTCACCCACCACAGCTCTGAGCTGACTTTTCCTGGCGACCTTCACCCAGCAGTGCATGGATTATATTTGTATCAGCAGCACTGCAAAGTGGACAGAAAAATGTGAACATCGGAAACCCAATGCCAGGTCTCCAGTTACTATCAGCTCCCATTCTGTCATTGGGGAAGGTGATAGGCACACTGTTCTGCTTTGATGATTGTTTAGGAAGGGACACCTCTTATCCATCAGAATTCTATGTGTTTCTTCATTAGTAGAAAATGCACTATATGTCTCCTTTCAGGGTTAGCAAAGGAAGGGAGACAGTGGTTGTGTCCATGTAATAAACTGATGTAAGCTATATGGTTAAATTATGTTAGATATAACCTTTTATTTTTGTGTTTCATTAAAAAAAAGTCTGTGTTATATTCAGCCAATACGTAAAGGGAATTGGCCTATTCTTTTCCACTCTGAGGTGTGGGGCAAAGAAAAGATGGTGGTAATAGAAAGTCTTTAGAAATAGAGGATGGTAAAAACTGAATAATCACATGTTTCAAGAGCTTTGAATAAGTTAACCACATGTAATATTCAGAATCACTCCCTGAAATTATTATCTTGATTTTTACAGTAGAAGAAACTGAGGCTCAGAAAGAAGAGTTAATTTGCTTAACTCCACCAAAATATTGATAGATCCAATATTTATAGTCCAGTTTCTTGATGCCAAAGACCATATATTTTGCATTTTATGGAGTGCTCTGCTCAAGTAAGAGTAAACCATATAGAATGACCATTTACCTTTCATATTAATAAATCCTTCTGATTAAACTGATTACTTTTGAGCGTTCATCAAGTGGCAGCTAGGCAGTGTTTGTTTCCTGGCCGACATTACAAAGAGTGACCACGTTTTACTTATACTTCTGAAATTACTGGGAGACCAAGACAATTATTGAGCTGCACAACAGAAGGAGCAGTGGCCCACAATTTGGGATTTAATGGAATTGGGCATAAAACCTGAAACGGAAGAAAATATCCTATTTCATGTTGTATTATTTCTGGACCATTTAATGGATGTTAGTGTATTTATTATATTTTTACTACTGAGATAATTATAAATTAGTAACAAGTAAATTGTCAAAGCAGTCATATGTTTTAATAAATTTTGTAGACAGCAATTGTATAAATCCTGGTAAGAATTTGGACTAATGGACAATAGCCATTAAATATTATAAAATTGTTATTATTGCAAAACTTCTAATATTTTTTCTGAGTAATTCAAAGAAACCATCATATTCAGTGATAGTCAGTATGACACACTGTGGGGATAAGGCATTTTTTTTTTATTTAAATTCTTTATTGTTTAAAGCATTACCTAAGTCTCCTTTTTCCCACATTGACCTCTCTCTAGCTATCCCCATCCCCCAGTGCATGCTCTCCCCTCTCCTCTTCCCCTCCCCCCCCCCCGCCCCAGTGTGTGTTCATTAGTTATGCTCATATGCACACATACAAGGAATAAGGCTTTGGAAGCAGATGAAGGGAGGGGTCAAATTTCAGATCTATTACCTATGAACCTTGTGGCATTGAGTTAGTTAAAACTCTCTCTGGCAATTTCTCAATACAAACAAACAAAACAACTTAGATTAATAGTATTTGTATACAAGAGTATAGATAAATCATAAATAAAACAGGATATTTGTAATAATCTAGAGCACTGCATGGCCTGCTATAAACTTCCTATAAACATTCATTTCTCTTTTATCTATAGTTAAGACAGAGCTATGTCATTGAGAAATATCCTCCACATGTGTATTTAGCCAATATCCCTACATTAAATTTGATACAGAAACCAATACATCAAATAAATTTTCTGTTTTCATTACAAATGTTACTCTTCATAGTAAAATACCTAATGTTTGGACTTTGCAAGATAATCTCAACCAAGTTTGTTTTTTAGCATAAATTTATTCAACTATTTTCATCTCTTCCCATAAACAAGTATTCTAATACCCAGTGAGAAAATACCCTGCAGCCGAAACCGGTTTGGCTCAGTGGATAGAGCATCGGCCTGCAGACTGAAAGGTCCCAGGTTTGATTCAGGTCAAGGGCATGTACCTTGGTTGCAGGCACACCCCCAGTGGGGGATGTGCAAGAGGCAGCTGATCGATGATTTCTCTCTCATTGATGTTTCTAACTCTCTATCCCTCTCTCTTCCTCTCTGTAAAAAATCAATAAAATATATATTTAAAAAAAAGAAGAAGAAAATCCCCTGCAATCTTAAACTACCAGGTAAAGGCCAGACCTCTCACCAGAGACATGGAATTACTGAAAGAATGAGGCACATTTAAATTGCATCTATCCTATAGAGAGCAGACTGATGGTTGCCAGAGGGGAGGGGTTTGAGGCACTGGGTGAAAAAGGTGAAGAGATTGAAAAGTACAGACTGATAGTTACAAACTAGAGGTCCAGTGCATAAATTCTTGCACCAGTGGGGTCCTTCGGCCTGGCCTGAGGGATCAGGCCAAAACCAGTTCTCCAACATCCCACAAGGGGTCCTAGATTGTGAGAGGGCTCAAGCCAGGCCCAGGGACTCTGCAGGTGCACAATTGGAGTGGAGAGGGACACAAGAAAGAGACTGTGGGAGGGCTCCAGGGTGTGTCAGGCCCATCTCTCTAATCCCAATTGGCCTGATCCAGCATCAACCTAACCTACTAGTTAGAGCACACATGTCAAACACAAGGCCCGCGGGCCAAATCTGGCCCGCCAGGCCTTGCAATGTGGCCCGTACCGTGCTCTCATCACTGCACTCCGCTGCGTTCCATCACAATGACGCGCGGTGACATAGGAGGCTTGTGATCTCGCCGGCTGCCTCGCCGGCCGCCGTACTTGCTATCTATTACGCATGCGCATAGATAACAAGTCACGCGAGATTCAGGAGGCGTGACCTATAGTCCGGCATCTGATGTGGTTGTGCGGGTGGCAGAGCAGAGGAGAGAGTGAGTGTGCGGGCATAAAATCGCAACAGAATCTGCTATCTGTACCCAGCCAGGCATTTATTGACTGACTTTTTTTTTCTCCACTCCATCTGCCAAATCAAGCTATCCCTGTGCAGTTTTCAACTTTTTCCTTCTAACGCAGATTTCCAATAAACTACATCTTTTACTGCCAATATTGATCCCAAAATGTCCAGGAAAAGAAAAGTTGACGGTGAAGGCGGACAATTTAATGACAAATGGGAAAATGAATACATGTTTGTGCTTAGAGAGGGCAAACCAGTGTGTATATTGTGTTATGAGACAGTGTCGGTGATGAAAGAGTACAATATACGTCGTCATTTTGACACCAAACATAATGTTAAGTATGGCAAATATACTTTGGAAGAAAAGCATAAAATTGTTAAAGAACTAAAAGGCAAACTACAATCACAGCAGCAAATGTTTACAAAGGCTGCAGCGAAAAATGATGCTGCAGTGAAAGCAAGCTTTATAGTGGCTGAAGAAATTGCCCGTACTTCAAGGTGTTTTTCAGAGGGTGCCTTTTTGAAGCAATGCATGCTAAAAGTGTGTGAGCAAGTATGCCCAGACCAGATACAGAGTTTTCAAAATGTCAGTTTGTCAAGAAACACCATTGCAGATAGAGTTCAAGAACTCTCAGGAAATCTCTCATCACAGCTGGCTGAACAGGCATGCAGTTATCTTGCTTTTTCACTTGCTATCGATGAAAGCACAGACAACACTGATACAGCGCAGCTGTCCATCTTTATATGTGCTACGAAGACCGACCTCTCTGTCACTGAGGAACTTTTGGATGTAGCTGCCATGCATGGGATGACGACTGGTAGAGATATATTTGAGGCTGTGGAGAAATCTATAAATAATTTTAAATTACCCTGGGAAAAGTTGGTGGGGCTAACTACTGATGGCGCACCTTCAATGTGCGGAGAAAAGAAAGGCTTGGTTGGACTAATGAAGGAAAGAATGCAAAAAAGTCACTGCCACACACCCTTGATTACTTATCATTGCATTATCCACCAAGAGGCTATGTGTGGAAAAGTTCTGGACATGAATGACATAATGACCACAGTCATTAAAACTATTAACTTTATACGGGCACGTGGCCTGAATCATCGCCAGTTCCAGCAGTTTGTACAGGAGGTGGGTGCAGAGCATGGAGACGTGCCATACCACACAGAAGTAAGATGGCTGAGCAAGAGCGCAGTCCTCAAAAGATTTTTTGAGCTCAGAGAACAAATTGCTCTTTTCATGGAAAGTAAAGGAAAGCCCTTGCCTGAACTGTCGGATCCCTCCTGGCTATGTGATTTTGCCATGATGTGTGACATATGCGAGCATCTCGCCCAACTGAATCTGAAGCTGCAGGGACACAAACAAGTCATCACGAAGATGTCTGACATGATCACAGCATTCCAGCGTAAACTTCAACTATGGAAGTCCCAACTGGAACAGGACAATCTTGCCCACTTTCCCGTTTGTTTGAGTATCTCAACCACTATTTCTGGTATTTTTCCTTGCAGTCGGCTGGCTACCAAAGTTAGCCGTTTACTAAGTGAATTTGAGCGGCACTTCTCTGACTTTAGAACACAGCACTCAGGCTTTGACATCTTTGCCAATCCTTTTACAGTTGATGTCAACAATGTGCCCTATCACCTTCAGATGGAGATAATCGAGCTTCAGTCTGACAGTGGCCTGAAATCAAGGTTTCAGGATGTTGAAATTGAGGACTTCTACCCTCTACTGCCCCCTGACTCAATGCCAGAGCTCCGACTTCATGCTGCCCGTATTCTATCCATGTTCGGGAGCACCTATCTTTGTGAACAGATGTTTTCAATAATGAATCTGAACAAAAACAAGCACAGATCACGCATTACCGATGACAACCTCCATGCTGTTTTGCGGGTTGCTACAGCCCAAGAAATAAAACCGAACATTGACTCATTGATCCGGGGAAAACGGTGTCAGACATCTAGCCAGAAAATAAAACAATGAGCATTTAACGTACATTCCAATATTACTGTTTTGCTTGATACCAATATTACTGTTTTGCTTGATAGCATGTGAGTTGGTTAACAGCACTGTTAAGGAAAAGATTGTTCCACTCATTTTAAATTCACATTTCTGGTTAACATTGTCAGTTTATGACTGTTCAGTAAACCATTCGGCCCGTGATTTAGGCTGGATTTTAGATTTTGGCCCCTTCTCTGATTGAGTTTGACACCCCTAAGTTAGAGCGTCTGCCTCCTGCTGGTCAAAGAACATCATAGTGACTGCTCAACTGGTTGACTGCCCCCTGGTGGTCATTGCACATCACAGCAAGCGGTTGAGTGGTCTTAGCATATCATTAGCATGTTACACTTTTATTTGTTGAATGGCTGACCAGACAACTGGACACTTAGCAATATATTAGCCTTTTATTATATAGGATAGTCATGGAGATGTAAAGTACAGTATAGGAAATACAACCAATAACATTGTGATAACTATGTATGGTGCCAGGTGGGTACTGGAAATATCAAAGGTAATAGTTTGAAAAGTGTATGATTTTCTAACCACTATGTTGTGCATCTGAAACTAATACAAGATGATACTGAATGTAAAGAACTTGAAAAATATAAATAAATAACTTAAAAATTGCATCTATCTTCTCCTTGCTGGTTCAAAATATCTGCAGAGTTTACAGATGGGAATGTTTCATTTAAGCATTCAAAAGACCCTTAAAACTAATGGTAGGCTCTATAATTTTGAATATAATGAGTTTATTTCTATAAAACTTATTCTCTTTTATTTTTGACATTGGATAAGTTTTTTAAAATCTACTGAATTATTCCTGATCTTTATCTAGACAACAATTGGATTGAAATCCATTTTTATTAATCTGAACTTGTGAGCAAAACCCCCATGTCCTGAGGCAACCCACAAAACCAGCAGCTTATAAGAAATTATAAAAGTAAAACAAGGATTAGCTCATTATAATAGCAGGATAGGAGACAACCAGATAAATGTAATTCTTTGGTCAAACTTTCAAGTGATAGAAATTTATTGACAATAAAATTGAGTTCATGAAAAACAAATGTTGATTGCATCACTGATCCTTTGTCTTTCTTGTAGAATAACAATCAAACTTAGAAATGAGGTGTCCATAACTGATATGCTGGAATAAACCAGGCATTGCAAAACACAGACACTCTGGAGAGAATTTGCTTCTAGTTACGTATTAGAATAAATGTTTCTGACAAATGGTACCATTTACACAGAGAACATCCATTTTATCTATGAGGGTGATTCTGAAAAACTGTAGTGAAGAATTTAGTTACAGTCTCCTAGGGTCTCCATGCCCTTTCCCTATCTTTCTGCCTCTGGTGTCTTTCCTGAACTACTCAATGAAAAAAGAGCTGCTCTCAAATCAGTGGACCTGATACTATCACATTTTTATTTTAATGATCTGATACTATCACATTTTTATTTTAATGAGGTCTTCATTTGTTTTATGATGTACTAGAGGCCCAGTACATGAAACTCATACACAGGGAGGGGTGTCCTTCAGCCCAGCTTGCACCTCTCCAATCTAGGACCCCTCAAAGGATGCCCGACTGCCCTCTCACAATCCGGGAATGCTGCTCACCTGTCTGCCTTTCTGATTGTCCCTAACTGCTTCTGCCTGCCAGCCTGATTACCCCCAAACTGCACCCATGTCAGCCTGTTTGATGTCTAACTGCTCCACTGCCAGCCTATTTGCCCCTAACTGTCCTCCCCTACAGGCCTGCTTCCTCCTAACTTGCCCTCCCCTGCTGGCCTGATTGCCCACAACTGTCCTCTTTGCAGGTCTGGTCCCTCCCAACTGCCCTCCTCTGTTGGCCATCTTGTGGTGGCCATCTTGTGACCACATGGGGCAGGATCTTTGACCATATATAGGCAGCCATCTTGTGTGTTAGAGTAATTGTCAATCTGCATATTACTCTTTTATTAGATAGTATAGAGGCCTCATGCACAGGTGGGGGCCAGCTGGTTTGCCCTGAAGGGTGTCCCAGATCAGGTTGGAGGTTCCCTTAGGGCATGGGGTCTGGGAAAGGGGCTTATGGTGGTTTGCAGGTTGGCCACACCCCCAGGCAACCCAAGCAGAGGCTCTGGTATCTGGGATTTATTTATCTTCTACAATTGAAACTTTGTAGCTTGAAGCAGAGCCAAGCCTGCTGCTGGCTTCGTGGCCATAGTCATTTCTATTGGGATTTATGTATCTTCTATAATTGAAACTTTGTAGCCTTAAGCGGAGACCAGGGCAAGCCAGGACTCCAGAATCTTGGCTTCCTTCATCGCCAGGGAAACCTTAGCCTCCCTCCTGCTCTCTGTGGCTGCAGCCATCTTGGTTCTTGGTTCATATTCTCTCCTGATTGGCAGGTGGGCATGGCTGGTGGGTGTAGTTGAGTGATGGCTAATTTGCATATTACTCTTTTATTAGATAGGATGTGCATGTATTCTTATTTTTATTTCAAATAATAAATAAGGTAGTTTTCATATATATAATAAACTAGAGGCCCAGTGCATGAAATTCGTGCACAGGGTTGTGTGTCCCTCAGCCCAGCCTGCATCCTCTCCAATCTGGGACCCATCAAGGGATGTCTGACTACAGGGATCTGGCTGGCTCCCAACTGCTCACCTGCCTACCTTCCTGAATGCCCCTAACAGTTTTTGCCTGCCAGCCTGATCACCCCCTTACCACTCCCATGCCAGCCTGATTGATGCCTAACTGCTCCCCTGCCAGCCTGATTGCCACTAACTGCCCTCCCAACTGCCCTCCCCTGCTGACCCAGTCAACCTCAACTGCCATCCTCTGCAGGCTTGATCACCACCAACTGCCCTCCCCTGCAGGTCTGGTCACAATCAACTTACCTCTTCTGTAGGCCTTGTCTCCCCCAACTTTCCTCTCCTGCCAGCCTGGTTCCTCATAACTGCCCTCCCCTGTAGGCCTGGTTCCCCCCAACTGCTCTCCCCTGCAGGCCTGGATCCTCTCCAACTCCCCTTCTCTGCAGGTCTGGTAGCCCCCAATTTCTCTCCTCTGCCAGCCTTGTCACCCCTAATGCCCTCCCCTGCAGGCTTGATCACTACCAACTGCCATCCCTTGCAGGTTTGGTCCAAAGGGGCAGCCATCTTTGACCACATGGGGGCAGCCATCTTGTGTGTTGGAGTGACAGTCAATTTGCATATTACTCTTTTATTAAATAAGATAAGTTATATTTTATGCATACATTTAAACATATAATTATTTAACTCTATAAATATATATATAATTATATATCTTACCCTAAAGCAAGGGCTGTCACAACCAAGATGAGAAGACATTTGATTGAACAGCAGGCTGTGTGGGGTGACCTGGTCAGTAGAGGGGAGCAGTAAGGAATGGCCATGCCAGTGGAAGGGGGGTGCAGTTGGGGGTGACCAGATGTCAGTGGGGGGGTTGGGGTGACCAGGCCAGCAGGGGTAGCAAAAAGGGGTAACCAGGCAGGCAGGCAGGTGAGCAATTAGGAGCCAGTGGTCTCAGATTGTTAGAGGGATATCCAAATGGAAGTCAGACATCCCCCAAGGGGTCCTGGATTGGGGAAGTTGCAGGCTGGGGTGAGGGGACCTGTCCTGTGCAAGAATTTTGTGCATCAGGCCTCTAATATAAATATATTGCTCACATATACACATAATAAAACTGAGTTAAAATCAATGAAGAAAGATATAAACACAAAAAAATTATATTAGAATCAAATTAGTGGAGATTCATAATATTCATGTTTGCAGAGTCAAAAAGTTGGCCTTGAACTTCCCAATAGCCAAAGCTAAGGGTAAAATATTTCTCTCAGTATCTAGTAAGAAAAGTACTTGAAGGCTTGATTACTTGAAATCTGACTCTGATATTTAACAGAAGTTCTTCAGTAGTCTCACAGCCACAAAAATAAATACAATAGTCAGTTTCCTTTATCTGTTTCTGTGCTAGTCATTTAAGTCAAGTGGAAAGAATGAAGTAAAAAATAAATATGCAAAAGTGCGATCTAAATCTGTTACAACAAAATATGCTTCACTTAAATTCAGTTTCCTACGTTTGTTCCAAATGTATGGATATTTGTCTGAAATACTGTTTTTATTTTATTTTATACAACCTAATCGCAATTCCTGGGTCATTCTTTGCCTGTGCAAATTCCATGGAACTGAATTGTATTTTCATTCAAGTAAATTTACATGTATTTATAAACATAGATATTGACATGAAACTTCTAAGGTTACTGAGGTGTTTAAATACATGCAGAAGATGCAGCTCAGGCACATAGTGAATACTTTGTAAATTTAGCTGCTATTTTTTATCTCTATTTATTTATGGAAATTTTGTTTTCCTTTGAAACATATCTGTCCTTTCATTTACAACCACCACATAAATAGATAGGCAGTACAGACTAAAATAATAGCACATGAATTAGTGGGATTTGTCATTATTTAAAATACTTGAGTCCCAGTGCACAAAATATGTGCACTTGCAGGGAGTTCCTCAGCCCAGGCTGTGACCTCTCGCAGTTTGGGGGCCCTTAGGGGGTGGCCAACTGCTGGCTTAGGCCCATCCCCTGTCACCTAGGGAGAAGGCCTAAGTGAGAAGTCAGACATTCTTAGTGCTGCCGTGGAGGTGAGATAAACTCCTGCCACCACGACTGTGTTCACCAGCCACGAGCCTGGCTTCTGGCTGAGTGGTGCTCCCCCTGTGAGGTTGCACTGACCACCAGGGAGTAGCTCCTGTGTTGAGCTTCTGTCCCCTGGTGGTCAGTGTGCATCATAGCAACTAGTCAATCCGCCATCAATTGATTTACATATAAGCCTTTTAGTATATAGGATTCTGTCATTGTCATTCATAATTTTCAGATAATCTTCTGAAGTATTTGGTGAGGATCACATAATTTTTGCTCATGTCTGCTTAAATCAGGTCCTACTTTGAAAGAAAAGTCTAATCCTTTGGGTTTTAATCCATTTATTTTCTTTATTTATAATAATGTATGAGTTCTAAGTCTTCTGCCAGGGGTTTACACAGAGGATATCATTCAGATTTTATACAACCAATAACAGAGATATTATTTTCCTTATCCTTTTTCATATAAAGAAGTTAAAGTTCAGAGAGTTGGAGAGATTCACCCAAGGACACAGACATGGTGGTTACTGAGCTGTAACTGATCAATTTGTTTTTCTGTCTGATCAATTCATTTGTCTGAGCTGTAACTGATCAATCCATGTTCTTTCCCTGAAGGCATGCACTTTTAACCATGCTTCTAAAGGTAACATGAATTCTTCTCTGCACAGAAATTCTACTCCATGGTGTTCTGTGGGCTTGACAACCCGTTTCTAAAATGTCAGCATTTCTAAAATTTTCTTTCTCAACATAATGGAGGAACCATTGAGAAATTAAAACTATATACACTGAGTGGCCAGATTATTATGATCTCTGAACACATAATAATCTGGCCACTCAGTGTATATCCTATATAATAAAAGGTTAATATGCAAATGTCCCCTTGACCAGGAGTTGGACCAGCAGGCAGGCAAGTCAACTGCCCATGTCCTCTCCTCCTGGCCAGACTGGCTGGACCCTACTCATGCACAAATTCATGCACCAGGCCTCTAATATATATAATAATCTGGCATATATATATATATATATATATATATATATATATATATATATAGTATATATATATAATAAAGATGTAAATTGGCCATACCTCTGCAACACCCACCAGCCAATCGGGAATGAGTATGAAAATTAACACAACAAAGATGATGGGTTAATTTGCATACACAGGCGCCTAGCAGCTAAGGGTAGGGTGGCCCCAAGTGGCCTGAGTGTCAGACTTGCACCAGGCCCCACCCACAGGGTCTGGGGTCCATTGGAGGCCGGGGGAAATGGGTGGGCAGTGTCACTGCCGGCCAGCAGGGCAAGAGAGCTGGCTGCTCTGAATTAATTCACAGAAGAAATAAAAAGATTATTTTAATCTAAATAGGGTATGACCTATTTAGATTAAAATAACCAGTTACATCTTCTTGGTGATGGTGATGGTGATGGTGATGATGATGGTAACACGTGAGACAGGACAGAGTGAATAATTGCCTGGTGTCAGAAGCAGCATGTGGCCTCCAAAGGCGTGAGGAGTCCAGTGAGTGAGAGCAGGCGGGAAGTGAGACATGGGCAGGAAATTTGGTGAAAGTGGGAGCTGAGGCCAGATGTCTACCATGGTTTATTCAGTTAAACTTTAAAATGATTACCTCTGCATGCCCAGCCTGCATGGCTCAGTGATTGAGCATGGTCCTATATACAAGGAGATCAAGGTTCAGTCCCCTGTCAGGGCACATGCATGGGTTGTGGGCTTGATCCCCGGTAGGAGGCATGTGCAGGAGGCAGCCGATCAATGATTCTCTCTCATCATTGTTGTTTCCAGCTTTCTCTTCCTCTCTGAAATCAATAAAAAAACATTTTAAAAAAAATTTCCTCACAGTCTGAGTTTTCCCTAAGTCATGTTTAGTTATGTTAACCATTACCACTGCAGGATTAAGCGGTGTCTGTGAATGGGTTTAACCACCATTCCACCCAAGTGAACACTGTAAGTTGGTGATAAGAATGTAGTTACAATAGGTGGTAGCAATCTACATGACTCTTGATGTTTGCTAAGGTATGACAGAACATTGAATTAGAGATAAACAGTGTACTTTGCACTTAAAAAGGAAGTTTTCATAATATTTTTTCAGAAAAATAATGTTTATTAATGTAAGTTGTGCATTTAATAATCCTATACTTTGTCTATGTATACACACACATACATACATAGAATTGTTATGTGAGCATAAATGAGTTGATGGAAGATAAATTAAGATTACATGTCATTACCTAGCCCAGTCCTGGACTTATATTTAGTAAATATTAGTTTATTTCCTTCATCTTTTAATGTCAGGCACTGGATTAGACATTTTATTTGTATCTTACTTAAGACAGTAAATTTAATTTATTTTGCCTTCATCCACATAAGAATGGGGAATATAAAATTATTTTCAAGTCTCACAAGTAATATTATTTTACACTATAAAGGGAAGTGTCTAAAATACCCTAGAAGTATAAGCTAAAATGAAATACATAGCAAGAAGATTTTATAACTTTCTATAAGAATGCTATGAGCAAATGTATGCCAGTAATTTAGATGACTTCCTCAACTGGTGTAAATCATTATCCACAGTGGGGAAAAGGAGGCATATAGTGGTTCATATGGAAAAAGATACACCGGTTATGATTATTACAATAGCTTTATTAACTGTTTTGCACACTTACAACTGTAAATCTACTTTTGCCCCACCCTATACATAGGAGGTTTTTACAACAACCTGGTAACACAGCCAGTTTTTTCCTACCCACAACCTCTGGCTTATCACCCGAGGCAAGGGCACTCAACCTTGGCTCCTTCTGAGGATCACCCTGAGAGCTCTTAAGGTTTCCATGACCAGGCCTCTTCTGAGGTCAAACAAATTCTATCTCAGGGGCCGGGGCCTGGCATGTCTGCCCTGAGGGTTCCCCGGTGGTTTCAGTTGGGCAGGCGAAGTTGAGAGCCACTGTGCCAGGGTCCTCTGTGTAGCAATGGAGGGCTATCTTCAAACATGCATGCACTTGGCTTTTCAAAAAATGTCTGTCCCCTTTCAAATCCCACTCTGCTTTCAAGTCTTCAAATCATTGGCAGCTGCATTGTGAAGCCTCCCCATTTGACCCAGCCTTTGACACTCAGTCTGCTCTGTGCATAGCTTTATTGTAGCTCACACAGAAAGAGTCATTCCTAATGGGAGGAAAATGAAATACTAAACTGAAAGCAAGTTTCTTGAGGGCAGGGAGACAGATGGATAAATGATAGGTAGATAGACAGAGGTATCCTATATAATATGCATATCAACCAAATGACAGACTGACTGGTCGCTATGAGCAGGGCCTAAGCTGGAAGGCGGACATCTCCTGAGGGGTCCTGGGCTGAGAGAGGGTGCAGGCCAGGCTGAGGGACCTCCCCGCCAATCCCTCTGTGCACAAATATTGTGAACCAGGCCTCTAATATATATCTCATATATATGATGATTTGATATACCTGCACATTGTGAAATGATCATCACAATCAAGCAGTTTAACATATTATCTGACATAATTCTTTTTGTGAAAACACAAGATTTGTTAGCAATTTCAAGTATACAATACAGATTATTGTATACCACAATCACCATGCTTTATGTTGGATCCACAGAACTCACTCATTTTACAGCTGAAAGATGAGTGTTTCCCTCCCAGCTCCTGGAGCAACATTTCTACTCTGCTTTTGTGGGCTTGGCCTTTCTGGATTTCAAGATGAGTGACATCACACAGTATTTGTGTTTCTCTGTCTGACTTCGTTTGCGTACAGTCCGAAGTACAGTAAGGTCCATGCATGCTGTCACACATGCAGGAAGGACTGAATAAATTCACTCATCAGCAGACACTTTGTTTCCATGTCTTGGCAATCGTCAGTAATGCTGCAGTGAACATGGGGTGCAGACAGCCCTTCAAGATAGTGTGCCCATTCCTCTGGTTATATATCCAGGACGGATCATATGGTGGTTCTATTTTTAATTTGTTAAGAAAACTTAATACTAGTTTCCATATTTGGCCCGCAGTGTTTTAGGTTCCTCTTTCTCCACATTCTCACCGATACTTGTTATGTCTTGACCTTTTGACAAAAGGCATCCTAACAGGTATGAGATTATATTTCCTTCTGCTTTTTAAACTTGTATTGTATTATTGACAGCATTACAGCTGTCTCTCATTTTCTCCCTTTTTGCCGCCCTCCTCCCAGCCCCTGCCCCACCGCAGGCCTTCCCTATGCTATTGTCTGTTCATGGGCATGTTTATATGCATACATGTCCTTTGGTTAATCTCTGCCTTTCCCCTCCCCTCTAGCCACACCACTGACATGTTATTCAGTCTCATGCATCCATCCCTCTGTCATTTTATTTATTCTTTAGATACCACATATAAGGGAGATCATATGATAGCTGTCTTTCTCTAACCTATTTTGCTTAGCATAATACTCTCCAGGTCCATGCTGTCTCAAAGGGAAAAAAAAAAAAAAGAAAGGATTCATTGTGGTTTTAATTTGCATTTCCCTGATGGTTAGTGCTATTGAACACCTTATACCTATTGGCCATTAGTGTGTCTTATTTTAAAACATTTTATTTGTTTTGATGGATCTTAACTAAATTTTGTTTTGCTACAGAGTTTAATGCTTTCCTTATATAGTTTGGATATTAATCCCTTATTAAATATAGGGTTTATAAATCCTTTTTCCTATTCCATGTTTTATTTTAATTTTTTATTGTTTCCATTGCTGTGCAGAAGTTTTTGGTTTGATATAGACCAACTTGTTCATTTTTCTTTTGAGCCTGTGCTCATGGTGTCATGTCCAAAAAACAAAAACACCATTCCCAACAATTTTCTGTGTTTTCCTGGAGGAGTCTTGAGGACTTAGGACTTAGACTTAAGTCATTAACCTAATTTAAATTGTATGTGTGCTGTCTTTTCTTTAAAATCTGTGGTAATATGTTCTTTTTGAAAAATGGAATGAGGTAGAGAGAGATCTCTTTTGGTAAATGTTTGGAAAACACTTGATGAAACATGTTAACCTTATGATATTTTAAATTAGTATTTTTAAATGTTTAATAATTCTCTTTACTACAAGTCATTGGTTTACCAGTCTATAAGAGGTAGTTACTGTTGCTCTCTGCCTGAAATACTGATACCCTACACCTCTGTGTACTCACCTATCAGAGATTTCTGATCAAATCTCAGCATTGCTGCCCCAGAGGCTCCACATTGGCCCCGACTTGCACAGTGTCCTCAAAGCCGTTGTGTGGCTGACATCCTGCACCTTCTGGCACATTCCCAACTTAATGGAAAGTTTATATACATAAACCGTATATCCTCACCTCAAGATACTTCATATGTTGCATAAAACGTATGTCCTCCTGTTATTCCCAAAATTTGAAAAGACCTCTTTTTATCCTAAGGTATGGTATATGACTTAAAGTGTAGAATGCATACTATAAAGATTTATTAAACTGAGTCTCACACTGTCACTGTCTCTGTCTACTGTTTACTCTCTCCTTTTCTTTCTCTCTGTCACACCCACACACACCTCTATTTCTCATTCAATCATTGTGAACACAGACATAAAATCATATAAACAAGATCATTGCTGTCTCCAACTGCACCTGAAAGCACTGATCTAGAATAGTATTTTCCTCTCCGTCCTATATTTTACCAGCAATCTTTATACTTTTCCCCCAATAGCAGCATGCAGTCCCAATCTGCTCTCTCTGGACCCCTAAGACATCAATCCTGTCAAACCTAATTGAATCAAAGCACAAGCCTTCATCAATGGAGTGCAGTTGGACAAATAAAAAGACAAAGGAGACAGTATCCAACTGGTATTTTCAATTTAAGATTTTCCTAAGATAATGCTTTGTGGTTTCCTAAAAATGTCCTCCCATTTTTTTCAGGCTATGACATAATTGTAGTGATGATTTTGTTCTTTACTAGTAACATTTATACATCTTCAACATCAGTTCTGATTCAGTGCAAGTATGATGGCTCCCAGGGCACACGCTGAGCATGCTGCTCTGTGATAGAACACTGGCCACGTTCCTCGGGAGGCCAGCCGGGGGGCAGCTTGGGACTAATGACAGTGCTGATGGAGGTCAGGGAACACACCACGGGTGCAATTCAACTTGTGCCCCACAGTCAGACTCTGTTTGACTTGACTTGTTGTAGCTTGTAAAATCTCAAGATATTGCTCCTGAAAATCACCTGCATGTGTGTGCTCTCTGAATTGCCTCAACTCAGAAACTAATCTCCCTGCAAGTCCTCAGGGTAGTGGGCACCCATGCCATGGTGGGCCAGGAGGCAGTATGGAGGGCCCCATGGCACTGGTAATGCAGTTTTTCTTATCTCACTGTTGGTTATGGTAGAGGGGTGATTTTATTTTGTATAAGCTCAGAAAATTCTGATTTTTTTTTCTGTATGCAGAGTATATGTCAATAAAAATTATTTAAAGGATGCTATCTTAAAAACTAGGCATACTTCAACACCATTAAGACATTTGTCTAGGGCTAGTAATATTATAGCCTATCCAGTGGTCGGCAAACTCATTAATCAGCAGAGCCAAATAACAGTACAACAATTGAAATTTCTTTTGAGAGTCATATTTTTTAAACTTAAACTTCTACTAGCACCACTTTTTCAAAATAGACTTGCCTGGGCCGTGGTATTTTGTAGAAGAGCCACACTGGAGAGGCCAAAGAGCCACATGTGGCTCGTGAGTTGCAGTTTGACTACCACGGCCTATGCCATAGCAAAAGAAAACCTAGAGTTCTTAGATTCCAATGAGAATTCCATGTCTGCTCTTTACTCTCTGTGTTTTCCCTTCTTATTCTGTTTCCCCAGCTGCTATATGGAAATTATATTGCCTTTTAATAGAGTAATTGAGATAACTGAATTACACATAGGACAGAAAAACATAGTGCAGAGAGAAGCCAGTGTGTGATGGCTACCATCTATAGCAGAGTACAGCAGCTGAGCTAGACGAGGATGGTGAGCTGAGTTGTAGTCACAACAGCAGCAACAGGCTTTTAGGAGGATGGGAAGCAGGAAGCACAAGTGAAATCTACACAGAAAGAAGCACTGCAATGCACACAAATCCTGCAGGACAGAGTTCCACCAAGGCTGGCCTCACTGTTTGCCTCCTTGTAGTGTGTGTCTGTGAAAGGAGCCTACCTGCCCCCAGTGTGTTCATTCTCTTAGCATGTTCATTAATATGCTAATGATATGCTAAGGCTGCTCAACCGCTCTCTATGATGTACACTGACCACCAGGGGGCAGATGCTCTGACTGGTAGGTTAGCTTACTGCTGGGGTTTGGCTGATCAGGACTGATTGAGATGAGCTAGACACACCCTGGAGCCCTCCCATGGTCCCTCCCCAGATGGCCAACCTCCTGCATCCCTCCCCTGCCTTGGTCACGCACAAGTGGGATCCCTTGGCCTGGCCTGAGCCCTCTCACAATCCAGAACCCCTTGGGGGATGTCAGAGAGCCAGCTTCGATCTAATTCTGCAGGCCAGGATGAAGGTTCCTACTGGTGCACAATTCTGTGCACCAGGCCTCCAGGTATTTATAAAATAGTACATGAAAGGTACTAGATTAGAAGGTATTTAACATGCTCTCTAGCTGAATAATTGATGGTATTTTCCATCAATACAGAAGATTTGACAACAGTTTGTTTATAAGTGAGGCTTTTTGAATAAAGGTCAAGCAGGAGTGGGCTTCTCCTTTTTTAGGAGATAAAAGGTGCTCGTGGATGTGAAGAAAACGAAGCCTTTGTCCCTGGAAGGAGAAGAAAGGTGGAAAGTAGATGCATTCCAGTTACTTCAGAACATGTGTTAATGAAGAGGATGGAAGGACTGAGAAATTGAAAACATTCTTTACTAGAGTCCTGGTGCATAAAATTTGTGCACTCGGTAGAGGGTCCCTGTGCCCTCTCACAGTCCTGGAGCCCTTCAGGGATGTCCAACTGATGGCTTAGGCCCACTACTCATGGAGAGCAGTCCTAAGATGGCAGTCCAAGATCCTTAGCAGTGCCACTGAGGTGGGAGAAGCCATGAGCCTGGCTTGCTTCTGGCTGAGCAGTACTCCCCCCATGGGAGTGCACTGACCACCAGGGGGCAGCTCCTGTGTTGAGCATCTGCCCCTTAGTGGTCAATGTGCATCATAGTGACCGGTTGTTCTGCCATGTGATCGATTTACATATTAGCCTTTTATTATATAAGATAAATATTTAAAATAAAAGCAAGTCAAAATTATAAAGCAAGTGAAAGCAAATCCAATAATTTTCACATTTTTTCTATGATGACTACTTCAAAGCTTAAACACACAACCCAAGTATCATATATCCTACCTAATAAAAGATCCTACCTAAAAATGAGTAATATGCAAATTGACCATCACTCCACTACACCCACAAGCCATACCCACCAGCCCATCAGAGCCAGTATGCAAATTAACCCCAACCAAGATGGCTAAAGCCACAGAGATCAGGAGAGAGGGTTGGGTTCCCCTAGCAATAGAGGAAGCCAAGCTTCTGCAGCCCTGACCAGCCTAGGCGTCCACTCCAGGTTACAAAGTTTCAATTATAGAAGGTAAACAAATCCAAAGAGAAATGGCAGTATCCACTGACTGAGAGGGGGCTTGGCTTTGCTCCAGGCTACAAAGTTTCAATTGGTGAAGGTAAATAAATTCCAGATACCAGGGCCTCCACTTGAGTTGCCATGAGGGGGAAGGGGGAGTTTGGCTGGCCTGCAAACCATCACAGGCCCCTCTCCCAGGCCTCCCCATGCTCCAAGGGAACCTCCACCCTGATTTCAGGGCAAACCAGCTAGTCCCCCCTTATGCACCAGACCTCTATCCTATCTAATAAAAGAGTAATATGCAGATTGACCATCACTCCAACACACAAGATGGCTGACCCCATGTGGTCAAAGATCCTGCCCCCATATGGACACAAGATGGCCAGCAGGGGAGGGCAGTTTGAGGAGATCAGCCCTGCAGGGGAGGGCAGGCTGGCAGAGGAGGGAAGTTGGGGGCAAACAGGCTGGCAGGGGAGCAGTTAGACATCAATCATGCTGGAATGGGAGTGGTTAGAGGGTGATCAGGCATGAACTGGGCCTCTAATATATATATATATATATATATATATATATATATATATATATATATATATATATATATTAGTATATATACATATATATTAGTGTATATATACATATATATTAGTGTATATATATACATATACATGTGTATACACACAACACACACACATATTATATATATATATATATATATACACACACACACATATGTGTATATGCATAAACACACATAATGTATATGTATGTGTATGTGTGTCCCTCTATTCATAGAAAAAAAAAGTGGAACAGATCAACCAGAAAGATATTTTTTAATAAATAATAAAATAGTTTGTCTTGTGGCATCACTCTGTGAGCTTAGAAAACAAAATTTAGATATAAATATAGATGGGTAGATATCAAATCTTTAGGCATAAAAAGTGCCTTCAAATAAAGAGGTTAAATCAAAAGGAAAACTGACATTTCAAAAGTTCTTTAGGTGATAAATAAATAAGTAAAAATAGCAAAGAGAAAATGGAGCATATTAAAAATAAATATAACGTTTTATTTTAAATAAAATATTTAGTCATATGTGTTATGAGGAAAAAAAAAACCATTAAGGGTTCAATCAGATAAAGGAGCCAAAGGACTAAAAATGTCCATTTTAAATGAGAATATGAATTCTCAATCACATTTATATACATAAAAGCTTAATGGGCCATCACAACCTAAACAACTGAATGGATAACCAAACAGGCGGCGTGGAGTGGTCAGGCTGGCAGGCGGGTTAGTGAGGGACGACCAAATGACTGAACAAGCAGGCTGTGTGAGGCAACCGGGGTGGCAGGGGTTAGAGGGAGACAACAAAATGACCAAACAGCAGCCTGCATGGGGTGACCAGGCCAGCAGGGGCGGGTAGTAAGAGGGAAGCAGGCCAGCAGGGGAGGTAGTTAGGGGTGACAAGGCCAGCAGGGGGTGGGGGCAGTTGGTAGTGTACAGGTCAGCAGGTGGGGAGCAATTAGGGGTGATCAGGCAGGTAGGCAGGTGAGCAGTTAGGAGCCAGTGGACCCAGATTGTGAGAAGGATGTTCGATTGCTGGCAGTCAGACATTCTGCAAGGGCTCCCGGATTGGAGAGGGTGCAGGTTGGGTGGAGAAGACACCCCCTCCCCCATGCATAAATTTTGTACACCAGGTCTCTAGTATGGAATAATAATTAACCTGGATAGTAACACAAAGGAATTTAAATAACCGTGAGACATCTTTTCTCATCATTGAAATCATTTCAAGCACTGTGATGGACTGGCAGGTGATGGGAAACAGTGTCCTCTCACACACTGTTGGTGAGGTATGTTGAAACTTTGGAGGCATGTTAACAATACATGTTAAAAGTCACAAAATATTCACATGTAGTTTAAACGACACAGTAGTTCTGCTCTGAACATTAAATAAAGAATCATAAATAACAAAAAAATGATTTGAGTTAATATTCATTCTTGTGCTAATTATAATAGAAAATTAAAGAAAAAAACTATTGAAAAGGTGTATTTATACCTATTTAATAAATAAAACAGATAAAAATTAAAACTCCCAGCAATTAATAAGATGACATGTATGCATTTCTCTTTGTTGAAACCGTTATCCCTCCACCCACCCCCTTTAAGTTTAATCCAGACAGTGAGGGAGATATAGTGCAACAATTCACAAAATGGTTTCAAGGAGTTTTCAGTCACCAAATATATTTTTGGAAAGAACATTTAAAGTATTCAGACGGGAGGAGGCAGCTTATTATACAGTTGAGCCATTCTCACTCAAGCCAACCAATCAATACATCGTCCCACCATGGCCTGGACAGTGTGTCTCATGGTACCAGCCGCTGCTCTGTCTTTGACCCATCCTGTCCTCTATGTTAGCAGACATAGTCTTTCTACTTAACTTCTTTCGTACTGACTCCTTTGAAGACTAAATCTTCAACTACTCCTGCCCAAAGTGCTCTGCCTTTCCATCTTATTCCTCTTAGTAACTTTACTATAATCACTTTTATTTTCACCTCTTGATATATGTTTTCTATTCAAACAAAGAAATAGTATGTACCACATACCACACTAGGTGCTTTTATTTGTGTATGCATATATGTATGCTTGTATTTTTATTTTCATTGTGAAGTATACAGCACATAAGGAAATGGTACCAAACAGAAGTGCATGATGCATTTTGTTACTAAATAAACAGCCTTGCATGTGGCTTTACAATTCTCCCAGTAGCATTTGTTAAAGGGGCTTTCTTTTCTCCATCTTGTGTTTGTGGCAACTCTGGCAACAATTATCTGCCCATATACAGGTGGCATTATTTCTGGGCTCTCAATTCTCTTCCATTGATTTGTGCATCTGTTTTTCTGCCAATACCATGCTGTTTTGATGCTCATAACTCTGAAGTATAATTTGAAGTCAGTAACATGATACATTCAGCTTTGTTCTTTCTTCCAAGGATGAGGTTCCATACAAATCTGATTTTTTTTTCTATTTCTCTAAAAAATGACATGGGGGTTTTGATAGGGATTACAATAAATCTGTATATTGTGTTGGGTAATATGGCCATTTTAACTATGTTGATTCTTCCAATCCATGAACACAGAATATGTTTCCATTTCCTTTTGTCTTTTTGATCTATTTTAATAATGTATTATAATTTTCAGTATATAGGTTTTTCACATCCATTGCTATGTTTATTCTTAGATATTTTTTTCTTTTGGTTGCAATTATAAAAGGAATTGCATACTGCAATGAGATTTTGCTGCCTATTCTTTCTTTTGGGATTTCTATGGTTTCATGACTTACATTTAAGTATTTTACCCATTTTTAGTTCATTCTTATATATGATATAGTTTGATGGCCTAGTTTCATTAAAATAAAGAAATGGAAAAATAAGTAAATAAAACTATATCAAAATAAAAATATTTTGCACAGCAAAAGAAACCATCATAAAATTGATAAAGTAACCCACTGTATGTGGGAACATACCGTATTTTTCGGACCATAAGACGCACCGGACCATAAGACGCACCAGTTTTTAGAGAAGGGAAATGAAGAAAAAAAGATTCTGAAACAAATAGTGTCCTAAAATATTTTATGTGCATTAAAACCCAACATCACAGTCATAAACACATGTAATCAACCCTGTAAAGTAAACAGCAGCATTTAGAACCATTTAGAACCATTATTAACAAATACAGTCAGCAAAAGACAAAATGTACTGTAAAACACAATAACGAGAGACTTCAGTAATAAATTAGAATAAAGTTGAAGATTTATGGTAAAGGTTCTGCTGAGATCTACAGTACGCCTACCCAGTAGTCAAGCACGGCAACAGAGGGTGGAGAGGAATGATTGGGGGAATAGACGCGGCAGGGGTACAGGCGCTGATTACAGTTTGGATTACACAGTTACCGTACACCGCACCTGGGCTGACATGGAGATATGGCTGCAGCGAGGGCATGGAGGCTGACTACCATACATGGGAACTCTTCTACCACTCGGGGTTTACAGAGCGGGGCAGACACTCTGGGCACGGAGGAATGGACAGTGGCTGCAGCAAGCACACAGAGCCGGGCAAGTAAAAAAACTTTTTTTTTAAAGTATATGTGTAAGCTATATTTGGACCATAAGACGCAGGGACTTTTTCCCCCCACTTCTGGGGGGAAAAAAGTGCCTCTTATGGTCCGAAAAATACGGTATTTGCCAATGATACATCTGATAAGGGGTTAATTTCTAAAATATATGGAAAGGGTCAAAGGGCGACATTTTAAAAAATAATTCTATATTTAAAAATATTTAGTGTTGAAAGTATTACATATACCTCCCATTGACCCCTTCTAGCCCACCCCAGCCTCCCACCCAGGCTTTCACCACCCTATTGCCTGTGTCCATGGGTTATGCATAGATGCATACAAGTTCTTTGGTTGATCTCTTCCCACCCATTCACCCACCCCTCTGAGATTGGACAGTCTGTTCCATGCTTCTATGTTTCTGGATCTATTTTGTTCATCAGTTTATTTTGTTCATTAGATTCCACATATGAGTGAGATTATGTGATACTTGTATTTCTCTGACTGGCTTGTTTCACTTAGCATGATACTCTCCCGGTCCCTCCATGCTGTCTCAAAGAGTAAGCGATCCTTCTTTTTTATTGCTGCACAGTGTTCCATGGTGTAAATGTACCACAGTGTGTGTTTTTTTTCACTCATTTGCTGGTGGGCAGTGGTGCTATTTTCTGATCAGCTATTGTAAATTGCACTGCTATAATACTTTAAACAATACAGATAAATTTAAAAATAGATGCATAAATAAGTAAATAGCAATAATTTTTTTTCCATTTCTTCTAAAATTTAGTTGTTACTATACAGAAGGTAGTGGAGTTTTACACATTGACTTTGTATCCTAAAAGTTTACTATATTACTATATTTGTTTATTGCTTCTAACCATTTTTAAAATATATTTTTATTTCAGAAAGACATAAATATGAATGATGAGCAAGAATCACTGATCTACTGCCTCCTGCACACCCCCTTCTGGGGATCGAGCCCACAACAGGGCATGTGTCCTGAAGGGAAATCAAACTGCGTCCTCTTGGTTCATAGATCAATGCTCAACCACTGAGCCACACCAGCTGGGAACTAATAGTTTTTGTATGAAGTATTTAGAGTTTTCTATATACAGAATCATGTCATTTGCAAAATGTGACGCTTTTACTTCTTCCTTCTCAGCTTGGATGCCTTTTATTTATTTCTTTTGCTAGATTGCTCTGACTAGAATTTTTAGACAATGTTTGATCTGTTCTGGAAAATGTTTCATATGTATGTGACAAGTGTCTTATAGGTGTCTATTATGCATAATTAGTTTATAGCATTCTTCATTTCTTGTGTTCATGTTGAGCTCCTTCCTCATTGTTCTATCCATTATTCAAAGGGTAATAATGAAGTCTAAAGCTGCTAGTGTTGAGTTACCTATTTTCCTTCCTTTCTGTCAGTTTTTGCTTAATTCACTTTGATACTCTGTTATTACATGCATATATAATATATTACATGCATTTGTAATTATTATATCTTCCTTGTGTATGGACACATGAATCTTTATAAAATGTCTCTCATTATCGTATGATTTTTGTTTTAAATTCTATTTTGCCTTGCCCTAGCCAATGCTCAGTGGACAGAGCATCAGCCTGTGGACTGAAGAGTCTCAGGTTTAATTCTGGTCAAGGGCACATGCCTGGGTTATGGGCTCGATCCCCAGTGTGGGGCATGCAGATCAATGATTCTCTCTCATCATTGATGTTTTTATTTATCTCTCCCTCTCCCTTCCTCTGCAATCAATAAACATATATTAAAAAAAATTCTGTCTTGCTTGATATATTGGAAGCCTCCAAGTTTCTTTTTTTATAACATTTTCCCACACTTTTTCTTTTAAACTATTTGAATTTAAAGTGTATTCCACATAGACATCATGTGGTTGGATTATGATACTTAATCTAGTCTGGCAATCTCTACCATTTTATTGGGTTTTTTAATCTCCTCACTGTTATCATTGTTATTGATGTAGTTGAATAGATATTTGTCATTTTACTTTTTGTTTTCAATATGTATCATATTATTATTAGTAATAATTTTTCCTTACTGGTTGCTGTAGGGCTTACTATATATATATTATTCAAACTTACTAGAATTAACATTATATTCATACTAACTTAATTACAGAGAGATACAGAGTGTTGCTAAATAACTCTATTTCCTTCTCTCTCTCTTTGTGGTAATTATTATTCTACATACATTTATATGTATTTTAAGAGAGCTTACATAAAAATGGAAAGTAAGTATATAATTATACTTTCCATAATATTAATCTTCTTGTTTATCATTTCTGATTTTCTTAATTTGTCTTTTGTAGTTTGCATTACCATATAAAGTAATTGTTAGTCCAATATAGTTTGCTCCTATTCACCTCCTATATATTATTATTAGAAAGTTTGTTACATCTATAAATTATATGTCCTATAATATGTTACATACATATTATTTTATAATAGAGGCCCAGGACATGAAATTCATGCACTGGTAGGGTCCCTAGAGGCTGCTGGGTATTCCCTCCCTTCCCTTGGCTTGCTCCACCCCCACCCCCTGGTCAAATTTCTGGAAGAACTTCAGTTGAGGGAACAATTTGCATACTACACTTTTATTATATAGGATAATTTCTCTTTAAATTGGCTAAGAGAATAAATGAGAACATATGTACTTATGTTGTCTTTTATAATTATACTAATTGCTCAGTTTATAAAATTAATGCACAAGGTGGTGTCTCTCAGGCCGGCCTGCACCCTCTCCAATCTGGGAACCCTCAGGGATCAGGCCTAAAGTGGCAGTCAGACATCCCTCTTGCAATTCTGGACTGCTGGCTCCTAACCGCTCACCTGCCTGCCTGCCTGATTGTCCTTAACCACTCTGCCTGCAGACTTGCTCACTCCCAACTGCCCTCACCTGGCCTGCTCACCCCCAACTGCCCCCTTGCTGGCCTGCTCAACCCCAATTGCTCCCCACTGATGGCCTGCTCACCCCCATCTGCCCCCCCTTCCCCCCACCTGACCACTCACAACTGCTGTCCCATCCTGGCCTGATCACCCACAACTGCCCTCCCCTTTTGGCCCCTAACCAACTCTACCATGACCCCACCAAAATATTTTGTCCAGAAGAATGTCCAGAAGGTTTGCTGGAAGGTCTTCCAGTCTAATTAGCATGATACCCCTTTAGTAGCATAGATAGAGGCCTGGTGCACGGGTAGGGATTGGCTGGTCTGCCCTGAAAGGTGTCCCGGATTCAGGTCCAGGCTCCCTTGGGGGGCGGGTGGCCTGAGTGAAGGGCCTTTGGTGGCTTGCAGTCCAGCCACATCCCCATGGGGAGAGGGTCCCCACTATATAGGTGTGGCCAGCCTGGGTGAGAGCTGAGGGCTGTATGTAGGCTGGTCACACCCTCTTCAAGGTGGGGGTCCCCACTAGGGTTCGTAGTCAGCCTGGGTGAGAGGCTGATGATTGTTCGAATGCTGGCCATGCCCCCCAAGTGGGGATCCTCACCCCATGGGGGTGTGGCCAACCATGGTAAGGAGCTGAGGGCCATTTTTAAAATGCTCACACCCTCTTCAGGGTGGGGGTCTCTGATGAGGTGCCTGGCCAGCCTGGGTGAGGGACTGAGGGCCAAATGCAAGCCTCTCCCTCTGCGGCCGGCTTGGGTGATCCAAGCTTCCAGTGTGCTCAGAATGGCTCCATGGCCGCTGTCCACAGGCCCCTCCTTCAGTGGCCAGCCAGCACAGGCAGGAAGCTTGAGTTGCCCCTGGTGAAGGAGCCACTGGGGGTGACCCGAGCCTCCTTCTCGCTTGGCTTGCTTATGGCCACTGCTCACAGGCCCCTCATTTGGCGACTAACCCAGGAGGGTAAGAAGCTTGGCTTCCTCCATCGACAGGGGTGACCTAAGCCTCTCGCCTGCTCTGACTGGCTCCGTGGCTACCACCATCTTTGTCCCATTAATTTGCATATTCCCTCCTGATTGGCTGGGGTGTCATGGAGTAATGGTCAATTACCATATTTCTCTATTAGTATAGATAATTATTGTAAGCAGTACTCTCTGTTTTTTGTGGATTTGAATTACTTTCTGGGCTTACTTGCTATCAGTCTAAAGACCCTTCTTTAATACTAGAGGCCCATTGCACAACTTCTGTACACTGGGGGTGTCCCCCTCAGCCCAGTCTGCACACTTTCCAGTCCAGTAGCCCCCGGGGGATTTTCTGATCACCCATGGCAACTTTTAATTCAAAGTATGGTATATTAAATTTATTACAAAATCTAATAAAATTTACTAGCATCTGATATTTCTCAGACTGATTTAACTAAGAGATACATTATTAATTTTAATAATAATATTTACTTGATTGTCAAGAGGCATCTTGTTTCCACTTACTTTTATTCTGAGGAGTTTAAAGTTAGTGGATTTTAATTGAAATAGAGGTAAAACTATTTAAAACTTTCAAACATTTTCAAGTATACTATCTAATCAACTCAATCATGTAAATTATATATAATAGAAAGATTTACCTTACTCTCTTAGTGTACTAATAAACATGAAGGCTTAAAACATTTCCCAATTTGCTTGGAAGATATGAATAAATACTTCTGAGATCACTTGGAAAAATGACAAAAATGAATATATTAACTTAGAGAACATGATCATAGTCAAACTTATTTTAAAAACAACTTCATTGCCTGGTACATCATTGGTCATGTGAAGCATCCTTAGCATTTTTATGTCTGACTTTAAATTATAACTTTTGTAAAGGGTCATTGCTGAATTCTTATGTATTAAATAAACTAGACTTGACATAAAATATCAATAAGATTCAGAGGATATAATGGGAAATTGCTACCATGATATACTTCCATATCAGTTTTAAGTTCTAATAGAATTATTGTTCATCCAAGCTATGGCTCTCTACACAGAATAGCATCTTTCAATTTTACAGACATTTATACTTACAGTTTCCATATTGCTTAAGGTCTAAACTGTGTTTAAATGTGGAGATATATAGCATTTCCCCCAGAATATACTATTAATCAAATAAATTTTAAAGTTCATTTCATTAAGTGTGATGCAATTAAGCTTGTTGCAAGACTACATAAATATTGTAGTCAAAAGCATATTAATAAATTTAAAAGTACTTGACATTCCATTTGAAAGAGAATACATTCCATACAGTGTTCAAGGCCCTTCATAACATGCCCCTAACTCCTAATGTTTTCTGCACATGTCTATCGCATGTGGATTTTATGGAACTATTTTTTTTTTAATTTTTTTTTAAATATACTTTTTTATTTTTATTTATTTTTTAATATATTTTATTGATTTTTTACAGAGAGGGAAGGAGAGAGATAGAGAGCTAGAAACGTTGATGAGAGAGAAACCTCGACAAGCTGCCTCTTGCACACCACCCATCAGGGATGTGCCCGCAACCAAGGTACATGCCCCTGACCGGAATCGAACCTGGAACCTTTCAGTCCACAGACCTTCGCTCTACCACTGAGCCAAACCGGTTTCGGCTAATGCTGCTTAACCAATTTTATTATGTTTTTTCTGCTTTCCCTCTTGCTATGAAATAACCTTTAACTTAGAACATGCTTTTCTAGGATTCATTATTTCAATTTGTTACTCAACAGTCAGCTAATTTAATCAAAATGCCTGAAAACCAGTTTCTGACAACTATCCTGAGATGTGACTCACTGCCCCCCATACTCAGTGCTGACTTTTTTCTTAGCGTGTACCACATTGCATTGTAATTTTTTAACACCTTTCTTCTTATGAAACTGTAGTCTGAATTTAGATAATAGTCTATCTCTGTATCTCAAGCACAGTTAGTACAATGCTTATCACTCAATAGAATCAATTATATTTTTAAAAGGCAGGAGAAATCTATCTATCTATCATCTAAATATGATAGAGAAGACAAAAGAGAGAAACAAAGAGGAAAGGAGTAGAGTGATGAGATTTTAATCTCTATCAAAATCCTCCAGGGACTCTCCCCCCAATCTCACTAAGAGTAATAGTAATTGATTCCATTGGTCTGGAATGCCCATAACATAGCCCATTAGGTTCTCTCACGTTACTTCTTAAAACTCCTCCTTTTGACACAATTTCTGCCTCATTTGTTTGCAGTTCAGCAAACTCCTTCGTGCAGCTGCTGAGTGGTCGTGCACCTGCTGCCTCACATGTTTTTCTCCCAGTTATTCACATGATCTGCTATCTCACAGCATTCAAGGTTCTGCTTAAATTTTACCTTTAAACCCACACCCCATCAAAGGCCATCTCCCTCATCTGCTCTGCTTTTATTATTTGGTTTGTCACTGTAAAACATGACATATTATTTTTTATTTTTTGAATATATTTTTATTGATTTCAGAGATGAAGGGGGGAGGGAGGGAGAGAGAGAGAGAGAGAGAGAGAAAGACATCAAATGATGAAAGAGAATCATTGATCAACTGCCTCCTGCATGCCCCACACTGTGTGCCTTGACCAGGAATCAAACCATGACATCTGGTTCAAAGGTCAATGCTCAACCACTGAGCCATGCTGGCTGGGTTATCTTACCTTATATAACAAAAGCTTAGGTGGCATCACATTATGCTCTTGTGTGACATCATCGTAAGATGGCAGCCACAAGATGGTCACCACAAGATGACTAGCAAGGGATGGCTGTTGGAAAGACCAGGCTGGCAGTGGAGGGCAGTTGGGGGTGACTAGGCCAGCAGGGGAGTGCATATGGGGGCCATTAGGCTGGCAGGGGAAGAAAGTTAGGGGCAACCAAGCCTGAAGGGGAGGGCAGTTGGGGGTGACCAAGCTGGCAGGGGAATGGTTAGGGGGTGATCAGGCTGGCAGCAGAAGCAGTTATGGGCAATCAGGCAGGCAGGCAAGTAATTAGGAGCCAGCAGTCCTGGATTGTGAGAGGATGTATGACTGCTGGTTTAGGCCTGATGGGTCCCAGATTGTAGAGGGTGCAGGCTGGGCTGAAGGACACCCCCCCTCCCCACCACATGCATGAGTTTCATGTATCGGGCCTCTAGTACTACATATTTTATGCCTCCTACCACTGGAGTGTAAACTCCATATAGCTTGGGTCTCTACCACTTTTCCCCCACAGTTTCTCCCCAGTGCCCAGAAGAATATGATTAGTAGCAAAAGGATTGTGGAGAGTGGCTCAAGTGCAGCACTGGAAGAAATGTTAACTATTTCTCAGAGAGAAGTATGACTTAGGCTACAGCTTGGCAACTACTGCCTGCCACCTGTTTTTGTAAATAATTGAAACAAAGACACAACCTTTTATTTCTGCATTAGAGGCCTGGTGCACAAAATTCATGTATGGGTACGGTACTTAGGCCTGGCCTGCAATCAGGGCTATCTTCCCCAGCTGTCTGCAGATGGCCCTGCTCCCTGCAACACCCCCCGCCACCCTGTTCTCCATTTGCCATTGCTGATTGGTGCCTGACAGGCAGGGGAAGAGACTGAGAGGTTGGCTGTTCCTGCCTGCTCACTGGCCCCACCCCTGCCATCAGGCGATTGAAGCCTGCCAGCTGGGGAAAGGGAACAAGAAGTGGTCAGTGTGCCTCATAGTGTCTGGTCCAGCGGTTGTTCTGGTCATCCTGACATTAGGGTCAATCTGCATAATATCCTTTTATTATATAGGATAGAGGCCTGGTGCATGGATGGGGGCTGGCTGGCCTGCCATGAAAGAGTCCCCGGATCAGGGTAGGAGGTGGTCTCAGTTAGGGGGTGGGGTCAGCTGAGGTGAGAAGCGGCAGGCAGTTTGCAGGCCAGACACTGCCCCCAAATGGGGTGGGGGTCCCTACTGGGGGGCAGGACCGGCCTGGGCTTGTGGCCACTGAGAGGTTGCAGGCTGGTCACACCCCGTGATTGGGGTGGGGTCTGCAATGGGGGGCAGTGCTGGCCTGGGCAAGGGGCCACAGGTGGTTTGCAGGCTGGCCATGCCCCTGGTTTTGCCAGGAAGGATGTCTGGAAGGAAATCCGGAAGATGTCCAGTCTATCCAGTCTAATTAGAATATTACCTTTTATTAGTATAGACTATTTATGAATGTTTTTGTGCTAGAATGGAAGACTTGATTAGTTGGACAAGAAACTTTGACCTAGAAAACCTAAAATACTTGGCCTTTTACAGAGAAGTTTTTTCAATGCCTGGTTTATGATGCTCATTTGCCTGATGTAAAGGACTTCTTTGGTTGCACCCCTATGTGTGAAATGAGATCCCATTCCAATGGCAGCTGAATGCAACTTTTGATGTATATGGGGCCATCAGACACTGTTAAAACATAGATAAGAAATGTGAAGATAAGTCTATTTTTCTGCCACCAGAAGAAAATTGAGATGCCAGGAGATGATGTTGGCAAATAACACCTACAAACAGCAGGGAGAAGAGCTGAGCCCCAGGGCTCAGGGCACAAGGAACAGAGCGGAAACCAGAGGCTCATCAGCAAGTGGGCTCTGAACACCAGCTGGGGAGAGAGGGGCCTGGGCCAGGGGCCTGAGAGGTCCGCAGCCTGAGGAGCAGGAGGGCAGAAACACCAGTGTTGGTGCAGGGTGTCCAGAAACTTTCCCTTGGGACCTCCTCAGAGACTAGAAAGGGGAGGGCAGAGCTCAGCGCAGCACAGATGGGGCCAGTGTATGCAGGGAATGTTTGTAGCTGACTTGGGGCCAGACTGTCACTCAGCCTGCTTTCTTTTCCTTCATATGTTCGTTGTGCTTTTTAAAAAAATATGTTTTTATTGATTTGAGAGCCTGTGGAAGAGGTGAGAGAAAGAGAGAGAAATATCAATAGGTTGTCTCCAGTATGTACCCCAATAGGGGACTGAACCCAAAAACTGGGCATGTGCCCTGACTGGGAATCGAACTGGCAACCTTTATGGTGCATATTATGATACTCAATTAATTAAGTCACTCCAGCTAGGACTGTAGTTTTGCTTTAATAAATAAATTTGTAAGTTTTTCAAAAATAAAAAAATAACCTTTAAATACTTTAAATAGATAAGTAGCTAGTAAGAAAAACTCAAATTCAATATAGGCAGAATTCATATAAGGTGCTAGAGTAAGACGCAGTGATGAAAAGAGAATCTATGTCAAACAAAGAAGGAATGGGAGGACTGAGACATTTATGAAGTAAAAATCCACGACATATTGATACATAAGATACACTAAATGTTCAGAATATACTACTCAGTAAACACAGGTAATTAATTTTAGTGAGGTTTCTGTTCAGCCACACATCAGTGATACCCTTTTGGCCCCATATTTCCTCTGCTCAGAAAATACAAGTGCATTCCATGGTTATTCATAGAGCTAATTGTCAAGCTACCACTGTGCTGAGCTAATTGCCTCTGTGTGTCTCCAGTGAAGCAGGTGTGTTATTGGCCCAGGGAACTTTCTATCTGGGGGTCCCATTGCTTGAACTTAAACTCTGCCCTTCTATTTACACCACCAGCATGAAGGCCAGTGTGGCAGACAAATGTGAGAATATGTGAACAGTGCATGCCCAGGATCCAGGTAGTAAGACCTCCCATTTTGCTTGCACTCTATTTTAAGTTTCCTGACTTTTACTATCTCTTTCCCCTTGCTTCTCATCCTGAGCTTTGAATTAATAAACTGTGTGACTTAAATGAGCTGTGTGATGTGAACATTTTAATTTGGTCTGGGAGACTCTGCATGGTTTTCACCGGGGTGGCTCGCCTGGTATTGAGCTTGGAGGCTACCGGTGCATCTAGATGATGTTCCACACAGTTGTGTAACTAATCACCTTATAGTTATACGTTTACTTGTTTATGTCCAAGACCCATGAAAGTTCATGGAGGGTACGCCAGCAGTATTTGAAGAACGAGGAATGAAACGTTTCAAGTGCCCTAACCTCGGACCCACTGCCGCTGTGAGGCTGGGACTCTCGGCACAGTATGCAGCTCAACCTTTAGCAGAAAATTCAGACTCCTAAAAGTGAGAGACTCTCATATTCACCTCTGTATTCTAAGTCAAGAAATCATTTGCAGATCATGGAATTCAACTTAGTTTTGATAGTAAAAGAAGAGGTTATATAGCACCAACTACAGGAGGTAGAGTTTTAAGTACTTTACACATAATGGATTCTTTAACCTGGATAAAAGTTAGGAGTGAGTGGTTAGGAGCCCTATAATGGAGATACCATGATTTGCTCCTTTTTATAGACTAGGAAACTGAAGCCCAGATAGGTTATATAACTTTTCTAAAATCACAGGAGATAGAATTTAAATCTTAAAGTCCAGATAGGTTATATAACTTTTCCAAAATCACGGGAGATAGAATTTAAATCTTAAAGTCCTGCTTCATTTTGAAGGGAGAACTAGGAAGATTAAAAAAATCACCTAAGGTCATATGGTTTGGAAAAGAGAATTGATGCTAAAAGATAAACATTCTGACATGCATTCAAACTTTCACCAAACTTCACTGATACCAACCATTTCCTTATAAGCTTATGGACACAACAATTGTAAAATAACACAATATTAGTGATTATTATAATAAAGTATTATAATTTTATATAACAAAATAAACATTATAAAATAAAACAATACAGTATTTTCAATAAATAACTATTTATAACTATTATAAAATAATTATTAGTGATATTTTAGAAATATTTTCTTTAACTGGGATCTTTTATTTTGTAGATCTTTTAATTGATCATATATATTTTTAAATTTTGATATCCACATGCTCATTACTACTATGAATATAGAAATACATTCTTTAATAATATTTTTTCATGTTTGATAACATTTGCATGATGTGACTTTTTACATCTTTTACTTACTTTCAATCAACCTACATTATTATATACAAAATGAGTTTCTCTTCAGCAACCTATATTGTGGTTAATGTTTTCTAACCCATTTTTCTAATCTCCATATTATACTTGGTGTATTTAGATTATTTGTTTCTAATGCAATTATTATTATGTCAGGGTATAAGTTTGCCATTTTATTTGTTATTTCCTATTTGCTTTGTCTGTTTATTGTTGGTTTTCTGTTTCCTATCTTCTTTCCCAGGGGTGACCAGAATAGTTTGAGAATTTTATTTTAATTTATCAATAGAAGTTTTTGAGTCATTTTCTTTGGACAGAATATTTAGTGGTTCATTTGGCATATATAATCCCATATCAAAAAGCCTAGGTGGCATCATGCCCTCACACAATGCCTTCATGGGATTCCTTTGTGTGACATTGTTACAAGATGGCCGCCACAAGATGGCTGCCTCAAGATGATTGTCACAAGATGGCCAGCAAGGGAGGTCAGTTGGGGCAACCAGGCCTGCAGGTGAATTGCAGTTGGGGGAGACCAGACCAGCAGGGTAAGGCAGTTGGGGCTGACCAGCCAGCAGGGAAGGGCAATTGGGGGCAATTGGGTTGGCAGGGAAGCAGTTAGGCATCAATAAGGCCAGCAGGGGAGTGGTTAGGAGGCAATCAGGATGGCAGGCAGAAGCGGTTAAGGGCAATCAGGCAGGCAGGTGAGTGGTTAGGAGCCAGCAGTCCTGGGTTGTGAGAGGGATGCCTGACTGCTGGTTTAGGCCCGATCCCTCAGAGATATTTTCTGAGGGGTCTCAGATTAGAGAGGGTGCAGGTCAGGCTGAGGGACACACCCCTCCCCATGCACGAATTTTGTGCACCAGATCTCTAGCACATACATAATTCACCACAATGTGCTTCTGTCCACATTTAAAAGTTTAAAAGAACCACAGAGTTCTTTCCTCTTATCTAATCATTTGTTTCTCTTCCTCATTTATTATGTAATTGTCTTAAATATTTCCTTATAGTAATTTAGAACCATATCAGAAGTTGTTATACTCCTGTGGTATCCTGAGAAAACTCAAGAGTAGGAAAATTGATATTTACTTATATATTTTTATTTACTGTGTTCTTTTTTCTTTTCTGATGTTCCAAAGTTTCAGATTTATCATTTACTTTCTGGTTAGAGAGTGTTTTTAGCCATTTTTAATAGTTCTGAGAGAAATAACTTCCTTTATTTCTTAGTCTTTACTCACCTGTGGTCCCTCTCCCTCCCATGGAATATTTTTACTGGATCTAGGATTCTGGATGAGCTTTCTTATCGGCAGGCAGGGGCAGAAGTACAGATTCCATACTTGGCCTCATTGGCACGGAGATAGGGAGTTCTTTGCCATTGCTGGGCAAGGATGGGAGCTCCAGCTGCTCCTCAGGTCTTCACTGACACCTCTGGATGGGTGGCATAGAATTGCCTCATTATGGATCTTCACATAATTCCCACTGACACCAATGAGTAGGGGAGGCTACTTGTTACTTGCTGGTGGGAGTTATAATCTTGGCTTCCTACTTTGCCACTTTATTTGGGCAGTTTGGTCACCTTATTAGCCTAGCAAGGGTAGATATGTAAGCTCTGCACTTAGCATGCCTGACGTGGGTATGGGTAGAACTTGGATGTGCTCTGTGATGTTCAGTTGAGGTAGAGTCACTGTCTAAACATCTGCGTGTCTTGCAAGACTACAACTCTCCAGGTCTTCTCTAGAGATAGCAGGATTTTGGTGGAATTTTATTGTCTGAGCCCACTGACATTTTTGGGTTATCAGATTCTTTCATGCCAAATCTGGGATACATGGAGCAAAAAGAAAACCCAAGAATCTCACCACTGTCTGCATGGTAAGTCATACATTCTCCATTTTAAGGAGTATTATGTTGTTATTTATTGTTTATGTTTTGTTGTTTGATTTAATATAATATGCCTGGGTTTTAATTGCTCTTAACAGGAAATAAAGAGAAATTATGTCTATGCATTTTCCTAGAAGAAATCCCTGGCGACTTATTTAAATGTCTCTTCACATGACTATAGAAACAATGTAAAGCTTGTTTTTTTCTCTCTCTCTAACATAATTGATTTTATTTTTTTTTTTTTAAATGATCCAATAGTGTGTTAATGCTTCTTGAAGTTCTAACCACCCATTTTTGGCCATAGCACATTTGATTTAGCTCCATAGCTTCTTGCTCAGACACACTTCTTGATGAGAGGCATGTCCTCAATGAAATCTGAGGCTTTGATTGAACTTGATTGGCACCAGAGGGCCTCTGCCACAGCAGTGGATCAGCAGAGTCAGCTAAGTCCCATTCTCCCCAATCACACCTGACCTTTACCAGTGGGTGGTCATAGTACCCAATGGGGTTCTCCTTTCTGTGCCATTCATCTATATGTCTAATTTTACATCAGTACTAGGCTGTTTTGTGAATAGTGATTTTGTAATATAATTTCATATCTGGTATTGTGGTCCCTCCAAATTTGTTCTTCTTTCTCAGGATTGCTGCTGATGATCTGGGCCTTTTTTTATTTCCAATAAATTTTTGGAGAGTTTGTTCTAGATCTGTGAAATATGCCATTGGTATTTCAATGGGGATTGCATTGAATCTAAAGATTGCTTTGGGTAGAGTGGACATTTTTATCTTGTTGATTCTACCAATTCATGAACATGGTATATTCTTCCACTTGTTTATGTCTTCCTCTATCTTTTTTTTTTTTTTTCCAACATCCTGTAGTTTTCCAAGTACATGTCTTTTACCTCCTTAGTTAAGTTTATTCCTAGGTATCTTATTTTGTTGTTGTTGTTGTATTGATAAATGGGATAGGTTTTTTTAGTTCCTCTTTCTGTGAGTTCATTATTTCTGTGTGCTAATTTTGTATCCTGCTACATTTCCAAATTCACTTATTAAATCTAATAGTTTTTCTTTGTTTTTTTTTTTGTTTTTTATGGAACCTTTAGAGTTTCTATGTACAATATCATGTTATCTGCAAATAATGAGAATTTTACTTACCGTATTTTTTGGACCATAAGACGCACTTTTTTCCCCCCAGAAGTGGGGGGAAAAAGTTCCTGCGTCTTATGGTCCAAATATAGCCTACACATATACTGTAAAAAAAAAAGTTTTTTTACTTGCCCGGCTATGTGTGGTCTCTGTGTGCTTGCCCAGCTCTAAAATGGTTCTAAATGCTGCTGTTTACTTTACAGGGTTGATTACATGTGTTTATGACTGTGATGTTGGGTTTTAATGCACATAAAATATTTTAGGACACTATTTGTTTCAGAATCTTTTTTTCTTCATTTCCCTTCTCTAAAAACTGGTGCGTCTTATGGTCCAGTGTGTCTTATGGTCCGAAAAATACGGTACTCCTTTCCAATCTTCTTTTAGTCTGATCACTATGTTCCAATACTATTTTGAACAGAAATGGTGAAACTGGATATCCCTGTCTTGTTCCTGTCCTTAGGGAATGGTTTTAGTTTTTGCTCATTGAGTATGATGTTGGCATATCATGTCTTTATTAGGTTGAGATATGATACCTGCATTCCAACTTTGCTGAGAGTTTTTATCAAGAAAGTGTGTAGGATTTTGTCAAATTCTTATTTTGCATCAATTGATATGATCATGTGAAATTTGTCTTTCTATTTGTTTATGTGGTGTGTCACATCTATTGATTTGTGGATATTGTACCAGCCTTGCATCCCTGAAATAAATCCCACTTGGTCATGGTATATGATCTCTTTGATATACTGCTGGTTTTGACTTGCTAATATTTAGTTGAGGATTTCGGCATCTATGTCCATCATGGATATTGGCCTGTAATTCTCTTTATTTGTAGTGTCTTTATTTGGTTTTGGAATTAGAGTAATGCTGATTTCAAAGAAAGAATTTATTAAATCTACTAGTTTTGTTTTGTTTGTTTTTTTCTCTTAGTGACTAGAGGATTATCACTCTGTTTATCCTTTCAAAGAACCCGCTCTTGGTTTTATTCATATTTTTATTGTTTTATTTCCGCTCTGACCTTTATTATATCCTTCCTTCTACTTACCCTCTTATTGCTTTATTTCTAATTATTTAAGCTGTAGGGTTAGATAACATATTACCAATTTTTTCTTTCTTTTTTTTGAACTAGTCCTGTAGTGTTATGAATTTCCCTCTCAGGATTGCTTTTACTGTGTCCCATATATTTTGGATTATTGTGTTTTCATTGTCATTAGTTTCCAGGATATTTATTTATTTGTTCTGTGATCTTTTTGGTAACCCATTCATTATTAAGTAGCATGCTATTTAGCCCTCATATGTTTGATTGCTTTCTTGTGTTTAACTTCTACTTTTATGCCATTGTGATCTTGAGAAGATGCTTGATATGATTTCAATCTTCTTGAATTTGTAGAGAATTGGCATGTGTCAAAATATGAGGTCTATCTTTAATAATGTTCTACATGCACTTGACAAGAATGTGTACTCCATAGCTTTGGGGTGAATGTTCTGAAGATGTCAATTGGTTCGATGTCATCTAGCGAATCATTTAAGACTGCTGTTTCCTTGTTGATTTTTTATTCAGTAGATTTATACAGTGATGTCAATAGAGTGTTAAATCTCCTACTATGATTGTATTGCTGTTGGTCTCTCCCTTGTTATTTTTGAGAAGTTCTTTTATGTATGTGGGTGCTCCTCTTTTTGGTTCATATATGTTTACCAGAGTTATATGCTCCTGTTGTATAGACCCCTTTATCATTATGAAGTGGCCTTCCTTTTCTCTTATTATGGCCTTCACTTTGAAGTCTATTTTTTAACATATAAGTATTGCTACCCAAGCTTAGTTTTCATTTCCATTTGCCTGATTTTTTTTTTCATCCCTCAACTTTTATTCTATGTGAGTCCCTGTGCTGAGGTGGGTCTCTTATAAATAGCATATATATGGGCCATGTTCTCTAATTCATTTAGCTACCTGATGTTTTTTTATTAGGGCATTAAATCCATTTGCATTTAAGTTTATTGTTAATAGGTACTTGTTTGTTACCATTTTTATCCTTTATGTCTGTCTCTTTCCCTTTCTTTCTATGCCTTCTTCTTAAACCAGTCCTATTAGGATTTCTTGCTTTGCTGGTTTGGTAGTAATAAATTGCCTTAGCCTGTTTTTGTTTTTGTTTTGTTTTTTTTAGCTCTTGATTTCACCTACAATTTTGAATGAAAGCTTTTCTGGACAGAGTATTTTGGGGTTCAGTACCTTGCTTTTCTTTACTTTGTATACTTTATTCTTTTTCCTTCTGGCCTTATGTGCTTCTGTTTAGAAATCATTTAATAGACTAGTGGGATATCCTTTGTAGGTAACTTTTTGTCTCTCTACTACAGCTCTTAAGATTCTTTATTTGTCTTTGATGTTTGTAATTTTAATTATGATGTGGCTTGGTGTGGGTTTTGGGGGGTTTATCTTGTTTGGGACAATGTGCTTGTGTGATTTTTTTATTCCCCTAGTCAGGAAAGTTTTCTGTAATTTATTTAAACAGGTTTTCTATTCCTTGCTTAGATTCTTCTTCTTCTGACATCCCTATTAATGGAATGTTGTTTCATTTCTTTTTGTCCTAAAGCTCCTTTAAAATCTCCTCCTGCTTTTTAATTTTTTTATTTGCTGTTCAGATTCAGTGTTTTTCTTATTTTTTTTCCTAATTTTCATTGTGTTCTTTATTTCACCTATGTCAATCTTCATTTCCTCTTGATTCTTACACATGGTGAATTTATTATTTTAACCACTACTTTGAATTCTTTTTCTGACAAATGGCTTGCCTCCATTTCATTTAGTTCCTTTTATAGTGTTTCCTCCTTTTCTTTTCTTTTCTTTGGGGATTGTTTCTTTGTCTCCCCATTTTGCTATCACTTTGTATTTGCTTCTATGTAATCTGAGTTGCTGTCTCTTTCTAGCCTTGGGCAACCTGTTTGAGGTCTAAGTGGTTGAAGCCACTAGTAGTCCAATGGTATAGGAATCCATAGCCCAGAGGCTGAGTTTTCTTTGATTCTCATGCTTTTATTTCTCTTCTCTGATATGTAATTTTTTCCACATGGATCTAGTCCCTAAGTTGTCTGCTGCAGATGCTCAGGTTCTGCAGGGGCACAGTGACTCCCTGTGAGGTCCTGGTACCCTCTGGCATACAATTCACTTAATGGTCCTGACACCCAAGACAGTGTGGCATTTTAAGACCCTACAGCACACACTCAAACTATAGTCCTGTGGCCTGAGCAGGACTCAGTTTTGGATGACTCTGGCATGCACTAGTAACATAGCCCTGGGGCCTGGCTCAGGAGAGGCAAGGGGTCCTTCTGTTGTACACTCATAACACAGAATCCGGAAACACAGGGAGGAAGGACTGGGAGGTCTCTGTGCTGTGCACTCACTGCAGATGTCTGGGAGCCTGTGGCGAGTTATGGCTGGCAGCAGCTCACTGCTTGGGTTCAGGGTAGTGTCCAAGGCCAGTTTGGGAGTTGGTGTGGCTACACTCCTGTCCTCCACTGCTCAACCCCTCAAGATGGCATGGTCTCCGCACCAGAGATGAGCCTTGCCTGAGAGTGCTTGTGGCAGTGGGGGCTCCCTGTCCAGGACAGCCTGATTCACCAGTCCCTGAGATTCCTGAAAGATCTAACTGACCCTCACTTATCCCCACCTTCCCCACACACATGTCCTTTCACTCCTTTGCTCACACACACTCTCTTCCTCACTGCCATCCTTCTAGGATCCCCCTTGCTTAAGCTTTTTGACTTTTAAGATTAAATCCAAAGACATAGAAAATACAGTTCAACATTTGAATCAGGATGTCATTAATTTACCTTTTCACAATTCCATTTAGGTTGAGGTGAAATTTCTGTGAGATCCTCCCTCCCCCCAACTGGTGGGCAGTTATGATTTTAAGGGCCTATGCTGCAGAGACATCCCCAGGACATGTTGAATCACCAATCAGCATATGCTGAGTGCTCTGGGGCCCACCCCTTCCAGTTCCACCCTAGGCCCAACCCCTTCCTGTTCCCTTCCCTTAAGAGGATTCTCCACCCACCCGTCTGAGGAGGGGAGGCAGCTAGGTTGGGTCCCTTATCCTCTTCCTCCTACTCTAATCCTGATTTCTACCTCCTCCATAACGAATCTTGCTCACTACTGTGGAATAAACCTGCCTTTTAATATGTCTTGGTGGTCTCTGACTCCAGTTTCCTGCACCTCAAACCTTACCATTTCTTTATAAATTATTTTAAAGAAAGTATATTGTTTAAAAAATTTTAAAGTAAATATATTGTAAGAAGCTCAATTCATGAAAAGAATATATATATATATATATATATATATATATATATATATATTGAAAAACCTTAAGCATTATTTATAGATGAATGTAGCAAGTTACATAATAAATATTTTATAATTCTAATTTTATTTTGCTTTTACAATGCCAAGATATCTAAATCTTTAAAAAGGAATATATGAGAAGCATAAAAACTATTAGCAGAAGCATTTTAATCCTAAGCTCTTCATTCCCATCTTTATTGCCTCTTCCAGCTGACCTACCCACCTTCTATGCCACCCCATTTCTAAAAGGAGCCCTGAACAACATAATTACCTACATTCTGAACACATTGCTTTATTTGTCTAACATTTTTATTTTATTTCATATTACTTTTTAATCAACAACAGAAACACCAAAATTAATTTAAAAATCAGAGATTATCTGAGAAAAATCAATGGAACAAATCAATTCCTAAAATATAGTTCTTCATTTTGGTAATCACATTTATTGGAAGGGTTGGAAAAAAATAAAAATGCCATTTAGCTTAAGAATTTTGAGATATCTTCAAATCAACTTATCTCAGGAGTGGAAAAATTCTTGGTCATTTGTTAATGTCAAAATTTACACAGGTTTCGCTTTTTAATACCTTGTACATTATCATACAAGGTCTTATTTTCCATACATTACAAATTATTTTTTTCAGCCAAATCTCAGTGGGAAGGTAAGTAGAATAAAACCGTCTCCCCAGACAAAAGTATCAGAATATTCTGTTTTGTTGATTTATATATCTCTTCATATGTTTCTCCATCAATTTCTAGCCCAATATCATATTTAAATGTTGGTCATCAGTATGCAATGTACCTCAGGTTCTCTGTTGTCTGGTTTTCACTGAGGCCTGTCCTCCAGGCTGAGCCTGAGGAGGTCAGGAGGCTCCAGTGCTGGTGGTGAGTTTCTGGCCCATACGAACTGTCACTTTTCATAGCCTCATTTTATATGCTTAAGTTTCTCTGAGGCCCTCACTATTATCAGCTTCAAATTGCATAGGAGGACTCATGCTTAGAAAGGTTAATTTGTTTGAACTCACAGAGCTGCTAAGTGTCAGAGCTAAGGGTCCAACTAAGACCCTAACTTCATAATGTGTGCTCTAGAGAGGGGGCCAAATTCCTCCACACTTATCCCATGTCCTGATCTCAAAGTCCTGGGTCTGTCCCCTATTTCCTCCCAGTTTCTGTCACCATACTGTTATTTGGTGTTTCCTTTGTGAGTCCTACCGCCTTACAGTATGTGCCACTCCCACAGTCTACCCAGGGCCAAGGTGAGGATCTGGTGGAGGAAGACATAGCACATGGAAGTTGAGAACCTTCTCCAAGGAGGCAACTCCTCAGCGTGGTTTCCCATATGTCCTGCTTTTCCGGGATTTATGCTAACTCTCGTGCTTGCTCTTAAACTGGGTCAAATGGGCTACCTCATTGCAAAAACACTCAAAACTGGTATCAGCCTAATGTTTAGAAGTCATGAAACAGTACTGCATTTCCTTTAAAGCATTTCACACGTCCAGACTGAACTCTCATCCCAGGAAGCTCCTGGCAAACAAATGAAGCTGCCTAGCTCTACAAGCACGCGTGGCAGGGGAGGTGACGCCTGGTTCCAGAGTCAGAGCGTCCCCTTTCCTGCAGAGTGAAAGCCTTTCTTCCAGGCAGGGGAGGGAGTCACTCCGAAAGCCCCGCTCACAGAGATCCCAGCTCTGTTTAGGAAGGAGATGTTTCCTGGCAGATTTCTGCATTTCATAACCAATACCGTCCAACGACTCTTATGTAACTGCAAAGTGGGCACAGAGAGGTTTGCCCCCTAAGCAGTACACGCTTGGATGCAGACACGAGCAGGAACTGTCATCTCACAGGCCGCTCCGGCGTGGCCCAGAGCCCAGGGACCGGAGGCCACGTCCACTGGCACTGGTCCCGGAGGGGCTCCGTGCAGGAGCTCTCAGGACACTGGCTCCCGATTCTCCCCGCATCAGGCATCTCCTTTGCACGGTTCCTCTAGCAGAGCTGGACTCTGAAGAGTATTTCGGTGCAATATGGATTCGAAGACATAGGCATGAGCTGATGATATTCACAGATTATAACACTCATTTTAGGAAATTCCAGTTCACACTATCAAAAATGTAACAAGCTTCGGGTCATCTTCTGAGTGCAGTGTGTTAGGTGCGGCTGCAATGTGAAAACTTCCTTGTTTTATCTACGTAAACTGCTGCACATATATTTTTTATTAGTTTCCTAATGTATTATTTCTATAAAATTATATGCCATTTATACGTTTTTAATATTAATTAGTTATAATAGAATAGAGCAAAATATTGTCTTACACTTGATTTAAAATTATCATATTTTTATTATGTCTTATGTTTTTAATTTATGCACCTCATTCTACATCATTATTTTTGCTTTCATGCCTTCCTCGAGCTCTTATAAACCTGTTTTAGGATCTATCTTGAAAAAAAAATTAGTTGTTTCCTACATTTTCCTATTTCATTAAAATTTACTTAATATAAATTTATTGGATTGTTAGCAATGATTTTATAGTGGATAGTAAATATTTTCTCTTAGTGGGTATCTCTTAGATGCATTGAACATCAGTTTTGGTTCCTCACCCTTCTGTTTTGGTTAAATAGTTACTTAAAGGCAAAGAGAGCATCAGTGCATTCGTTCCATCATTTAAAACAGTGAGTCTGGTGCTGAAGGATGCATGCTGTAGTGTGCTAATAGTTGCTTCTCACCGCCTTCAGAAGTATAGGAACTTGGAGAACTGAAACAGTTCACCCCACACTCAGCCGAGCACGGAAAACTTACCCACGCCTCCTTGTTGGCGGTGATCGCTCCCTGGTCTCATCAGCAGGACGTATGGCTCCTGTCCAAGTAAAGGGCTTGATTGTTCATCACAAGAACTTTCCAAAAGATCCACCAACTCCTCCTTGGAGAATATTAGAGGAAGTCTGAGTCTTTGTCTTCCTCATCTCAAACCCTTTCCTCGAGGCTTCCACCTGTTCCGGGTGACTGTACCCCATCAGAGCCTAGACCCTCCAGACACCCTCCCACAGCCGCTGTTGAAGCTGTGAAGGCAGGCGATGGTGTTCTCCAGGGCTGAGGAAGCAATGCGCTCAGCCTGGTCTTATCCGCAGGCTGTGCGGATGATTTTGAAGACTCCATTGCCTATTTTCCTGCTGGAACATCTTGCTTTGTCTGGCCCTGGATTACATCAACTATAATATATTCAGGATGTACACACATTTCTGGTAAATGAGCTTTGACAAAATTGTAACATCTTTACTGGAAAGATGTTTAGGAGACTACAAATGTTGATACATTTCTAATAGCAATGCATCCTACACAATTCCTCATCTGTACTCTGCAAAACTGTCAAGGTCATTAAACATAAGGAAGGTCTGAGAACTGCCATAGCCAAGAGGGTCCTGGAGAGAAATGCCAACTAAATGTCAAGTGGTCTCCTGGGTGGGATCCTGGCACAGTAAAAATACATTAGATGAAAACTAAGAAAAATGGAATAATCTACATACACTATAAAACTGACTTCTATTAATTTATCAATATTGATCCATTCATTACAACAAATGCATTATACCAATGTAAAATGTTAACAATGAGGAAATTGGGTGTGATTTATGTGGAAAATGTCTACACTATATATTTTCAATTATTCTGTAATTCTAAAAGTGTTCTAAAAAATCAAATGTATTGAAAGTAAAAGAGAAAAAAAATACCACCACAACACAAAACACTTAACCAGCTTATTAGTGCTGTTATCTTTCTTCAGAAAATAAACACTATGGTGCTTATCTTAATAGTTTCCTTCTCTTCCTCTCTCCTGATAGTAAAATTAATTCCCAAAACAACAAATGTGAACCTAACTTATCCACACCAGTGGCATGAACTCTGTGGAATCGCCTTCTCCCAGCACCCCTGTCTCCATGGGTCCTGTCCTGTATTAAACTCCACATCAGGTTTTGTGTCCTTCACAGAATCTTTGCTGATCACTGTTAACTCTCTTCTCTCTGTATTCAAGTAGCTATAATTTCTATTCTGACAACAAGCAGGGAAACTTTTCAGCAACAGAAAGACTGTGCTTTTACTTGGAAGATGGACAGGCAAGAATTAAGTATGTGGGTTTTGAGATTGAACAATTGTTACTGTGCAATACAATTAATATCCCAGAGCCTCAGTTTACTCTTTCTATAAAAAATAGCAATGATAGCTTAAGAATTAAGATGCTAGTTACTCTAATGGATTAATAGCAGTTCTGGATGATCCACCCCAACATTGAGATGTGTAGCAAATTGACCAATTGGAAAAAAATTAATCATATATTAAATGTGAAAGTATAGTGATGGTCATTGCAAATGAACAGATAAAAGGACGATCCTTGTGCTCAGTTAATAATTGGTTGAGACAAGTTGTTAAACATTGTTCCTAGTCAATAATTTAAGGATATATTAGCATAAAGGAATGAATGTTCTGTGTCTGTAGAATAAAAGAAAAATCTATCCAAATTTTGAGATTTAAGATTCTCAGAAGATGACACCAAAACTGAGCAACATTATAAAGTTTCATTAAGGACAAGTAGAAAAAGATGAGACGATGAACAGAATCATGAATCGGCAGAGAACACTTATCTAGTTCATCACTGTTAGAGCATGAATTGCAAATAGACGAGTGGCAGAGGTGACATTTGGGAAGAAAGCAGGTGATGGAAGGCCTGGTAATTTATGCATAAGTGTTTGACCTTATCTTGTATACACCACTGAGAGTTAATAAAGGATTTTAAAGAAAAATGAGAGGAAATATTTTTTGTGAAACTAAATTAAGAGAAGAATGAAAAGAGACTTATAAAATATTTTGTATGTGACATTGAATTAAAATGAACACTTTTTTCTAAATAACTGAGTTATTGTGGGGATTAACAGATAGGGAAACTATTTAATCTGGTATTTAATATTGGATGCTTTTTTGAAAAATAATTATCTCTTTGCCATGAAAAAATTGAAGTTGAATGAAATAGAACAAACTCTCAGGTTAAGCATTCTGGTTTCGCTAACAATGCAAAGTATTTATTGAATAGTGTCCCTTTCACAATGTAAATAAATGCAGTCGCTCTGATTTCCCTGGGTAGGCTCCATGTGACAGCTTGCCCTATAGATAGAAATACAGAGTAAAATTTTCCTTTGTCTTTGTTATTTTTTTAAATTACACTTTACTTCAATATTATTTTGTGTTAATTTCAGGTGTGTACCATAGAGTTAGACAATAATACACTTTACAAAATGTTTCTTCTGATTTTTCAGTATCCACCTAACACCATATGTAGTTAGTAAATATTATTGACTACATTTCCTATGGTGTATTTTACACAGACTATTTTGTAACTACCAATCTGTAATTCTTAATTCCTTTAATATTTTTGCCCATTCTGCAACCCCCCTGCTCTCTAGCAACCATCAGTTTTTATCTATGAGTCTGTTTCTGTTTTGTTTGTTCTTTCATATTGTTCATTAGATTCCATATAAAAGTGAAATCATGTTATATGTCTTTCTCTGACTGACATATTTCACTTAATATAACACTTTCCCACTGGGTCCCTCCTTATTGTCACAAAAGGTTAGATTCATTCCTTTTTATGACCAAGTAATATTACATTGTATATATAGGGTGTTCCCAAAACTGTATACACACTTGGAATAATTATAAAAGCCGTATTTATTCAAATACATTTAATTTTCTAAGTGTAATAGAGATCAACTGTTAAAGTGCATATACATTTTACCACCACTTATCTACCAGCATACTGATGAACACTAGGGTGGCTTCCAAAACTTGGATATTCTATCTAATAAAAGAGTAATATGCAAATTGACCATACCTCCACTATACCCACCAGCCACGCCCACCAGCCAATCAGAGCGTTATGCAAATAAACCCAACCAAGATGGCTACAGCCACAGAGAGCAGGAGGGAGGCTTGGGTTTCCAGGGCAACGAAGGAAGCCAAGCTTTTCGCCTGCCCTTATTGGCCTAAGCCTCCACTCAAAGCTACAAAGTTTCAATTACAGAAAGAAAACAAATCCAAACAGAAATGGCGGCAGCCACAGAGCAAGCAGGAGGTGTGGCTCTCCTCCAGGCTACAAAGTTTTAATTGTAGAAGATACATAAATCCCAGATACCAGGGCCTCTGCTTAGGTCTCCAGGCCTGCAAACCACCACTGTCTCTCAGCCAGGCCACCTTATGCCCCAAGGGAACCCCCACCCTGATCCAGGACACCCTTCAGGACAAACAAGCCAACCTCCCCCCATGTACTAGGCCTCTATCCTATCTAACAAAAGAGTAATATGCAGATTAACCATTACTCCAACACATGAGATGGCTGCCTCCATGTGGTCAAAGATCCTGTCCCATGTGGACACAGATGGCCACCACAAGATGGCCAGCAGGGGAGGGCAGTTGAGAGAGACCAGGCCTGCAAGGGAGGGCAGTTATGGGCAATCAGGCAAGCAGGGAAGGGCAGTTGGGAGGGACCAGGCCTGCAAGGAAGGGCAGTTGGGGGCAATCAAGCCTGCAGAGGAGGGCAGTTAGGGGCAAACAGGCTGGCAGGGGAGCAGTTAGGCATCAATCAGGCTGACAGGGTCATGGTTAGGGGGTGATCAGGCCTCCTTTATTAAATATTAACTGAGCATATAGGTGTAGGTTTACTTGGGGGCTTTCTATTCTGTTCCATTGATCTATATGTCTGTTTTATGCCAGAACCATGCTGTTTTGATTAATATGGATTTTTGGTAGTGCTTAATATCAGGTAGCATGATTTTTTTTGACTTTGATATTTCTCAAGATTGCTGTGGCTATTTGGAGTCTTTCTAGTTCTATATAAAGTTTTGAATTATTTGTTCTATACATGTGAAATATGCTATTGGTATTTTGATAGGAATTGCATTGAATTGATAGATTGCTTTAGGTAGTATGGACATTTTAACAATGTTAATTCTTCCAATTCATGAGTACTATATATGCTTCCAGTCAATTGTTTCTTCTTTGATTTCTTTCTTCAGTGCCTTATAGTTTTCTAAGCAAAAGTCTTTATTTTCCTTAAATTTATTTATAGTCTTTCCATTTTTAATGCAATTATAAATGTGATTTTTTTTCTTAATTTCCCTTCTCTTAGTTAATTATCTATACCAATAAAAGAATAATATGCTAATTAGACAAGAGACCTTCTGGAAACTTTCTGGATGTCCTTCTGGACAAAGGCATGGTGGTGGGGCCGAGGCAGCGACAGTTAGGAGTGAGCAGGCTGGTGCAGGGCGGGGGCAGTAGAGTGCCATCGGGTCAGCAGGGGAGGGCAGTTGGGAGCAATCAGGCTGGCAGGAGAGCAGTTAGGGGTCAATCAGGCCAGCAGGAGAGCAGTTAGTGGGCAATCAGTCTGGCAGGCAGAAGCAGTTAGGGGCAATCAGGCAGGCAGACAGGTGAGACATTAGGAGACAGAAGTCCCAGGTTGTGAGAGGTTTGTCTGATTGTCGGTTTAGGCCTGATCCCACAGGGATCTAAATTGACAGTTGAAATCCCCCAGGGGTCCCAGATTGAAAAGGGTGCAGGCCAGGCTGAGGGACACCCCCCTCCCATGCATAAATTTCATGCACCAGGCCTCTAGTCCTATATATATAATAAAGAGCTAATATGCAAATGGTCATCACACCCTAGAGCCCTCGTGCCCTCATGCCAGGCCTGGGGGACCTGAGGCTGGGCAGGGGGACTTGAAGCTGAACACTCTGCCTGGCAGGGCTTGACGGGGGACCTTAGGCTGTGCCCCCCTGATCAGTGGGGCTTAACGGGAGACATGAAGCTGTGTCTCCCACCCTGCAGGGCTTGACAGGGCTAAGGCCAGCCAGGTCTGGATCTTGTATGATTTCAAGCAGCATGCAGGTGGGCAGAGACTTGACTCTGGGTCCTGTGGTGTGCCCCAGACTGACAGGAGGTAGATTTTCATATACATTTTATTAATTTTCTTTCATCTCTGACCCTTCTATTATAGAGAAAGGGCAAATAGCAATATTAAAGTATCTCCTCTAATTAATTCTCTTTTAATGAATTTTGTGCACCAGGCCACTAGTTGAATATAAGTTGAGTTAGAAGAAAAATGATAACACAAAGGAGATGGAAACAGTAAAGAAGCAGTTGGTCATCCAGTGGAGCTTTTGGTGTAAATGAAACTTAGTTGGGGTTGAGTTAAAATCATAAGTGAGAATTAAATACAGAGTCCAATATTCAGAAAGCAAGATAATGGAATTCAGTTTCAGAGGTAGAAACATAGACTTGTGGAAGTTGCACACCGAGAGGTAAAAGTAGTAGATGAAATTGCATGGATGGTGTAGTCATGAAAAATGATGTTGATGTTAGTTATAGATTAGAATACAGAAAGTGAGATCCTGAAGTATTTTGTGAATAAAGGGAAATTACTGAATATCTGAAGCATCTGGTAATAGAGAACAACACACCTTTGCTGGTGGAGGTCTGATAGCACATCTGATGAATTAGCCCTTTAAGTGAATAAAAATAAACTTCTAGAGGAGAAATAAGGCTTGACAGTGAGCTATTGTGGAAACAAAGGCAATATATCAAAAGTGCATTTCATATGGTAGACGTAACATCAATGTTTTCCATATAAATCTTACTTTTAAAGTTTTACAAAGTCAGTCTATACATATGTTCCTAAAATATACCATCACTATTATTTGTGCAGCTTTGAATACCCAGTATATATTCTTCATGAGCAGATTCAGGGCTCACACAGTTATTGTGTACCCTGGCCCCAGACAGGGCTAGATATCAGAACATAGGCAGCTCCACTCAACTGCACTCATGAATCTTGTGGGCTTTCAACATCCCGTCCACACCTCAGTAGAACATGTGGAGAACCTTTCAAATGCCCAGGACCTATGAGATCTCAAACTGAGCATGATTATTCTCTAGGGACCCACCAAATTTCCATTTCCAGCCGTGCCTCTTCTTCTTTTGTGTGAATGTAATATTTTTGAACCTTTCTACACCATTACCCAAGTTGGGAGGGCTGACATTTATTTATAGTTCCTTTCAATTGTGAAAAGAAATCAGCACTCGGGGATAGAAATCTGAGAATTACGAAAGAAATTCTTTCTGGTATGACAGGAAACAAAATGCACTATATGCATCAACAATTCAAAAATGGGCTAGAAGTGCTAAGATTCGAACAGTTAGATCATTGGAGAATTTAATAAATGATACTAATAAAGATGCACTTGGAGTTGAAATGAATTTGGTGGTACATAAAATATGTAATGTTTTCATAATATTTCTACTTAGCAATTCAGGTCATGAAAGCAATAATATTTAAACATAATACCTAAGCATAACTAATATTTGACTATAATAACAGCTTCCAGCTTTCCTCTTAGCCAAGAAACAATAACCTTGCTGTTGAGAAATCTCAATCTCTCACACCCGTTGTTCCTTTCCAAACCCAGTTAATCAGCCTGAAAAATTAAGTCTCCACTATAAATGCAATACATTAAGTTCATCTTCATACGACAATGGGAGAATTCCAAAGGTGATAAACTCCCCTTTTATTTAAGAAGCTAGTGCCAGAAGAGGAGATGCCTCTTGGTTTTCATTGCATTTACCTCCATTGGCCTGATTCTCATGTAGGGATATTCATTTTTCAGGGTCATTCATTGAGTTGTGTGTTTGTGCTTGTTTATGTGTGTGTTATATAAAACAAAAGTTCTGTTTTGCTTTTAACAAACTAGTGCATCAGTGCCTTTCCATTAAATGTAATCAGTGCTTACAAGAATGAGATTCCTGTTCCTATAAGCATCCACTAGAAACAGTGGTGCAGCCACAGGAGGTTGGCATTTGAAACAACAATTTTAAGTTCAAGCAGAAATCCCAGATAGATGGGCAACACAGGACAGAAAATAATCAAAGAAAGAAGAGAAACACAAGTTAGAACCCTGCGCAATAAGCACCAAATGAGAAATGTTTGTGCCATCACATGAATTCCCAGTACCATATGATCAGACAAAATGAAGCTTGAGTTATGTCTTATAATAGATCTATTTTTTCTGACCCTTCCTCAATTCTGGCAATACACATGTAGAATGGGTTTTATCATTCCATTTTACAGGTGAAGAAATAGGTCTCAAGATGTAAAGATCTTATGTGACTAAAGAAGATGTAGATGAGCTAATATTAGGCCCAGTTCAGAGTAAACAAAATGCTCTGCAATGTAATTGAGAAAGGTGAGAAATCACTTCATCTCTCAATTGAATTTCATTATATGTGAAATGCAGGTAATAAGTATCATATGATTTACGCTTTTGTTGTGAAGATTTGGTAAAATGTGTGTGATGCTCCCAATACAATGTCTAGGACTTAAGACTATTCAAAATGTGATAATGCTGATTGATAAAGATAATGACAATGAGGGTGATGATGCTGGGTAACAAAATAAGCCGGCAGATTGGTAGTCATGATAAAAGAAACTGGGATTATGCTACATGGAGAGTAATATTAACATGTCATTAATCACAGGTACTGAGGTGAGTTAGTGTTGATACAGTGTTTTCAATAAAATCTACCACAAGGTAGAAATTACATTCTATTTTTTTATTTTAAGAAAACCCTTTCAGGAGCCCACTTTATTAACCATGGTCTCTGAGAAGCTTCGCTACAATAGCTAGATCTTGAGAATGGGCATAAGGCATGGCATTGAGTCCAAGGAACTCTAGGTGTGAGTCCAAGGAACGCTAGGAAGTGAGCAGTAAACCTGTCAAATAAATAGAAAATATTCTGAGTCCATTGGTTGGAATATGTAATATTGTTGAAATGTTCATACTACCCAAAGTAATGTACAGATTAAGTCCAATAACCATAAAAATCCTAATAAAGTTGTTTTATTCAGAAGCAGAAAGAAATGTTAAAAATTTTAAGTGTTCATCAGTACATAAGTGGATAAAAAAGCTGTGGTACATTTACACAATGGAATATTCCTGTGCTGGAAAGAAAGAAAGAAAGAAAGAAAGAAAGAAAGAAAGAAAGAAAGAAAGAAAGAAAGAAAGAAAGAAAGAAAGAAAGAAAGAAAGAAAGAAAGAAAGAAAGAAAGAAAAGCTTACTATTTGCTACAGCATGGATGGACATGAAAAAGCATTATGGTAAATGAAATAAGCCAGTCAGAGAAGGACAACTACCATATGATTTTACTCAGATGTGGAATCTCATGAAGAAATTAAACTGTCAAGCAAAATAGAGTCAGAATCATAGATAGAGAGCAGGCAGACAGCTGGGAGATGAGTGGGGGGTGCAGGGATTGAGAAAAAAAGAAGAGAGAGAACACATGAACATGGATAACAGTGTGGTGATTGTGAGGGGTGGAGGTGAAAGAGGACATAGAGAGGATACATATGATGGTATAATAAAATAATAAAATAAAATGAAATGAAAGATCTAATAAGCAAAGCAATGTTGTAGTGGCATAAAGACAAACATATTGACCAAAAGAATAGAAAATCTTTAAATCAAGAGTTTTCTGTATGGCCAAAGATCTGCCACGTGGGTGACAAATACACAATGGAGAAAGTGTATTCTGTTCAGCAAATGATGTTGGGAAAACTAGATATCAACATGCAAAAAGAAGAGGAGGAAAAAGAGGAGGAGGAGGAGAGGAGGAGGAGGAGGAGGAGGAGGAGGAGGAGGAGGAGGAGGAGGAGGAGGAGGAGGGGGAGAAAGAAGAAGAAAAAGAGGAAGAAAAGTACCTTATATCATAACAAAAATAAAAATAACTCAAAGTGATTTAAAGACTTAACTATAAAACCTGAAGTATAGCCGAAACCGGTTTGGCTCAGTGGTAGAGCGTCGGTCTGTGGACTGAAAGGTCCCGGGTTCAATTCCGGTCCAGGGCATGTACATTGGTTGCAGGCACATCCCCAGTAGGGGGTGTGCAAGGAGCAGCTGGTCGATGTTTCTCTTTCAGCGATGTTTCTAGCTCTCTATCTCTCTCTCTTCCTCTCTGTAAAAAATCAATAAAATATATTTTTAAAACCTGAAGTATAAAATATTTAGAAGAAAATTTAGAGAAAAAGTTTCATGACTTTGGGTTTATCAGTACTTTCTTGGATGTGACATTAAAAAAGGTAACAAAAGTAAAAATGTGTCTCTGCGATTGTATTTAAAATTTTTACAGGACAAAGAAATAACACAGTGAAAAGGTAACCTCTGGAATGGGATAAAATATGTGTAAATGCTATATTTGATAAGGGGTCAGTATCCAGGACACATAAGATACTCCTATAACTTTACAAACTATAAAAACTCAGTTTAAAAATGAGCAAATGACTTGAATAGATATTTCTGCAAAGAGTATATACAAATGGGCAACAAGCACGTGAAAAGATGTTTAATATCACTGATTAGCAGGAAAATGCAGATATAATATTCTAGGATGGCCACTATCAGAAAAATGGAAAATGACACACAACTATTTTTGTAATTTAGGATGTTAAAAAGATGGAACTTTGTTCACTGTTGGTGAGAATATAAAATGGTGTATTAATTATGGAAAACAAAATAGAAGTTCCTAAATAAATAGAATTACTGTATGATTCAGCAATTTACTTGTGGGCATATATTTAAAAGGAATGGAACAGTATATGCATAAACCAAGGATAGACAGTAGTGCTGTGAAGGCCTAGGGAGGAGGAAGGAGTGTGGTGGAAGAGTCAATGAGGGGAAGAGGAGACACTGCAGTACTTTTAACAATAAAGATAAATTAAAAACCATAAAAAACAAAAGAAATGAAACTGTATTCTGGTGATATATTTGCACTCCCATGTTAATTGTAGCATTAATCACAATAGCCATGATGTAAAACCAACCTAAATTGGTTTTTAAAAGGTGGAAACTGTCATATGCTACAACATGAATGAACCTTGAAGGCATTATATAAGTAAATAATCTAGCTACAAAAGACAGATTTATATAAGGTAAATAATCTGGTCACGAAAAGGCAAATAATATATATCTCTAATTACATGAAGTATCTAAAATAGACAAACTCTTAGAAACATATTGGGTTTCCTGCAGTGTAGAAGAGTGAGGAAAGAAGAATATATGTTCAATGGATATATTTTTATTTTTGTAAAATAACTAGTTTATATAGATCTGTTGTACAACAATGTGCATGATTTAACACTAATGTAGTGTACACTGACAAATGGTTAAGATGGCGAATTTTATTTTATTTTTTATTTATTTATTTTTAATATATATTTTTTTATTTTTCACAGAGAGGAAGGAAAAGGGATAGAGAGTTAGAAACATCAATGAGAGAGAAACATCAATCAGCTGCCTCTTGCACAGCCCCTACTGGGGATGTGCCCGCAACCAAGGTACATGCCCTTGACCGGAATCAAACTTGGGACCCTTCAGTCTGCAGGCCGATGCTCTATCCACTGAGCCAAACTGGTTTCGGCAAGATGGCTAATTTTATGTTATGCATTTTCACCACAATTAATAAAGACACAATACTGTGGTTAAGTGTAGGGTATTTTAAGGGTTACCAGAGGGAGTAGAAATAAAACCCGGAAAAGGTGATACAACAGAAAACAAAAACAGAGAGCATGTGTCAAAATTATATAGTTCTGAACAGTATCAAATGCTTCAGAAAGGCCAAGGAAGATAAGGATCTGTGGGATCTGGGCATAGCTGTCTGATACCTTCACAGGAATAGTTTCAGTGGAACAAAGATGGTGTCAAATGGTGACAAGGTGAGGATTTGCTCATGTAATTTATCATCCAGTCATGAAAACTTTGAGAACAAAGAGGGTGCTAAAACCAAAATATTCATTTAGTGTCACACATCAATTTTATTGTACTTATGCATCTATAAGTGTCATGTGTCTGTTGCAGGCCTAGGAATGAGGGCAAGGACACAGATGCTGTGGGAACTAGCATTTGCAGTCTTTGGGAAGGAAACAATGGTTAGAAGACTAGATCCCACTCACGTCCAGGCACTTCACACTCAAAGGCTTTTAGGAGAACTAAGATGAATGGGTCTTCCCTGCTTTTCCAGGCTTACCTGGATCTTACAGGCCTAACAACCATGCCCTGTGTGGAGGTGGGCTGGGACTGGAGGAGGGGTTATTAGACCTTTGGGAGAAATGAAGGGCAGGGGTAGGGAGAAGAAGTTAAAAAAAAAAAAATAGCCTACTGGAGAATTTAGTAAATACATCCTTTTCCTCTATTGTTTACAGGAGTAACAGAAGAGCCCCGCCCAAAGGACCTGAACAACCACAGGCAGTTTCCCTGAAGTCCCCGGCAGCCTTTTATTCAGGTTATAGGACTATAGACCTGCCCCAGTGAGGAACGGCAGGAGGTAAAAAGTGCAGCAGGATGGAGAGGAGGAGGTAAGGGCACTTGGGTTGGAATTGATTTCCTCTGTTGCTCCCGGTCATCCTTACCTCAGCAAAGTAGTGGCTTTCTTTTGAAGCCCAGAACTCACTGGGCCCTTCCAGATTGAGCTGTGTTTTAGGGAAGCTGTGTCCATGCTACCTGTCCTCAGGCAGTGCTAAGCACCACCAGCACAGAGGGCGGAAACATGAGGTGGAGAGTTATTAAACTTATCCTGGCCAATGCTATTACAAAACGGATGATCACTAGTTTAAAAGAAAAAATCTAAGATAAATGTTAAGCCGACTAGTCAGACAACTACACAACAGGCCCAAAAGGTGTGGTTCCCAGTAAATCAGGATAAATGGAACCATGACACAAAAGGGGAAGAAATAAACATAGCAAACACAGTCAGCTCCTTTAAGGAGCTTGATGTTGAAGCATGAAGCCAGAAGGTGCTGACGTAAGGACTGAGGAGGGATATTTTAAGATGTGAACAAATTGAGCATACTGATTTATGACTAAAATAATGCCAATAGAGAAATACAGGATTTCCATTAAAAAAAAAAAAAAAAAAAGGCTTCTCGTGAGTGGTTTATTTGTTACAATTCCAATCTAAATCACAGTGGCATTCCTCTGAAGCTTGACAATTATTTCCGAAAGAGACAAAAAAAATATAAGAAGGTACTAATAACAAAGAAAATGTTTAAGTAAAGCAAGTTACAAGAGACCATCACTATTTCATATACCAGCTTATCTTGAAGTCCTACTTTGTCTATTCTTAAAGATCCCTGACTCTATTACTTTGTCTTTGGTCATATACTACTTCTATCAGCTTATGGGCATTTTTTAATGTCACAAAAGAACATGTTGCTAATGGTTAAATAGTAACATAAATAAATCCTAATTCAAAAATCAAAAAAATAAGAGATGCCACTTTAAGTAAACTTGGACAAAAATGAATATTTGAAAAATTAGAAATTATACTGTCTAGTCTCTGATTTTCCAAAGTTTCAAAATGAGGAGTAAACAATGATTTATCCCACATGGAAATAAAGGATAAAATAATTCATCATAAGACCTGAATTAACCAAAGTTAAATACAATATAGGCTAATTCACTAATAAAAATAGAAGTAATTTATTCTTTCATGTATTTAAAATATTTTCCCAGAGATTAGATTACATATGAGGTGAATTTCATAGGGAGAAGAGAAAAATGGAAAACAAAATGACCATGGACGTAATCTGCAGAAAAACAGAAAGAGACTAGAGTCCAATGAAGCCACATTCTTTTTTTTTTTTTTAATATATTTTATTGATTTTTTTTTTGCCCCCTCCCTCCCGCCAACACATCCCCTCCCTCCCCAGAGTTTTGTGTCCATTGGTTGTACTTATTTGCATGTATAAAAGTCCTTCGGTTGATCTATTATCTCCCCCAGATCTTCCTCCCCTCCCCGCTGTAATTTGACAGTCTGCTTGTTGATATACTGTCTCTATATCTATCTTTTGGTTCATCAGTTTATAATGTTCTTTATTATCCACAAATGAGTGAGGTCATGTGGTGCTTCTCTTTCATTGATTGATGAAGCCACATTCTTCACAAAGAGATTTATAAATCCAGCTGTCATCCTCCAACTTCCAATGATAAGAAAGCCTCTTTGAGATCAGGGGTATATTTATAGAATATGAATTAGAAATACCAATATGTCAGGTGACAGCAAATGTATGAATATTCTTTCTCTCACAGTCACAGAATCTGTTTCTCCACACACTACTTCCTCTGGTGGACACATGACATAGCACACCATCCGAATGGGAGCCCTCTTCTCCTGCTGGGAGAATTTCCTGCAGGACAGTTATGTGCTCCCATCCTAATGTCATGATTCAAAGAGACAGGAATACAGACTCTTCTAAATGCCACACACTCAGTCTGTTATCCCCAGAGGACTGAATCTGAGCTGTTAGATTGTTTCAAGGGGTAAGTCATCCTAAAAAGAGGGGGTAGGTGGTAGGAAGCCCTGAAATGCTGGATTGGAATTCCAATTTGGACATTTAAAAGAGGCATTTGGGTCTTTGTTCAAGTTACTTACCTCCTAGACCTTAATTTCTAGCTCTGTAAAATGGGATAGCAGCACCTTACAGTTGTTGTAAGATTCAGTGGATATTCATATGTTGAGCACATTGCCCAATTCAAAGTATTGTAAGTCCAAGGTAAAGCCCTGAGCATAGATTGGGCTTTTCAGGTAGTGTTGAACTTATTAAAGTGTTTAACTAGAGCAGGAGCAATTGTCCCCCAAAGCTTTTATAGATGGGATTGAGATACCAAATGGAGATTAACTCTGATGATATGAACATACTTTCAAACACTTAGACTTTATTTATAGTTGGAAGATAGAGGAAAAACGTAGTCATTTGGTCTATTCTAATCAGGTGTGTCCTATGGGAAGAAAGCACAAACTTCACCTATATGGCTAACGAAGCACAAAAATGGCATGTCCATTTTTCTCAATTCCTTCAGCAAATATTCCACTAATATGCTCCCTAAAATGTTGGCAGCTAGAAGAGTCAGGATTTACAGAGGCCTTGGATCCGCGTCCTATGGGAGATACTCTGACAGACCGTATCATCTTCTGGTTACAGGCCTCCTGCAAATGCCAACTCAGTCAGTCTGGTCACGTATGCCATTCCCAAGGTCAGACTCAAAGAGACAGGAAAAGGTAAATCTATCCTGGGAAGTCGTTACTTCCTTGATAAAAGAGAGCTCAAAATGTAAAGATGATTTTTATGTATTAAGGGAATTAATAGTGATAGAAATAATGTATTATGGAAATATAGGAGCTAATCATGGTGCAGTGCAAAGTAAAGAACTTATGGTCAAATTCCTAAACTTACTTTCTGTTAAAAGATCATATTCAAGCCCAAAAGTGTCGCTCAGTGGTTAAGCATTTTCCCATGAACTAAGAAGTCTCCAGTTCAACTTCCTGGCTGGGCACATGCCCAAGTTGTGGGCTCCATTCCCAGTCTGGGACAGGAAGGAGGCAGCCCACTGATGTTTCTCTTTCATTGATATTTCTACCTCTCTTTCTCCTTTCCTCTCTCTTAAAAAAATAAAGGCATGTTTAAAAGAAAATATATAATATTCAAATAAAGAGTAACTAAGATCATGATTCTAATACATGTATAAAACTGAACATGTGTTAAATATTTTATTTCACTCATTCATGAGAAAGTTGATAGATATTATAGCAATACAAAAGAGAATCTTAAGAATAGACATGTCTTTAGATAAGAAATAGTAAAATGAATGTGCAAATGGGAGACAGAGCTGGCCTCTTCCTTCCATGATGGGAGGGAAGCAAATTGAACTGGAAGTTGGGAGACTTGGCAATCAATAGACAAGAAGTATTTGCTTTGCGATCTATTATTTACAACTTACAACACTAAGAAACAATGGGACAGTCTGAGAACCTCAAAAGCAGGCTCTGCATTCTGCATCCTACTGAAGAACAATTTTCCCTCTACTTTCAGCATCCTGGTTAGCTGTCAAGATTCTTAACATTTTCTTGAACACCAGAGGAGCTTCAGTTTTCATTTCACCAATAAGAAGGATGTATTATTAGAGAATCTAATGAGCCATGGCCTAGTGCGCCCCCTCAGGAAGTATTCATGGTTTCTTTGTGAGCCCCTCAGCATTGTGGACTTTCTACCATTTGACAAGCTCTGACAAGGAGAATGAACTTTAGTGTTTAGAGTATATTCAGAAATACCGGTTTATGTAACAATATATTGAATATTTACAACATAAATCACAGGAATGTTATTCTGAGTGATTGAAGGCAGAGGCAACGCCAGTCCATTTATCTGAGATTCTAGAAAAGGCAAACTGATAGAGAGACACAGAAAGGTGTTGTCAGGGATGCGGTGTGTGGAGAAAGGAAATCATGCGGCTGGGGATGGAGAAGCTGGGGGTTTATGAAATATTCCATATCATGTTTGTGGTGATGCACACTTGTTCAAAGTCACTGACTGCACACAGTCAATTGCCTGATTTTATTGTATAAAAACTGGACCTAAACAAAATCATTTTTCAAAGAACGTATAATTTGAACCTGTCTCGTTGAGTCATGTGTAAACATGTTTCCAAGCATTTATTTTCTCATTTGTCTCCGCATAATTATTTTTCTATTAAAATCTTGTTTTGGGGAGGTCATCAGTTTGTCACCAAATACCCTTTCACTTTCATTAAATTCGATGTGATCATGGACAACTGACTTATAAGGCCTCGACTTCTCCAAATGGTAAATCTAGAAGTGAATTCTGTTATCTTGTGGGAACCTGACCTTCTTCTGTTAAGAAGCGTATTGAAGGCAAAGCTCACTGACACTCTTCTGAATTAACTGGGCGACTTGACTACATGGGAGACATATATCCAAGTGGGTGAGTCCCTTCTGAAAAAGTGCTGGCTGTGGGCATGGGAGTATTTGGTTGTTTTTATATGTCCCTGCTCTTTTACTATTATTAATATTTTCTTTGTGGACGCCACTGAAATAAATAAAACAGTGTCTGTAACAAGTCTAAACACAGGAGTAACCGCCACAAGATGGGACGACCCTGCCTCCAAGTGCAGGCCTCTCCTCCAAGGCTTCTCTCCCTTCCAGAGGCAGGGGTCCCCCTACTTGTTTATCAGCAACAGCTGTCTTTAGCTTGGTCCCAGGTGCGAAAACAGATGATGACTCAGCCTGACAGCATTCCCGCTCCTTGGTACAGACCGCTTATGAAGTGCCTTCACTCATTTGCGAGCAGGTTTCACTGACTGTTTCTGCACACGGTCTGACTGCTGGCTCTGACAGCTTCCTGACGTTCCGCAAACAGCTGCCATAATAGCTGTGACAATGTCATCTGCAAATGAGGCCCATGCAGGACCAGCGAAGAGACTGACACTCTCTAAGTAATCTGATAAAGAAATGGCGCGTTGTACGAAAAACAAGATTGCAATGAGATGGCGTGGCTCTGTAGGAGAGGTGGATTCCTAGACAGAGGAAAGGATTGCTTTATTACTTTAAATCATGGAGACATCATTTCCCAAATTTTTCTGAAATATTGTCTCTGGAGAATCTGGAGATACTCACCCTTTTCCTGTTGCTGCTATAGCCATTCTCACTGATAACTACACGTTTTTCACATTGTATTGTTTCTCCAATGAGATTTTGAACTTTCAGAAAGCAAGACTTCCTTTGATATCTCTTTCTATTTCCACGTTTTAGCATAGTGTTTTATATATATCATATGATTAGTACATTTCTGACTATACTGTTACTACCCATCCTTTCTTTAGATCATTAAGCTTTTAAAATGTTGTAGATAGCCCAGCCAGTGTGGATCAGTGGTCATGAACCAGGAGGTCATGGTTCGATTCTTGGTCAGGGTACATGCCCAGTTTGCAGGCTGGATCCCCGGTAGGTGGTATACAGGAGGCAGCTGATCAGTGATTTTCTCTTATCATTGATGTTTCTATCTCTCTCTCCCTCTTCCTTCCTCTCTGAAATCAATAAAAGTATGTTAAAATTAAATGCTGTAGATATATTAATTTATTAAACGTGCTACATATAATATATGTACTTATATGTGTATAGCTATAAAATATAAATGAATTATGGCATGGTTTAGAAATCTGAGATTTATGTACATCATCTCTTTTGCTTAGCAAAGTGAGTTTGAAAGAAGATGAGTACATTACTTAAACTCATCTGATTTGAAGGGTTAATCATCACCACTGAGATAGGTCATGCAAGTGAAAATCTTTGAAGCTTCGGCATTCTCTCATAGTACATTAAAAACAAAATGGCTTTATTATTTAGAGCAGGTTTAGCTTCACAGAAAGACTGAGAGGAGGTGTAGAGATTATGCGGATGCACCAAGTAATTGCAACCTCCACCACCACCACCATCCTGCACCAGGGTGGGGATTTGTTACCATCGGCGAACTTATATTGACATGTCATTATCAGCCAAAGTCCATAGTTTACCTTAGGGTTCACTCTTGGTGTTTGCACATTCTATGGCTTTGAAACGTGAATAGTAGCATGTATTGACCATTATATCAATAGTATCATTCTGGATAACCACGCTGCCCTAACTTTTCTCTGTGTTCTGCCTATTTATACCTTCCTCACCACCAACCCTGGCAATCCCTGATTATTTGACTGTCTCCATAGTTTTGCCTTTTCCAGAATCATATCTTTGGGTCATACAGTATATAGCCTCCTCAGACGGGCTTCTCTCACATAGCAATATGCTTCTCTCACATAGCAAGTTTCCTGCATGTCTTTCCTGGCTGGGTAGCTCAGGTCCCTGAGCACTGAGTAATATTCCATTATCTGGACATATCACAATTTATCTATCTACCAAGTAATGGGCATCTTTTTAAAAGTTTATTTTTATTCTAGACACTATTGCAGAGATTGTCTTGATTGCTTTCAACATTTGGCGATCAAGAATAAAGCTTCAGCCGAAACCGGTTTGGCTCAGTGGATAGAGCGTCTGTCTGCGGACTGAAAGGTCCCAGGTTCGATTTCGGTCAAGAGCATGTACATTGGTTGCGGGCACATCCCTGGTAGGGAGTGTTCAGGAGGCAGCTGGTCAATGATTCTCTCTCATCGACATTTCTAACTCTCTATTTCTCTCCCTTCCTCTCTGTAAAAAATCAATAAAATATTTTTAAAATGTATTTATAAAAAAAAAAGAGAAAAAAAAGAATAAAGCTTCAATATAAGCATCCCCATGCAGGTATTTGTGTGGACATACATTTTCAGTTCCCTTGCATGAATACCAAGGAGCGGAATTGCTAGATGAAATGGTAAGAGCCATGCATTTTTCTTTTATTACGTTTGTTTTTACCGAGGTAGCATTGGTTTGTAACATTATCTAAGTTCCAGGTGTACAAGATTACAATTCAACATATGAATGCACTACTTCATGCTCACCACCACAAGTCTAGGTCCCAACCCTTTATCCATTCCACTTCCCTTCACCTCTCCCTCTGTTAACAACCAATTTGTTGTCTGACATTGTCAGTTATTTTGTTTTGTTTTGTTTGTTCATTTGTTTTAATTTTATATTTCTCATATGGGTAAAATCATTTGTCTTTTTCTATCAATATATGACTTATTTAACTTAGCATAATACACTCAAGGTCCACACATATATTGCAAATGGCAGGATTTCATCTTTTTTTATGGCTGAGTAGTACTTGATTTAGATACATACATATATATGTATATATATTAATACAGTATACATAAAATATACATAATATGTATAAGAGTTCTATTATACATAATATATGTTAGAATAATATATACATGCTAGAGACCCGGCACATGAAAACTCATGCAATGACGGGGGAGGTCCCTCAGCCCGGCCTGCCCCCTCTCATAGTATGGGAGCCCACAGGGGCAGGAGGTGACCCAGTGATCAGGGGAAGGAGACACCCCCATCACACCTCTGCTGCTGTCTCTGCCAGCAGCGTGAGCCTCGGATGGCCCTGGTTATCTGAGCCCCGAGCAGCCTGGGCAGCTGGGCAGCCACCATCTGAGGCTTGCCTGTGCCTCTAGCTGGCCCTGGGCAGCTTGGGCCTGAGAAGACTGGGGGACTACAAAGGCAGGCGCACAGCAAGGCTGGGTGCCTGCCTCCCCAGTGGGACTAAGAGGGCTGGGGACCGCCATCTTTGAGGGTGGGGCAGTCAATTAGCATATTCCCTAATTATTAGATAGGATAATATATAATAGAGTGCTATTATTATAAATATCACATCATCTTTATCCATTTATATCCTATACTAGAGGCCTGGTGCACAAAATTTGTGAATAGGGGATGTGTCCCTCAGCCCAGCCTGCACCCTCTCTAATCTGAGACCCCTCAAGAGATGTCAGACTGACTGTTTAGGCTAGGGGTGTCGAACTCAATCAGAGAAGGGGCCAAAATCTAAAATCCAGCCTAAATCGCGGGCCGAATGGTTTACTGAACAGTCATAAACTGACAATGTCATAAACTGACAGCGGAGTGCAGTGATGACAGCGCGGTGCGGGCCACATTGCAAGGCCTGGCGGGCTGGATTTGGCCAGCGGGCCTTGTGTTTGACACATGTGGTTTAGGCCCAATCGCCCTAAACAGGCAGGAGGACATTCCTCTCATAATCCAGGACTGCTGGCTCCCAACCACTTGCCTGCCTGATTTCCCCTAACTGCCCTCCCCTGCCAGCCTGGTAACCCTTAACTGTCATCCCCTGCAGGCCTGGTCAGCCCCAACTGCCCTCCCCAGCTTGCCCGGTCAACCAATAACTGCCCTCCCTTGCCAGCCTGGTCACCTCTAACTGCTCTCCCTTGCCAGCCTGATCACCCCCAAATGCCCTCCCCTGCAGGCTTGAGTTCCCCCCAACTGTCCTCCCCTGAAGGCCTAGTTGGCCCTAACTGCCCGCCCTTGCAGGCCTGGTCCCTCCCAACTGCTTTACCTGCTGGCCATCTTGTGGTGGCCATCTTGTGTCCACATGGGTGTAGCCATCTTTGACTACTTGGGGAAGGCTATCTTGTGTGTTGGAGTGATGGTCAATTTGCATATTACCTCTTTATTATATATGATAATAAATAGTTAATATGCTAATTAGACTGAACAGCAGAATGACTGTCTGGATGAACTTCCGGACAACCTTTCAGACAAAGCGAGGGCTGTGAGGGCCAAACCCCTTGCACAAATTTCATGCATTGGGCCTCTAGTATTTTATATTAAAGTAATATATGTAATCTTTATAATAATAAATGTGTAATATGCTAATTAAACCAGATAGCCAAATTACCTTCTAGACATCATTCTGGATGTTCATCTGGATGAAGCTATGGCAGCAGAGATCGAGGAAAATTTGGTTAGGGTGATCAGGCAGGCACGCAGAAGTGATTAGGGACAATCAGACAGGCAAGCAAGTGGTTAGGGGTGATAAGGCAGGGAGTGAGTAGTTAGGAGCAATCAGGCAGGCAAGCAGAGGGTTTAGGGGCAATCTAGCAGACAGTCAGATGAGTGGTTAAGAACCAGCAGTCCTGGATTGTGGGAGGGATTTAGGATGGGCCTAAGCCAGCAGTTGGATATCCCCCAAGGAGTCCCAAATTGTGAGAGGGTGTAGGCTGGCCTGAGCGATATCCTCCCTCAGTCCCCACATGCAACCAGGCCCCTCTAGTGTGTGTGTGTGTGTGTGTGTGTGTGTGTGTGTCTTTATTCATGTCTGTCAATGGACACTGAGGTTGCTTCCATTTCTTGGCTATTTTGAATAGTGTTGCAATGAAAATAGACAATAAACTCTTTGACATCAGTCTCATATATGTTTTGTGGATTTCACTCTAATGCCAAGAGAAACAAAATAAGAAATAAACTCATGGGACTACATCAAACTAACAAAAATGTTGCACAGCAAAGAAAACTATTAACAAAATGAAAAGGCAACCAACCAAATGGAAACAAATATTTGCAAATCACACATTCATTAAAGAGTTAATATCTAAAATATATAAAGAACTCCTATATCACAACAACAACAATAGCAATAACAACAAAAATCCTAAGTAAAAAAAATTGGAGAGTGGAGCCCTGGCCAGTGTCACACAGTGGTTAGAGAATTGATCCAAGCACCAAAGAATTGCGGATTCAATTCCCAGTCAAAGGCAAGTACCTGGGTTGCAGGTTAGATCCCTGGCCCCACTGGGGCAAGTATGGAAGGCAACCTATGGATATGTCTCTCTCACATCAATTTTCTCTCTATCCCCCTCCCTCCTTCCTTACTACTCTCTCTCTCTCAAAAAAAAAATCAATGGAAACAATATTCTCAGGTGTGGATTAATAACATCAGTAATAAAGGCAGTGGATCTGAATAGCCATTTTTCCAATGAAGACATAAAGATAGTCATAATACACATTAAAAAGTGCAACTTCATAAATTATTAGGGAAATGCAAATCAAAACTACAAGATTTCAACATACATCTGTGAAATGACTCTCATCAAAAAGACAAGAATTGGCAAATCTTAGAGAAGATGTAGAGAAAAGGGAAACCTTGTGTACTTTTGGTGGCAATCCAAATTGATGTAGCCACTATGGGAAAAAAAAAAAAGATGAGGATTCCTCAAAAATATAGAACTACCATATGGATCCAGCTATTTCACTTCTGAGTATTTATTCCACAATAGGGAAAAAAATTAATTAGAAGAGATACATGCATTTTTGGCATCACACCCATGTTATTTTTTCTTATACTTTTGTGCTTTCTATTTCATGTGATGGATTTACATGATGGAAGTATGTTAAGTCCAGTGTTTTATAAAATGTGATTAATTAATAAAAGAAGTTTTACCTTATTCAAGAAATGCATTTAAATTATCTTTTATATAGTATTATTGATACCTTTTAACTCTCTTATCACAAATGAATATGTCTAGAAATGCAACTTCCTGGAGGATTTAGTACCAAAGCACACACTGAAGAAGAAAACATAAAAAAACAATTTGATGAATGATGTGGCATGCCAGTATATAAAACACATCACCACTTGAAAACCCTGCACTATACTATGTACAGAGTGTCTTGTAAGTACATTGTAGATGTAGCCAAGTGATGTTTAAATGTTTAAATATATACTGCATTTATATAACATCTAGATGTCCCTCAGCCCACCTTGCACTCTCTCCAACCTGGGACCCTTTGTGGAATGTTTGACTGCCCATATAGGCTCAATCCTACTCAGATCTGTCATAAACAGACAGTTGGACATCCCTCCCACAATCCAGGACTGCTGGCTCCCAACTACTCTCATGGCTGCCTTCCTGATTGCCCCTAACCACTTCTGCCTGCCAATCTGATCATCCCCTAACTACTCCCATGCCAGCCTGATTGATGCCTAACTGCTCCCCTGCCAGCATGTTTGCCCCTAACTTCCCTCCCTTGCAGGCCTAGTCACCCCTAACTGTCCCTCCATTCAGGCCTTGTCCTCCAACTGCTCTTCCCTGCTGGCCTGATCCCCCACAACTGTCCTCCCTTTGAGACCTGGTCCCTCCCTAGTACTCTCCCTGGCTGGCCATCTTGTGGTGGCCATTTTGTGTCCACATGGGGGCAGAATCTTTGACCACATGGGGACAGCCATCTTGTGTGTTGGAGTGATGGTCAAAATGCATATTACTCTTTTATTAGATAAGATAGAAGCCTAGTGCATGGATGGGGGCCTGCTGGTTTGCACTGAAGGGTGTTCCAGATCACGGTGGCATTCCCTTGGGGTGTAGGGCTGCCTGGGTGAGGGGCCTGTGGTGATTTGCAGGCTGGCCATGCCTCCTGGTGACCCAATTGGAGGCTCTGGTATCAGGGATTTATTTAACTTTTACAATTGAAACTTTGTAGCCTGGAGGAGAGCCAAGCCTCCTGCTTGCTCCATGGTGGCAGCCATTTGTGTTGGGATTTATTTATCTTCTATAATTAAAACTTTGTAGGAGGCCTGGGCCTGCCAGGGTATGTGGAAAGCTTGGATTCCTCCATTGCTAGGGAAACCCACATCTTCTTCCTGCTAGCTCTGTGGCCGCAGCCATCTTGGTTGGGGTAAATTTGCATACTTGCTCCTGATTGGCTAGTAGGCATGGCTGGTGGACAGCCTGAGTGATGGTTAATTTGCATATTACTATTTTTTTTTTTTGGTTGGCTGAATATTACTGGAAATTAAAATAGACTATATGCAAAAAAAGAAAAACTGCTCTCTTAGAATTGTTTCAAAAGGGTTTTTTTTCTCTTTTTTTTCCAAATTTATCTTTGAGCTGTTTTATCATCCTATATAATAAAAGACTAATATGCTAAGTGTTCAGTCATCCAGTTGTCCATTCAACCAATCAAAGCATAATATGCTAATGATATGCTAAGGCCACTCAACTGCTCACTATGACATGCACTGACCACCAAGGAACAGATGCTCTGACCCCATGGTTGGCAAACTGCGGCTCGCAAGTCACATGAGTCACATGTAGCTCTTTGGCCTCTTGAGTGTGGCTCTTCCACAAAATATCATGGCTTGGGTGAGTCTATTTTGAAAAAGTGGTGTTAGAAGAAGTTTAAGTTTAAAAAATTTGGCTCTCAAAAAAGAAATTTCAATCTTTGTACTGTTGATATTTGGCTCTGTTGACTAATGAGTTTACTGACCACTGCTCTGACCAGTATGTTAGCTTGATGCTGGGGTCTGGCCAGTCATAATTGAGCAAGATAGGCCAGTCATGCCCTGGAACCCTCCCACAGTCCCTCCCCGCTTGCCAACCTCCTGCATTCCTCCCCGGCCCAATCATGCACCAGTGAAGTCCTTTGGCCTGGCCTGGCCCGTGGCCTCTTGCAATCTATCAATAGTACCCCTTGGGGGATGTCAGAGAGCAGAATTCAGCCCAATCTTGTGGGTCAGGCTGAGAGATACTACTGGTGCATGAATTTATGCTCCAGGCCTCTACTCTTTTCAATAAAAAGTATTTTTTGGAATAGTCTGGGGAGTATAGACTTTAACTCTTTTTTGAATGATCAGTAGAACTACCTTATAAGGCCATCCAGACCAGGTACTTTCTTTGCTGGCAGGTATTTGATTACTGCTTCAATTTCAATTTCATGGGTAGTTATCAGCCTGTTTAGTTTTGTTTTGTTTTGTTTTTTAATTCTTCCTGATTGAGTTTTGGAAGCTTGTATTTTTCTAAGAATATGTCCATTTCATCTAGGTTGTCCAGTTTCTTGGAGTAGATTTGTTCATATTATTTTTTATAATCCTTTGTATATCAGTGGGGTCTGTTGTTATTTCACCTATTTCATTTCTGATTTTGTTTATTTTGGTCCTCTTTTTGTTTCTGGGTGAGCCTGGCTAGAGGTTCACTAATCATGTTTATCTTTTCAAAGAACCAGATCTTGGTTTTACTGATCTTTTGTATTGTTTTTTGGTGGTTTGTTTGTTTTTTGTTTTGTTTTGTTTTGTTTTGTTTTGGGAGGGGGGTGTCTATGTCATTTATTTCCACTCTGATCTTTATTATTTCCTTTTTTTCTGCTTACTCTGGGCTTTTCTTGTTCTTCATTTTCTAATCCTTTAAGTTGTAGGATTAGATAATTTATTACTATTTTTTCTTTTTTCTTTTGAAAAAGGCCTGTTGAGTTATGAAATTCCCTCAGGATTGATTTTATTGTGTCACATAGATTGTGGATTATTGTGTTTTTATTATCATTTGCTAGCAAGATGCTTTTAATTCTTCTTTGGCCTCTTTGGTAATCCAGTAATTGTTTTTATAGAATGTTATTTGGACTCTAAATGTTTTACTTTTTGTGATTTTTTAATTATTGTCTATTTCTAGTATTATTCCATTGTGATCTGAGAAAATGTTTGATATGATTTCTATCTTCTTGAATTTAAAAAGACTTTTCCTGCATCTTAATATGTGGTCTATCTTTGAAAATGTCCCCTGTGTATTTGATAAGAATGTACATTCTGTACCTTTGGGGTGAAATATTCTGAACATGTCAATTAATTCCATCTGTTCTAGTGAGTCATTTAGGATTGATGGTTGTTGTTTTTTATGACTTTTTGTTTAAACAATTTATCCAGTGGTGTTAGTGAACTATTAAAGTCCCTACTGTAATTGTATTGCTATCCATCTCTCCTTTGATATCTTCCAGAAGTTTTTTTGTTTGTTTGTTTGTTTGTTTTGTTTTTTATGTATTTGGGTTCCCCTATATTGGGTGTAAATATATTTAACAGAGTCATATCTTCTTAATAAATTTCTCCCTTTAGTATTATGAAGTGGCCTTTCTTATCTCTTGTTCTGGCCTTTATTTTGAGGTCTAATTTGTCATATATAAGTATTGCTACCCCAGCTTTTTTCATTTCCATTCGCCTAAAAATTATTTTTTCATCCCTTCACTATTAGTCTGTGTGAGTCCTTCATTTTGAGATAGGTCTCTCATAGATAGCAGACATTCATTCAGCTACCCTATGTCTTTTGATTAGAGCATTTAATTCATTTATGTTTAAAGTTATTATTGATAGGTACTTGTTTTATTATTTATGCCTGTGTTATTTCTTCCCTTCCTATTTCTTCTTTTTATAACAGTCCTTTAGCATTTCTTGCATTGCTGGCTTGGTAGTCACAAATTCCTTTAGCCCTTTTTTGTCTGTGAAGCCCCTGATTATGCCTTTAATTTTAAATGGTAGCTTTCCTGGATATAGTAATCTCATATTCAGTCCCGTGTGTTCTATCATTTAGTATTTTTCATTACAATCTTTTCTGGTCTGATGTGTTTCTGTTGAGAAATCAGTTGATAACCTAATGAGAGATCCCTGATAGGTAACTTTCTGACTTTCTCTAGCAGCCTTTAATATTCTTACTTTGCCGTTGGTGTCTGCCAATTATGATGCGTCTTAGTGTCAGTCTTTTGAGGTTCATCTTGTTTGGAACTCTGTTTGCTTCTTGGATTATGTGAGTTTTTTTCTTTCTAATATCAGGGAAGTTTTCTGTCATTATTTCTTCAAACAGGTTTCCTAAGCCTTGCTTATTTTACTCTCCTTCTGGTACCCCCATTATGTGGATGTTGTTTCATTTCATGTTTTCTCAAAGTGCCCTTAGGTTCTACTGCTTTTTATTTATTTATTTTCCAGTTGCTGCTTTGCTTTGGTATTTTTTTTTTAACCTTGTCTTCTAGCTTGCTGATGTAATCCTCAACTTCTTCTAGTCTATGGTTGATACTTTCCATTTTGTTCTTTATTCCATTTATGTCATTCTTTGTTTACTCCTGATTTCTTTTTCATTTCCTAATTCTTCTTCATTTCCTCTTGATTCTTATATATTGTTGAATTTGTCTTCCATCCTTTTCAGCATCCTTTGACCATTGCTCTGAATTCGTTCTCTGACAAATTGCTTGCCTCCCCTTCATTTACTTCCTTTTCTGGTGATTCTTCCTTTTCTTTTTCTTTTTTTTCTTTTTTTTTCTTTTTCCTTTTTTTATGGGGCTGTTTCTTTGTCCTCCCAATTTTGCTGTTTCTTTGTGGTTGTTTCTATGTATTAAATCAAAACTTCTATGTCACTTTAAATGTTTTTGAGTTTGTCTTATGTAGTAGAATAGAGGCCCAGTATATGAAATGTGTGTATTCAAGGAGGGTCCCTCAGCCTGGCTTGTGCCCTTTTGCAGTCTGGGAGCACTCTAAGGATGTCTGACAGCACACAAGGTTTCTTTACATCCTTTCCAACACTTGTTATTTCTTGTCATTCTGATGCTAGCCACTGTAACAGGGGTGAGATGGTTGTCATTTATATTTCCCTGCTGAATAATACATTGAAAACCTTTTCATGTTTCTCTTGGCCATTTATCTGTCTTCTTTGAAAAATATCTATTCTGACCCTCTGTCCAATAAAAATTATTTTTCTGTTAAGTCTTATGGGTTATTTTTTATATTTTAGATGTTAACCTCTTATCAAATATGATTTGCAAATATTTTCTCTCATCTATAGGTTGCTTTCCAATTTACTTGATGGCTTCCTTTGATGCAGAGAAAAATTTAGTTTGATACAGCACCAATTGCTTGCTTCTGCTTTTGTTGTTAGTATGAAATTAAAAAAAAATCACCAACATTCATGTACAGAGGATTCTATGCTTGGCTTAATACTCTACTGTCATTGTCTTGAAACTTTCAGTAATTTTTAAACAAGGGCCATGTGTTTTTATTTTCTAATGGGCCTCATAAATTTTATAGCCATTCCTACTACTAGCCATTTCCTCAGACATGTTTTATAAACAATTCTCTGGGTCCCTAAATACTTATCATTTTGGCTGTACTTTCTCTTCTACTTTTAAATATTCGAGTAATATCACCTACATATGTCCAGCTGAAATCTAGAAGTCATTAATGATGTCTTTTCTCACCTAGCAAGTAGTTGGTCATACTTTTATGTACATTTTATCATTCTAGAATTTTCTAGATCTAATTTATTTGATCTGTTTTCATGATTAATTCAGGCCCTTGTTTTCTATTTCCTCGATCATGACACCATTTTTATTGCCAAAGTGTGGGACTTAAAAACCATATAGGACCATTTTGCTTATAACGGAAAAAATAAACAATGGGTCCATGATGACATTGCCTACTTGCTTTAGTAGTGCCCACTTAGGTTTCTTATGATTGTTTCTTTGCACACTTCTCCTGCTTTATTTCTTATTTTTAACAGTGCAATAGAATTCCAGGTGCACTTAATTATTTACAATCCTAAGAGCATGTTTCTGCATTCCTCTGTGAGCATCCCAGGGATGGTCTGTCTGTCTGGAAAGTCTTTGGTCAGCTTGTTCCCCAAGGAAATGGATTCATCTAGTTAATACAAATGCAGTCTCTTCTCCCAGACATGCATCTCCCTCTGCTCAGGGTTGACCTGTGCTCTGTATGTATTTCATTTATAGAATTCATCACTGGGGTTGTTGAGAAGGGTATTATTTTTATTGTATTGTTTGCTTTACCACAGAACTCAGCATATGTGAGCAAGTGATGTTTCTTAAATATTATCCTATTAATGTTAGTGATAAAATTTGTCTTAACTAATCTTACAATACTTTTTTATCAAAAATCAATTGGTATACTTATCTCAGAATTAAATATATTACTAGATAATTTTTTAAAAATTTATTTTTAAAATAAAATAATTTATATTAATTATAATGTATTTAATATAAGTGTGAAATAATTTATATTAAATATAATTATATTTAATAACTATAATTTATATATTATTATTAATTAGTCTTTAATAATAATATTGTTTTATTACAAACAAAATATTATATAATGTGTATATATATTTTATAAGCATGAAAATATTTTTGTATACAAAAAAGTACAAGAAAAACTATATCAAGTAACAAAATATTAAACGACAATAATAGAATTCCATGTCTTTTTACATTATAAATGCTTAAATATTTCCTTTTCGTTGATGTATGATGTTCACATAAAATCTGTGAAATCAGTACCGTATACTTATAATAATAGAAGAATAAGCAGGAGAGTTTAATGGCTTTTTTTTTTATATTACATTATTTTTTCTCTGTAAATAGACCTGACTTTTTGGATCAGTTTTAGGTTCATAGCAAAAAGAAATTGCAATATATAAACTCTATACATACACACAGACTCCCAAAATGCACTAGAGAGGTCTATTTGTTACAATAAATGATCCTACATTGACACATAATTATCATCTAAAGTCCATAGTTTACATTAGGGTTCAATCTTGATGCTGTACATTAAATGAGTTTTAATACATCCATAATGACATATATCCACTATTATAGTGTTATACAGAATACTTTTAGAGCCCTAGAAATTCGCTGTGCTCTGTAATGTCTTATTTTTTGTAATACAAAGAAAGAAAAAAAAAGAAGAGCTGAGTTTTGTCATAAACCTAGGCATACCAGACATAGCACAAGCTCTTCATCTGTGCTCAGAACTTCATCAGGACATTTATACACATCTATTTTAGTCTCAAAACCGCTTCACACCATGTGTCTAAAAGTTATAGTACTAGGTGTCAAAGCAGAGGTTCTGCTTTGATTAAGCAGAGCCATCTTCCTGGAAGGGACTAGTTTATGGACTCCTAGGAAAACTTGAGCAGTCAAGCTGTGGGAATGTCCCAGAATCTCAGCCACAGGAGCTCATTTGCTGTGCTGTTGCCACAGCGTGTTTACTACACTGATCAACAACGACTTCATGTTTGCACCTTCCATAACACATTGCAAGTGTCCTGGGTATGAGAAAAGAAGGAAAGAAGAGGACATGAAGAAAATGTGTGGTTATCTATCTGAGTCCTGAACAAGCAGCTGTGCAGAGAACAGTAGCAATTGTCAGCCATGGCGCAGTCCAGGAACTTCCACTGGGAAAGGAGAACCAGTCAGTCAGCCTCTCCAGCCAGCGGGCACCTGTCATCTTGGCTGCCAGACACATACATCCCCCCACCCTTCACGACCACACACACATCCTTCCTTCCATATACCCAGTGATATCACCACCGCCAAGCTTGTTTTAATGGGAGAGGATGCAAAGTCACATCTCACCCACGTGCTGTGGGTGATGTATCTTACTAGAGGTCAATTTTAATATTATTTAATTCACATTATTTTTAAAAATCTGAAACATAATATATATTGAAGAGTGCACAACTTTTAAGTACATAACTTCATAGATTACTACCAATTAAACATACTTATTTATCTAGCAAAAGGAGATCAAGAAATAGAACATGATTATCATGCCAGAAGACTTCTCATATTCCTTTTCTGATATTTTTCCCCGAGAGGAATCACTATTCTAATAGCAAAATGTTGTAATTTAATCAACTTTTGCAGTTTACAAAAGTGTGGACATGCAGTTATACCTATATTAGTTTGTTAGGGCTGCTGTAATAAACTATCACTCACTGGGCGGCACAACAAGCAACTTGTCACTCTTCTGGAGGCTAGAAGTTCAAGATGCAGGTGCAGGTGTTGGCTTATTTTGAAGATTCCCTCTTTGGCTCACAGGTGGCCTCTTCTCCCTGCGTCTTCACATGGTCTTCCCTGTCCTTGTCTGTGTCATACCCTCCTGTTCTTAGACCAGACCAACCATATTTCAATTAGCGATCACACCAGAGGCCTAGTTCTAACAATTACCTCCTTAAAGGTCCTATTTCCAAATACACTTTCATTCTGGGGTTCTGGAGATATGAATTGGGAGGAGGCAAAATTCAGCTCCAAATAATACCCTATTTTTGTCCTGACTGCTCACCATTATGTCCAGATTATTCTTTGTAACTGTGGTGCAAATTTCCCAAAGGTGTATGTATTCTGTGGTGAAAATATACCACAATTGGTTAATTCCACTCTGATAGCCATTGGCATGACTGCTAGTGTGGGCTCTGACATTGTGCTGTTACAGACTTTCTTAGGCATGTCTCTAGTGAGCATGTGGGTGCAGGCCTCCTGGACAGGCACCGAGGGGGGTACTGGGCAGTCTGCACAGCATGCTTCTTTACTAATGAAGGCAGAGCCACACTTGTTTATTCTCTCAGAACAAGCATGAGACTCTGATGGTTCCACATTTAGACAATTGTGTGCATTTTTTAAAAATTGAATTCATAGTATTTCATTGTGTAGATGTACCACAGTTTTCTAATTGTTTAAAGTATTATATGTCTCCTCTTCCCCCCATTGACCTCACCCCACCCTCATCCCCCTACTGTCTGTGTTTATTAGTTATGCTCATACGCATGCATACAAGTCCTTGGATGATTTCTTATCCCTTCAACCCTGCCTTCCCTCATAAGTTGAACAGTCTGTTTGATGCTTCTATAACTCTGGTTCTATTTTATTCATCAGTTTATATTGTTCAGTATATTCCACAAATGAGTTAGATCATGTGATAATTATCTTTCTCTGACTAGCTGTTGCAGATGGTAGAAACTCCTTCTTTTTTACCGCAGCGTAGTATTCCATTGTGTAGATGTACCACAGTTTTCTAATCCACTCATCTGCTGATGGGCACTTAGGCTGTTTCCAAATTTACAATTAACTATTGTAAATTGTGCTGCTATGAACATAGGAGTGCATATATCCTTTCTGACTGGTCTTTTTGATTTCTTGGGATATATTCCTAGAAGTGGGATTACTGGGTCAAATGGGAGTTCTATTTTTAGTCTTTTGAGGAAACTCCATACTGTTCTCCACAGTGGCTACACCAGTCTGCATTCCCACCAGCAGTGCATGAGGGTTCCTTTTTCTCTGCATCCTCACCAGTACTTGTTTTTTGTTGATTTGTTGATGATAGCCATTATGACAGGTGTGACATTGTACTCATTGTTGTTTTGATTTGCATCTCTGGGATGATTAGTAACTTTGAGCAGGTTTTTATATGTCTCTTGGCCTTCTGTCTTCTTTACAAAAGTGTCTATTTAGGCTCTTTGCTCATTTTTTTGTTTATCTTCCTTTTGTTAAGTTGAATAAGTTCCCTATAAATTTTGGAGATTAAACCTTTATCGGTAATAACATTGACAAAATGTTCTTCCATGCTGTGGGCTTTTTTGTTAAATAGGTTGTCTGAGGACTAGGAAACAAGAATGCGAATGTGAAATTACATGTTCACTCTGGAAAACAGTTTGGCAGTTTTTTAAAAAAAAATAAACATACAACTACCACACAGCCCTCAATTATACACCAATAATAACCTATGTTATTGAAATATAATGTTACACCATCTAAAACCTGGTAACAAACCAGGTGTCCTCACATGAGTACTGTGATTTCATTTTAAATTTGCCTGACAAAAAAATGAGTTGAAGAATTTTTTGTATGTTTCGCGATCAATGGAATAAGCCCTTTTTTATTTTTTATGCTTTTGAATTGTTCAAATTTCCCTAAGTTGGCTGTCATTTAAAATATATATTCTTTGTCACTTTTTTAAGCATTTTTTATTTTTTATTTTGAGATAACTGTAGATCCACACTCAGCTGTAAGAAATAATACAAAGGCCCTGGCCCACGTGGCTCAGTGTTGTCCCATGCAGAGGTCAATGGTTTAATTTCTGGTCAGGGCACCTGAGCTGTGGGCTGGATCCCAGTGTGGGGATGTGCCAGAGGCAGCAGATTGATTATTCTCTCTCTCTATTTCTTTCTTTCGTCAAAATAAATTTAAAATGTGGGTTTTTTTCCAAATAAATACTACAGAGATTTAATGTACACTTTATCCAAATTCTCCCATTTTGCAAAACTATAGTAAATATCACATGCAGGATATTGACACTGATTAAATAAAGATATAATGCATAACCATTCCCACAGCCATGCCTGATGTTACCTTTAATAGCAACACCCAGATCCATGCAGACCTGCTCCTCTTTAGCCTCTGATAACTCTTAATCTTTTCTCCATTTCTATAATTTGTCATTTCATGAACATTATATAAGAAAAATCACACTGTATATGTACTTTAAAACTTTTAGTAAGTTTTTGCATACATTAATAGCTTGTTCCCTTTAATTGCTGAGTAGTGTTCTTTGGGATATGCATACACAGTTTATTTAATCATGTGAGGACACCTGTTTGTTCCCAGGTTTTAGATGGTTATTATTGGTGTATAATTGAGGGCTGTGTGGTAGTTGTATGTTTATTTTTTTTTAAAAACTGCCAAACTGTTTTCCAGAGTGAACATGTAATTTCACATTCACATTAGCAATGTATAAATGAGCCAGATTAGCTGAACCTTCATTAGCCTTTGGTTTTGTCACTACTTTCTGTTTTAGCCATTTGGATGGGTGGGTGGTGTTATTGGTGATAGTTGTCATCTGCATTACTCTAATGGCTAATGATAGTGAACAACTTCTCGTGTTGCCATCTGCCAACTTTATATTTCATTTGTGAAATGTCACCTGTATCTTTTTCCTATTTTTTAATTAGATTGTATGTTGTTATATTGTTGGGTTTTGAAACTTAATTGTAGATTCTAAATACTAATTTTTGGCTGGATATGTGGTTCACCAATATTTTTCCCTAATCTATAGCTTTCCTTTTCATCATTCTAAAGGGTCTTTCACACATCATTTTTTTTTTATTTTGTTGGAGTCTGTTATTAATATTTCATTTAATGTAATGGATCATGCTTTTATTCATTTTATCCTATTTTTTCTAATTTTTATGTAGATTTACATTAATATCTACAATCCAATTAAAGTTAATTTTTTATGACATGAGCGACTTGGGTTTAAATTTATTATCATTATTTATTTAATTATGAAAGTCTCATGGTTCCAGCCACTTTGTTGAAAACAATAGCCTTCTTCAATTAAATTGCTTTTGCTACATTGTCAAAAATCAATTGGTATATTTATTTGGGTCTATTCCTAAGTTCTCTGAACTCTTCTAATGATCTATGCTCCTCTTCCTCTAAGAGCATCACAATACCTTCATTATTGTGATCAGCTAATAACTCTTCAAATACAAAGACCAAATTCTCCCATTTTATTATTTTCACAAATTATTATAGCTACTTTGAAACAATGAACTGTAAAGTAATCTTGCCTATATCTACAAAATTTGATAAGAATTATGTTAGACCTATATTTCACTGTGGGGATCAATATTTACTATTGAATTGTTCAATTCATAGACTGTCAGTTTCTCCATTTATCAACTTATTATTTTATTTCTTTCATTGGTGTTTTATAGTGCTCATTATACATGTTTTGTTGGATTTGTAACTATTTTTCAAATGTGCACATGTCCATTGCTAATATATAAATTATTTTTGTGTACCAGGCATTTGTCTTATATTCTGCAACCTGAAAAACTCATTCATTTATTACTGAATTTTTAGAAAATTCTATGTGATCGTGTACATAGACAGTGATATTATGTAGAAGTAGAACATTTTACTTCTTCCTTCCTGACATTTGTGCCTCTTATTTCCTTTCCTTACCTTACTGCACTGCCAACAACTGTGTGGAATTGGGATGGTGAGAATGGACTCATTCTCTGCTCTTCTATCTTAGCGGTAAAGTGGAGGAAGTTCCCTAATATTCTTTTCTTTGTTTCTGATAATTTTTATTATGGACTGCATTGAACTTTTAAAAATAATCTTTCTATATGGATTTATTTAATCATATGATTTTTCTGTTGTAGCTTATTAACATATTATATTACATTGAATGTACTTTGTATATTAAAGTATCTGGCCTGGAAATTGCTTGTTTCTTTATTATTATTACTAGAGGCCCAAAATTCATACATGCAGAGGGAGGGGGGCTGTCCCACAGCCCAGCCTGCACCCAATCTAATCTGGGACATCCCTCTCACAATCCAGGACTACTGGCTCCCAACTGCTTGCCTGCCTGCCTTCCTGATTGCCCCTAAGCACTTCTGCCTGCCAGCCTGATCACCCCTTAACCACTCCTCTGCCAGCTTGATCAATGCCTAACTGCTCCCCTGCTGGACCGATTGCCCCTTACTGCCCTCCCCTGCCAGCCTAGTCAACCCTAACTGCTCTACCCTGTCAGTCTGGTCACCCCTAACTACCCTACCCTTCCAGCTTGGTCACCCCTAACTGTCCTCCCCTGCCAGCCCAGTTGCCCCTAACTTCCTTCCCCTGCCAGCCTGGTCACCCCTAATTGCCCTACCCTGCAGGCCATTTTCCTTCCTTACAGGCCTGGTCACTCCCATCTGCTCTTCCTCTGCCAGCCTGGTTGCCCTTAACTGCTCCCCCCGCCCCTTACTGGCCCTTCTGCCAACTTGGTCGCCCCATGCAGCCTGCTGGTCAGTTGTTTGGTCATCTTCCACTAACCCCCCTCCTGGCCTGGTCACCTCATGCAGCCTCCTGTTCAGTTGTTACTGTGAGGATATTGTGACCAATTTGCATTGGTATAGATATAGATAGTTCCTTTATTATTGTAATTTAAATATACATTTTTTGAAAGTACCTAGGATGCTCCAGCCTAGGGGTATAAAACCTTCTAAACTAAAAAAATAATCCAGCTCAGGGTTTGGTCTTGGCCAGCTGAGTTGCCCACTCAGGTTCTATCTGACTGTTTCTTTCCTACAAATGAATCCTCACCAACATTTGCTGGTATTTGTTTTCTCTTGTCTGAATTCATTCCTACAAGCAAGACAAGGACTGGAAGTGCAGAGACCCATTCAGCACAGCAGACAATTTGAGCTCCTGAAAGTGTTGTCTAACAGAAGGACTGAAGGTATGTAGGCGTGTGGGCTGTGGGGAGGGTGAGGGCAAGCTGCGTGTGAGTGATAGGAAGATATTCGAAAACCAAACGTGTTATCCAAACGGCATTTGAAAACCTGCAGCGGGTAGTGGCACACCTGGACACCATTGACCATGACGCTGACCACAGCTCTCAGGTTCAAGTGGCCGATGATGGTGTCCCTCAGATGTGGGTCCCCTGGCCTGCAGATTGAAAGGTCTTGGGTTCGATTCTGGTCAAAGGCACATCCCCAGTAGGGGGTGTGCAAGAGGCAGCTGATCGATGATTCTCTCTCATCGATGTTTCTAACTCTCTATCCGTCTCTCTTCCTCTCTGTAAAAAAAATCAATAAAATATATTTTTAAAAATATATTGCTGTATTTATTATATAATAGAGGTCCAGTGCATAAAATTCATGCACAGGGGTTGGGTCCCTCAACCTGACCTTCACCCTCTCCAATCTGGGAGCCCTGACAGCATAGGCTCACTCCTCTTGGTTCTCTGCTCTTTGTGGGGCCTGGCCAGTCCATATCCACTGCCCAGGGGCTCTCTGCAGCCCAGAGGCCCTCCGTGGCTGGTGGGACACTTGCCTTGTCATCACAGCCATGAAGCAAGCATTCCACCAGGCCTCTCATGCTGTCTGCTCTCAGTGGCTGCCCCCTCCAGGACTGGGTGACTCTGGTGGTGCTGAGGGGACTAGGTGCCACCATCTTTGTGACAGAGTGATCAGCCTTTTATTAGATAGGATACTCATAATATATACACATATACATTGAGTGGCCTGATTATTATGATCTCTGAACACATAATAATAATCTGGCCACTCAGTGTATATTTGTTCTATATCTATCTATATCTATATCTATATCTATATCTATATCTATATCTATATATCTATATCTATCTATCTATCTATCTATCTATCTATCTATCTCCAAGTTGAAAGAATAAAAATGCCCTTTGTAACTTGCTATGATGCCTGCAATGCTGCTATCTATGTATCCTTGCCTTTATTTATTTTTATTTTTCATAACTGAATTTTTTTATTTTAAAATCTTGATTGTTGAAAGTATTACATATGTTCCCCTTTTCTTTCCATTGACCCCTTCTATCCTGCCTGCCTCCACCCCAGGCCTTCACCACCCTGTTGTCTGTGTCCATGAGCTACACATATACACATACAAGTTCTTTGGTTGATCACTTCCCACCCACCCACACACCCCTGTCTTCACTCTGAGATTCTGCAGTCTGTTCCATGTTTCTTTGTCTCTGGGTCTCTTTGGTCCATCACTTTATTGTGTTCATTGGATTCCACATTTGAGTCAGATGGTGTGATGCTTGCCTTTAGACATTGCCTCAGTGTCTAAACATATTTTGCTGTTCAGGTGGAACAAAACCTTTTTTTAAAAGGTCAGTGTTCTGTCTATAAACAATGCAGTAGTGCTTATTGTTGTTTCTGACAATAAAAGGGTCTAAGGCAGCACACTTGCCAGAAGTGCATTTTAACTGGGGTTCCCTGTAGGCTCCCTTTGTGCTTGCTTCTCTGAGTGTTGTGAGAAGCCTGAAACAGCCCTGTGACAGGTGCGGCTCCTGAGCCAGGAAGTATAATTTACTGAGGTGAGTGTGGAAGTGTTCTTCCTTTGGGTTAATAAACTTCTACCTAAGAAGTACAGGTGCACAAAGATTGGGGAAAGTAAAATTGAGAAAAGGTTAATAGAAGTAGAAGAGATATTTTTCCCTGGACCCTGAATTCCACTGCTTACTTCATGGACCTATCTACATATCTGTACTATATATAGGCTGCTAATCCACTGCTATTGCTCAGAATAGAAGGTAGCATCTTCCAAAACAGTGGAGGCTGTGATTTTGCTTTTTAGTTTACAATATAGCTAAATATTCAATGAACGATTTTAATTTTCCAGAAGATTAAAATATTACAATAATGATAAAATAATTAAGTGCTAACTACATACAAAACACAGTCTTAAAATCTTTACATATATTAATATTTTAATCCCCATAATAACTCTGTATGTAGTATCATAGTCATATACTTTTTCAGATGAGGGAAATAAGGCATAGAGATTTGAAACAGGTTTTCCAGGGTACACATATTATAAGAGATATTTTAACTTATAAGCCTTGAGTTAAGACCTTGTAAGACTGAAAACTGATTATTGGTTATTATTTATTGGGGTGACATTATACAGGTTTCAGGTGCAAAACTCTACAACATATCATCTGTACATTGTAATGTGTGTTTATCACCCCAAGTTAAGTCTCCATCCACCATTATTTATCCATCTTATACCCTCCTCCATCTCCCCTTCCCCCCTCCCCCCTCCCAGCATTCACCACAGCATGTCCATGAGTTCTTTCCTTTATGTCCCCCCATTTTTTCTCAATCACTCAACCTTCCCCAGCGACCCCCCACTCCCCAACCCCCTGACAGATATCAGCCTGCTCTCTTTCTATGGGTCTGTCTTTATTTTCTTGTTAGTTCATTTTGTTCATAAGATCTCACATATGAGTGAAATCATATTGTACTTGTCTTTCTCTGACTGGCTCATTTTATTTGACATAATGGTCTTAACATCCATGCCACACCAAAGGATAAGATGTCTTTTTCTCTTTCCCCTCCTCCTCCTCCTCCTCCTCCTCCTCCTCCTCCTCCTCCTCCTCCTCCTCCTCCTCCTCCTCCTCCTCCTCCTCCTTCTTCTTCTTCTTCTTCTTCTTCTTCTTCTTCTTCTTCTTCCTCTTCTTCCAACAGAGTAGTAATCCTTTGTATAAATGTACCACAGATTTTTATTTATTTTAGAGAGGGGAGGAAGAGAGAGAGAGAGAGAGGTCATTGTGAGAAAGAAACATCCATTGGTTATCTTCCTATAGGCTTCCCCACTTTGAATCAAATTCTCAACCATTCAATATATGGCATGATGTTCCAATAAACTGAACCTGAATAGACTATCTCTACCCCATTGCATGTTTTTGCTTTCCTTGTCAAAATATTAATTGACTATAAATATTGACTATCCATATTTCTGGGCTTTGTATTCTGTTCCATTGATTTCCATGTCTATTTTTATGCCAGCACAATGCTGTTTTGATTACCAGGGCCTTTAATATATCTTGATATCAGGTAGTATGATCCCTCCAACTTTATTATTTCATCAAGATCACTGTTGCTCTTCCTTGTTGTTGTTGTTTTGGTATTTGTGTGTGTGTGTGTGTGTGTGTGTGTGTGTGTGTGTGTGTGTGTTTGTGGTTACATATACACTTTTGAAATATTTGTCCTAGTTCTGTGACCTATGTAATTGATTTATCTTGATAAGAATTGCATTGAATCTGAAGATTTATTTGGGTAGTATGGACATTTTAATTCTTCCTAACCATGAACATAGTACATGCTTCCACTTATTTATATCTTTTTCAATTTCCTTATTCAGTGTCTTATAATTTTCTAAGTACAGGTCCTTTACATTCTTGGTTAAATTTATACTTAGGTAATTTCTTATTTTTGATGTAATTATGAATGAATTTTTTTTCTTAATTTCCCTTTCTGATAGTTCATTATTAGTGTATAAAAATGCAATTGATTTCTGAATATTTATTTTGTATCCTGCTACTTTACTGAATTCATTTATCAGTTATAATAGTTTTTTGTTTGTTTGTTTGTTTTGTTTTTGGTGTGTGTGTGTGTGTGTGTGTGTGTGTGTGTGATCTTTTAGAGAACCTTAAGAATTATGTCATCATCAGAAAATAATTAGGATTTTACTTTATGCTTTCCAAATTGGATGCCTTTTATTTCTTTTTATTCTTGTCTGATTATAGAAGCTAAGACTTCCAGTACTATGTTGGACAAGAGTGGTGAAAGCAGACATCCCTTCCTTAAGAAAATTCTTATAGTTTCTGCCCACTGAGTATGATGTTGGCTGTGTGTTTGTCATATATGGCCTTTATTATGCCGAGGTATATTTCACCTATTCCTACTTTGCTGAGAGTTTTTTTTTAATTATTATTATAAACTAGAAGCCCAGTGCATGAAATTCATGCACTCAGGGGGTAGGGGTCCTTGTGCTCTCACAAGGTAATGGGTAGGCTCAATCAGGTAATGGGGAGGATCCTGCCACTGCTGCTGGGCTAGCCAGCCATGAGCCCAGCTTCTGGCTGTGCAATGCTCCCTCTGTGGGAGTACATTGACACCAGGGGCCATATCCTCCATTGAGCATCTACCCCCTGGTGGTCAGTGCATGTCATAGCAACCAGTCATTCTGCCATTCAGTCAATTTGCATATTAGCCTTTTATTATATAGGATGGGTGCTGGATTTTATTAAATGTCATTCCTGCATCTATTGATATTATCATGTAGCTTTTATCCTTTATTTTATGTGGTGTATCATGATACCTTAAAACAAATACTAATGAGAACACAAAAACCCAAAATTTATGGGATACAGCAAAATCAATTATAACAGTCAAATTCATAACATTGCATGCCTATGTCAAGAAGCAAGAAAAATCTCAAATAATCAAATGTTACATTTAAGAAATTGAAAAAAGACAACAACAGAAATCAAAAGTGAGTAAAATAAAAGAAATTGTAAAAATCCAAGAGAAATAAACAAAAGAGATTCTAGAAAAATAATGCAAAATATCAATTAAATCAAGAGTTGGCTATTTGAAAAAATAAACAAGATTGACAAACCTTTAATCAGACTCATCAAGGAAAAAAAATGAAGACCCAAGTAAATAAAATCAAGAATAAAGAGAAAAGGTATACCTGACAACACAGAAACACCACAAATTATAAGAAAATATTACAAACAACTGCAATTACAAACAAATGTTACAATTCCAACAAAGTAGACAATATGGGAAAAATTGATAAGTTCCTAGATACATACAATCTTCCAAACTCAATAAGGGAGAATCAGAGGATCTAAATAGACTGATTGCCATTAGCAAAATGAAATTAGTAATCAAAAATCTCCTTGCAACAAAAGTCCTGGACAATATGGTTTCATTGGTGAAGTTTATCAAATTCAGAGATAACTAACAACTTATTATTCCAAAAATAATTCAAGAAGTGAGATGATTCCCAAGCTCATTTTTTTGAGGCCAGCATTTTTCTAATTCCATAGTCAGGTAAACAGACTACAAAGAAATAAAATTATAGGCTACTTTTCCTGATGAACATGCATGCTAAAAATCTTCAACAAAATATTAGCAAACAAGATCCAGGAATACTTTAAAAATATTCCATTATCAGTTGGGATTTGTTTCAGAAATGCAAGGTTGGTTCAATATCTGCAAGATTGAGAATTTGAACCTAAATAATATGTCTGTAAAAAACTAGCTCTTTGCCACTACTTTTTCCTCTCTCTGTAATCTCTAATAATTTCAAGGACTCCCATTGTCATCCTTAACTATGATGTGGAATTCTTTTTTCAACACGATGCTGCATAAGTTACCATAAAAATAGTAAGTGCTAACAGATTGTAATATATAGGAAATGTTGTTCAAAATACTGTTTGGACATATGGGATGTAACAAGGCCAAATTCTTTATGCCTTTCTTTAACTTGATGGTGTTGTTATATGAGTCAAACTTAACTTTATGGGTTGATGTATAACCATACAGTCAAAACACTTTTGATAGTATTGGGAATCAATAATACCGTGTTTCTCTGAAAATAAAATATCCTCCGAAAATAAGACCTACTTACAGGTTTCCTTCTGAGTAAAATATAAGGCATCCCCTCGAAAATAAGCCCCCACCTAGGCTCTGTCTCAGAATGAAAATTAATTTACCATAAACTGGTCACTAGGGCCACCCCAACTGGCGTCTATCAACCAGTGACTTTACGCGGAGTCCTGAAGTCACTGCTGTGTGGAGGCGGAGCGGAGGTCGGAGTGAGCGGTGAGCGCGGGGTGGGAGAGAGGAGGAGACTTTCGCAGATGTGTGTAGAAGAACAGGAGGATTTGAGCAGGTAGGACTTGGCAAAGGTGGTGGGTGCTGGTCTGTCTCTGGTGACACTACCTGATGCTCGCGGCGCCCTCATGATGACTGAAGGTTCTCAGTCAGTGGCAGACCCTGCTCCAGCCCAGATCCAGGCCCCAGCAAGCCCAGTGACAGTCCCCAGGCAGGCCCCCAGGGGTCAATGTCTCATAAAGGAGTAGGGGGGATGTTTGGTGAAGGTGTTCAGTGGTACAGGGGTGGGGGGAGGGGGATCACTTAAAATGACACAGGAGGTTCAGAGAGGGCAATCAAAATGACACAGGAGGATCAAAAGGGGTTACTAAAATGGTAATCCCCCCTCTGATTCTCCTGTGCCATTTTGATTCCCCCCTCTAACCCCTCCTGTGTCATTTTGTGATCCTCCTCCCCCCACCTTGATACCTCAATTCCTTTTTTTTTACCCCTAGAAATGAGCACAAAAAGAAAAAAGCTACTCCGTGGAGTACAAGAAAGGAATAGTGGAAGACTCTTGGGGCCAAAATCTTACTGCTTTCTGCAAAGAGAAGATGTTGAGTATTCAATTGGTCCAAAAATGGCGAGCAGAGTATGGTAACCTCATTGAACAAGTGGACAAGGGAAATTCTAAAAAGCGCAAGTGTGGATCAGGTTGGCAACCATTATTTTCCGAGCTGGAAGACCTGATCTGTGAATGTGTTGTTGACAAGAGAGCAGAGACTTTGGTTGTGAATAGGGCTCAGATTCAAGAATTTGCCCTTGCAATGGCACCACAGTTTGACATAGCCCCCGAAGACTTCAAAGCATCACAACACTGGCTGGATAATTTTCTTCAGCTAAGTGAACTGTCTTTAAGAAGATCTATAACATTGTTTAAGTTGGAAGATACTCAAGTTATTAAGCGAGCACTTGCATTCAAGTCCTTTATTGATGATGCTGACTTCTCTAAGTACAATCTTTCCAACATGATTGCTTTGGATGAAACTGCAGTGTTTATGGGCCAATCATCTCAAACAACAATTGAACAGCGGGGTTTCTCCTTAGTGTACATTCCCTCCACTGCTTACGAAAGTGCATGTGTTTCCCGTATTTTGGCAATTCATCTGGATGGCACTAAAATCCCACTTTTAATCATTTCTAAGGGCAAGAAGGAAAAGATTGAACATGTTTTGGGCATTTTTATTCTTGAAACTGAAAAAGCCTGGGCCACACAAGCAGTTATTAGGAAATGGGTCGATTTAATGCTGCCGCTTGTTATGTGAGGGAGCCAAAGAGGTCTGCTAGTCTGGGATGCAGCCAGCACTCACCATGCTAAAGACATGAAGACATTTCTTCACGAAAGAAAAATAGATCAGATAATGATTCCCGCAGGAATGATGGCCTATCTCCAGACTCTTGATATTGCAATAAACAAGCCATTCAAAGACAATTTGTGCATGGAAATTAATGAGTACATTGAAAATAGAATGGAGAGAAATTAGCGTGGAAACTTTGTGAAACCTAAAGTGCAAGAAGTTGTGACTTGGGTGAAGAATTCATGGGAGAAAATCACTGACAGTTGTATTGCAAATGCACTGTGAGCAGGCTACCTTGACAAGAAGTACTCATTTAAAGACAGTGTTATTGCTAAACATGAGAGATTTGGTCCACTGATTCTGAAAGAAATGGAGTCACAAGAAATTCACCAGAAAATTCAGGAATTGGATTGTTATGATGATGTTCCAGAAGATGATGACATGATTGTCATTGAATAAATGAGTAAATTCTTGATACTGTAGGATTCACAGTTTGCCTGGTTTGTGTTGACAACTACCGTACTACTGTACCGTATACAGGTAATAAATTTCCTTTATTTACATTTAACAATAAATGTGTACCATATTCTTCTTCATGGAAAAATAAGACATCCCCTGAAAATAAGACCTAGTGCATCTTTGGGAGCAAATATTAATGTAAGACACTGTCTTATTTTCGGGGAAACAGGGTAACTATGCAGAGCCATTGAGTTTGAATCATTATTAGATATGTGGTTATCCTAATTAGATAGCACCTGATTTATGGTAAGTGCTTTAAATGATAACTAGAGGCTCAATGTACAAAATTTGTACACTGGGGGGTGTCCCTCAGCTCAGCGTGTATCCTCTCCTATCTGGGACCCCTCGGGAAATGTGTGGGATCAGGCCTAAACTGGCAGTCAGAAATCCCTCTCACAACCCAGGACTGTTGGCTTCCAACCAGTCGCCTGCCTGACTGCCTGATAACCTCCTAACTATGCTCCCGCTAGCCTGATCAATGCCTAACTGCTTACTTGCCAGCCCAATTGCCCCCAACTACCCTCCCCTGCTGGCCTGGTAACCCCTAACTGCTGGCCTGGTCACCTCCAACTGCCCTCCCCTTCCAGCCTGCTCCCTCTCAACTGTCGTCCTCTACAGGGCTGGTACCCCGCAACTGCCCTTCCCTCCAGGCTTGCCCCCGCCCCCCCCCCCCGCAACTGCCTTCTCCTGTTGAGCTAGTTGCCCCTAACTGCCTTCCACTGCTGGCCCAGTCACCCCTAAGTGCCCTGCCCTGCTGGCCTGATAACCCACAACTACCTTCCCTGATAACCCACAACTACCTTCCCTAGGCCATCTTGTGGCAGCCATCTTTGATCACATGGAGGCAGCCATCTTGTGGGAGGATTTGAGGTCAATCTGCTCTGCATATTACCTCTGTAATTTATAGGATCATCTGGGTCCAAAAATGATAACTCTTCCAGCTCCCACATAAATCAAGCTGCCAATATTAATGTCTATGTTTCTCACAGAATCTTTTATCTTAGGATGGATTTGCTTTGCTTCAAAACATAAAGTGAACTCTTTGATTCTCCTATCAGCCTTTTCCTAAATCATCATAAACTGACTAGGTCAGTGCAGTCACTCAACTTAATGAACTAAATTCTAACAGAATATTATAGTCCATCATTTTCATTGTGGCTATGGAAGATTAGCAGAAAGAAAAATACTTTTTCCTATATTATGTCAAGCACTATACTAAAACATAAATGATTATAATGATTGTGACAAATTATATATAATTCTAGACCTAATAATAAGTTAAGTATTCACATATCTTATTGTGGAACCAGTGAATCTAGGACAGTATTTTTTATGGATATTATTTTCAATACCAATTCAAGCTTGAATCATTTTGAATATTTAATATATACAGGATAGTCCATCATAGCTGCCTCAATTTATTTTAAATAATTAGTGAAACAAAGCCAATGAATTACATTTCTCTCTTTACCTTGGTTATAAAAGAACAAAAACGTTTTATAGTAGTGCACTGAGAAGTAAAAAATAAGTTTTTGTGTCACAAAAAAAAAGTTTTAATCACAAGAAAAAAAATGTAAAGTGAGAGATTAAATCAAGGTTACAATTGGAAGTAAGTTTTAAGTTATCCAAGGCTTCACTTTCTCTTGAGGATTTGCCTTGCTTTTATTCTTACACTTATTTACAGTCTTAACCTCTTCATATGCCCTTTCTTTTTCTCTTAAGTAAAACTACTTTTTAGAAAATAAAACCTGAAAGTTATATTTACATTTGAAAACATTACATTACCATCCCTTTTGATGAGAGAGTGCATGGTGTCCCTGAAATTTGAATAACCCAATTAAAAGCAGAGATCCCTATGGAACCTATAGTCTCCTAGTGAATATAAAGACTTTCCTCCAGGTACTAATATAGAAATGGTTTTTAATTTATGATAATTTGCATGCAATAATTTTATACAGTTTAAATGTATAGCTGAAGGGTTTGGGAACAAATTATACCCAACAGTATAACTATCACCATGCTCAAAACAGAACTTTAAAAAAAAAACACACAGAAAACTTTGATAACAGTATTCCTGCCACTTTTGAGAGTGGTAAAATACAAGCCTTCAGTCCAGTTCAAAACAGTAAACACAGAATTTTTCTCCAACTGTGATATTTAAATCACTTAAATTTATTCAATGTCCTATGACATATAATAAGTTTCTTATCAAGATATATATGCAGGCGGGTATGACCTTTGCTCCCCATTTGACCTTAATGATGTAATATCTTCCTCAATTCTTCTGACACACAGGAAATACCCTCAAACAGGAAAATGTTTCCAGTAAGATCTGAAGTATACTTGAAATCATGAACCAAGAATTGTATGTGGTTCTCTCAAATATTCTTTACACCTCTAATATCAGAAAAAATATATATGAGACAACACTGAAATTGCCTAATTTTATATATATGTATTAGAGGCCTGGTACATGAAAATTCATACACTGGAGGGGGGTCCCTCAGCCCGACCTGCCCCCTCTCACAGTCCGGGAGTCCTCAGGGATGGGAGGTGACCTGGCAATCAGGATAAGATGACACCCCATCATACCACTGGTGCTGTCACTGCCAGCAGTGCAAGCCTTGGCTGGCCCTGGTTACCTGAGCCTCGAGCAGCCCGGGGTGGCTGGGCAGCTGCCATCTGAGGCTTGCCTGTCCCTTGGGCTGGCCATGGGTTGCCCCTGTGGGGCAGAGGGGACTGGATGCCACCATCTTGTGGTTGTGGGTGCCACCATCTTTGAGGGTGAGGCAGTCAGTTAGCATATTCCCTCCTTATTGGCTGTGGACATCGCCATATTTGCAATGGCCTGAGGATCAATTAGCATAATTCCCCTTTTTACATAAGATATATCACCTAAGAGAAATCAGAAAATAGATATCTTTCTATAAAGAAGCATACCATTTCAAACTGACCGCATTTTGCATTTGTTAATAATAAATGAGTTAGACTATGAGAAACATATTAAACAAAAGTAGGTTTGCTCAGTTTACGAATGGATATAAAGGAGAAGTGCCAGGGTCTTCATCTTACACCCAATTTTAGACCCATTACACTAAGCCACTTCTGCAAATGTATGAAAATAAAGTTTCTAGACTTTTTCTTGGAAATGGGCATACATATAATTGATTTATTTGGTTGATATAAAGTAGTTCTTCATAATATGTATTATTATTTAATTCTGTTAAGGATTGTAGTAGATATAACTTTACTCTACCTGCAAACTAACAACTTACCTTGCCATGGTTTTATTGATTCAGGCAGAAAACCATGGATTCTGGAAAGGATAGTTTATTATTCAAAGAAATAACAATGGCTAGAATATCATTTTTGCAGTTTCCCAAAACCTTATTGTATAGAGTGGCAGAAAGAGGGCCAAGAGATACCTACATATGCAATGAATTACTAGAGGAGTGGAACCCCAGGTTTTAGGAACCTACACATCTTATAATGGACTGTGAGCACACCTGCATATTTCCCTTGGAGGGAAACATTACATTCATTGGACTGGATAATAATGATGCCTAATCTCTGCTCTAGAGGAAGATACAATCTCTATCTTCCAATATTTTTAAATTATACATATCCTTGAAAAGATATTCCTTTAAATATTATTTTCAAAAGGCCTCAGTACCTCTGTTCACCAAATGTGCAGAAACATGATAGACTCATGGAGAATTACCTTCCAACATGACCTGCAAAAAGGAAAACTAACATATAGACAAAGTAATAACTTTTATAAACTACATACCATTTGAGAATTAAAAGCAAGCTTATTTATATATTTTTATAATTAAAAACATAAAACATGTTTGATATATTTATTAGATATATATGATCATGAATGTAAGATATACATTGTATATACAGAAAATTACATTTAAGCCATATATATGTGTATATGTATATAATTTGCTTTATATATATCTATCTATATCTGCCTATATCTATATCTATAATCTATCTATATATAAAGGAAATTATGATGTTTGAAGATAAGATATACTGGTGATTTTTTTTAAGCTTCTTTCTGAGTCTTCTGTATGCATCTGTTCTTAGAATTTTCAAATAAAATAGTCTCCCAAGGCAATTTTTTTTTAATTCTCACCCGCGGATATTTTTCCATTGATTTTTAGAGAGAGTAGAAGAGAGAGGGAAAAACAGAGAGAAATACCGATATGAGAGAAACACATTGATTGATTGCCATGGTTTTATGGATGCAGCGCCCTGACCAGGGCCCAGGGCCAGGGAGGAGTCTTCAACCAAACTGAAGCACGTGCCTGTCAGAGACACAGCAGCACTGCTCAGCTCTGCTGCTCTGAGTCCATGTATTCTTCTAAATTCTTCTAGAACCCTGCCCACTGTACAAACTGTGGGGCACTTAGTCCAAGTTCCTCCTTTACCCTCTGCTCACTAGTTATAGGTGCCAGGTCTGAGCTCCCCTGCCTGGGGCCGGACCTCTTGGACACTGAGAAGAAGCCATGAGAAGTTGTGGGTGTATAAGAATGAGTCTTTATTGCAGAATCCAATGGCCATATCGCCATCAGACAAGACAGTTCTTTACAGCAAAGTCCATACAGGCAGGCGGCCATACACTGGCTCATTCACATGTACATCTTTCCCACAAAGCAGTAGTGGTCTCTGTACCTGCAGCTCTTATCTGAGCAGTGGCACGCTGCCTCCTAGACTCATCATCTCACATCGTAGCTGTACCTAAGCTCTCTGCCTCAGTGGCTGCTCCAGCCTCTCTGGCTCAGGTGCTGCTCCTGTCTCCCCTGCCCAGCACACTGGCTGGTCTCTGTAGCCTCACATAGCAACCACCGCTGAGCTCTCTATGAGCTCGTAGTCTTACATCTCAGCAGCAGCTCTCAGATCCGTCTGAGCTCTCCTCTCTCCTGCACACATAGGAGCTATATTCCCTGTGCCTACCGCCTCTGCTTCTCACACTAACTAGTCAGTAACATATATTAATCCAGAGACAAAGAAGGCTTTGTGCCAATAGTTACATCAGTCATATTGGGTTACAGACAGGCACAGTGTACTGTGAGATCGCTGTGGCCTTGCAGCTGTGTATGGTATCGAAGCCCAGGCACATAGTGGCCTTGGGCAGTCTGGTGTATTGACAACAAGCCCTCTGTGCTTTAACTGGCCTTGACTATCAGGCGCCTCTGGACGGTTCCCAAAGTGCCATTGATCAGAATCAAACCTGGACCCTTTGGTTCACAGGCTGACACTCTATCCACTGAGCCAAACCAGCTAGGATGCTAAGACAATGAATGCCATTTTTTTAAACAGGGCAACAGAAGTGAAACTTTTATGCTCATAATTATCTCGTTGGTTGTTTTTCCTGAGAAAATTAAATACTGAGAATATCTAATACCTAAACATGACTCAGGGTGAGAATATCTAATACCTAAACATGATTCAAGGCAAAAATTGACTTGCTTCTGCCTTTCAAGGATTCCTGGGATAGGTACTTTTGTTCTCATTTTACAGAGGAGGAACCCAGGGAGGAGTGTCATGTTGAGTAATGGAATTAGAATCCATTATATGTCACATCAGTGCATTGCCTTCCCAATTCATACAGGGCGGGGTGTCCCTCAGCCGGTCTGCATCCTGTCCAATCCAGGACCCCTCGGGGGATGTCCGACTGCCTCTTGCAATCCGTGACCACAATCTCCCACTGCTTGCCTATCTGCCTGCCTGATCACCCCTAACCCCTCTGCCTGCCTGCCTGCATGATCACTCCTAACTGCTTCCCTGTGGGCTGATCACCCCTAACTGCCTCTACCTCGACCCGTACCTGGGCCCAGAATTCCCTCCTCCAGCCAATCACAAGCCCCCAGAACCCAAGCTTCCTTTTCTCTGGCCGGCCACAGGCACCAGGACCTGAGCCAGCTTCACTCAGGCTGGCCGCAGTTGCAGGGGACCATGGGTGGGCAGCATCGCCTGGGCTGCAGCCCATTCATAGGTGCCCAGGACCATGGGGAGGAGTGACTTGTCCTTCTCCTGGGTCACAGCCCCACCTGCTGGGTGCCCAGGGCTGCAGAGCGTGCTGCTTAGCCCTCTCCTGAACTGGCTACAGGTGCAGGCACAGCTGCTGGTGCCTGATACTGCAGAGCGAGCGGCTTGTCTCTCTCCTGGGCCACAGCCTGGCTTGTCCTCATTCCTCTCCTATGAGTTCATTTGTGCCCGGCTCGTTTCCATTCCTCTCTCCCCTGTGTTGAGTGTATTAGTCGTTATGGCATTATAGTGTAAGGTCATGATGACCATTTGCATATTAGCTTTTATTATATAGAATATGTCTAATATGGGTCTAGGTAATTATACTGTAGAACATGAAAACATTTAAGAACAAATATTGATGTAGCTACAATACAAACAATATTGCAATATTTTCAATGCAATATCTCTTAATTAAGTCTATATTTATTACTTAGAATCAAGTAACTCTGCTTCATATATAAGAACTAATATGCATGAGACAAAGAGCAGATAAGAAAGGTAAAGAGGGTTTTTAGCACAAGAGGAACTGAGGCATAGGCCAGACTCATGTATAAGTGCTACATATATTAGACACATTTAGGCTGAGTTTGATCCGGAAATGTGAGTCTATTCGTTTGTATTACTACTATAGCAAATTACAGCCAGATTAGAGTATTAAACAACATACATTGATCATCTTGCAGTTCTGCTGGTTAGAAATCTGAAAGAGTCTCACTGTGCTAATATCACAGTGTCTAGGCTGTGTTCCTTTCTGTAGGCTCTTGGTAGACTCCAGGTCCTTGTCTTTCCAAATTTCTCAAGAGAGTGCACCTTCATTAGCTCATGGACCACTTCCTTCACTTTTAAGGCCATCCATGGCAGACTGAGTCCTTCTCCAATTATGTTACTCTGACCTATTTGTCTGTGTTCCTTTCTCATGGTGAATTAAATTGGGTCCACCCAGAAGAACCAGCATAATCTTCCCACCTCAAGTTTAATCACATCGACAAGGCCCCCTTTGTCATGAAATGCTACATATTCACAGGTTCCAGAAAGTAAGGTATGGATATTTATGTGGGACATTATTTTGCCTACTACAATGAGAAAGGTTTAAAAATACAGAATAAATACACTGATTTAAGACAAAAAAAAGTGAGACTGAATGTAAAATAAAACAATAAAAAGAAAATGACATGGCTATATGTTGTCTACAAGAAACCTACATTTTTAACAGAAGACTCAGGTTAAAAGTAAAGGGACAGAAAAAGAGACAATGTGTAAACACTAATCCTCAGAAAACTGAAATAGTGATACCAATTTCACAGAAAATAGACCTTACAACAAGGAAAATTATCAGGAATAAAGGGTTGTCACTTTTCCAAGAAGACATACAAACTTAAACATGTATGTCTCCAATAAAGCATCTCATGTGTTCATGAGACAAAACCTGATTGACCTTCAAGGAGAAATAAACAGAACCAATATTATAATTAGTGACTATCAGTCGGGCAATATCAGTTCTTTGTAGTTCAAGTAGGCAGAGAATCGTTAAAGATATTGTTGACCTGAATATCACTCTTAATCTACTTAATCTAATAGATATCATTAGAATATTTTATTTCTCAACAGCAGAATACACAATATTCTAAACCTCAAGTAAAACATTCAGCATGATAGATGAAACTTTAGGCTATAAAACAATATCTAAAAACTTTATAAAAATATAAATAATTTAAAGAATGTTATAAATCCATAATAGAATTTAACAACAAAAACAATAGCAGAAATATAGTTGAAAATACTCAATATTTATTGATTAAACATCCACTTTTAAGTAACATATAGATAAGAGAAGTCTCAAGAAAAATTTTGCAGCAAATAAAATTTTAAATGCAATTTATCAAAACACATGGGATGCAGCAAAATTAATATTCAGATGAAATATATATCATTAGAGAAGAAAATGATAATATATTGTAATAATATAAACCTTAACCTAAGAAAATAGAGAAAGAAAAGTAATTTAAGCATAAGTAAAGAGAAAAAGATTACTAAAAATGAAAGCAAAATGAATAATTTTGAAAAAAAAAATGGAGAGAATCAATGAACAAAAAGCTCATTCTTTGAAATGATCAGTGAAACTGATAAAAACCTAGTCAGGCTGAGTAATGACAGGGTGCTTACAATTTCCTATACCACCACTCGACCTTGGCTGGGCCGATCTTCAGCTAGGCCTCTCTCCCCCAAGGCTCCTGAGAATTGGCTTGTCCCAGGTCTGAGCAAGCAGCAACACTCTGAACATCCTCCTTAACACTCAGCCTGAGAATCAACTGATCACAATCAGAAAGAAACATTGCCTGTCAGACCACCATAACGATTCTTTCTGTTCATTTTCACTCAATTTCCCCTCAAAAGTGATGGCTATTCCTACTTACTGTTTCTTAAGAAAAGATAGCTTTTTGTTCTTGTTTGATTTTGAGAGGCTTGTAAATCCTGCATTTGCTGTGTCCTCCTATTGCAATTTTTTCAATGCAATCCCTCCTTAATTAAGTCTATATTTATTATTTAGCACCAGGAAAACAAAGAAAAGATACCAATTACCAATATCAGAAATGAGAAGGGTCATCAAAACTGAGCCCATGTGCATTAAAATAATACTAACAAATAATAAAAGAATACTATGAACTATAAACAACAAATCCTCACAAATTTGATAAATGAAATGGACTAATTCCTTGAAAGGTGCAAATTATCAAAAGCTACTCAAGGAGTAATGAATAGTCTAAATGGGCTTGAATATATTAAATGAATTAAATCAAATCTTTCTAACCTTCCAAATAAGTAAAAAGGAAGAAGGAACTTTCCAGGTAGTTTATATACATAAACCAGGATCCTAATATCAATGTAAGAAACCGTCAAACCTGTAGAGAATTTTTATGAGTTTACTAGTGGTCTGATACTCGAAAATTTGTGCACTCAGCGGGGATGACCACCTGCCAGCTTAGGCCTGTTCCCAGGGGATTGGCTCTAAGCTGGCAGTCAGACATCACTCTGCCAGCCCAGTAGTCCTTGGGAAATGTCCGAGGGGGAGCAGACCTAAGCCACAGTCAGACATCCTTAGTGCTGCCTAAGAGGTGGGAGAAGCTCCCTCTACCACTGCTGCACTGGCAGCCATTAGCTGGGCTGTGGCTGAGCATAGCTCCCCCTCGGGGAGTTCACTGACATCAGGGGGCAGTTCTTCATTGAGCATCTCCCCCTTGGTGGTCAGTGTATGTCATAGTGATCAGTCATTTCTGGTCATTCAGCCCTTTGGGTCAATTTGCATTTGACCCTTTTATTATATAGGATTTGAACCAAACTGTTGACAATTGCTGAGAAGCAAAAACTCAACTGATTGAGAAAATGCTTGGGAAAATGGCAGTTCTGCACCCTGCTTTATACATTACAATCAAAGGAGAAGGCATAAGTGAGTTACTTGAAATCCATTGGTGATATATTAGTGAGGTGGGAGAAAGCAAAGTGGGGAAAACTCTGGGATTGGATGAAAAGTGAAATGATCGGCACATACTTCTTTACACAAGTGAGCACAGGATAGTTAACAGCAATTAACATGATAACAATGACATTGAGGGGATTTGTGCTTTTCACTCTGGTGCAATATCCCTTGTCCATGCTTTGAGGGGTCCAGAAAAAGGAAAATTACTTTGTTTGTGCGAAGGCATGTTTATCAGGTATGTTGTCATAGATGCACAAAGACAATAGACAGGCTCAATTAAGGAGAACAGGGACCTTTGGCAGGGAAGATTCTAACCTAGGACATGCTACCTGCCATGACTGCTTTTAGTTAAAAAGTTTTAGTTTTGGGCCATCCTTTGTGGTGACCGTAGGTGTCTGGGTGTGTGAGGCTGTCACACAGGCCTCTCCTGTGCTAGTCAGGTTCAGAATATGGCCCCTTTTTGTCCACACTGAGATGGAGGTTAACAGATTGTTAACAGAAAAGGTGCAAAGTGCTTTTTGGTTAGCACAGAGCAGAGAAGCACTTAGGAAAGTCTCTGTTTGCTAGCAGATGCCAGTAAGCTATTCCTCCCCACCGAGAAGTGGAATTATAGGCCAGGAGTCTCCAGGGGCACTTCACACTCATCAGCATAAGTTACTCCGGAGAGCCAGCTTCCCTTGATCTGACTGCCTATTTCTTGGCAGACTGGGGAGTCAGAGATGGAAACCATTTGTTCACCAACTCTGACATCTGCGCTTCAGCAGGACTCTGTTATTGGTGGGCTGTCCTCTGCATCCCCACTTGTTACCTGTGGGAGTGGAGTTCTTACAATACCACAAGGAAAGGACCTTGTAGTGTGGCAACAGATTTTTATTTCGTAGTTACCATTGTCATTCTTAAAAATGTTCTATCTTTTACAAGAGCCTCTGGGAAAAGCCTCCAGGGTCAGGCCTCTGATGTCTTCTTTGCGGCCAGTAACTCGATTGCAGTGCTGCATTCGCTACATGAAGTGATGGAAGACATTGAAGTTTATCATGAACTTTGGTTTGAAGAAGCCACCAATTTGGCAACCAAACTTGATATTCAGATGAAATTGAGCTGGGAATTCCACGGAGCTCAGCAAGGGAACCCGGAATCTCAGCTGACCTCCTAGGGTTACTGGAAAGAAGCTGTAAGTGTTCCAACAGTGGAACACATGACTCCAGAAATGAAAGAGAGAGTCTCAGAACAGCACCTCAAAGCTCTTAAATGCTGATGTCTGGTCCCCTCTGTCATGGGACTCTCCAATTCAATATACCCAAGGCACAACATGTTGACTGTACAGAAGAGACTTATCCAGTCCCAGTGCACTCTCCGCTGAGCTGCATTGTGGGAGAATCAAGTGGAAACTGAGAGGAGAAGATACAGAGCTTCCACCCACCATTTATGAAGCCCTCCACCTGCCACACATCAAGTTTTTTTCCTAAAGTTTATGCATTGCTAAAGGTCACATGTACTCTCCCTGTGATGAAGGTTGAGAATGTCCGCAGGCTGACGCTCTTTCCACTGAGCCAAACCGGTTTCGGCTGTATAGCAAGAGTTTTAAGTATACTATTAAAAATCTGTAATGGACAGTTAAATTGCCAGATAGTGAAAGAAATGTGAACTTGCCAAACAAGGATTTCAGTGTCTTTATTTGTCTTTATTCAATGATCTTAAACAAGTTACTGTTAAACATTGAAGGAAGAACCTGACATTGTTCCACATCTGGGTGTTGCTATTTACATTCCTTTGTTGAGCCTATTTACACTAACAAAAGAGTAACATACTAATTGACCATGCCTTCGTGATGCCCACCAGCCTACTAGGAGTGAGTATGCAAATTAACCTAACAAGGTTGATGGGTTAATTTGCATAGCAGGTGCTGATCGGCCAGGGCGGGGCAGGGCACTTGTGTAGTTGCCATGGCCATAATGCAGGTGTTTAGCACCACCCCAGCCACTCCAGGGCTCTGGGCAGCATGGGAAGGCAGAAGCTCCAGCCAGAGCAAAGGTGGTGCCAGCAGCCAGGGGAAGGAAGGTCCATTCTTGCATGAATCTCCGTGCATCGAGCCTCTAGTATTTTCATAAGCTTTTTAGCTAGTATGTGTTGAACACTTCTGATTCATGGTCAAGACAGGATCAGAGGCCATGGATACTGACAACAGGTTGGTCTGTTTTATTCTGTCTTTTTCCATTGTTGTGGAGCAAACGTGAGTGAATGACCACTGGAGTCCAGACCAAATTAAAATTTAGGGATCCTTTAATAACTGGCTGGTGACTGCTCTGCCTTTCTTCACTCAGGAAGTCCAGAGAGCAGCCCCAACCTTTGTGCAAGACCACTTCTAAGCACATTAACCACATCCTGTTTTGCAGAGCAAGCAACCCAAGACAAAACAGTTTTTCCCAAGCAACATCAGTCATGCCATTGATGACCATGTTATTCACAGGGTCATCCTGTTCTTCAGAAAGCTGAAAGTGTTCTATGAAAAAGGCCAATGAGTTGGGAAGGGGCCATGAGACCGTATCTCAAGGCCTGGCCTGGTGTCAGCACTGAAAACTCTATCTGGTGCATAATTCATGGCCTCACTAGTGCTCAAAAATTCCCACTCTAACATCATGATTATATTTACTGCCTCATCTTGATTTATAAGCAAAACCTAGACAACCTATAAAATTATCTTTTGTGGTTTATCTAGGAATAATACAGAAAATATTGCTGTTATTTTTTTTGAAGGAAGTCAATTTTGTACAGTGTATTTCAACATAAATAAAATGTGAGTTTATAAAAAATTAAAAAAAGAAAATTGCCAGAAAAAAATCACCTTGTTTTTATATAAAGCACAACTTCTAGTTATATCATATCTAAACTATAGACCCTTTCCCAGAAAATACTGATGTGGGCTCTTGGTTGGCAACCTTGATTCTTGAGTTGGGCTAAGGAAGAATTCAGAGCCAAGAACTGGAGTCGGAGATAAAGTTCATTCAGGAGCGAGATGAAAGTGTACTAAAGAAAGAATAGACTGAACTGCTCAAATGGCTGCCTTGGCCTTGTAAGGCAGAGTCACAGAAGCAGCAGGAAGGATCCAGCTGGGATGTGTGGACTCAGAGAACAAGTTACATGAAGGGTCAAGTTACAAGCATAGGCACCTCAGGAAAGAAGAAGGGGAAAGGCCTGGGCATGCGAGTGAGCATGTAATGTGTCCTCTGCCTTAGGGTTTTTATCTGTTTTCTAAAGGCAGGAGTTTAAGGAGGACTCAAGGGAGCATCTCAATAGAATATTCTTCGGCTTTCCACTTGTGTCCTTTCTGTGACCTGGTTTCCACTGGTTGGTAAGTGCTAGTTCCAATGCCATAAGAAAGTTTCATCTGGTTTTACTGCTTTTCTGTTCCTGGAGCTGAAACACTACTGAGGCCTAGGTGTTATCTCAAGTTTGACCAAGACTCTGTCTGTGTGGTCAATAGACCCTAGGTTTGGTTCCTAAGATTACTTGATATGATTAGAACCTCATTGTCCTGAGGGTTTAATGATCAAAGGAGTGATTGTATAAGGGAGAAGTAGGCAGGTGAGTCAGTGTACAGTTTCAATCAGCTATCTGTCTCAGTTTCCCTATGCCCTAAATTTTCCTGACTAACTATTTTGCCTCACTGCTACTCCAAATACCCCCTGGTTTTTTGTTTGTTTGTTTTTTACCATAATTCAGTTTCCTTCCCTGGACCAGAATCCATTTAGGTTGGGTTTCTAAAAGATGCAAAGCTGAAGATACCTAATCAAATGAACAGTCTACAATCTTAAATTCCCATGCAATGTCATAATCTGGTAGGCATGGTTGTGCCATAAACCAAATTCTGTCTTTTTAACTTCTTTCTGTGAAAGTTTATAGCTGATACCATTGTAATAACCTGGTTATTAATTAACAGGAAATAACTAAAGGAAGACCAGGTAGTAGGCATGCCATTTATACAGCTGTGCCAGGAAGCCGCAGGTTAACACCCTGCAGGCCTGTTCCTCGAAGATCACTGGGGAAGGGACTACACAATAGATACCTGCCCAGGAAGGTCTAGGTGACATGGGAAGGGGCTTGTCAATCACACTTGAGAGCAGGGCTTAGGCCAGAGTAGGCACGTAGGCCTGGCCACAGCAATTTGTTAGACCCCCGAACAAATGGAGTTCCCTTTCTGGGGCCTCTTGAACTTCTGGCTCTCATTGCAGAAGGCATGCTCCTCAGCCATGTGGGCTCCACACAGTGGACTGATAGACACAACTAGCCTGATGCACCGTGAAATATCCCTTGGTTGACATCTAGCTAGCAAATAAGCCAAGAGGAGCAACTTGGCCAGCACATTGTTCCCTTGTATAAAAATTACAAAAGGAGAATTTCAATTTGCCTTTTTCTCCTCAAAAAGTGGTTCTTTGTCTACCTTTTTAACTGGAGGTAGGTTAAATATGAGCCCTTCTTATTCTTTCTAGAGGGGCTGCAGTGGTCTTTCTTACTTACCTTTTTAAGTTATTCTGTTCTGGCAAGTATTTGAGCATGGTCCACTGCTAAGCTTTTATGACTTCTCAGTTTGCCCAAATATAGGATTCTGATTATCCCTGTGTGGCCTCTATGCTGCTGTTTGTCTGCCTTGCCAACTTTCCACAGGCCCTAGCTTGGGTGCTCAGCTGCTGCAGGTCAATGGGAAGCTCCATACCACAGAACACAGCTTTCCAAAGAGACCTGACAATCAAGCAGCCCTTTTATAGAAGTGCTCTTATTTTATGTCAGTTTATAACAGCTTAAAATATCGAATTTTCCAGGCATGCAATGCAGTTAGAATGAATCACTGATCAGAACAAGACATTTTAATGGGTTTTCACTAAAATGACCAAAGTGATCTCTGAAGTAACAGCCTAGACCAGCCAAGTTGTTTAAGTCTGTCTTGGCAAAACAACAGCTTTTTGTGAAATGTCTGAAAGTCATCAGGATACAACATGTATATTTACCTTAACTTGTCCACTCTGTCCCTGACTGGCACACTTTCAATGGCTGAACACTTGTCAAAACCAGGGAGTCTTGAATCCTGACAATAGTGAAAAATGGCAGATCATCTCATCTTCACTTTTTATTCTCAGCTGTCACTCTAGCCCTGAGGATGGTATCTGGCGTCTGTACATCCTGAACAAATATTAATTGAGCTAATTATCTAATTAACAGGTGAGAAAACAGAGGTTCTCTGTCTCACTACTAATTCCTTGTGCCCAGCAGGATCGCTACTATTTACCCACTAGATCTCTACTGCAGCCTTCACACACACACACACACACACACACACACACACACACATGCGCATGCACATATAGGTGTTTACTTGTACCTTTATCTCTAGCCTGGAGGGATATTTTGAATATGTCATTCAACATCTAAAGCTTTGGGGAGTCTCTGTATTATGTATGAATTTGATAAGCACATTCAATATGCCTTCACTCAAGCTGCAGGTCATCAGGACACTCTTTCCTATTAGAAAGTGAAACGCTCCTTAGTGTGGCTGTTTTGATATCTATATCTCCATGGATTTGTATTATCAGCCAGCCAATGTTTCTCCATCCTGTTCTCAAGAATGTTTGGAGTCATCATTGAAAAACAAAGAAAACTGTTAAGTTTTAAGCAAAAAATTTTTCAGTGCCTTTTTATGTTTTTCATTGGTATGCCCTTGACCTGTAGGCCTGGCTTAGTGCAATGCATTTTGTGGTAGAAACAGGTTTCTTCAAAAAGTTTCTTTTTTTCCCCCCTTCTAGACAAGCATCACTTTAATTATCCATCAAATGAGAGTAGTGATAGTTGTGAAGGTAAATCATGTTAACAAGAAAAGAGCCCATGACATACTAGTGGTCAATATATATCAGTTTCGTGTGTGTGTGTGTGTGTGTGTGTGTGTGTTTTACTTTATTTGTTACATTTTCTTTGTTCTCAACAATCTCATGAACCATATAAACTTTTAATAACTCTTTGTCTGAAGGACCATTAGTTAATCCAGATGTCATAATTATAGGCATTCATAGTTAAACCAAACTAAAATTGACATTGGTTTACCCCAAACCAATGCCTTATGTGTTTTATTTTTTAACTTGTATAGAGTAAATACAGCTCTTTGTGGTAGGCAGCACAACGTATTTTCACAGCATCATATATCCATCACCACAGGGAAGGTGAGATCCTCACTTCAAATAATTCCTTCATGTTTTATCTGTGGTCAGATGCTCTCCAGCCTTAAATCTGGGCAACCACTGGTTTGTTCTCCATGCCCATTAGATTGTCTTCACCAATTTCATGTAAATGACTTGCGAATACTTTTTTGTTTATCCTCTGTAAATACTTAGAGGGATGTTGCTGGATCATGTGGTCAATGGATCTTTACTTTTATATAAAACTGCAATTTTTTTTAACAAGTAGTTGACCAATTTTTCAATCTTACCAGCAATGTATGAGACTTACAATTTTTCTGCAGGCTTATTGATACTGTGTGCTGTCAGATCTGTGTGTGTAGAGAGGGTAATTTTAGCTACTCTCACAGGTGTCCATTGTAATCTCATGTGGTTTTAACTTGCATTTACTTAATAGTGTTGAGCATCATTCTATGTATTTGTTTGCCTTGTATTTATCTTTTTGGTAAAGTGTCTGTTGAAGTGGTTTGCCAATTTTTAAAATTTTAATACTCTTCTTGGGTTTTTAAAAGTCCTCTATATATTCTGTATATGCATTCTTTGGTAATTGTGATTTGCAAATATGTTCTCCCAGTCCATTGCTTGTCTTTTTATTTTCAGAAAACAGTTGTTTGCTTGTAAAATCTAAACCTTGTACAAAGCACCCTGGCCAATGTTTCCCAGTGGTTAGAGCGTGGGCCTGCACACAGTAAGGCCATGACTTTGATTTCTGTCCAAAGGTAGGTACCTGGGTTGCAGGTTCAATCCCTATCCCAGTCAGGGCGTGTGCGGAAGGCAACCAATCAATGTGTAACTCACATAACTGTTTTTCTCTCCCTTCCTCCCTTTCTCTCTCTAAAAATCAATGGAAAAAATATGCTCAGCTGAGAATTTAGAAAAGAACATTTGTTAAAAGCCAAACTTATTATTATTAAAAACTCACATGAATCATTATGGGTGTTTGACCGATTTGGAGTTTGACCATGGACTATGATGTGCATTGACCACCAGGGGGCAGCACGGAATGAAGGAGGCTCCCAGCTGTCAGCCAAAGTCCTGGATTGGCCCTGATTGCTGGCCAAGCATAGGAACCCTATGTAGGCATGAATTTTCATGCACTGGGCCTCTAGTATGTTTATAATTTATTTTGAGTTAATTTTATATAAAACATAAAGAATAGGTGGAAGTATTTTTTTCTTAAACAATGTATCACTTTTCCAGCATCGTTTGTTAAATAGACTATTGTTTTTTTATTGAATTGCTTTTGCATTTTTGTCAAAAATAAATAGACTCTATTAATTTGAACATATTTCTGGACTCTAATTTGTTTTATTGGTATTTGCATCTATTCTTTTAAAAAAATATATTTGGCATATAATATTATATTAGTTATAGGAATACAATATAGTAATTCAACATGTTTATATTTTTATGGCATGATCATCACACTACTCTAGTAATGGTTTGTCATTGTGTGACATCATCACAATATTACTGGCTATAGCCCTCTTCACCTTTTTCAACCATGTCCCTCCCTCCCTCCCCTCTGGCAACCATCAGCTAGATCTTTCTTTCAATAAGTTTGTTTTGTTTAGTTTTGTTTGTTCATTTGCTTTGCTTTTTTACATTAAACATAAAACTGAAACCATACAGTATGTATTTTACTCTGTCTGACTTATTTCACTTAATGCCCTCTAGGTCAATTCAGGTTGTCACAAATTGTAAGATTTTATTTTTTATTGCTGTGAAATATTCATTTATCATTGTATATATGCACCACATCTTCCTTATTCATTCATCTATTGATGAACACCTACGTTGTTTACATATCTTGGCTATTTTAAATAATGACATAATGAACATAGGGATGCGTATGTTGTTTTGAACTAGTGGTTTTGTGTCTATTCTTTCACTTATTCCATTCCATCTTAGTTACTCTAACTTTGATATTTTTTAACAACTTGAAGGTTAAGGATGCCAACCCCATACAATCAAAATTCAATTAACTACAGTGGTCCCTTTGTATCTACCAGAAATTTGTTCCAGGATCCTTACAGATACCAAACTCTGTGGATGCTCAAGTCCCATATATAAAACTAGAGGATCCTCAGCCTTGCCTGAACCTTCTCACATTCAGGGACCCCTTCAGGGATGTCATACTTCAGGTTTGGCCCAGTCCCCACAGGCAAGGCCAAGGGACACCACCAGTGCATGAATCTGTGCACCAGGCCTCTAGTATGCATATAAGATCTTTAGTTAATCTCTTTCTGCCCTCCCCCACCCCCTTTCCCTCTGAGACTCATCAGCCTGTTCCATGTTTCCATGCCTGTGCATTGAACATCTGCACAGTGGTCAGTGTGTGTCATAGCTACTGGTCGAAGAGCCAAACAGTCAAATAGTTGAACGGTCGCTTAGGCTTTTATATATAGAGATGTTATAGAAAAATGAGTAGAGTTGTCTCTGCTTTTGTGGACTATTAACTATGGGTTGAAGATACTGTTTATCACCTGCAGTTGGTTAAATCTGTAAATTTACAAAGGGCCAATTGGATATTTATTTTAAAAATCTCCATATAACTGGAACTGTGCTATTCAAACCCGTGTTGTCCCAGTGCCAACTGTCAATTTCCCCATCCCAGGTAAAATTTTGCCAGAAATTTTTTTTTAAATATATTTTTTTATTGATTTTTTTCCAGAGAGGAAGAGAGAAGGATAGAGAGTTAGAAACATTGATGAGAGAGAATCATCAATCAGCTGCCTCCTGCACACCCCCTACTGGGGATGTGGCCACCCCCTCCTGGGGATGTGGCCGCAACCAAGATACATGCCCTTGACCGGAATCGAACCTGGGACTTTTCAGTCCGCAGGCCGATGCTCTATCCACTGAGCCAAACCGGTTTCAGCTGCCAGAAATTTTTTTTAAGATTACACTAAATCTGTAGATTTCTTTCCCCAGCTATACTGACCCATGAAATGTTTTAATGGAACTATAATATCTCTGTCGCTGGCCATTCTTGTCTGATCACATGTCTTTTTACTGTTTCCACAGCCACCAGCAATAGGCTCTCTCCCTCAACCTTGTCTTCCTTTAATATTTTCCAATATCAGTTATAATTAGAATTCAGTGAACAAAAGTTACATCTGGCCCTGTTTGTAGCACAGGGCAGAAAAACCCTGAGGAACAAAAGTAAAGTGACAAGTAATTTAGTAATCTCTACATAAACTCATTTCTGATCCAGCAGAATAATCTATATTATGCCAGCCTAAACCTACATAAACCTTCCCAAAACCCAGGCATGTTTTCAATAGTAATTTCCTCAAGTCACTAAATTCAGCAAGAACTCTATAGAAAGGGAAGGTGAATGTTTTCTGTGATGGACTCCTGTCTGAGATGCCAGGACAGCACTTCATATGGTGGTAGCTTTGATATTTAAATTTGCCAGCACTTTGAAGTAGCCCAGCTCCTCTTTGGGTACAAAATTGCTTGCTTCCCATTTCTGATGAGACAAAATATCTAAAGGCAGTAGCAAGGTCCAGCATTAAAATGTAACTAGCTCCTCAGAGGGAACAATTCAAGAACCTTACCTTTAATCAAACAAACCACAAAATGCATACTGAGACTGTATAATGAACAGAGGATTAATGTCTCCAGTTTTTACCCAGGCCCTATAGGACTTCGCTAACAGAGTGCTGCCCAACAGAAAAGGAAGCTGGCCATCTTGCACTGGGGCAGCAGGGCCCTGGCCCAGCTGAGATTCCCACCTGAAATGCTATATTCTTCTTCTCAGACCCTCCTGGGTGACATGCACGAAAGATTTATTTTCTTTTCACTGCTCATTACTCGCCTTAGAAATAAGCCTATTTAAATTGGACCTAATGAGCAGTTGTCATCTTTAATATTGTATGAAATAAGGCGGGGGTGGTGGAAAACAGATACTTCTCCTCTGGAGCTGCAGTGTGCGAGGCGCAGGGAGGAGGCAGAGGCAGGAGCGGGCTGCTGAGAGGCATCCATGAGTCCCAGGACCTTCTGACTTACCATGAGGTTTCCGGTGTCTTTAGGTGAAACTTGCAGATCCAGAATTAAATCAAGGAAAAAAATATGAACAGACCCAGATAAATGAAACTATTCCTAAAACACTAACCATGTTCTATCTGTAATGGTAGAAACATTTGTGTATGGCCCTGCCTGCCTGACATCCTCTTTCTGGCAGCAGCTATTCTCACCAAAATTTCAGCCATGAAAAATATGCTTGCTAGGCCTTTGAATAAGGAGAGGAAAATAGTCTTAAAATATATATGAACAAGGCTTGATTACTAACTTATAACATTGTTATGTTATCATTTCTCTGTCCTGCCTGGTGTTGGACATGTGATCAAAGATGGCTTCTTAAATCCTTGTATTACATTTACATGTTATTGACAAATATTTATTCATTGTCTAAAATTTTACATATGCCTCCTTTTGTCCTAATTGACCCCCTCCCAATCCCCCAAGCAAGCCCCCACTGCCCCAGTGTCTGTAACCATTGGTTACACTAATATGCATGCATATAAGTCCTTTGGTTGATCTCCAACCCCACTCCCCTACCTTTTGTCTCTAGATCAATCTATTCTTGTTCATCAAATTATGTTTATCATTATATCCCATGAAATTCGTGCACAAGGGTATGTGTCCCTCAGCCCAGCCTGCACTGGCTCCAGTCTGGGATCCCTCTCACAATCCAGGACTGCTGGCACCCAACTGATCACCTGCCTGCCTTCCTGATTGCCCCTAACCGCTTCTGCCTGCCAGCTTGATCACCCCTTAACCACTCCCCTGCCAGCTTAATTGATGCCTAATTCCTTCCCTGCCAGCTTGTTTGCCCCTAACTGTCCTCCCCTGCAGGCCTGGTCATCCGTAACTGCCCTCCCCTGCCAGCCTGGTCCCCCCTCAACTGCCCTTCCCTCTAGGCCCTGTAGCCCCCAACTTCCCTCCTCTGCTGGTCTGTTGATTGCCCACAACTGCCCTCCCCTGCTGGCCATCTTGTGGCAGCCATCTTGTGTCCCCATGGGGACAACTATCTTTGACCACATGGGGAAGCCATCTTGTGTGTTGGAGTGATGGTCAATTTGCATATTACTCTTTTATTAAATAGGATATGAGTGAGATCATGTGACATTTATCTTTCTCCAACTGACTTATTCCCTTTATGGTGAATTACATTTGACTATAGATTGCATTAAAATTATAGAACTATCTAACTTTTAGGCACTGTTTGCAGTCCCTAGGCAGTAAATATCCTCACTCTCCCACCTAGAGTTGCCTGATGCCTCCAGACTGACCATTTCCCAAACACCCAGGCATTCACATGTGGCTTCATATAGGCTGAAGGGTACAGCCTGATGCCTAAGGCAACTGACAAGAAACACATTATGATGTATGAAGGCATGCATGCATTATTTAATCTATAGTTATTGAGAACTATAGTATGCCTAATTACTAATAATCACTATAAAAGGTGATTACCTATCAGTTCCCAAACTCAAGCATCCGAATTCCTCTTGTCCTATAGCTCCTTCTAGACATGACATAGCTCAAATCTAGCTTAAACACTGTTCTTGTATCCATTCACAGCAGGAGTTTGGCTAGATTCCTAACATCCATCTCTGGGACATTTTTCTTCAACTCTCTATTATTCAGCATAGATAGGAATCAATATTTTTCTAAGAATTAGGTCTCTCAATGTTGGGCACTCTCTTTTAGAGTAGGTAGTACTTTTTATATTTATTTCATCTGTCTAAGTCATGTCCAGCTTCCCATGCAGTCTCATATGTTATTTTGGACAGAGGAAACCTATTAACCTACTTTGGAGACATATGCTGCCTTGCAAGAGTATAACCAAAAGGTTATATTGGCATGGTCTTGGGGAACACTGAAGGTCAAGCAAATGACTCCAAATTTCTTTATTAGACAATAGAGGACTATTAGAAAGTTGTTTTGAACACAGCCATAATGAAGTGTGTTGCAAGATAAATCTGATGAAACTGTAATTCCGGTGTCCATATAAGACATATTATATTCAGGGAAATTGTTTGAAAGTTAATAGATTATTCCAAAATTAAAGGAAAGATTATTTAAATAGGATGCCATCGATCATTACGGAAACAAAAAGTGACTGTAAAAAATGTTGGCACAAACAAAAAATATTTCCTGAATGAATAAGTGATTAACTCAGTCAGTCATTTATTAATCACTTCCTCTCATTTCATTTTCTGAAAGAACTCGAGTTGGCTGACGTGAAGGATGGGGGAGAACGAAGGAGCACAGGGTGGTTCTCAGAAATGAACGGCTGAGAGTGATGCCTCAGTGGGTCTGGTTTTCTTGCCTTTGCCCTCACAAGAAAAACATGCTCCTGAGGCACAGGGGAAAAGCAAGTAATTTTCAGTTCTGCAAATAATAACACTATAGAATTTAGATTACTAAACTTTAAATGCAGAGTTACTTCTTCCTCAGTATACTGCCAAAAGAGATATACAGGATCCAGAGATAGTGAATGAAATAATATTTTATATATTCTTTGATAAACAGACATACTATAGTGTTTTTTGTGTTAATTCTTTCCTAAAGATATTTTTCCCATTGATTTTTAGAGGAAGTGGAAGGGAGGAGGAGAGACAGAGAGAGAAAAACATCGATGTGAGAGAGACACATTGATTGGTTGCCTCCTTAGATTCCCTGAATGGCACCGGGACCCAAGCCTGCCAGTGAGGTACATGCCCCTGACCAGAATCAAACCTGACACCCTTCAGTCCAAGGACTAACACACTAACCACTAAGAAAAATTGGCCTGGGCTACTATAGATTCACACTAACCACTGAGAAAAATTGGCCTGGGCTACTATAGATTTTTTGATCATGAGAAGAATAAACATGAATATTACAGACATGAAAAGAAAAGGTTCTTACAAGGGTATTTCTTGGATCACATGATCTCACACATCTAGAGGAAATAATGAACAACACAAACAGACCCAGAGAAAGAACCAGTGATCAGACTCTCAAACCTCAGAGGAAAAATAAGGGGGGCATGGGGATAAGGGGAAGAGATCAACCAAAGGACTTGTGTACAGACATATGGGCCTAGCCAGTGGCCATGGACAACAGGGGAGGGGGAGATGGGGGGCATATCTAGGGAGGGGTTTGGGATGGGAATGGGGGATTAAGGACAATTATGTGAAACCATAATCAATAAAAAAATAATAATAAATTTAAATGATAAAAATAGTTAACAGCCAGCCCTAAAATTGACCCATTCTAACTAATCATATAAAAACCATTTGAAATGTAGTCTAGTTAATGCCTAACTTCCACACTACAGGTTTTCAGTCTTTAAAATTGCAATTAAGTGACTAATTTAATTTATAAAATTGCTATTACATTTTCTTTTTGTGTGGCCTAAATTTAAATTATTAATCCACTTGCAATTTGTGTTTCATACTTTTCTTCTTATGAATAAACTATGACCCAGTTCATGAAATTCATGCACAGGGGAGGGGGTGGTCCCACAGCCTGGCCTGCACCCCCTCGAAATCCGAGACCCCTTCAGGGGATGTCCAACTGCCAGTTTAGGCCCGATCCCACAAGGATACTGGGATCGGCCTAAACTGGCAGTTGGATATCCCTGTCAAGTCCAGGACTGCTGGCTCCTATCCACTTGCCTGCCTGCCTGATTGCTCCGAACTGCCTCTGCCTCAGCCCCTCCAGCTGTGGCTTTGTCGGGAAGGACATCAGGAAGGTTGTTCAGCTATCTGGTCTAATTAGCATATTATGCTTTTATTAGTCTAGAGGTGTTACAGTTTTCTTAAGAGCTAATGACTTGGTACTTTGGGTGCTTTAAAAGTTTATTTCATAATATTTTGAAATCTGTATTCCAGACTATTTTGTTAGGCACAGTTTCTCTTTCTCTGTAGATTTACAAGGTCAATAAAATAAGTATTGAGTTCTAATATGCTCAGATCATTGGTTGTCTAGGAAATCTTTTACTTCTATTCTAACCTTGAAATTTCTTTTCTACCCAAATGATGTTTCCTAAAATGCTAATTCGGCCACAAATGTCCCAATGGAGCCTAAATGCCTCACGGACAGTGGCTGAGCTGCCTTCTCTGAGGCTGAGTGACCGTGTCCAGGGCAGCCCGCACTGGGCTGTCACAGGGGAGTGCAGAGGGAATGAACATGCCAGGGGCCAGGGTCTATGGCGCCCGGTCAAAATGAGAAGAAAACAGAACCAAAATCAGAACTCCACCCATATGGTACTCATGTCAGAATTTGATGAGAAAGAAGAGAACTGGGGGTTAGTGGTACATCTACAGAGTTCAACTGAAAAGCCTTTCCAGAAGCCATCTCCACATGACATTAAACATCTGTTTAAAATTAAACTAATCTTTTAAATGGATACTTAGAAATGACTTGAGAGTTAAAATAATTTTAATTTTTATATTTATTTTATTTTTATTAAGTCAAACTCACACACACACACACACACACATGCCTATAAGCACTAATTCACCATCCCTCTGCTATGATCTGCCATTTGGGCTGTGGGTATGCGGATCCCTTTGCCCAGTGTATACCTTATACGCCGGAAAATACGGTATTTATTCTGGCACATAGCTGTTGCTTTCTTGAATCAAATTTGAGAGATTTCTATTTTAGGTGCTTGCTGTGGCCTCCAGTTAAAGGGCTCTGGATCTGACACCTTTCTCAGATATGGAAACAGTAACAGCACAATTTTCTTTTGTAACAGGTGATATCAATAGTCTCTTCCTCTGCTCTGGATCTGTTGGCTATAAATGAAGCCATTTCACCAATGGCTGTTTTTTGAGTCTCTAGTAATGGCCTCATCTGTGAGGTAGGATCTCTTGATTAATATTTGGTCTTTTTGGCACACACATTGATTAGATTCACCTGGTCTCTAATAGTTTAGTGACATCAACTGGCATTCTCAGTGATACAATGAAAACTCTTCCCAGAGCAGAATTTTCCACTTTCCACGTAGGCCTACAGAGGCCTCCACTGAGATGCTCAGCAATGCCATGGACCATCTGGCAAGCACATTCCTTATTGCTAGTGAAGACAGAATCTCTGAGCCGCACCCCTACCGCACCCCCACCCCCGGAAACAAGGTCAGTTGGGGGTTCTCTGTTGTTATGTAACTAATTCTAAGGTGCTTAAATCTGCAACTTTTATCCATTTGTCAATATTCTTCTCAGGCAGGGCTGTTATCTCCACTTCATTTTTAATATCCCATCATTTTCTTTAAGCTTTAATGATCCATTTCAGCAGTGTGCTGGCACTTGTCAGAACATCAAACTCCAAGTTACAGAAGTGTTCCCAGCTCAATCAAATCCCTGTTATTAATCCTACCACCAGCTTCTGCAAACTCTAGAATAATTCTTAAGTTCTTCTACTAAATATATCCATTCATATTAGCCAGTTTCTTTAGTACTTTAGGAAATAATGTCCTTCCTGTAGCAGGAATAGAACTTTAAGACCCAGACATCCTGAGACTTGACCTCAGTTATTGCATAAAAAATGCAAGGAGGCGAAACCGGTTTGGCTAAATGGTAGAGTGTCGGTCTGCAGACTGAAAGGTCCCAGGTTCGATTCCGGTCAGGGCCATGTACTTTGGTTGCGGGCACATCCCCGGTAGGGGGTGTGCAGGAGGCAGCCGGTCGATGTTTCTCTCTCATCGACGTTTCTAGCACTCTATCTCTCTCCCTTCCTCTCTGTAAAAAAATCAATAAAATACATTGTTTTTTAAAAATGCAAGGAAATAGCTTTGATGATGGCAAGCATGATGACACTGAGAGGAAGTGCCACAGGTAAGGACTCTTCATGGTCTCCAGGCATGAACAGGCTGCTAACTCGAGCCAGTAGGAGCCATTCTTGCCACCTCAGAGAATTAAGGAGAAACTGGATGGCTCTGGTTCTCAAGCACATTCACCCCCTATTTCCATCCCTCAGGGTTCCACCCTCCCCTGGGCAGGTCCTGACTCCCACATAAGAAGCCTCTTGGAACTGTGCATTCAGCTATGTGTAACCCTGCAGCTATCCCATTCCACACCTGGTTTTCAGTGCAAGCTCCCACCCAGTGACAGGAAATGTATATCTTTAAATTGACAAGTAAAAAGTTAAGTTGAGAGTTGGCTAACCTGAGCCTATAATTTTGCTCTTTCAGAGTTTCAGTGACAAAAGTAATCAACAAAACCACCATTAAACCTTTCAAATGCTAGAGCTACTGTATGAACTAAAGTCAGCTTCTACCTCTATATCACCCCAAGTCACCACAGGTAAAATCTTCACAATTTTGATGACATAACATGTCAGAAGTTGTTCACATTCATCTTATCAGCAGCAATAAGGTCATCCTGGTCACTTTGGGTAACCGATGATACAATCCAAAGAGAATCTTAAGGTTTGCTTCCTATAAGTAGTTGTATTAACAAAAGTCTTAGCTTAATTTATCTTAAATAAATAGTTTGGATATGAATTCTAGTGGAGTTAGTTTATTTGTAATGTAACCTCAGCAAACATTAGTAAAGCACTAGGAACTGAGACAAGGAATTGAAATCAATACAGAGCAGGGGACTAGAGCAAAGTGAACAAGAAAGCATTAGGAAGTGAGGTCATAGAGATGATAGGACCAGGTTTTATATAGCTTAATAGGGCATCAGAAAATTTGGATGTTATTTTGGGTAAGATTGGGAGGCAATGTAGATGTTTGATCACAGGAATAACTGATATAATATAATTTAATTTTTGTTTTAATAAAAATACTTTGACTACTGTGATAAATTGTGCATTGAATGAGTGAAGTCAAGGACAAAATTCTGAAGATGAGAAAGTTTTCATAGTAATTAAGAAAAGACAGTATGATTGCTTGAACATGAATGATAGAAGTACAGGAGTGAAAAGTATTCATATTCTGAGCATATTTTGAAGCTAATGCCCACAGGATTTGTTAACAAATTTAATGCAGAATTTGAGAGAAAGATTGGAAAAAGGATGGCTCCATAGTTTTGGTCATAACAGCTCAACTTTTCTTTAACTGAGAGCAAAAACTGGGAGGAATTGCATTTAGTAATGATAAAAGTGATTTGTTGAGGATGCTATTGAATATACATGTACAAAGGTAAGGAAATTATGTGCTATAGAGAAATAAAATTATTTGAGTTAACTCAAAGGGGGAAATGTAGGAGAGCTAATAAGTCTGAGCTCAGAGCTCTTGGTTATGCTAACTTGACTTGTCAAAGAGATGGGGAAGAAGAAACAAAGTTGAGAGAGAATGAACAGCAGAGAACAAGGAAGAGAATTGGGGGACTACGGAGCTTAATAATTTACTGAAAAGTGTTTCAGAATAGAGTATTCATAGTATACTTTTTCAATTTGATTATTTTTATAAATTACTTGTATATTTTGAATATTAATTCTTTATCAGGTATGTGTTTGCAATATAATTATTTTATATATATTGCTGGATTCACATTGATATTATTTTGTTGAAGATTACTCATTATCCATCTTTTTATTTGAAGGGTGTTATAGATGACAAGGACATTTCCCATTATTCAACCTGGCTGAATAGACACTATAAGACCAGCAAACATTCTTATATAGATGCTAGTATCCCTGCACACAAATCTGTGCACCAGTGCTTCTCCTCGGGCATGACTGCTCAACACCCCCTGCTCAGAGGCTCTCTGTGGCCCAGAGGCCCATCCACACCCTAGCCTGGCCAGAGGCCCATCTGCGGCGGAGTGTTACTCCCAGCCCCCAGCCGCTCTGTGCCGGCTGCCCAGAGGCCCCTGTGGCCAGGGTGGAACACTTGCCTTGTTGCCACAGAGAGGAAGCAAGCGCCATGCTGCCCACTCTCAGCAGCTGCCCCCTATGGACTGGAGGACCCTGGAGGGAGCTGAGGGGACTGGGCACGGCCATCTAGTGGCTATGGACACTGCCATCTTTGTGATGGAGTGATGGTTAATTTGCATATTACCTTTTTATTAGATAGGATATTCATTACATTTATAACTACTACTAAAGAAAAGTATTTATAACAAGGTAGGTGAAAAAACAAAATATCCCTTTATTTTCAGGACCACAAAACTGTAAAGGAACCACCATTGTACAATTTTATTAGAGAAATGACTTTTATCTAGCCTTTGTACTGTATTGTTTTCTTGTCAATATAATGAAGAATAACTGACAGGGTGGAAATGTTTAATTGCATCCTGGCACAGAACAATGGAAAATACATTTGCTTGCACACAGACAGATGAGTTAGGTGCCTTTCCACAAAGCTAAAGAGAAATTAATTGATCTCATTGAAGTCTTTGTTGTTATTTTCCATATAAAAAATGCCAAGTGAATCTGATATATGTTAGTCTCTTTCATATCTTAGACAATAGTACTTGGATTTTTAATCTGCTAGAAATAAACCTTGCTGGGTTCACTGATTCCAATCAAAGTTGTTCTTATTGATTTTTAAAACATTCAGTGAAAAGTAATCCATAATTTAATTTGCCAAATCTTCCAATGTTTGTGTTTCTAAATTTAGAGATTATGTCTTCAGGATAAATCAACAAACAACAAGTGTTGAGGAGGATGTGGGAAAAAGGAACCTTTGTGAACTGTTGGAGGAATTGTGCCCCAATTGAGGGGGCCAGCAGGCTAACCTCCCATGGTCCCCTCCCCAGCTGACGGCCCCCCAATAGCCTCAATCACTGGCCAGGACAAGAATCCCACCTGTGCACAAATTCATGCACCAGGCCTCTAGTAAATGTATAATTCTTTACCCCTTTGGCCTCACGTGTTCCCCCTTCGGTAATCCTAACGCTATTCTAACCTAAGACTTCTCCGTTGTGCTTACTGCAGAGAATTCAAATACACTGGGGCTTCCTTTAGCTTAAATCTCTATATGCTTCTAACTAAAGTGTAGCACCTTCTTCTCATCTTAAAAACACTGAAGACTGATTTCAATAAGGAATAAAAGCTGTCCATTTCTTCATCCTGCTAGCCTATCATTGGCTATGTTGTCTGATTCTTTCTTCTCGGGGAGGCAGTTGGGTCATTTATACTCTGATAAGATTCATAAGCACATGCTTTCTCAAGGCACTCCTTTTCCCCTAGATGTTCTCAGATTCCAGGAGCTTAAGTCCTAAAATATAAAATAGAAAGTGGTATGGGAAAAAGAAAGACAAGCTGTGCTTCTGATAGACAGGGAGAAAAAAAGTTGACTTGATTTTTTTCTACCTTACAACCTCCAAATACCATAATTCCAGTAAAGATTTGGTAATTTTTTGTGTGTATTTGTGTGTGTGTTTTTTTCTTTCTTCATATGCCAAGCATCTCAAAATGGGTAGATCTGTCTACTAAGCTATTTTCTTGACAGTGTAAATGGATTTCCATTTCATAGTGGCATAGTATGTATTTCAAAAATTGACTTAACAAATACATTTTAAGATATAATTTTTTCAAATTATATTTTCCTGTAAGTGTTGATGCAGAAATAGGGTATTTGCAAAAGTAAAAGATAGTACCTCTGATTCTGTTATAATCCATTTTCAACTGCAGTCCAGGCTGTCTTTGCGTGACCAAGGGCCACTTAGCAGCACACGTAACCCTCTTTGCCATCTGACTGACATAAAGCAAGTATGTGCACAATGGGCAGGCAGGTATCCGATCTTCCAAAGTTGCAGTTGAAAATGGCTCTCAACCTAATTAGCTCTCAAAAATATTTAGAAGGACAGAAACTAAACATTTAGAATATTAGAGGAGAGTCAGAGTCAGGTAATATGTTGTTCAGCTTTGAAACAGAAACGCGTCATTAGTAGAGACTTAAAAAGATTCATATGAGGGAATGAGAATGATAAATGTCACTCAGGATCAGTCTCTACCTTGACACATTAGACTCAAGCTTCCTAAATCTCTACTGTTAGCTTGTCAGGGGTTTTTCTTTAAACATGGGCCTACTCTGCCAGGGTCCCTGCTATTGCCCTCACCTTGTTTTGGTCCAGTTCTTTTAGCGTCTTTAGTTTTTGTGTCTTGCCATTTACTCCTGGGTCTGAACTTCTAAATCCAACTTCTTCTCTTAATCTTTGCCTTTATCATGGGCCATGTCTTTTCACTTAAAATTCTGCACAAGTTTTCCTTGCTTGGGGTTGCACTTCAAAAAAATTCAGGAAAGAAATGTCTGAACAAATAATGATGACAAAGTTAGTGATAGTCTGCATTCATAAACACCTAAAATGCTCCATTTTCTCAAAATACCCTGAGGATTCTGTTGTTTTGTTTTGTGGATTAATATTAGGACTTTCCCAAAAGGCTAGTTTGAGAAAGCATCTGAAGTTGCCTCCAAAAGGACAATTTCTTAAAATCTCAAAATAATCAAAACAAATATTTTATTAGAGAAAAAGTAAATTACTACCATCTCTATTATGCCTTTCTTTGCTGAAAATATTTTCTACACCCTATATATGATATGAAGAGGTTAATGCTACTTAAATATGTAAGTATAAAAATGAATTGTATAATCTAACCTGAAATATTCTAGCATAGAGTAATAAATTTATTCAAGAACTACTGATTTTAGCATATACATTTTGGTAAACTTATTAATTTTTAACTAGAGGCACAGTGCACTGAATTCATGTATGTAAGGGGTCCCCTTAGCCCAGCCTGCACCCTCTCATAATCCGGGACCACTGGCTCCTAACAGTTTACCTGCCTTCAGGCCTTGTCGCCCCTAACTTCCCTCCCTGTCAGCCTGATCACCTGTAACCGCCTCTGCCTGCCATCTTAGTTGCCCCTAACTGCCCCCCATGCTGTCCTGGTTGTCCCCAACTGCCCCCTCCTTGCTGGCCTGTTATGCCATACTGCCCTCTCTGCTGGCTTTGTCTCCCTCAACTGCTCTCCTCATGATCTGGTCACCCTCAACTGCCTCATGCTGGCCTGGTTGCCCCCAACTGCCTCTCTCTGTTAGCCTGGTCGCCCCTAACTGCCCCTGCTGGCTTGGTCACCCCCAACTCCCCCCCAACCTGATCACCCCCAACTGTTCCCTCTGCTGACCTGGTTGCCCCACACAGCCTGCTGTTCAGTCATTTGGTTGCCCTCACTAACCCCCCCTGCCAGCCTTGCCATCTCAGGCAGCCTGCTTGTCATTACTGTTACTGTGATGGTGTCCTGGACAATTTGCATATTCCTTTATTATTAGTATAATATCTAGAGTTAAAACATAATTTTCATCTTTACAAATAATGCGAATAAACTGAAAGGTGTTGTGTAGATATAAAGAAATTTTCTATGTTCCAACCATTATTTAACTTTCTTTCCAGATTATCAGTCTAATATGTTTCAGATAAATACAAGGCCCCTTTTCTGAAACTAAGTCTTGGATGGCAGGCTGGCATTGCATTCTGGCCACAGTTGTTAGTAGCTTTGTGGCATTTACCACTCTAACCCCATGTTCCCATGTGTGGTACATGGATAATACTGCAAAAGGCAATCATGTGTGTCCATTGAGATGATGTTTGTTAAATGCATTACAGTAGAATTAGTAAAAATCACTGACTTTCTTCTGCCTTTCCCCTGAAAAGTTTGTTATCTTGTACATACCTTCTGTGCTGGTCCTGAGTCTTGGTAATCTCTGAACCCCTCCCCAGCCCAATAAGATACTTACTTTCAGGATTATATCTTTTGCTATTCAAACTCCCCATACATTTGTATTTCAGGATGACTCCTATTTTATAATGAACCACAGTGTGAATTCCACTACCAAGAAATACACCCCATTTCTTCCTCCTGTTATTTTTTTTTACCTTCTGCAAAAGATCACTCTCAACTAAGAATAACCCTGCTTTTCGCAGTAGAGAACACAGTGTTAAGGTGACATTATTCTGAGGTTTCTCTCAGAGGCATTTTCTTTGCCAGATTCACGGTACATGGTTGTGAAAAATACCTATTTCCACATTTATATAAAATCAAGTTGCTACCCTTTAAACAACTTAAGACAAATATAAAGTTTTATGTAATACAGAAATTTTATATATTAGTTTCAACTCTAATTATTGAGTTATTATTGTAAGGAAACAGGTATTTTCTTTTCTCACTCAGATGCAATTGATTTTATTAGTCAATGATACTCTCCTCCCTCTCTCTCTCTCTCTCTCTCTCTCTCTCTCTCTCTCTTCTCTCTCTCTCTCTCTCTCTCTCTCTCTCTCTCTCTCTCTCTCACACACACACACACACACACACACACACACACACTGTTTTCATGTGGGTGAGGGAGAGAGGAGAAAAGAGAAGTTCATGTCATATAGTAAAAATTATGTAATTGTTTTTATAAATGCAGCTCCTATCAAATAATCTCTCTGAACTTGGTCTGTAAATATTTGAATATGCAAATATATTTTAAATATTTATTAACTTTCCTTCCTGAGTGGCATAAATAGGATAGATGCTGAGTGTTTTGTCTTCCAGCTGGCAGCTTGAGAATTTTGCACCAGAATTCACCCAGAAACTCAGGGCTGCATGGGCTGCTGCTCAAGGAGAGAAGCCAACAAGGAGATGGCTCCACGGGGGTCAGCAGACGATTAGTCTGCCATTCCTGAAAGCAGAACATGTTAATTACAAAGAAGATTACTTTCTGGGAACTTCGAGGGAGCAGGTATAGAAACTCTGCAGCGAGGTGGTAATTGTCTGTCAAAATCTGCAGCTCCCTATGAAGGGGGACACTGCACCACCCTGACCTCCGCTCAGACTCCTGGGCCTGGAAGAAGTGATGAATCAAAGCCGTGCTTCTTTTTTTCATAATTTGGAACAGGCTGCAGGACTGTGTTTTCTTCATGAGAAAGTGGAGGTATACAAGGCGTATGAACTTGGATCAGTGTTATTCAGTTTTGTCCTGACTGTAAACAATGTTGGTTTCCCTAAGGAGGGGAAAGAAAAGGAATCTATAATCTCACAATTGTGTTCCCACTTACTTGTCCTTTATCAAAGCTGAGTGCCATGGACTAAATTATAGTGTCTCCCCAATATTCATGTGCTGAAATGGTAACCCCAATGTGATAACGTTAGGGAGTGGGATCTGTGGATTAATGTCCTTATAAGAGAGACTCCAGAGGGCCCCTGCTGCTCCTGCCAAGTAAATACACAGAAAGAGGCCTCCCCAGACCCCAACCAGGCAGGCACCCTCAAATCAGATTTCCAGCCTCCAGGACTATGAGAAATAAATTTATCTTGTCTATAACTTACTAGGCTATGGTACTATTTTTTTTATAACAGGAAAAACTGGGTAAGACACTAGTATTTACTTAAAATGCAATATTCTGACTTTCTGACTTATCAGAAATATTTGAGTACCCTGAGGTTCAGGTTGAAACAACATACTTTTTCTTTAAAAAACATATTTTTATTGATGAGATTGAGAATCCTTTATCAGCTTCTTCCTGCACACTCCACACTGGGGATTGAGCCCACAACCCAGGGCATGTACCCTGACATGAAATTAGACTGTGACCTCCTGGTTTATAGGTCACGCTCAACCACTAGCTACATTGGCTGGTCAGGACAACATTCTTGCTGGTGGCCACAAATGAAGTCTTGCGTGCATGTGTGAGCCTTTTCTTCATAATCCGAGCTTAACTGACACCATCTTCACTTTACCAAGGGTACTTGCTGCCTGAGAGTCTCACTCTGCAGCTTTATCAGCTCCTCTTTGAATGAGGCTTGCACTGCTCATTGAATCATAGCCTCCATGAATGTCAGGAATCAGGGGTGGAGATTCTATTCCTCAGCCTTCAGAAAAAAAGATAATGCAATGAGATAATTGGCTTTAGCTTGTTGGAGATTATGTCAAGGATGGAGCTACCTGGTGATCCCGCATGTTCTCCAGTTCTCAGTCCTATTGGATGCTGTGTCTGTAATGCGTATGGGTCTGCCAAGCCTGAGGCATGTGACAGCCAGGGCAGTATCATCTCCGTTCATCACTTTACTCATGCTTACTTAATGTGGAAGGTGTTACTGTGTCTGTGCCAGGCACTGAGGACTCAGCAGCAAACAAGGCCGTTCTGGTCTCAGACCTTCCCCTGCTCACAGCCTCCACTGTCCCCTGCTCCTTCGTCCTGCATTCCCTCCTGCTCCACCACATGCAGGATGTGACCTCTGTGACCTCGTGCCTTACTGGGCATCGATGCCCTCATACTTGCTCCGCAGCTGCTGTGGCTCTTCCCGGACTGACTGCTTCCTCCCTAGAGCATCATCTGCACAGCGGCAAACAGACCCAGACCCCCAGCTCTACCCTGGCCTGGCCTCCAGGCACAGCCAGTCCTCGGCACAATGGAATCAAGAATCAAGCAGAGGTGCGGCAGAGCTGAGGATGTGGGCTAAGGACTGGGTCCACCAGCAGGCTGTTTGCTCCTGCCACACGGCTCCCACCCGAGAGTCCCCTGGAACAGACGCACACAGCCTGCGACAGCCCCTGCTTGGTTTCCAGGCCGCAGTGGAGACTGTGCTCAAGGTATCAGTACCCCGCAGGGGGTCTCAAAGATACTGAGCATCCTTGGCCTTTCTTCAGGGTGGTTATGTCAGTGTGTTTGCAGCTATTACTCACTCCCAAATGCTTTATTTGGTGGCACTTACTGTAGATGTTGGGAACATTTCATAGGGTAGCAAAAACAATAGCCATAAAATAATGTCACCTTCATTCAACAAGAAGTCATACTCACCAGGAAACAGGCTGGCACATCCATGCTGAAGAATTCTAGTGAGAAATACCTCCTATCATTATCAACACACACACACACACACACACACACACACACACACACACACTGCATCTCAATTCAGCAAATAATTATTAAAAGTATCATATAACACCAAATAGTAATTATTATATGCCAGTCATGAACACATATACCACTTATATTACAATTTAATTACACTCCAGCCACTGTTCTAAGAAATAATTTATTGAATTATTACATTCTTATGCATAAGTACTGTTTTTCTCACATGTGAGGGAGCTGAGGCACTATAAGTTGTCCGAATTTACATAGAATGTAAATGTGGAATCTAGATTTAAGCCCAGGGAGTCTAACCTCAGTGCCTGTTGTCAAAATTGCTCTCATTACTCCTTCCCATGTGATTGCTAAGAGAACATGATGCATTAATTCCATTCATATTATTCTGAACAAAGCTGTATCCAATATCAATTATGGTCAGTAATTGCTCTTGGTGTTAAAGATTGAAGTAAAATAAAAGACTCTCTTTGCCTTTGAAGTATCATAGTATAAAGGTTAATAAATATACATGTCAACAGATACTTGCATTTAAAAATTTTAAAGTATATTTTTATTTATTTCAGAAAGGAAGGGAGAGAAAGAGATAGAAGCATCAATGATGAAAGAGAATCATTGATCAGCTGCCTCCGGCACTCCCCCTACTGGGGATTTAGCTCACCATCAGGCATATTCCCTTGACCAGAATCAAAGCTGGGACCTTTTAGTCCCAGGCTGAAGCTCTATCCAAACCAGCTAGGACAGATATTTGTATAATGATAAAAGCTATGCTAGATTATAAAAGACTCCACAGTAACAGCGATGACTGCCTGCATCCCCCATACGATGGATGTTGTAACAATGGAAGGCATCAGCTGTGTTCCAGAAAGTTGCCAGGGTGGAGAGGAAACAGCATCAAGTATGTAATAGACAGAACTATATGAAACTGCAGATAAGGGGAAAGGGCAAAACTGGAAAACTCAACATCTTTAAGAATAGATTTCACCGTAAAAAAGGGAGAAATTATCCTAAATAATAAAGAGCTAATATGCAAATGGTCATCATGCCCTCACACTGTCACACCTTTAAGGGCTGGCTCAGATGCTCAACACTGGGAAGAGAGAAATGGGACCAGCCAGGCACAAATGAGGTCATGAAAGAGGAATGGGGACCAGCCAGGCTGCGGCCTGGGATAAGGATAAGCCACGCACCCTGCAGTCCCAAGTGCCAGCGGCTCTGACTGTGGCCCAGGATGGGCAAGCTGCCCAACTGGCAGTGCCTGGTGCCCACAATTGTGTCTGCAGCCTGGGAGAGGGACAATCTGCAAGCCTCATGGTCCCCGCAGACCCAGGCAGCACCAGTTGCATCTGCACCTGTGGCCCAGGAGAGGGACAAGCTGTCTGCCCTGCAGTCCCAGGTGCCTGTGGCTATGTCCCAGGCGAAGCTGCCTGCCCACGGTCCCCTGTGGCTACAGCTGGCCCAGATGAATCCAGCCCAGGTCCGTGGTACCTGCAGCTGACCAGAGGGAGGGAAGCCAGGGTCCCAGGTACCTGTGACAAGCTGGAGGAGGGGATCCTGGGTCCTGGGTGTGTGGCAAGGCCAGCAAGGTGATCAGGCTGGAAGGGGGCAATTAGGGGTGATCAGCAGACAGACAGAGGTGGTTAGGAGCAAGCAGATGGGTTAGGGGTGATCAGGCAGGCAGGGAGACAAGTTGTTAGGAGCCAGCAGTCCCAGATTACAAGAAGCAGTCAGACACCCCCTGAAAGGTCCCTGATTGGAAAGGGTGCAGTCTGGGCTGAGGGACCCTTTTCCCCACATGCACAAATTTCATGCACTGGGCCTCCAGTAGATTACAAAAAAACTTGATGACATATTACCCAAAGCAATGTGAAAACTTTGTTTACATTAGATTTGAACTAGTCAAGTTAAGAGCAATAGTATAGTGGGGTCAAACTTGGGGCCATTGGCACTGTCATTTGTCTCATTTAATAGTTACATAAAAGATGTTCTGTAAAATGTGTTTGTTATTTATTAGCAAGATTTTACCTCCCTGAGCTTTAGTTTTATTATCTCTTAAGGGAAAACAATAGTATTTTATTATTTTAACAGTGATCTTTACATTTCTATGGACAAGGCCCCACCAAGGAAGACAGATTTTAATGCAAAATCCACACAATAAGGTTTAGGAGTTTACATAGGTCGTGAATCCCCATGGCCTGTGTAGATGGCCCCTTACTGGGAAAGGATTGGTAGGAAGAGTTTGATTAAGTGAAGAGAAGCACAATGAGGAGTGCCCCATTCATTTCTCCACTTTCACATCCTCTTAAACAGTAAACATTTATTAGTATTTATCATTTAACATTAAAAAATAATTCCTCAATGAGGACATTATATTTCATGTTCAGATCCAGGGATTTAAATCTGAGAAGTCAGACAATCTTATCCACCATTTTACTCAGAAAATTAATGGCAAGGTCTTCCTTTTCAAATAATTTTAAAATATGCATTATTTTATACTAGAGGCCCAGTAACAAAATTTGTGCATGGAGGCAAGGGAGTGTGTGTCCCTCAGCCCAGCCTGCATCCTCTCCAATTTGGGACCCCTTGAGGGATGTCCAACTGCCTCTTTAAGCCCAATGACACCGGGATTGGGCCTAAACAGACCATCGGACATCCCTCTCAAAATCCAGGACTGCTGGCTCCCAACCACTTGCCTGCCTGCCATGAAGGCACAGTCAATTAGCATGTTATTCTTTTATTAACTAGATAATGCTAGTAGAAAAACTTAAGTCATTTGAAAACAAGAAGGAGGGAGCTTTGTAAGCTTCCGTATCTTCCTGATGATGTACTAGTAACATTATCCTCTATTCTTGAGCTTCTGTTGCCCACCCCACCCCCCATTTTGCTTTGTCTGAGACACTTTGGAATCAGAAAGAATGAAGGTCTGCTTTTGAGATGTGGACCATCCTTGCAGATATTAGGAGATTTATTCTTGGGCAAAGTAGTCTTCTCAATGAAACTCTGATCTCCTCACTGAGGCAGTGGGAATTTGCCCATGTATAGATGAATTAAAGTTCTGTCAATGACTTCCATGTAAGAAGATACTGTGCACTACTTATAGGGAAGAAAGGCAAGTGTGATGGACACAAAGACTTTGAAAGTAAATTGAAAAACGAAAAAAAGAGGAAACGATAAATTGTAAGAGATATTGCTGACATCAAACAATGCTATGTGCCAATTTTATTTGGATTCTGATTTTAAATAGTGAAGTGAAGATCAGTGTGGAATAAAGGAGACATAAAAAGAAGGAAGGGGTGGGGAAGAGAATTGTGGTCATTTCAGCACTTAGTTGATACTTTATATCATCAACTAACTTATTTAAAAAATTTGCACGTGGTATGATAATGGGTTTGCAGATGTAAGTTTTAATGTAAAAGCTTCTTATCTTTTTATAAATATATGCTATTTACAGATTAAATTCTATATTGTCTGAAATTAGGCTAAAATAGTCCGTTGAAGACAAAATGAAGATGGTAGTATAAAAAACAGAAATGTTCATAATCAAGATTTTTGTATGGTAGGAAATAAATACACAGAGTTCATTATACTACTTTCTCTATTTTGTTTTATATTCAAACTTTTAAAATGTAAAAAAAAAAAGAGTATATTAGACTATACTTAGGCAAGAAAACATGGCACAGTAAGGGATGGTGAGACCTATGAAAACTGAACTATATTTGTGACAAATTCCAAATAACTCAAATTGTAGAAATCTGCTTCAATTGGTTTCTGTGGCTGACACAATGAATTAGATATTCCCACCATTAGTTGTTGCTGAACTTTAGAAATAGAAAAAAATTAAAATCTCACTAGCAACAAATAAAAATGTTACTCTAAGATTCCAAAAGTGTCTTGAGCAAAAAATGGGAGGATAATCAAAATGGGAGATCAAGGCAAGGAGAGGTAGGGAAAATGCACAGTCATGTCACTGACAACAGAGATTGATTGAGGAATAATGAAGAGCAAGGAGAAAGGGGCATAGGAGATGAAGCCACCTCCTCCAGATAACTAATTTCAAAAACTCTAGGCAACTCTGGACCACAGAACTTCTTATGTTTGCAGGGTCCTTAGACACCATGCAGTCTGTACAGATGGCCCTAATTAGACTGCCTTGATAAGATGACTTCTTCCCTTGGGGATGAGTGATTGGTTTTTTTATCCCAAATTTTGCATCTGTGAAGCTGAGTGCCATTCTGGAAATGCTGACTATCTGCATTGCTAATCAGATGTAGTACTTGTAGATAATCCCCTGGAGATCACTAGCAGATGGACAACTTTAATACACAGGCCCTTTGAGTGAGATGGAGAACATAAAATTTGATAAAGAATGGCCCTAGAATCCAATCATTGATGGCTTATTGATTTTATTTGTAGGCCATTAAAAGTCACTTTTCTTTTGATCTATAAGATGATATAATTAAAAACCTGTTTTTTTGGAGGTCACTGAGCACTTTCTTGACAATAGTTTTTGAGCAGCTGGAACACAGAGTCTTGGTAATATGTGGCATGACATATTGAGACTTGTGACAAGAGATAAAAAGGACCTAATGGCTGTTGAATTAGGTTTGAACAATACAGGAGCATTCCTTGTGGAGTGAGTTTTTGGGAGACTAGAAATATACTATTTTCTTGAGACCTCATCCCACCCAACTTACACAACTGACTCTGATCTTTTTCCAGCAGCTTTTCCACAAACGAATACTGATGCTGTTCACACTGCAGAGTTTCTAAATTCTCTCAAACGTCCACAAACCTCAGATAAGCAGCACGTGGCCACAGGTTGTCCTGTACCTCTTGATAAATGGCCACAAGAATGGAACAAGTAGCAATCCATTGAAACTTTCATGAGGTGTCCCCAAACGTGGCATAAGCTTCAGCCAGTGTTGACTTGGAGCACAGCTTCAATGAAGAGGCTACAGTGGACAGAACAAGTGCTGGCAGGCCTCAGGTCACATTGTGGGGCCCATTCAAGTGCCCCAAGGTCATCACTAGTGACATCCAACTTTGGCTCACAGCATAGGCTTTCTCAAACAACTTCAAGCCCTGCAAAAGGGAAACAATTGTAGATCACTTTGCAACTACCACCCGGTGATCTCAAACTGAGCACAAAAGGCAGATCCTCTCCTAAGGGCTTCAAACCAACAGAACAAGTGGCTGGCTTCAGACCACACCAGAGCACTCAATTAACTAAAAAAATGATATGCCTGAGAAGAACCAGAGTCCTGCTGAAACAAATTCTTCTCTAAGGGCACAGCTCTTGCACATCAGCTCATCTGCTGTAGTCATGGCCACCCCTCAGAGTCCGTTAGCCTCAGGGTCAATCCTACCCACTGATATACCAAAGGAGGAGAAATTAAGGCTCAACTACAAAAGGGCACACACAACCTGTACAAGAGACCCATAGAAAACCTGACTGAAGTAAACAGGAAGACTTCACCACAGCCCCGCACAGGACACCTACTATATAAGGCCACTCTACCAAGACTGGGAAACATAACAGATTTACCTAAACAGATGAGCAAATGCCAGGAGTCAGCCTAAACAGGGAGACAAAGAAGTATGTCCAAAATAAAAGAATAGAACAGAACTCTAGAAAAAGACCAAAATAAAATGAGGGTAAGCAATTTATCAGATGCAGAGTACAAAACACTGGTTATAAGGATTCTCAATAATTAGGGGAAGAATAGATAAAATCAGTGGAAACTTAAACAAAGAGATATAAACCATTAAAAAGCACTTAGAAATGAACAAAACAGGAACTGAAATGAAGAATACATTAGCAGGGATTAACAACAGACTTGAAGAAGCAGAGGACCAGGTCAGTTGTCTGGAAGACAAGGTAGCAGAGATGCCCCGATTGGAACAGCAAAAACAAATGTGATTTAAAAAAAATATATGAGGATAGTTTATGTAAACTAAATAGTATGGTACTAAATAATGAATGGTTTAGCAATGAAATCAAGGAAGAAATCAAAAGATACCTTGAGACAATGAAAATGAAAACACAAATCTATGGGGCAGAGCAAAATCAGTCTTAAAAGAAAAATTCATAGCATCATAAGCCTATCTTAAGAAACAAGAAACATTTCAATCTATTAGACATAAAGAACTAGAGAAAGAAGAACAACAAAAAGTACATAGTGAGTAAAAGAAAGAAAATAATGAAGGTCAGAGCAGAAATAAATGAAATGCAGTGTAAGAAAACTATGCAAAAGGTCGATGAAACCAAGAGATATTTTGAAAAAAAAATTAATAAAGCATTAACCAGACTGATTAAGGGGAAAAAAAAAAAAAAAAAAAATATATATATATATATATATATATATATATATATATATATATATATATATATAAAGCATTATAAGAAATCTAGAGGCCCTGTGCACAAATTTGTGCACTGGGGGGATGTCCCTCAATCTGGCCTGCACTCGCTCCAATCTGGGACCTCTTGGGGAATGTCCCTGTGGGATCAGACCTAAACTGGCAGTTGGACATCCATCTTGCAATCAGGGACTGCTGGCTCCCAACCACTCACCTACCTGCCTGCCTCATTGCCCATAACCACTTCTGCCTGCCAGCCTGATCACCCCCTAACCACTCCCCTGCCATCCTGATTAATGCCTTACTGCTCCCCTGCCAGCCCAATCACCCCCATCTGCCCTTTCCTGCTGGCCCAGTTGTCTCCAACTGCATGCCCTGCCAGTCATCTTGTGGTGGCCATCTTGTAGCAGCCATCTTGTGGTGGTCATCTTGTGATGACATGGGGTAGCCATTTTATGATGATGTGAGGGTCATATAGGCTTTTATTAAGTATAGATATAAACAATTGTATGCCAACAAATTGTACTTTCTGGAAGAAATTGATAAATTTCTGAAAATACAATATTCCAAGACTTAATCAAGAAAAATCAGAGAATCTGAATAGACAGATTGCAACCAGAGAAAATGAAGCAACAATAAATAAATAAATAAATAAATATCCCCCAAAACAAAAGCTCTGGACTGATGGCTTCACAGTTGAATTTTAACCATTTTTTTTTAAAGAATACCTATCCTTCTCAATGTATTAAAAAAAAAAAATCAAGAGGAAGAAAGACTTCCAAGATCATTTTATGATGCCGCTGTTATCCTAATAGCAAACCAAGACAGAGACACTACAAAATAGAAAATAATAGGTCAATATCTCTGATGAACTTAGAACAAAAATCCTTAATAAAATTAGCAAACAAAATTAAGCAACACCTTAAAAAGTAATATATCATGATCAAATGGGATTTATTCCTGGGATGCAAATTTGGTATAATATTCCCAAATCATTAATTTGATACACCTCATAAACAAACAAAAGATTTTAAAAAATTAATTGTATCAATAGATGCAGAGATAGCATTTTACAAAATTTAGCATCCACTTATGATTAAAACTCTTAGTAAAGTGAGAATAGAAGGAACATAACTCAACTGAATAAAGGTCATATATGACTAACAAACAATTAACATCACACAATGGGGAAAAGCTGAAAGCTTTCTTAAATTTTTATTTTCCCAACTCTGCTTTTTTTTTCTTCTTTTATTTTTTAATCTTTGTTGTTGAAAGTATTGTAGATAATCATATTTTTTCCCCCTATTGATCCCCTCCACTTCCCTTCCATCCTCTCCTCAGACTTTCTCTGCACTATTGTTTGCCCATGGCTATGCACATATGCATATAACTTCTTTGTTTTATGTCTTTCCACCTGGTCCTGTGAAATACATGAACCTGTTGCATGTTTCAATGTCTTTGGATCTGTTTTTGTGTGTGTGTGTGTGTGTTGGTTTTTTTTATCAGTTTATTTTGCTCATTAGCTTCCATATGTAAGTGAGATCATGTGAAACTTGTTTTTCTCTGAATTACTCATTTTGGTTAGCATAATAGTGTCTAGGTCAATGATGTCTCTAAGAGTAAGAGATCCTTCTTGCCAAAACCGGTTTGGCTCAGTGGATAGAGCGTCAGTCTGTGGACTGAAAGTCCCAGGGCATGTACCTTGGTTGTGGGCACATCCCCAGTACGGGGTGTGCAAGAGGCAGCTGATCGATGATTCTCTCTCATCAATGTTTCTAACTCTATCCCTCTCTCTTCCTCTCTGTAAAAAAATCAATAAAATATATTTTTTTAAAAGAGAGATATCCTTTTTCACCGCTGCATACTATTCCATTGTGTAAATATACCACCATTTTTAATCCATTTATCTACTGACTAGGGGTCCAGTGCACAAATTTGTGTATTTTGAAAGGAACTGTGGGCTGCAAAACTGTGGTGGGCACAGCGAGGGTCTTGGCCCATCCTCCGTGTCCCCACCTGGCCCCTCTTGCTGGGGCCCCAGTTCCCTGACTGCCAGCAGCCCTGCGTCCACCATCACTCCCATGTACTACTAGTGTTGGCCCTACTCACACCTGCAAGTAGGGCTGACACCGCCAGTGAGTGTGAGCAGTGACTGCTGGCCCAATAGCCCCTCAGGAGCATGGGAAGGTGGGGAAGCCCTCAGGGATGATTGGGGCTGGCAGCTGCTTCTTGCACCCACTGATGGCACTGAGTGATCAAAGCTGGTGCAGGCAGCAGGTGTGAGTGCCAGGCAGGACCAAGGCATGCAAGAACAAAGAATTTTCCTTAACCAGCAGAGGCTTGCCTCGTGACAGCAACCAGCATCCCACCTTGGTCTGACACCCCCGCTCCCCTGCTCCACCATCCTGCCACAGCCAATGCCCACCATGTTCTGCGCTCTGCTGCCTGCTGTCTACGCCTGCTAAGTTCAGTGCACATCTGCCGTTTGATCTATTTGCATATTAGCCTTTTATTATATAGGATGGGCAATTGGGCTATTTTATTTATTTCTGGAACTTAGCTTAAAAATCTTAGAAGAAAACAGAAGCAGTAAATATTTTACATCATAAATTTTTTGTGAATATGTCTTCTCAGGCAATAGAAATTAAATAAATAAATAAATAAATAACTGGGACTATATCAAAATAAAAAGTTTTGCATAGTAAGAAAACCATAAACAAAATAAAAAGACAACCTATTAAATGATATTTCCCATCTATCTACACTAATAAAACAGTAAGATGTACCTTCATGACACCCACTAGCCAATCAGGAGTGAGTATGCAAATTAACCCAATAAAGATGGCAGGTTAGCTTGCATATGCAGGTGCAAGCTGCCAGGGATGGGGCAATTCCTCACCACTCCAGCCACTCCGGGCGTCTGGGCAGTGTGGGAAGGCGGGAAGGTGAAAGGTGTCTCCAGGCCTGAGCGAAACGTTGGCTCTGGCCAGAGCAAAGGTGGTGCCGGCAGCCAGGAGAAGGAAGACCCATTCTTGCACGAATCTTCGTGCATCAGGCCTCTAGTATTCAATAAGGTGTTAGTATCTACAATATATTGTGAACTCATCTAATGTAACACCGTAAAAACAAACTATCCAATTAAAAAATGGGTTGAAAACCTGAGTAGACATTTTTCCAAAGAACACATTTTGTTTAATTTAAAAAAGCCAAAATGGCAGGGGGAAAGAACAAACTGAAAAAAAAGTCCACACTTTGATCTCATTGTTTGAACCAAAAAATCTTCCTTATTGTTTAAAAATAAAAGTTTTAAAATTAGATTATGGTGATAGTTGTACAACTCTGTAGATGTACCAAAAGCCATTGAATGTCATATAAAGTGAATTAATTATGGGATGTAAATTAGATTTCAATAAAGCATTTTTAAAGGACAAAAATTGTTTTGATAATCATTAGAATAAATTTTAAATAGATGGAGATTTACATTTTAAGAGATTTACATTGCGATGTCTATACTCTTCCTCCACTTTTTAAACTGTGCTTACTTTTCTGAGTGTTAAGCAGAAAGGATTTTAATATGTATATCTTTGAAGAAAATAGGTCGCTTACAGCTTAACTCCACGGTGATCCCAAATAATGGATACACACAATGTCTGTAGATTCTATTACATTTTGAAAATGAAATATATTTTAATAAACACTGCATTTATAATGTATTCAAAGTGTGTATACATTTTTGAGACACCCTATATTATCTGAAGTATTTTCCTCATTATTTAAAACATAACTCTTACTTTAAAATTGAGTAATTACATGTATAGCTGTTTGTTTAAAATTGACTACTCATATTGTTAGGGTAAATATGAAAAAGTGGTGTAAATGTTAATATATAGATATAAAAATATAATCTCTATATATAAAAGCCTAAGTCACCAGAATTCTGAGACAACCAGAACAACTGGTTACTATGATGTGCACTGACCATCAAGGGGCAGATACTCAATGTAGGAGCTGCCCCCTGGTGGTCACTGAGCTCCCACAGCCAACCACACGTGGCTGGTCCCTCTCCATGGCCAGCCAACCTTCCACAGTCCATCCACCCATCTGGCGGGCAGCAGGACGGCCCTGATGGGCTCTGTGTGTGAATTCTGTGCACTGGACCTCTAGTATATAACAATAGATAGCAATATCATGTTATGTAGTACATTATGTATATAATATAGATATATACACATGTATGCATGTTGTCTATGGGGACCAATAGAAGTTATTGCTGTACAGACAAGGAACACATTGCTGGTAGATGAATTGTAATTTTAGAATTTAACTTATTGGAAACACTATATCAGTGGAAACAATTTCATATTTATTTTATATATCAATCAGCTGCCTCCTGCACACCCCCTACTGGGGATGTGTCTGCAACCAAGGTATATGCCCTTGATTGGAATTGAACCTGGGATCCTTCAGTCCACAGACCAACGCTCTGTCCACTGAGCCAAACCAGTTAGGACACAATTTTATGTTTAAAATGCAAAAGAAAATAGGTGTATCAATTATCTAAATATAAACTCTTAAAAAAAAGAATGTTCACTTTTTTTTTTTTAAGAGATCAACCAAAGGACTTGTGTGCACACATATGAGCCTAACCAGTGGTCAAAGACAATATGGGGGTGGGGGCATGAGTGAGAATGGGTGGGAGATTGGAATAGGGGGTTGAGGACAAATATGTGATACCTTAATCAATAAAGAAATTAAAAAATAAATAAAATAAACAAAAGTTAAACCTTTTTAATTCTAAATTTTTGTTTTCTTTCCCTCCAGGTACAAATACTTTCTCTAAGCTAACAAGCATTCTGTTCCATGGCCTCACTCGATAGTTGCTCTCTGGATGTGTGATATGATTGAAAGAGCACTGAGCATGGCTGTGCTTCTCATTTATGTGATCTTGAGCCTCTGATGGAGCCATGGTGCATTGGCCTTGGTGTGTTCATCTGTAAAATGAGAAAAATGTCTGCTTCACAACATTGCTGTGAGCATCAAATGCTCAGAACATTGGCACCTGACAAACAGTCCATGCATGCGATTTCTTGCTCTTATGTATTAAAATCATAGATACATATGTTGCTTTGCAGATAATACTTCAAATGCAATTCAACATTAAAATAAAAACAAAATCAGCCCATCATAACATACCAACAATTTAATATATTCTTTTCCCAGCTATGTATAGACACTTTTTAAGAGATGTAATTAAAGAACAGATATATTCATTTTCCATTTTTACTTAGTATTAAACTATTATTTTAACATTATTATATAATTATTATAGCAACTAAATAGCTTCAGCTATTGAACGATTGTTATTTTTGGCCTTGATAGTAAAAGTTTAGATTATTTCTAAATTTTGTCACACCAAATGATTTTTGTAATGACAAATATATATACATATACAAATATACATATATATGTATATAATGGCAAATATATATATACATATATATATATGTGTGTGTAACACACACACACTAAAAGTTTTTCTCCTTTTCTATAGTACACATGAGCACACATTTATGGGCAGGAGCATTTCTCCACTAAAATCTATGAGCCACTGACATATTTGGCCTCCACCTATATGTCATTTAAAGCCCCTGGATGCTTCTCATTTCCCAGTGCTTCTTTATAGGGCTAACCAAAATGCCCCAAACAGCAGCAGCAGCTAAATCCAAACTACATTACTGATGGAAAGCTAGCCAGTCATTGAGCTTTTGTCAGCCTTATTATGAGGAGCGAATAAATGATGGTGCTAGGTTGAAATGCAGCCCTTACTTTCTGTACAGCAGCAAGCGTGAACTATAGCAACTGAGGAAGGTGTCAAAGGAAGGCAGAGAGTTTTAGGACACCTCGCCAGCTGAGCTCCAGCTCATGAGCCTTCCCTGGTGAGAGTGACTAAGGTTCACATACAAGGCCTCAGGGCTCTGTGCAGGAGTGAGATGAGCCTGAGATATCCAAAGGCCCACCGGCAGCTGGGCCTTGCCTGTAGCTAAGTTAGCATCCCAAGCTAAGCACAGGTCCTTTGGGTTAAATGTAATTTCTTTCTAAGCATCAGAAGTGGTGTGGTTGCATGTGTTTTTAGGCAAGAACACTAAGAGGACACTTATTCCATTTGGCTCAGTACAGAGGATGCTTATGAGGATGGCAAAAATAAGGACAGGGGTCTCTTTGAATTGAGACAACCTGTAACTTTGAGAAAGATTCAAAAACATCTCATGCACACAGCATTTTACTTAAAATTGCTTAAAAAGCAACTGAAAACCTTCCAAAAGTAATTTCTATTAGCAATAGACAGCAATCATTACAAGAACAGTATCTGAGCTTTATGAATGTAAAATTATACTTTATTACCATATAATTTTTATGTATTTGTAAACTGTTGAGGTTAAACATTGTGACTACTCCCACTCCAGGGGTCTGTGCCATTAAATTTTGAGGTAATTTAGAAATAATCTGTTTACAATACCAGACACATATATATGTCTCAGGCATCTGAGGCTAAGAAAGTTAAATGATCACTAGGTCACTTAAATAGACCAGAGCCCAACAATGAAGTATTTTGAAGCACAATCATGTTCTATTTTAAACTAAAAACTTAAGAAAAATTTTACAAAATCTACTTCAATAGATGGTCTAATTGGAAAGACTTTTCTATGTAATTTCTTTTGATATCTTTAGCCCATTTTGCTTCACAGTTTTCACTTTTTACCCACTGCAGGGTTTATATAACTCCCCTTCGTCATCATTTTGTTTGTACCTAAATTAAAGAAACCAGATTGGTGTCCAAAAGCTATAGAGGAGTATCAAGGCTGAAGGAGTTGCTGTGCCCAGCTCTGCTGCTCATTCTCTCCTCCATGGTCCCAAGTCATCTTATTCTGTGAGTTCTTCCTCTTGCCGATCTGCTTCCCACAGCTGAAAGTGAATAGAATAAAAAAGTTATCTCCCTAATTTCTGACAGTATCTCCAACTCATAGAGAACATCAAAGGTGTTCAATAAATATTTGTTTCATAAACAAGCGATTATATTTATGAAAACTGCCCATTTCTATGGTTTTTGTCTCCACAACAAAATTTGAAATTTGTGTCAACATGTGAATGAGATGGCATGACTTTTAAAGCTCAACTCAAACCAAGAACACCATAGGAAATAAATGCATTTACTGCTAGACAGTGGTGGTTTTGGTGGTGATGACTGTTCATACTGAAGGGGAAAGAGAGATATTTGGAATAATGTCCTGAGGGAGAGTAGTTTAAATAAAATTGTAAATGAGGATTGGAACTGAAATATGATGAGGTTGGAGGAGTAAGTGAAGCTACATTGACACTGTCCCAGGATCAAACTGAAATTACAACTAAATACAGAAAAAGCACCCTAGAAAATAAACTGAAGACCAGAGAGAGAGAACCCTGCTAACAAAGGACAGAAAGTGGACACTGCACAGAGACTGGCAGGAAGTGCAGAGATGCAAAAGTGCTGCCCAGGCTCCCACAGGCATCAGCTAATGTTCTGGAGGGATATCTCAGCTGATGGAGTCCCCCTGAGAACTCTGGAGTCCAAACTCCAAGCTGGGCTCCCCATCCCAGAGCACCAGAACTGAGTAAGATGCCCACATAACATCTGGCTGTGAAAAGCTTCAGGGTTGCTATCTTCCAGGGAGAAGCAGCTGGAAATGCAGGCACACTCCTAAAGGCCAACACAAAAATTTTGTGTGCAGCCACTCAACTTGGACTCTGGCAGAGGGAGCACAGAGTAGATGTGTGAGCCGAAGCCAGGGTTAGGGGCCCCAGAGCTAGAGCTCAGGAGGTAGTCACCCTGGTTTCCTGTGCTGGGTCATTCCCTCCTGCAGCAGAGGACATTGTTCACAGGTAGACCATCACCATCCAGCTTTGCCTGTATGGGAGAAGCAATTGTCCCATCCTGTTGGAAAGCCTCTGCTTACCCTGTGGTCCACAGCATGAATAACAATCACCTATAGCGAGTTTTGGGTCTCTGGAGGCTGTGAGTCTTTGCCTAATCTCCTTATGAACCAGGAGCTAGGAAAAGCAGACACTGGTGTACATCTTGGTTCTTTCCAAAGAACCAAGCCCCATCAGAGGAAGCCGCAAGCTGTGGATTGTTGCTAGCTCAAAACATGGAACTCAGGGGGAGTCACAAACAGCGTCTGACGTTGCCCTGCATTAGGGATTGGAATTTGTAGCAAATATGCCCAGTACACAGACACAAGCCTAAACAAAATAGGCAGACAAAATAGGAGACTAAAAACTAAGTCCCAAATGAAAGAATAAGAGAATTCTCCAGAAGAGATAAATGAAATGGAGAAAATAAATTTATCAGATGTAGAGTTCAGAATAATGATGGCAAGGATGCTCAACAGCATGAGAAAAGATAGAGTAACTGAAAAAAGGATTGGAACTGAAATATGATTCCAATCCAGCTGGAAATGAGGAATGACATGCCACTAATAAAGAACACATTGAAAGGAATACACAGCAGATTAGGGCAGGGCAGGCCAAGGATTGGATTAGAATTAGAGATCCAGAAAGAAATATATATATATAAAACAGAGGGACATTTTAAAGGAGCTGTGGGACAACATGAAAGGTAAAAATAATCTGCATCATAGGATTATCAGATGGGGATGAAAGCCAGGTATAGCGAACGTGTTTGAAGAACTAATGACAAAACACTTCCCTAACCTAGTGAAGGAAACAGGCACACAAGTTCAGGAGGCACAGAGTCCCAGGCAAGAAGAACCAAACTGGCCCACGCATAGACACACCACAATAAAAGTGCCAAAATTAAAAACAGAACATAGCTTATGCAGATGTCTCATGTGTCTTATAATTTTTCCAGTACGTGTATTTTACTTTCCTGATTAACTTTTTCCTGGGTGTTAGTTTCTGATGTCACTAAGAAGGGGGCTGTTGGGGGTATTTTTGTTTGTTTACTCTTTCTTTCTGATAATTCATTATTGGTGCATAAATGTAACCTAATTCTGAATTTCATTTTGTACCCTTCTACTTTACTGAATTCATTCATCAGCTGTGGGAGATTTTTGGTAGTATTTTTAGGGTTGTCTTTATACAGTAATATGTAATATGAAAATAATGAAGCTTTTATTTTACTTTCCAATTTGGATGCCTTCTATACCTTCTGATCTGATTGTTGTAGCTAGAACTTCCCGTACCATGTTGAATAAGAGTGGTGATGGTAGACTTTCCTGTTTTGTTCCTGGTCTTAAGGGAAATGCTTCTGGTTTCCCAGTTGAGTATATGTTAGATTTGGATTTGTCATATATGGTCTTCATTATGTTGAAATACATTCCCTCTATTCCAACTTTGCTGAGATTTTTTTCATCATAAATGTAAACAAAACAGCCTGGAACTGACACGAGAACAGGCATATAGATTGATGGAACAGAACAGAGAACCCAGAAATTTATCCAACTCACTATGCTCAATTAATATTTGACAAAGGAGTCGGAGTCAAGAGCATGCAATGGGGTCAAGACAGTTTTTTTTTTTAAGTGGTGTTGGGAAAATTGGACAGGTACATGGAAAAAATAAAACTAGACCACCAACTTACACCATACACACACACACACACAAAAAAAAAAAAAAAAAAAAAAAACTCAAAATAAGCAATTATTTAATGTAAGTACTAAAACCATAAAAATCTTAGAAGAAACCATAGGCAGCAAAATCTTAGATATTTCTCATAACAGTATGTTTGACAATACATATCCTAGGGCAGGGGAAATAACGAAAAAATAAATAAATGGGGCTATATAAAAATAAAAAGCTTCTGCAAAGAGGAAAAAAAAACTATCAACAATATGAAAATGATACATCTGATAAGGGGTTAATATCCAAATTATATAAAGGACTCATACACCTTAACAAAAAGAAAGACAAACAATCCAATTTAAAAATAGATAAAGCACCTAAATAGACATTTCTCCAAAAGAGTATATAGATGGCCAAGAAAAACCTGAAAAATGCTCAAAATCACTAGTCATCATATAAATGAAAGTTAAAATGATAATAAGGTAACACCTAACACCTGCTAGAATGACTACCATCAACAGGTCAACAAATGACAAGTGCTGGGAAGGATGTGTAGAAGAGGGAATCCTAGTACTCTGCTGTTGAGAATGCAGACTGGTGCAATTATTATGGAAAACAGTATGGAGTTTCTTCCAAAAATTAAAAATGGAATTGCCATTTTACCCAGTGATCCCACTCCTAGGAGTGTAACCTAAGAGTCCCAAAACACCAATCAGAAAGAATACATGCACCCCTGTGTTCATAGCAGCACAATTTACCATAGCTAAGATCTGGAAATAACCCAATTGCCCATCAGCAGATGAGTGTATTCACATCCGGGGGCCTGTCTGCAGAGCTGGTCTCTATAAATCAAATAACTCATGTTTCCTGGCTGCTGGTGACAGCCCTCCTTGCCTGCTTTTTCCTAGCGGGTTGGCACATCTCAGCTTTGCTGGGTGAGGGAAACTGAAGCAGCTGCTCTGTGCCGTGCCCTGAAGACCTGCAGAACTTAGTAACTCGCCTTACTCTTCCTTTTGGCAATGTCCCCAACCTTGTTTATACCACGTGGCTTCCAGCTAATTGTGAAGTTAAAAATAAACTCTATAACATTGTTCACGGGTAATGCACCCAGCCTTAATGCACAGCATAGAGGTAGCTGTGCATGTTCATAACAATAAGCAGACTGACTTTTAGTTATTCGTTATTTTTTCAAGTCTTAACATAAAAGGCACCCCTTATGATGTCTGAAGGCCTGCACTCACTTCCACCAGCCTGCCTACAGCACACGCGGGTAAGGGGCTGGCCAGCACCTGTGCATGCTGCAGAGGAGGCACTAGGAGGCAGGGGTGACTGAGAAAGTCCTACTTTGTGCTATCCATTAAGCAAGCACTCAGGTCAATATATTCTCCAATCAATTCTAGGCTCAGGAATTTGGCATAGATCCTGGCAAATGGAAACGGTCATTTTTATAAAAAAGAGTCAGTTTTCTGGTCCCATGTGGTTAACATCTAAGCCAGTTTATTTCATATAAGTTTTAGTTTTTGAATAGATATATAAATGGTATCAAGAAATGGTACAATATGATGAATACACAGTGGGAGGGCAATAAATATTTCTTTAATTGAGTTGGGTTTCAGCCCAAAGCATGTGTCATTTCCACCCATAGGACACTACGCCAGCACATGGCATGGAGCATGTGAGAAGCTGCCCTGAGGACTCTCACCTGTTGGAAGTCACACTGATCCTACAAGTATTGTTTCCTATACAGTTAAGTTCTCGCCTTTTTAGATCATAAGCACAGTCACACATCTTTCTGTTCTTTACCCCCAAATATCATCTCAGTCCATGTCCCAATAGCAAAAACAAATAAAATTATATGACTGAATTAAAACTGTATTTCATTTTGACAACTGTAAAAAAATGGTTAATAAGTTGGAAACTTCTTGTGCAATATCATTTGAGTGGGGTTGCTATCTTTCATATCATGGTAAAGTGAGGGCACACCATGGTAACAGTTTGATATTTTGGTATTTAAGCTTTGAGGGTGGAAAGTATTACTAGATTTAAAAAGCAGCAGTATCAGACATTGCAAGATTGGGTTGAGAAAGATTTGAAGATGAATTATTCTTAGGAATTCTAGGAACTTGTAGTGCCTCACTTAATCCAGTTCATCCAAATTTGTTTTCAGAACTGCTGACAGCAAGCTCAATAACCTTAGGAAACTGCAACTTTTATGGGAATTAATTTAAACTGAATAGGAAACAGAGATCTCAAAATTGTCATAAGATTAGAATGAAAAACATTGCTTAAATCAGGGTAGATATTAGCTGGAACACAGTAGAAACCAAAGGCAGTTCAAATACTATATAATAAAAGCCTAATATGCTAAGTGCCCAGTCTTCCATCCAATCAAAGCATAATATGCTAATGATATGCTAAGGCTGCTCAGCCACTCACTATGATGTGCACTGACCATCAGGGGGAAGACGCTCCAACAGGTAGGTGAGCTTACTGCAAGGGTGTGGCCAATCAGGACTGAGCGAGATGGGCCAGACACACGCAGGAGCCCTCCTGCAGTCCCTCCCTGGCTGGCCAACCTCCCGCATTTCTCCCAAACCCCAATCCTGCCCCTGTGGGGTCCCTCAGCCTGGCCTGCGCCCTCTCACAATCCAGGGCCAAGGGACCCCACTGGTATACAAATTCATACATCAGGCCTCTAGTATGTTAATATGACTACAGTGGCTGATAAATGGTAAATGCTCCAAGCCCTCCTGGCACTGACACCTGCCTTCTGGTCAACCCCACCTTTTTCTTGGGACCTTTCTACCTGATCAGTGTGCATAGCCAAGAGTCATGTAACACTTTGGTTATATTCTCTACAAGCATCCCATGAACATAGTACATTCCCACTGCATGATTGTTAATTGATCAATAGTCCAAGTGAAAATACTTTCAATAGTTAGACATGACATATAATTATTAAATATGATTTTATATTTGTAAACATATGAACATTTCAAGGTTGTTTTTTTTAAATAGCTCTTGATTAATACAATTCATTTTCAAATACACACAGGATGTACTAAGGAAAATTACAAGAGCACAAGCAACACAAGCTGAAGGACAGGCTTTCAGCCATGTTTGGACTGCACCATGGAGCTGCCAAAATAGCCACTAGGAGCTATGTCATTGCTGGGGAAATACTTCCACTCCCACACGTTTAATTCTTTCATTACTAATTAGCCTCATCCCACACAGAGCTAAAATTATCCCCTGAGAAAGATGCTTTGCCTATTTAGCTACTTTTAAACATGACACTGTCTGCTATGAAATCAGGGAAGGTATATCTGGGACATGCTAAAACCCAAGGACTGTTCTAGTTTGTTACAATGACTGGTGAGTAGTCACAGCCAATCCCTCCTAGAATTTACCCCCATTTGCTGGTCAACTTCACCTCTCCCTTGGACCCCTTCTACCTACTCAGTGTGTATATCCAATGATCATACAACATTTTTATTATCATCTAATTACAACAATGATATTCACATAATACATACCCAGTGAATGAATGCTGATGGATATCTGTGTGGAAAGTTCCTTTAATAATTAGACATGACATATGATTATTAAATATTATTTTATATTTGTGTATGTAAAATCAATTTGAGAGGAGGAAACAAATCCTCTATCATACCTTATGAGGGCCACTCTGCACTTTTCCACTAGCTTTCTCACACTCCAAAGGGAGCTCCTCATTCTTCCTGATACCAGCTAAGCACACCCTTGGTACATGCTATTTTTATGCATTAGATATTTTCCCCCCAGATAGAATCATTTTCCTCAGATATCCTTTCAAATGTCACTTTACAGACAAGGCCTTTCTTCTCTACCCAGTACATAACACTGAGCCCCCACGTAGCAATGCATCACCTTCCCCATGCTTTATCTTTTCCAGAATGCTTATAACTATCTCAAATATTATCTAAGTACTTGTTTATAAATACTTTAGATTTCTGTTTTCTAATAGAATATAAGCCCCAGGAAAGAAGGCAATTGTTTGTTGTTGTTATTTTTACTGTTCTATTCTCAGTGCTTAAAACAAAGCTTGTCACATAATACTCAATTAGTAAATATTTTTAAATGATGGTGTTAAGTGCCCACCATATATTAAGTACCTTACTTGGTTATAGGGTTACAACAATTACAGGAACTGATCTTTCATGGTGCTCATAGGTTGCTCTCCCTTGGTCTGTGCTTGGAAGAAGAGAATCATACTTTGTCTGTCTATCCTAGTATACACTGGGCTAGTTTTCTCAAAATAGATGCACCAAGTGTGTACCCCTCATCATACATGCTTCTAATTTAAAGTTGAATGAGTTCTTTGGGAAATTTTGAACAGTGAAAATGGGAAATGATTAAATACATTTATTCTTACAAATGTGTTTACAAAATGGATTAAATCACCTCAATAATAGTCAATAAATAATTATAAAAGAAACTAGAGGCTTGGTACATGAATTCATGCACAAGTGGAGTCTCTTGGCCTGGTTGGAGATCAAGGCCTATCAGGATTGTGGGAGGTTGGCCAGCTGGGTGAAGTGGCTGCAAGAGGTTGGCTCTGAGAATGCACTGACCACTAGAGGGTAGCTCTTATGTTGAGTGACTGCCTCTTGGTGATCAGTGTATGTCATAGCAACTGGTCAACTGTTCGTTTTGTTGTTCACTCATTCCATTGTCTAGGCTTTTATATATGTACTAGAGGCCCGGAGCATGAAATTCGTGCACGGGGGTGTGTGTCCCTCACCCTCTCCAATCTGTGACCCCTTGATGGATGTCCGGCTGCCAGTTTAGGCCAGATCCTAGTAGAATCAGGCCTAAGCAGGCAGTCGGACATCCCTCTCACAATCCAGGACTGCTAGCTCCCAACTGCTCACCTGCATGTCTTTCTAATTTCCCTAACTACTTCTGCCTGCCAGCCTGATCACCCCCTAACCACTCCTCTGCCAGCCTGATTGAGGCCTAACTGCTCCCTTACCAGCCTGTTTGCCCCTAACTACTCTTCCCTGCAGGCTTGGTCACCCCCAACTTCCCTCCTCTGCTGGCCTGGTCACTGCTAACTGCCCTCCACTACAGGCTTGATCACCCCCAACTGCCCTCCCTTGCAGGCCATCTTCTGTTCAAATGAGGTCAGTCATCTTTGACCACATGGGGGCAGCCATCTTGTGTGTTGAAGTGGTGGTCAATTTGCATAATACCCTTTTATTAGATAGGATAGAGGCCTAGAGCACAGGTGGGGGCAGCTGGTTTGCCCTGAAGGGTGTCTTGGATCAGGGTGGGGGTTCCCATGGGGGAGCCTGGCCAAGGATCCTGTGGTGGTTTTCAGGCCATCCACGCCCTCTGGTGACCCAAGTGGAGGCCCTGGTATCTGGGATTTATTTATCTTCTATAATCGAAACTATGTAGCCTGGAGCAGAGATAAGCCTCCTGCTCACTCCATAGTCACAACCATTTTTAGGGATTTATTTATTTTCTGTAATTGAAACTTTGTAGCCTTAAGCAGAGGCAAAGTCAGGCCAGGGCTGTGGAAACTTGGCTTCCTCCATCGCCAGGAGCAACTCAAGCCTCCTGCTTTCTCCAGCTCTGTGAATGCTGCCATTTTTGTTGGGATTTTACTTATCTTCTAAAATTGAAATTTTGTAGCCTTAAGTCAAGGCCAAGGCAGGCCAGGGCAGGCAGAAAGTTTGGCTTCCTCCATTGCTGGGGAAACCCAAGCCTACTGCTCTCTCTGTGGCTGCAGCCATCTTGGTTGGGTTAATTTGCATACTTGCTTCTGATTGGCTGGTGGGTGTGGCTTGTGGGTGTAGTGGATATGCAGTCAATTTGCATATTATTCTTCTATTAGATAGGATAGATTGAAAATATTAAAGCAAATGAAATTTGAATATTTATCTAGGACATGTTTATTTATACAGCTAGTTAAAAGAAAGAGAAAAAAATGTGAATGGAATACTAGATCTGCGTATGCTTCCTCACAAGGTTCTTTTGTGGGCTCCTGACACTGGTTGTGAGAAACTTCAACTTAAGATACTAGAAAAACGTTTGTGGGATCATGGGTTGTATACAATTAAGAAGAATCTGGTCAAATTGGACATGTAGGAGCAGTCATACCAATAATTATTTAATTCAGCATCCAATGTTGAATCTATTAGTCATTCAATCAAGAAGTATGTCAAAAAACCCTCCTGTGATAGCAATCCATTATTTTTAATTCAATTGTTAGTTATTTTTCTTAAATAGACAATGTCTGATATGAACCTAGGCAACATAAGCATTATGAATTTGCAAAATAAATTTGCCATTTTTTCTAAGTGAGAAATAATAAAATTGCTATTTTACATTGCCAATGAGTTCTGTAAATCAAAATAAAATTACATTAAATAATAATGTATTACTATAAAGCTAACCACATTAATTTTGTACATATTTACAATTTATAGCAAAATCTATGTTCATTTTTGCCACTCAGTTTACTTAGCACATTTCCTAAACATGCCTTAAAATATTCAGCCAAGATTGAGCACCTGATTAATTCAAATACCTAAACATCATTGCCTGATTTTTAGCTAATTTTTCTTGTATTAACAAAATCAAAATACTTAAGAAATAAGCATGCAGAATGTTACTTACCATATTGCAAATGCCAACCTTATTAGATGCAATATTATGTATGGAATGCTTGTTTGATTCAAATTTCCTAGCATAATTAAAAATGTTTTAAAATAAATCTTTCATATTAAAAATAATCTGATTACAGCAAGACAAGGAAAATTACTCTTTTCATATTATTTTCACTTAAACGTTTAGCACTACACTTGTACTCAATGATTGTATCAAGTAAATCCTCCAAATTGGCAGTAAAAACATAATTGCCTGAAAAATAATATAATTAAAAAAACCTGAAAGCAAATATATGGAATCTTCATTATAACTTTAGAACACTTCAGAAACAAAAGAAAATTGACAGTGTTTCTTTCTTGATATTTTAGAGGTATCATTTTATACTGCTTAGATTGCAGCTATGTAAATTTATGGGTGATATAAAAAACTGCAATGTTAGATAATGCATTCCTTTCTATACCTTAAAAGCACAGATTAAATTGCCAAATGCTTACTTATGAAGTAATTAAAGAAAATACATTATTCTTAGGAAAACATAGATTCAATAAAATTCACTGTATTTGACTCAACTCTATCCACATTTCTGTTCCTTAATCTTTGCTTCTCATGAAAGGGGATCAATTCTCCATTCCATCCTCAACTTTGACAAGCTGTCTAATTTCACTTTACAACTGGACCTTGGGATAATAAAAAATCCCCCAGAACCTTTCATCTGAGGCTTCTAAGAGAATCACACTTTTTCTTGCCTCTGTAAAAGTACAATTACTAAAGCACTAGTTACACTATATTTTAATTTACAGTGAGACCTTTGAAAGGGTGTATCAATAATTTAGAGGTGTTTCAATACCAAAAGGGAAATTTGTTTTAATAATCTCTAGATTATTATTGAATGTATTTACTCACTCTAACAGCAGTATGCCAAAAATTATAGGTTAATTATAGTGAAAAGATATCTCTCAGACTTGAGTGATAGGATAACAAAATGCAAGAAAAATCTCTGCCATAAGAGTCACTGTCTTTCACTCATATATCCATTAAGAAAGCATTTTCCAAGTCCCTAATGTATACAGGACACTGGCTCATTTCTGGCAATACAAAAGCATGCCTTTCCTCAAGGGTCTTCAAAAATACAGGCTGTTTGCAATTATGTTACAGTATGTAGCCCACACAGGGTGCTGGGTATCTTCTATACAGCAGCTATTTCCCCAGCACCTCATTACCAAAGTTAAATTAGAGGGACACACATAACATGAGTGTGAAATACTTAATATTGTCAAACTAAAGTCATCACTGCCAATTGGGTGTGAGAAAGGGGAAAGATTTTATTCACACAAAAAAGTAACTCAGTTGTGAAATGGGTTCACTATGGAATAGCATGGCTGTGAGATAGAGCCTGGCTGTGGAGCAGCAGGACCATGGTACTAGCACAGGCGAGGCAGCCGTAGGTGTTACAGCGCTGGTATTTACAGCTGAGCTCAGTTGATGCAGCACAACTCGGGGATCCCTGTTCAGCTCAGGGGTCCCAGCTCAGCTCAGGGGTCCCAGCTCAGCTCAGATGCCCTGGCTCAGCTTTGGAGTTACAGCTGTAGCCCAAGAAAAACAGTGTTTGATAAAAAGTGAAAACATACCCCTTAAAGGCTCAAGTGAAGATGCCACAGGTAGAGAATTGGTTCCTGATTGGTCCACTCTCATTCAAATCAGTGCTGGACTAGAGCTGCTCTGATTTGTTGGTAAAGATAACTGCACAGCTCCTATTGGATAAGGAGAGTCTTAATCCTACTGGTAAAATGTTGATCCTAGGAGCTCTCTTACACACATAAGGGTCTACTCAGAGTGCAGGAACACAGTGCAGAAGGCTTTGCCCCTGGGCCTGGGGCTTTGCCCTTAAAAGCACTGAGGAGCTTCTAAAACAATGACTACTAGACTCTGGTTAGGAATTTGAGCCCAATTAACAGTGAGGGGTCCTTTTTAGTAGGCATATTCTTTTGGGGTCACTAATATAAATTTGTAGACTCGCATAGATCCTGAAAATTTCCAGTAAACCTGGGGCTTTCAATAATCATGGCTTTCCTCACCAACATGGTTTCCCCACACAAACTCGATTAGCAGATGCTGACTCTCTGTGGACCAGGAGCCTCCTACTACTCTGCTCACCAGGCCTCAATCTGGACATTCCCATCGCAGCAGGAAGCTCTCTCTAGCCTTCCGGTTGCTTCTTAGGGAAGGGACAAGGACAGTTTCCCCAGCTGGCCCCTCCATTTCTTCAGTGGCTCCTTATGTTTGTGCTGGACACATGGCCTCTGGTGCTTCAAGACTTTGGCTGCAGAATTCTCAATAAAGGCAGTCAGTACTTTCACCACTGTCTACACTCTGTGTGTCCAGCTATTGGATCATTGGCTTTTCTTTTGTCTTAGGAACAGTTGTTGAATACAAGCATAGAAATGATAGGATGGGAAGTGACCTCTGCTTTTATGATATATGAATTTTTTTAGCACAAAGAGCATTGTAGGGCTATGTGCCTTTGCTCCACTATGTTCTCTCTTCCTGGTATTATTTTAACAGGTAAACATGAATGCCCACTACTGACTGGTGTGTGTGTGTATGTGTGTGTGCACATGAGTATGCATGTGCATTTGATACAGCGTCTATCTTCCAAACACACACACAAGCACATAATCCTAATAAAGTAAATATATATATTTTTTTTCTATAAAAGTTTGCTCGCTACATGTAGATCACATTTTCTTTCTCTTTTCCCATTACAGGATATAACACAGTATTTGGTACATAGTAATTCTTCCATGAGCACCTGATGAATCTACACTAATTAAAAAGAAATATGTAAATTGTCCTGACCATCACTTTGAACCACCCACCAGCCAATCAGGAGTGAGTATGCAAATTAGTCAGACTAAGATGGCAGAGGCCATGGAGCCAGCCGGAGCAGGCTTGGGTATACCTGGCAATGGAGGAAGTCAAGCTTCCTGACTGCCTGGGCTGACTGCCAAAGGAGGGGCCTGTGGGCAGCAACCACAGAGCTGGCCTAAGCACAGAAGGCTTGGGTCACTCAGACCGGCCACAGAGAGAGGGCCTGCAAAGGGCCCTCAGCCCCTCACTCAGGCTGGCCATCCCACCATTGGGGTGAGGGTCCCCACGGGGGTGGTGTGGCCCGCATGGAAACTGCCCTCAGCCCCTTACCCAGGTTGGTCATGCCCCCAGGTGGTGAGGGTCCCTGCTAAAAGGCTTGGCCATCCTGCAAACAGCCATCAGACCCTCACCCAAGCTGGCCAGGCACCCCAGCGGGGACCCCCACCTGAAAGGGGTGTGGATAGCCTGAAAATAGCCCTCAGCCCCTTACCCAGGCTGTCCATGCTCCTTAGAGGGGACCCTCACCCCATGGGGGCATGGCTGGCCTACAAACTGCCCCAGTCCCTTGCCCAGGCTGGTAGCATCCCCAGTGGGCCCCCATCGCAATGGGGGTGTGGCAGGCCTGAAAACCACCATAGGCCCCTTGCCCAGGCTGCCCCGCCCCCAAGAGAACACCCACCCTGATCCAGGACACCCTTCAGGGCAAACCAGGTGGCCCTCACTTGTGCACCAGGCCTCTATCTATACTTATTAATGGGTAATATGCTAATTATACTGGGAGACCTTCCAGGAGACCTTCTGGACATTCTTCTGGACAAAGCCATGATGGCAGGGCTGACGTAGAGGTGGTTAGGGGCCAAGAGGGGAGGGTAGTTGTGGGTGATTAGGCTAGGAAGGGACAGCAGTTGTGGGTGAGCAGGCCAGCAGGGGAGGCCAGTTGGGGGCAATCAGGCCAGCAGGAAGGGGCAGTGGGGGACTAGCAGGCCAAGGGGGGGAGCAGTTGGGGCCAAGCAGGCTGGCAGGCAGAGTGGTTAGGGGCAATTCGGCAGGCAGGCAGGCAGGTAAGCAGTTATGAGCCAACAGTCCTGGATTGCAAGAGGGATGTCCAACTGCCACTTTTGTGGGATCTGCTCTATACCAGCAGTCGGACATCTCTTGAGGGGTCCCAGTTTGGAGAGGATGCAGGCCAGGCTGAGGGACACCCCCCACCCCCACCCCATGTATGAATTTTATGCACTGGGCCACTAGTAAATAAACAAGTAAACAAATGATCCACCTACATTTGCAATTATGGGAGCAGTTAATTTTTTAAGTAAAGTTGATAATTTGTGATATAGTACTATTTCCAAATATTTATTGTTTCTGTCTGTATGATGATTATATTTTCCCACTTCCTTGATGCTTTGTTGGCTAGGTCATGTGATACTTTTTGGCCACTAAAATGAAGTAGAAGTGGGGCTATTGGCCCTTGAGCAGAAATGTTACAAATAGCTGCACATTTCCATGACTTCTCTCTTTTCTCCCTGTGCTCTGTGACCAGAACATCCCAACTTTTGGTTCAGGCTACAGGAGAAATGGAACAGTGCTTCAGCTACACTCACTTGCTGTACATGTACATAGAGCAAAAATTCCAGGGAATAGAAATGGAGCCGGGAGGGCACAAAGTGATTAGATATTTATGAACCTTTGAACAAACTGTGAGGCCACAGTCTGACCTTGACTTTCCCCACCATGGTAACCAGACCATCTGCACTGTACAACCTAAAAAGAGCCATTCAGTTCATCAGCTCCCAATCTCCATTTGCATAAATGAGGTTGGAACTATCTTATTTTCTTTCTTACTGTAGAAATACATCCTGTAATTTGCTTACCCTCAGAGTCTCACCACCCAGACCTGACCAATTCATGTTTTAGTTTATTTTTATTTATTTATTGTCTAAGGTTTTACATATGTCTCCTTTTTCCCCAATTGACACCCGCCCCCTCCAGCCATTCCCACCTGGGCAAGCCCTCCCTGCCCCAATATCTGTGTCTGTTGTTTATGCTAATATGCATGCATACAACTCCTTTGGTTGATCTCTAACCACCCATCTCCCCTGCCATTTATCTTTGGATCTATTTTTGTACATCAAATTCTGTTGATCATTATTTCCCACATATTTGTGAAATCATGTGATATTTATCTTTCTCTGATTGGCTATTTCACTTACCATAATACTCTCCAGGCCCATCTATGCTGTTGCAAATGGTAAAAGTTTCTTCCTTTTTATAGCAGTGCAGTATTCCATTGTGTAGATGTACAATAGGTTTTGAATCCACCCAGCTACTGATGGGCACTTAGGTTGTTTCCTATCTTAGTTATTGTAAATTGTGCTGCTATGAACATAGGGGTGCCTGTGTCCTTTCTGATTGGGGTTTCTGGTTTCTTGGGATATAGTCCTAGGAGTGGGATTACTAGATCAAATGGAAGTTCCATTTTACTTTTTGAGGAAACTCCATACAGTCTTCTACAGTGGCTGTATTCCCACCAGCAGAGCACCAGGGTTCTTTTTTTTCCCATATCCTCACCAGCACTTGCTGATTTGTTGATGAAAGCCATTCTGACAGCTGACAGGTGTGAGATGGTATCTCATTGTTGTTTTGATTTGCATCTCTCAGATGATTAGTGACTTTGAGCATGTTTTCATATGTTTCTCAGACTTCTGTATGTTCTCTTTTGAAAGGGTCTATTAAGATCCTTTGCCCATTTTTTATTGGGTTGTTTATCTCCCTTTGTTAAGTTGTCTGAGTTCTCTGTAATTTTGGAGATTAAACCCTTATCTGAAATATCATTGGCAAATATATTCTCCCATGCAGTTGGCTTTCTTGTGGTTTTGTTGATTTTTTTTGTTTGTTTGTTTGTTTTGAGATAAGCTTGTAAAGCTATGAACATTTCTTTCAAGACTGCTTTCTCACTGTGTCCCATAGATTTTGGATGATTGTGTTTTCATTGTCATTTGTTGCCATGATTCTTTTATTTCTTCTTTGTCCTTTTTTGGTAATCCAATCATTGTTTAATAGCATGCTATTTATCCTCCATGTTTTTTTATTTTTTTCATTGTTTTTATTGTAGCTGCTTTTCAATTTTATGCCATTGTGATCTGAGAATAAGCTTTATATGATTTCTATCTTCTTGAATTTGAAGAGACTTTGGTTATGTCCCAATATGTTTGAAAATGACCCATGGGCACTTGAGAATAATGTATATTCTGTGGCTTTCGGGTGAAATGTTCTGAAGATGTCAATTAATTCCAGATCTAGTAAGTCATTTAGGATTGATGTTTCTTTGTTGATTTTCTATTTAGAGGATTTATCTAGTGGTATTAATGGGGTACTAACATCCCCTACTATGATTGCATTACTGTCAATCTCATCTCTCCCATGACATCCTCCAGAAGTTGGGTTGTTGGGTTTTTTTTTTATGTATTTGGGTGCCTCCTGTATTGGGTGCATATATGTTTACCAGAGTTATATCTTTGTGTTAAATTGTTCCTCTTAGTATTATGAAGTGGCTTTCCTTATCTCTTGTTATGGCCTTCACTTTGAGGTCTAGTTTGTCAGATATAAGTATTGCTGCCACAGCTTTTGTGTGTTTTTTTGTTTTTTGTTGTTGTTGTTGTTGTTGTTGTTGTTTTCATTTCCATTAGCCTGAAAAATATTTTTCTATTTCTTCACCATCAGTCTGTGTGAGTCCTTTGTTCTGATGAGGGTCTCTTGTAGAAAGCAGATATATGGGTCATGTTTTCTTATCCATTCAACCGCCCTATCTTTTTATTGGAGCATTTAATCCATTTATATTTAATGCTATTATTGATAGGAGATTTTTTTCTCACCATTTTTATTATTTATGCTTGTATTTCTTCTTCCCTTCCTATTTCTTTTTTTTTTATTTTTTTTTCTTCTTTTTTACAGCAGTCCCTTTAGAATTTATTGCATTGCTGGTTTGGTAGTAATAAATTCCCTTAGTCCTCAACTTTGATTGATAGCCTTGCTGGGTACAGTATTTTTGGATTCAGACCCTTGCTGGCCTGGTGTGTTTCTGATGAGAATAGAATTCAGTGAATATTCTGATGGAAAATCCCTTGTAGGTAACTTTCTTTCTCTCTCTGGCAGCCTTTAAGTTTCTTTCTGTGTCACTGATGTTTCCTAATTTAATTATAATGTGTCTTGGTGTTGGTCTTTTTGAGTTCGTTCATCTTGTTTGGGACTCTGTGAACTTCTTGGACTTGTGTGAGTTTTTTCTTCTTCCCAATATCAGGGAAGTTTTCTATCATTTCTTCAAACAGTTTCCTCTCCTTCTGGGACCCCTATGATGAGGATGTTGTTTTATTTCATGTTGTCCCAAAGTTCCCTTAGGTTCCTGTTTTCTAAGTTGTTGGGTTTTTGTTTGTTTGTTTATTTGTTTGTTTTTTCCAGTTGCTGCTTTGCTTGGATATTTTTTCCTACCTTTTCTTAGCTCACTGCTGTGATCCTCTGCTTCTTCTAGTATACTGTTGGTGCTTTCTATTGTGTTCTTTATTGCAGCAATGTCATTTTTCTTTTCTTCTTGGTTCTTCATTTCCTCTTGGTTCTTACACATATTATTGAATTTGTCTTCCATCCTTTTCAGCATCCTTATGACCATTTCTCTGAATTCTTTCTCTGACATATTGCTTGCCTCTATTTCATTTACTTTCTTTTCCAGTGACGACTCCTTTTCTTTCATATGGGGGCTGTTTCTTTGTATCCCCATGTTTGCTCCTTTCAGGGTGTCTGGTTATGTAGCTCTCTCTCCTGAGTTGACTTAAAGGCACAAAATAGAACATGACAAGACACAATACACAGAGCACCAAACACAAATGTATTCATGATACCAATAACCCCAAATAAAGGTGGCCACCAAAGAAAAGAGAATTGGGGGAGAAAAAAGAGTGTGAAAATGATATGGAAAAAAGGAAAAAAATGTAAAATAGAAGAGAAGAAAAAAAGAAGGGGGGGGGGGTATGTATATGTGTAGAAAACTCCAAAAAAACAACAGATAATCCAAAAAAATGCCTGTGGTTCTCAACCTTTTTAATTCCATGACCTTTTAACATAGTTCCTCATGTTGTGATAACCTCAACCATAAAATTATTTTCATTGTTACTTCAAAACTATAATGAATCATAATGTAAATATTTGTGTTTTCTGATAGTCTTAGGCTCTACAACAGCAGTTCTCAACCTGTGGGTTGCGACAACAGCAGCTCTCACCAGCTGTGTTTAATTAACCAATTCTGGGTGGATGTTGTTTGATTCAGCTGTTTCTTCTATCTGCTCTGTGAGAAGGCTCATGGCCCATCTGCATATTTGGTGTAACTTTGTCTCCCCCTGAAATAAGTTTTGAGGTTCCCATGGGTTGGGAGGCTGATGTCTTGGTGTTCATGGATTATGTGGTTGTAGGGTCCCGGAAGGTATCCGAGGTCTCCCTGGTTGAAGGTAAGGCTGGGATTCTAATCAGAGCCACTCTCCCCTTCAAGATGGCGTGGCCTCTGTGGTAGAGCTGGCCACTCCGGGAGAGACTTTGGCAGCAGTAGAGGCTGCCCAGCCAGGGGAGTTTGGGTCATCAGTCCTCAGCAGTACTGTGGATTATAGCTGTCCCTCACTCATAAATACACACTCTCCCCTCATGTCTATATGCTCTCCTTTTGCTTTCTCACTCACACACTATCTTTCAGCCTGCTGTCCCATTGACCGCCACCTTCAGAGCTCCTGACCAATTAATTTTTAACTACTCCTCACACCAGGGTAGACAGCAAATAGGAGAAGTCTCTTTTGTTACAAACTTTTTGTGTTTTCCTTTATAAACCCTGCTATTTTTGTCTACCCTCGAGTATAGTTTGAGTTGTTACATGAATCTGTGTCTATTGGATTGCAATCCTTTGCTGAAATAAATTATTTTTATTATTTATTATAGCTTAAGCTTTTTAATGCTTTTATTTTTTTTTCCAAAGTAAACCTTTGCTGTTTTAAACCATTAAGATTTGGGGATTGTTTTTTACAGTAGCTCAATTGAGTCTAAGCTAAATGATTAATGGAATATCAGGGACATGTTTATTTGACTGAGGAATTATCCAGTACTCCTAATAGTCTGAGACCTTCAAATTGCTTAAAGGGAAAACATATTTATATTCCCTGAGAATGTATTGGGCATCAAGCATATTAGGTACTTTTGTATTTATAATTCTTACAACTATGTTGAGTGAAGATCTATCATAATTTATAGATGAAAATGCAGGAACAATTAATAAGGGTAATTATATTTAGCCCCAGTCAGTATTGCTCAGTGGTTTAGCATCAGCCTGTGAACCAAGAGGTCATCATTCAATTTCCAGTCAGGGCACATGCCCAATTGCAAGTTTAATCCCCAGTGGAGGTCATATAGGAGACAACTGATAAATGATTCTCTTTCATCATTGATGTTTCTATCTCTCTCTCTCTCTCTCTTCCTTTCTAAAATCAATAAAAATATACATACTTTTAAAAAGAGTAATTACATCGTTGAGCTTTTGCTGTGTTTCTATTCTATAGAAACTTTTGATTTTTTAAATTATTGTAGAGGTTCTGACTTAAATAAATATAAAGCCTATATTTCTTAGCTATTCATTGTGTATGCTTGTGAAGTATATGTCTGTGTATGGATAAGGGCTCGTGGGGAAAAATACAACCAAGGCTACTATGTCCATAAAACTATGGGTTTTGTAGAGTAGTTACTGCTACATATTTTGTTTTGTTTTTAATGGGTAATGGTGTTTCCTACATCATAACACAATTGTGAAAATAAATGCCAAATGCTGCATGTAAAAATCTTTTGAAGATACAATTTATCCTATGTATGTTATGTTTCTTTGTTTATATTAACAAGGGAGAAGGAACGTGTCACTTCTGATTTGTCCTAGTATTCTCAGCTTATTATAGACAGAATAAGCCAAACATTTTTACATGTGCATGACCCTCATGAAGCAAAAATGTAAACATAATTTAAATTTAAAAGTAGTTCCAAGAGCTGATAACTTCCCAATATCAAATAGATAGAAAAAGATGATTCATGAAATATTTTATATTTTAAAAAAGGAAAACAGAATGCAAATAAAATTGTAGCCTTCAATGGCATACTAGCTGAAAGAAATCTCACTGAGACTTACCAATGTCAGCATTAGAAAATATGTTTGAGACTCACAGACCTATATTGTTATTTCATAGTGTGGAAAACTAAGGAATGAAGAGAGGAAAGTGTCATTCTAGTAATTAGTTCACCTAAAATATTTTAACAAATGTCAGGACATTAGAGTTTGGTTGAGCTGAAATTTCAGCCTTGATAAAATAGCATTAAATTAAATTTTATTCTTCTGTCACTGGCAGTGATAAAAGAAATGGTTACAACTTATTTGGATTCTGTACTTCTTGTAATTCACACCATTCAATTTATATATTTTATGTACTCTAATATCTGTCCAGTTATATTCCAATTTATTACATCATGTAGGAACAGAATTCTATTAGGCCAATGGGTATCATATCATGAGGCAAAGGAATACTTAAGCAATAATGCTTCTGTGTTTACTTTTTATAATCCTGTTTTCAACTCTTGATTACATTAAATTAATAGTCTAACTTTAGAGCTTAGATGACAAATTTATTTTATGCCAACACAGCTAAGAAGCTACTTAAACAGAGGTTATTAAGTTTTAATGAACATTAAGCAGGCTCCTCTGAATGAGAGTATATGAAAAGAATTATTGAGTATTTTAAGTGAACATGTTTGCATTCATTTATCACAGTAAAGCATCAGATGCCTGATTTCCTTTGAATTTTATAAGAGCATCAGGCAAGTGGGCATCCACTAACACTGTAGTGTAAATTAATTCATATGCTCTGTTAAAATACTAATAACACCTCAAAAGTTGTCTCTGCAAAGGGAACCAAGCACTAGGCCTTTTAGAAAAGGCAAGTCTAGATCAAATTATAGAGTGGAGGCTCCTGCAAGGTAGTCAGCAAATGCCAGGATGTAGGAGAGGACCACAACAGCAAAGTTGGGATGGGGTTAAGGAAAAAATTCAAAGATTTGCCTAGTCTCTCTCTACATGAGGAAAGATAACTAAAATAACTAGGTCACGAAGCATTCAAGTAGCCTAGCCAGTGTTGCTCAGTTGGTGGAATGCTGCCTTGTACATCAGAAGTTCATAGCAGAAAGTCTTGGTTCAATTCCCTGTCAGCACACATAGGTTGCTGATAATGACAACTGATCAGTATATATCTCTCACATCAATGTTCTTCTCTCTCTCTCTCTCTCTCTCTCTCTCTCTCTCTCTCTCTCTCTCTCTCTTTCTCTCTCTCTCTCTCTCTCTATTTCTATTTCTCTCTCACTTTCTCTCTCTCCCCCCTCATTCCCTCTTCTCTAAAATCAATAAAAAAGCAATAAATAAAGTATTCAAGCATGCATTTTGCAGTTTTGCCTTCAAAGTAAGAAGCCAAAGAAAGAAACCCTAAGTCCTCTCATTTCAAGAACCAAGAAGAATAGCAAAATTATACAAAAAATAAATAAATAAATTGGTATCTGGATTATAAAGAAGCTTCCTTTATTCTATTATAAATATTTATTGATATTTCTCTGTTAAAATAGAAACCACCCCTGGGTCACACTCTTAAGAGTCCTAATATAAAAGGAGAATGAGATGAGTGTCTAATGGGAGCCAGAGGTCTGCTCCATGAGTTCAGAGGACACAGGGACCCTCTGGATGAATCAGAGCTACTTCATGACAATAATGAAGGCACCAGTGAGGAACTGTGTTGTAGTTTTTAAGAATACAGGCATTTGTCTGTGGCTCAGATACTGGTTATGTAACTTACTAGTTGTTTACCAGAGGAAAATTGGATTGGTGAGGACCTTCAAAGCCCTAGAACAGTGCCAACCATCTTTTTCCTTCACTGGGGTAAGTGTCCAGCAATCTGAGACAGTGATGTGAGTTATAGAAAAGAGGGAGAGAATGAAAGGAAGGTAATCTGCATACAAATGCCCTCAGCAGAGTCTCAAAATGGCCTTGAGCAGGGAAAAGCTGAAAATCAAGGACAGGCCGGGGTCTCTGAGCTGCTGTTATAGTTACCTGCTTCTTTTTTATGGGATGGCTCTCTTCTTGCTTTTCACATTACACTGTTTTATGGGTATGTCATGGCCCCTCACAAATGGCGCCTGAGAAAAGTCCTTCAATACTCACTGAACACATGGGTGGGTACTTGTCAAATCACAAGATACGTGGTTAGGGCTTTGCACAACCTTCAAAGCTGAGGCCTGGACTTCCTTTTAAGCTGTATGTTTAACTTTGCTTCCTGCTCAGTTCAATTTCAGTCCTCTGCACCATTTATCCTCCCTGCTGTTGTTTTCCTCATAGTAAGTCCTTTTCCTTACCTGCTTCCCATCCTATCCTAATATAGAAACCTACTGTGTCCTGCCTTGTCATTAGTCAAACTATTTTTTCTTAATTAGAGTAAATATGTTTGGAATGCTGTAATTACTTGTCAGTAAGGAAGATAATTGCTCTATTTAGGTATTTGTTATTTTTTTTATATTACTTAATATTAGCAATTAAAACTAGGACTGAACTTTGAGATTGAATTCCCTATGTCAGTAAACTAACCAGTCCAACATGCACTGTTTTCAAAATTTGCTTAATTGACTAGAGTTCTGAGCAAAAAGGGGTGAAGGGGCAAACACAAAGAGGCAAACTTAATTAGAAAACTATGGTGTGTTGACTAAGATCTGGAACATTTGCCAATGCTCTCAGAAGTCACAAATTTGAGAGCTGGGCTGTGGTTTAGTGAACCGCGTGTTTAGAGCAGTTTGGGCAAAGGCAGGTGAGGAGGAAGTGTGAGCGAGGAGAGGAAGAAAGCAATAGTTAATCATTCAACAAATAGCATGCAGAACAGCCCATGTGCACATAGAAAGCAGACTTGAAAAAAAGTCAAGACTTGGTGCAAAACAGCATGATAGCTAAAGCTTGAAAAAAGACATGGTACAGCCTTAGCTGGGGTAGCTCAGTTGGTTGGGCATCCATCCCACACAGAGAGTTTGCTGGTTGGGCCGAAACCGGTTTGGCTCAGTGGATAGAGCATCAGTCTGAGGACTGGAAGGTCCCAGCTTTGATTCTGGTTGAGGACATGTACCTTGGTTGCAGGCACATCCCCATTGGGGGGTGTACAGGAGGCAGCTGGTGGATATATCTCTCTCATCAATGTTTCTAGCTCTCTATCCCTCTCCCTTCTTCTCTGTGAAAAATCAATAAAATATATTAAAAGAAAGAAAGAAAGAATGAAAGAAAGAAAGAAAGAAAGAAAGAAAGAAAGAGAGAGAGAGAGAGAGAGAGAGAGAGAGAGAGAGGGAGGGAGGGAGGGAGGGAGGGAGGGAGGGAGGGAGGGAGGGAGGGAGGGAGGGAAGGTGGAAGAAAGAAAGAAAAAGAAAGAAAGAAAGAAAAGAAAGAAAGAAAGTTTGCTGGTTGGATTCTTGGTCAGGGTATATGTCCCTGTTATAGTAGGGGGTGTGCAGGAGGCAGGAGGCAGCCACTCAACATTTCTCTCTCTCTAAAAGTTAATAAAATGATCTTTAAATCATTGTATAATACTATAAATTGGCCTAAACCGGTTTGGCTCAATGGATAGAGCATCGGCCTGGGGACTGAAAGGTCCCGGGTTCGATTCCGGTCAAGGCATATCCCCAGTAGGGGGTGTGCAGGAGGCAGCTGATCGATGACTCTCTCTCATCGATGTTTCTAACTCTCTATCTCTCTCCCTTCTTCTCTGTACAAAATCAATAAAATATATTTTTAAAAAAATACTATAAATTGTGTTGGGTAAAATATGATAAAATGTCACTTCAGTATTTGAGACTATGAGGACTATCAGCTATTTCCAATGGGCAGCAGTGCCTCAGACAGAAAACAGCCAGGCAGCGTTGTCAAATGGGTAGGGGGTAGGGTGGTTGCTTTTTTTAATTGAGAGGAGAGAACACTGCAGTCCCAGGTAAGAACAGAGAGTCAAATATATAATATACTTGGAAAACTTCTATTTTCACTTGCATTAAGATTTTGACCAGATGGCTCCTTGCCACATTGTTTAAAAAACAATATTTGGTTTTTCTTTGAAGGGCAGTTAAATATATTTTTGTAGATCTAATAAAATAGTAACAAAGTGTAAAGCTAATTATACAAGATACAATTATGTTTGGCTGTTGGCTAACACATCTCCTAGTAAGGACTTCAATTTTTCTATTCATTCCTCTCCCCCACCTTCCTTCTCATAAAATCTTCCAAAGTTGCTGTATTTTTTCATGTATAAGACACTATTTTTTTGTCTAAAATCTTTAGACTGAAAATTGAGGGGCATCTTATACATGGAAGTCAGCTAAGGAGGGAACCTCATGGTTGCCCAGTTGCCCACACCTTGTCAAACAGGCTTCCTCCAATCACGAGCCTTATTGTCACTGACATCAGCTGATGCTATAATTGGAGGTGGAGGTGGAGAGTGTGAAGATGCAACAGAGAATGGAGTGTTCTGAGCCCATAAAGATGTCAAAAATAAAAGCATAAATACCAGTAAGTGATTGTCTTACTCTGAAAAATTCAAACTGAATGTCATCAGCTCTCAAAAGAGCATGGAAATAGAGCTGCAGAAAGACAATTTGGACCTCCTCCCACTGAGGGTATGATCAGACAGTGGATAAAACAGGAAGAACAACTCCTTAAGATGCCAGAAAAAAAAGAAGGCCTTAGGAGGAAAACCAGAAAAATGTTTAAAATATTGATTTCTTAATTTTGAGCTGGAAAAGTGGTGGGCATCTTATACATGGGGCCTCTTATACAGGGGAAAATGCAGTATATGTTTCAATCACTGGAATGAAGCTAGCATATTTTGGTTTTCTTTCAAAGCTATTCAGACCTTCAAAGGCAATTCCCACTCAATAAACTGTTTTTTCACTTTAGACAGATGCCACGTCTTTCATATTACAGGGTACTATTGCATATTTTCTAATTCTTCCCTTTCCATGTCATAAGTCTTGGCAAAGGAAGGTTTTTGTCTACATGCACACTAATTTGACTAGTTTGACTGACTGAGAGGCTATTACTGCTTCTGAGGAGTTAGTTAAATAACGAGCTGTCAGCATGATCACACTGCCTGGGTGTGGAAGCACAGCAGGCGCAGAGGCTGTGCTTACCACTGACTGGGGCTCCAGTGAAGGATCCATGGGCTCTGTGCAGAGGCCAGTCCTCCCTGCGGTGTCAGTGTAAGCACCACATATTTCATGATTCAATTCCCATGCTGATTAAATGAACATACCAAATTTTATAACTTGCCTTGATTTTAGATATTTGTTTTTCCCATACACTCACTGAGTTACTCATTTAATTAACCCTTTTTCATTTATTTCTGTTTCAAATTCTCTGCCTGCATCAAGGGACTCACAATCTAATGCAAAGAGACACTGACCGCTTCTCAGGCCCCACCCAGGCTGTGCTTCCTCTCCTTGTCCCATAAATGCCCAGAGCTTTCAGGAGTCCCTTCTCAGCCCTGTCTTCTGATTGTTTGAAAGTTATTCTCTCAGTCATTTCCATACATTCATTACCACCTCAATGCTAATAACTCTGGCACTCTACTCTCGCATGTCTTGAGAACATAACTGCCTGCATGGTTCTCAGGCACTTACCTGCCCTGTCCTTCTACCCAGACCTGCTCTTCATGGGAATGCCTTCCCCTGAGCAGCTTCTTGGCACATGGCTCCCTCCGCCCAATCCCAGGGGAACAGCCTCAACTCTTCTCAACCTCAGGCTGCACTTGTAATGCATTGTCTTAACAATTTTATCGCATACCTTTTCATATCTTAAATCTGTTTGTTTCCTTCTCACTGTCATCAACTGCTTGTGCTATACTACCACTGTTTCAGGAAACCTAAAATTTACTAACATAGTAATCAAATTTAAAATATGCAGAGGTCTTCACAGCCTATTTATTCACCAATTCATATATTCTTCACTGTGATGAGTATGCTTTATCATGTGCTTAATATCATAATATTTACATTATATTTATAAACATAATGTTTGAAATGTATAAAAAATGCAAGGGTCTCATAAGCAAATCTCAGGTCAAAAAATAAATAGAAATCTAAATTGCACAAATTCTAGAAAGAATGATATTAAAGACACTAACATTTCAGAACCAAGATATAGCAAAAGAAATGCACAAAAGAAATATAACCATAAATACTAATATAAATACAAAGTGAACAGATTATATCTAACATTTTCTAGAGATAATTATCTCCTGAGAAATTAGAACCAAAGTTGAAAAAATAGCCAAATTAACTGAATACATGATTGGGACAATAACATTCAAGACCCAACCACATCAGGAGAACCCAATTAACTCAGGTCGGGGATCCTTCCTAGAATATCCAGCTCAGGAGACCCAAGACACTGCATTAATGGGTGCCACAAACACATACTACATAGGTCTACTCCCCAAAATCAGGGTGGCATAACAATTTGATCTGACATAGAAACAAATACAAAGGGATGACAAAAATGGGGAGATAAAGAAATAATCCCCAAAGGAAAGAAAAGGAGTAACCACCTGAAAAGGAACTAAATGAAATGGAGGCAAGTAATTTGTCAGATAAAGAATTCAAAGTAATGGTTATAAGGATGTGCAAACATCTGAATGGGATTTCCTAGCAACTCAATGAGAATTATAAGGAGCTGAATGTGGATAAGAATAAAGAGGAAATGAAGAATGACATAGCTGCAATAAAGAATAATGTAGAAGATTTCACAGTAGAAGAAGCTGAGGACCTAATCAACAACTTTGAAAACATGGTAGGAAAAACACCCAGTCTGAACAACAATTGGGAAAAAAAAATAAAAACAGGAGTTTAAGGAAGCTTTGGGTAAACTTGAAATGAAGCAACATTTGCATAATAGGGTGCTAGAAAGAGAAGAAGCTGAGCAAGGAATGAAAACCATGTTTGAAGAACTAATGACAGAAAATTTCCTGACTTGGGGAAGAAAAAAGTCACATAAGCGCAGAGAGTCTCAAAAAAAGATGAACAAAAAAATGACCCACAATAAGACACATTGTAACAAAATGGCAAACATCAATGACAAAGAAAGAATTTTAGGGGCTGCAAAAGAAAGACAGAAAGTTACCTACTAAGGATCTCTCATTAGACTATCAAATAATTTCTCAACTGAAACACATCTGGCCAGAAAGGAATGAATGAAGTATACAAAGTAATGAAAAACAAGGGACTGAATCCAAGAAAACTCTATCCAGCAAAGCTATCATTTAAAATTATAGTGAAATCAGGAGCTTCATAGACAAAAAGGCTAAAGGAGTTTATTACCACCAAATCAGCAATGCAAGAAATTCTAAGGGACTGTTGTAAGAAGAAATAGAAAAAGCGAGAAGAACACAGGCATAAAAAAATAAGAATGGCTACAAACAAGTACCTATCAAAAATAACCTTAAATATAAATAGATTAAATGCTACAAAAAAGATAGGGTATCTGAATGGATGAGGAAATGTGACCCATATATTGTATATGCTATCTACAAAAGATGCATGTCAGAACAAAGTAGTCACAGAGACTGAAAGTGAAGGGATGAGAAAAAAATTCTTCAGGCAAATGGAAATTAAAAAAAAAAAAAAAAAAAAAAAAAAGCTGGGGTAGTGATACTTATAACTGACAAAATAGACCTCAAAGTGAAGGCCATAACAAGAGATAAGAAAGGCCACTTCTTAATACTAAAGGGATCAATACATGAAGAGGCTATAACTCTGGTAAACATATATGCACCCAATACAGCAGCACCAAAATAAATAAATAAATAGATAGATAGATAGATAGATAGATAGATTGATAAATACATAAATAACTTCTGAAATATATCAAGGGAGAAATCAATAGCAATACAATCTTCTAAAATTTAATCAGGAAAAATCAGTAAACTTGAAAAGGCTTATAACTACTGATTAAATTAAAGCAGTAATAGTAATAATAATAATAATAATAATCCCATATAATAAAAGGCTAATATGCAAATTGACCTAACAGCCGAATGGTCACAATGATACAGATGCTCAATGGAGGAGTTGCCCCCTGGTGGTCAGTGTGCTCCCACAAGGGGAGCACCACTCAGCCAGAAGCCAGGCCCATGGTTGGTGAGCCCAGCAGTGGTGGCAGAAGCCTCCCATCTCCCATACTGCCAGAGGGCACAGGCCATGCTGAGCTCCTCCCTCCCCCCTCAGCATATTAATTTCATGCACAGGGCCTCTAGTAGTAATAATAATAATAAAATTCTAGCAAATAAAAGTCCTGGTTAAGGTGGCTTTAGAGGGGAGTTTTACCAAACATTCAAAGAAGACTAACACTTATTTTCCTCAAACTATTCTAAAAATCCAAAAGGAAGGAATATTTCCAAACTCTTTTTATCAGGCTGGCATTACCTTAACCCATAACCAGATAAAGGCATTACATAGAAAGATAATTACATACCAATGTCCCTGATGAACATAAATGCTAAAATCTTCAACAAAATATTAGCAAATTGGATCTAGCAATACACTAAAACGATCATACAACATGACAAGTGGGATTTCTTCAGGCCAATTTACATGTTTATTATTAGGTAAGATTTTTCATGGAGCTATGGAACATTTTTCAAACAGAAAAGCTCTCTAATTTCTTTTTCATTAGTTTTTTAACTTCTAAAAATTATTATGTATTGGTTTCATGTATACAACTTAGTGGCTGCAAAACTATATTTTACATAATGTTCTCCTTGATATTTCCAGCTCACCAACTGGCCCTGCAAATTTATCACATATTATTAACAATTTTTCTTATGATTGACTTACTTCCTCATGACTACTTTGTACTGTAAATTTGTTTTTTTTTTTAGTCTCTTCACCTCTTTCATCCAGTGCCCCAATCCCACCTTTTCTCTGGCAATCACCAGTCTCTCTCATATCTTTGAATATGTTTCAATTTTTGTATGTTTATTTATATTCTTTAGTTTCAACATATAGGTAAAATCATATGACATTTGTCTTTCTTTGACTGATATTTCACTGAACATAACATACTCTTGGTCCACCAATGCTATTGCATATGTTAAGATTTCATTCTTTTTTTATGGTTGAGTAGTATTCCATTGTATATATCTACCACCAAAATTGTATCCACTCATCTAGTGATGGGCACCTAAGTTTTTTCATTGCTTGGCTATCCTATATAATAAAAGTATAATATGCAAATACATCAAATGGTTGAGTGACCAGTTGCTATAATGCACACTGACCACCAGGGGGCAGATGCTCAATGCAGAAGCTGCCCCTGGTGGTCAATGTGCTCCTACAGGGTGAGTGAAACTCAGCCAGAAGCCCTGAGCTGGGCTAACCACTTGCGAGTGCAGCGGCAATGGCAGGATCCTCTCCTGCCTTTGCAGCAGCACTAAGGATGTCTGACTGCCCTGCAGGGAGTAGGCCTAACCCATCAGTCAGACATCTCTCAGGGGCTCCTGAACTGCAAGAGGGTGCAGGCTGGGCTGAGGGACCTCCCTCCACAGAATGCACAAATTTTGTGCACTGGGCCTCTAGTTGTAAATAGTGCTGCAATGAACATGAAGTTGAATATATTTCTTTGAATGTGTGCTTTGGGTTTCATCCCAGAAATGGAATGACTGGGTCAAAGACATTTTCATTTTTAATTTTTTGAGTAACTTCCATGCCAGTACAGGGGAATAGTCTTTCTATCTCTTTCTATCTCCTTTCCTCTCTCTGAAATCAATAAAAATGTTTTTATATATAAACAATAATTAATGTTTATTAATTATCAAACATATTATTGGTGATTATCTTATTCCATACAGTAGGTTGTTATTTATTTACTTTATGGTTTCCTTTGCTGTGTGAAAACATTTTATTTGATATAATCTCTTTGTTTATTTTTTCATTTGCTTCTCTTGCCCAAGGAGCTATATCAGAAAGATATTGCTCAGATAAATGTCAAAGATTGCACTGCCTATGGTTTCTTTAGGATTTTTATGACTTTGAGTCTTACATTTAAGACTTATATCTATTTTCAAAAGAATGATTTTTGAGAAAAAGAAAAGGAGAGGGAGAGAGACAACATCAAAGTCAGAGAGAAGCATCCATCAGCTGCCTGCTGAATACCTCTTACTGGGGTCCAGTCCACAACCCACTCATGTGCCCTGATCAGGAACCAAACCAGCAACCTTTTGGTGTGGGATGATAACACTCAACCAACTGAGTCACAATGTTCAGGGCAAGACTTTAATCCATTTTGAGTGTATTATTGTATAGATGTAAGGAGATGGTCTAGTTTCATTTTTTTGCATGTGTCTGTTCAATTTTCCCAACACCATTTATCAGAGTCTGTCTTTTTCCCATTGTATGTTCTTGCATCCTTTGTCAATTATTGCTTGACCATATAGACATGAGTGTATTTCCAAGCTCTCTATTCTGCTCCATTGATTTATATGTTTGTTTTTATGTCAGTACTATATCATTTTGATTATTATGGTTTTGTAGTATAGTTTTATATTGGTACTGTGCCACCTTACTTTATTTTCTTATTTATCAATATTGTTGAGACTATTTGGGGTTATTTTTAGTTCATATAAATTTTTGGATTATTTTTTTTCTAGTTCTGGTTTGCTTAAAGGTCAATGTATTTTTGACCCATGATTGGGAATCTGCATATGCAATGGTTGACTTAAGTTATATACAGATTTTTTACTGTGTAGGTGGTTGCCCCTAAACCCTGTATCATTCAAGGGTAAACTTTAGTTCTTTTTTTTAATATGTTTTTATTGATTTCAGAGAGAGGAAAGGAGATAGAGAAAGATATAGAAACATCAATGAGAGAGAATCAGGGATCAGCTGCCTCCTGCATGCCCCCTGCTGAGAATTATGTCAGTAACCCAGGCATGTGCTCTGATGGAGAATTGAACTATGAACTTCTGGTTCATGGGTCAATGCTCAATCACTGAGACACACCTGCAAGGAACTCTAGTTATTTTGGAGTTTGGCACACCTCTGTATGAGTCACTTTTCAGTGTCAACTGAGAACTGAGTCTAGCTTTAGGTCGAGAAGTAGAGAGAAGTGCTGGAGTTTGTCCTGCTGAAACGCAAGGCGCCCTTCAGGGGAGAGCAGTCTCACCAGGCTAAGCAGGGTTGACCTCCTCAGACAGTGAGAGAACAGCTGCTTCCACTGGCAGAGAAGATTCATCAGAATGCAGGGACTCAGAGGTGGAATCTTTCCATATGTTTCCATTCTAACTTCCTGAATTTCATGTATTCCCAATCAATGCCCTCACTTTAATGATGGAAATGCAGTAAGATTAGTAATTCAATTTATATTGTAATTCAGCCGCTCACATGATGACTTTCTGGTTTTACTTTCTCAGCAATTTCAGCTATCTAGCTATAGCAGATAAAGGTCTCTTTCAGGCTTAACATAAAAGCTGTCAGGTCACTTATACAGAATTTCAGTAGAGAATTAGAATCCTTGAAAGCACTCTTTCCTTTCTCCACTTTGCATATTTATATAGGAGCAACCAAATAATCTCCTCTTATTTACTAGTTTGACTATGACTTTAAAAGGTATCATATATATGACAACACAGAACTTTGCTTCTAATAAGTATTTGAATGTGGATATCCAATAATGTTATCTTTTTTTTCTCTCTATTGCCACATCACACCATGTCTATTAGTGCTCTCTTTACTATTGGAAATAAAGTCATCTGTGCCTTTATATTTACTCAGATTAGAAAAACAATTCCAGAAACACCAGAACCTGTTTAGAGACTCATTCTTCAGAGTCTGTTTCTCTAGAACCACTCTCTGTACCCAAATCCCTGATGGTCAGGTTTTCCCAGAGAAATAGAACAAGTAGCATGTGTGTGACTATAGTGCTAAAGTAAAATGCAAATAATATTCCTGATGGATTTAAAGTCCACACAAAATACAGATTTACACTATTAAACTTAATTGACTGAGAACTAGAAAAACTGTAGACCAAATCTAGAAATATTATTAGGGAACAGTATGAGAACACAATGCCAGAAGTAAAGAAGATAATATATAGATGGTTAATATGCAAATTGTCCAATCGGGAGTTCAACCAGGAGATTGGATGTTAGATTGCTCACTATGCATTGACCAACAGGGGGGAGTGAGGGAAGGAAGTGGGAGGCAGGGAGGCCAGGCCTAGGGACCTTACCCTATACAATTTTCATGCACCAGGCCTCTAGACCTAATATATAAAAACCCTGGGTCCATCACGTCCAGAATGACTGGAGGCTCAACCTAATGCCCAGGCTGTGTGTGCAGCCGACTCTTGTGGATGGGTATTTGTGACAGCCGAGATGGAGATGGGGAAAGAGGGGTTGGCAATCACACTCACTCACAACCACAGACATGTACAGACACACACAGTGCCCACCAGCTCACAGCCTTTTCTTCCTTTCTTTCCCTCCCTCCCTGCTCGCTCTTAGAGCCTCTCTCAGAATGAGGAAACAAAACAGGCTGGGCCTGAAGAGGCCTGGATGGAAGGGAAGGTGGGCAGAGGGTGGAGCAGCCCCCACTGGCCCTACCCCCTTCCAGACAGAAAATAGAAAGAGGGAGACAGGGAGGCAGGGAGGCCTGGAGGACTTCTGGGGAAAAAAACAAAAAAACAAAGAGAGACAAAGACTGGGTGAAATCAGGACAGCAGGGGAGGGCAGTTGGGAGCAATCAGGCTGGCAATAGAGGGAAGTTAGGGACCATCAGGCAGGCAGGCAGAGACAGTTAGGGGTAATCAGGCAGGCAGGCAGGCAGAGGGCTTAGTAAGGGATAATCAGGCAGGCAGGCAGGCAGATTCAGGTGTGATCAGGCAGGTAGGCAGATGAGTGGTCAGGAGCCAGCAGTCCTAGATTGTGAGAGGGATGTCTGACTGCTGGTTTAGGTGGGGTCCCTTTGGGGTTGGGCCTAAACCAGCTCCCAGACATCCCCCAAGGTGTCCCCAAATGGAAAGGGTGCAGGCTGGACTGAGGAAACCCCCCCCCCCCCGCTCCCATGAGTGAATTTTGTGCACCAGGCCACTAGTATATATACATGGGTCACAGAAGAAATACTAAAATCATTAAAGACAGCCAAGAGGTGACAAAAGCAGCATTATAATTCTGGACACAAGTTTTTAAGAACTATCACATAGTTATAAAGGTAACTATTACAATAGTCAATTTAAGAAGTAGAAGAGAATAATAAAAGGAAAATCAGCAGATTTCTACCAGAAGGGTCAAGAAATAAAAAGGAAATGGAAACCTAGGCTAGGAATGCTGAATGACCAACAAGAAAGCACATTACTGACCAGGAGAAAATAAAGGCATGGTGGTGACAGTCTACTAAAGATCTACACAGACATGATACAAAGATGACATATGTCTTTGAAAAGCATTATAAAGAATGAAGCAAGAGCTGTCCTGAAAGTATTGGGAAGAAATAAATCGCCAAGGATAGATGGGATTCCAACAGAATTACTTCAAGCCATGAAGACTGACCTGTCAAAATCCTAACAAAAATTTGTCAAGAACTATGGAAAACAAAACAATCACCTACAGACAATCACCTACAGAGTGAGAACATTCACTCTATGCCCCAATCTTAAAAAAAAAAAAAAAAAAAAAAAAAGAGAAAAAAAAAGAAAAGTATATGTCAAGGAGTGCAGTAACTATAGGACCATTGCTGCAAGTTCCCATGCAAGTGAAGCTTAAGGTGATGCAGCAAAGGCTTTTACCTTGTATGCAGCAAAAAAATGTCATATGTTTAAGCTGGATTCAGGAAAGGGAGAGACATGTAATATGAAGTTGTGGACATTTGTTGGGTACCATCGTTTTATAGACTACAGTAAAGTTGTTGATTGTATACATTTAAAAAAAAGCTGTGGGGTTTCTCTGAAATAAATGTATGCACCTTAGTACTTGATTATCTTGTTATTTAACCTGTACTGGGGACAGGAAGCTACTATCAAGACAGAATATGAAGATATTCAAGGTTTTCCTATAGACACAGGTGTGAGACATCTTACTGTTTAATCTGTATGCAGAATATTTCGTACAAAAATCTTGGTCATACTCACAGGAATGGGGAGTGAAGTTGGTGGAAGAAATATCAATAAGTTCAGCTATCAATAACTAAGCTATTTCTGTCTTGCTGGCAGAAAGTGGTAATGAGTCTAAATGACTTCTGATGAAAGTGAAAGAACATGCCAAACAGGACTGCATTTGAACATCAAGAAGACAAAAATCATGACTACAGAGAAACACATAGACAATGAAGACATTGAAATTTGTATAGATTTTGCTTACATTCCTTCAGTCATTGATTCAAATGGAGACTGAAACTAAGAAATTAAGAAAAGACTGAGACTTAGACGGGCAAAATGGAAGAATCAGGAAAAAGCACCAAGAGCAAAAGTGAGTCATTATAGACCAAGTTAAGACCATCCAAACCATTGTATTCCTGATTACTATGTATGGGTACAAGTGATGGACAGTGAAGAAAAGTGAGAAGGGAAAAAATAACTTATTTGAAATATAGTGTGGAAGAGATCTCTACCGATACCCTGGACTGCCAGAAAGATAAACAACTGGGTTCTAGCATAATTACAAAACTGAAGCTTTACTACTTTGGACACAAAATAAGAAGGCAAGTTTCTTTGGAACAGACATCAATGCTGGCAAAAATAAAAAGCAGCAGGAAATGTGGAAGATCAAATATGGGATAGACTGACTCCATGAAAGAAGCCATAGGCATAATTCTACAGGGGGGCATAGTAGGCCTGACTCATTTTTAGAGTCACCAGGAATAAGAGCTGTCTCAATGGCACATAAAAAAACACATATAATACTCCTACATAGACATACATTATTGATATGAATATGGATATAAAATAGATATGTATAGATATAATATTTATGTTTATTGAGAGAGTGAGAGAGAGAGAGATGGTGAACATTCTCTTGGAAAGAGTTGGCCAACGTGATTGTGAAGGTTGAAAATCTACAGGATAAAGTGAAAGTGCAAGACCTAGAGAGTTGTTGCAGTTGGACCTTAAAGGCAGAATTACCTCCTTTTCAGGGGAGAACAGTCTTTTTTTTAAAGAACTTCAATTGATTGAATCAGATCCACCCATATGATTAAGGGCAATTTGTTTCACTTAAAGACCACTGGTTTAAATTTTAATTCCTCCAAAAAATATCTTCACAGAAACATCTAGGATAGTATTTGACCAATTACGTGGATAACAGGAACCAACCAACTTGACATAAAATTAATCATCACAAACATCAAAAGAAATAGCTGAGTAGTTTTAAGCATGTGAGTTTTCTTATTATAACATAGAAATAATGATCATGTAAATGTTTTGTGATTTAATAAGATCATAAATATATAGTACAGTAACAGATTTGTAGCTCATATTTAATAAACTAGAGGCCTGGTGCATGAATTTGTGCACTCAGTCTGGCCTGTGGGATCGGGCCAAAACCAACTCTCTGACATCCCCCGAGAGGTCCTATATTGTGAGAAGGCCCAGGCCAGGCTGACAGACCCCACCAGTGCATGATCGGAGCCAGGGAGGAACATAGGAGGTTGGCCAGCCGGAGAGAGACCACAGGAGGGCTCCAGGGCATGTCTGGCCCATCTTGTTCAATCCTGATAAGCTGGACCCTAGGAGCAAGCTAATCTATCAGCTGGAATGTTTATCCCCTGGTGATCAATGCACATCATAACAACTGGTTTACCGGTCAACTGTCTGCCCCCTGGTGGTCAGTGCACATTATAGCAAGAAGTTGAGTGGCCTTAGCATATCATTAGCATATTACTCTTTGATTGGTTGAATGGCCGACCCAACAACTGGACACTTAGCATATTAGACTTCTATTATATAAGATTGGAAATCAGTCATAATTAAGTAATCTTCTTTTATGTTATTTTAATCTAATTTATTCAAATTATAAATGAAATTGTATTTCCTGCTTTTGTTGCTTATTATTATGTCATAAATTTTGTTTAGATATTGTTATAAGAAATTAATAACTATAATGGATAGGTAAAATTCCATCAAGTGGAATGTTATGTCATAAATTTATGTCATAGATTTTGGAGGAGAATACACACTGCTTTTTATTTTTATTATTACTCTTTATACAACATTTACATGCTCCCAAACACATGTTGGGGTGTGATGCTCAGATTTGAATTCAGACTTTAATTTTAAATATAAAGCTTGAATTCAAAATATGCTTTGTTACTGGTATAAATTTATGCATTTCTCCTCTTCAAGAAAATAGTTCTGATCATTTCCAATAATATCTACTTTAAGGTTAAAAAAATAAACAAAAAATAGGTCTTAAAGTTCCCTTGAGAGTATTTTTTACTTTTATCTAGCCCTTCCTAGTCTTGTCTCTAGGTACCTAGTATATGTTAGAACTCAGAGAGGGGTTAATACATATAAATCAGTAGGATCACTTCAAAAAGTGAATGGTAACTTAAAAGTTTGCCTATCAGAGATAACATTGGCAAATTTGTTCTCCCATGCAGTGACCTTTCTTTGTTGTTTTGTTGATGGTTTATTTTGCTGTACAGAAGCTTTTTATTTTGAAGTAGTCCCATTTGTTTATTTTCTCCTTACTTTTCATTGCCTTAGGGCCTAGAGATGTATCAGTAAAGATATTGCTAAGACGTATGTCTGATATTTTGCTGCCTATGGCTTCTTCTATGGTTTCCCATCTTACATGTAAGTCCTTTATCCATTTTTAGTTTATTTTGGTATATAGTGTAAGTTGGTGGTTTAGTATTTTGTTTGTTTGTTTGTTTTATGTATTCCTCCAATTTTCCCAACATCATTTATTGAAGAGACTGTCTTGGCTTCATTGTATGCTCTTGCCTCTTTGTCAAATATTAATTGAGCATAATGGCTTGGATTAATTCAATTTCTGGGTTCTCTGTTCTGTTACATTGGTCTATATGCCTGTTCTTATGTCAGTGTGAAGCAGTTTGTAGTATAGTTTGATTTGCTGCATTTTTTTGAGGATTTTAGCATCTATGTCAATCAGAAATATTGCCCTATAGTCCTCTTCTTTTGTGGTGCCTTTCCTTTATCTGATTTTTGAATTACAGTAATCTGGCTTCATAGAAAGAGCTGGGAAGTGTGACTTTCCCTTGAATTTTTTTAAGTAGTCTGAGGAGGATAGGTTTTAGTTCTTTGAAGGTTTGGTAAAACTCCCCTATAAAGCTGTCCATACTAGAGCTTTTGTTTGCTGGGAGGTTTTTGATGACTGCTTCAATTTCATCAGTAGTTATTGGCCTATTCAGGGTGGGTTTTTTTTTATTCTTCCTGATTGAGTTTTGGAATCTTGTATTTTTCTAAGCATATGTACATTTTGACTAGGTTGTCCAGTTTGTTGCAGTAGAGTTTTTCGTACTTTTTTTGTTGTTGTTGTTGTTGGATTTACAATCATTTATACTTCTATAGGCACAGTGTTTCCCAAACTTTTGACATATGTGTACCCCTCTATAATTTTTGTAACGCTGAGTACCCCTCCTACTCATGAGAATGTAGAATTAGGCGCAGCTAAGCAAGGTGCAGTGCATATCCCCACCAAACCCCGGTGCAACGCGTACCCCCACCCAACTCTTCCTGTACCCCTGGGATTACGAGTACCACACTTGGGGAAACACTGCTAGAGTATACTGTTACTTTACCTCTTTCATTTATGATTTTGTTTATTTGGGTCCTCTCTTTTTGTTTCTTGGTAAGCCTGGCTAGTAGTTCATTATGTCATTTATATTTTCAAATAGTAAGCTCTTGGTTTTATTGATATTTTGTATTTTTTTGCGGGGTCTCTATGTCATTTATCTCTGCTCTGATCTTTATTATTTCCTTTATTCTCCTTACTCTGGGCTTTTCTTATTGCTCTCTTTCCAAATCTTTAATTTTTAGGGTTATATAATTTTTTATCATTATTTTATGTTTTTTGAGGTAGGTCTGTAGAGCTATGAATTTCCTTCTCAGTACTGTTTTCACTTTGTTGCATAGATTTTGTGTTCCCATTGCCATTTGTTACCAGGATTATTTTTATTGATTTTTTACATTGTTTTTATTGTAGTTTATTTCTAATTTTATTCCATTGTGATCTTAGAAGATGCTTGATATGACTTCTATCTTCTTGAATTTGAAGAGACTTTGCCTGTTTCCTGATATGTGGTCTATCTTTGAAAATGTTGCATGTGAACTTGAAAAGAATCTTTGGGGTGAAATGTTCTGAAGATGCCAATTAATTCTCTATGATCTAGTGAGTCATTTAGAATTGATGTTTCTTTGATGATTTCTTATTTAGAGGACAAGGATGTCAATAGGGTATTAAAGTCCCCTACTATGGTTATATTGCTTTTGATCTCACCCTTAATATCTCCTAGATTTTTCATGTATTTGGGTGGTCCCGTACTGGGTGCATATATGTTTACAAGAGTTATAGCCTCCTGATGAATTGATCCCTTTAGTATTATGAAGTGTCCTCCTCTATCTCTTTTCATGGCCTTCACTTTGAGGTCTATTTTGTCAGATATAAGTATTGCTTCCCCAATTTTTTGTGTTTTCTTTTCTCTTTTCTTTTTTTTTTTTTTTTTTTTTTTTTTTTTTCCATTTCCATTTCCCTCATCAGTTTGTGTGAGTCCTTTGTTCTCAGGTGTGTCTCTTGTAGGCAGCAGATATGTATGTCATGGTTTCTTATCCATTCGCCTACCCTATTTCTTTTGATTGGAGCATTTAATCCATTTATGTTTAAGCTTATTATTGATAGGTACTTATTTATCACCATTTTTATTATTTATGCCTGTGTTCCTTCTACTCTTCTTATTTCTTCTTTTTATAGCAGTCCCTTTAGCATTTTTTCTATTTCTGGCTTAGTGATAATAAAATTTCTTAGCCCTTTTTTGTCTGTGAAGATTTTGATTTTGCCTTAAATTTTGAATGATAGCCTTGCTAGGTATATTATTCCTGGATTTAGTCCCTTGCTTTTTATCAGTTTATATATTTCATTTTGTTCCTTTCAGGCCTGATATGTTTCTGTTGAGAAATCAATCAATATTCTAATGGGAGATCCTTTCTAAGTAACTTTATGTCTCTCTCTGGCAGCCTTTAAGTTTCTTACTATGTTCTTGGTGTTTGCTAATGCAATTATTATGTGTCTTGGTGTCAGTCTTTTTGGATTCATCTTGTTTGGGATTCTGTGTGCTTCTTGTATTTTAGGACTTTTTTCTTCCCAGTATTAGGGAAGTTTTCTGTTATTATTTCTTCAAATAGGTTTTCTATTCCTAGTTCAATTTCCTCTCATTTTGGCACACCCATAATTTGGATGTTGTTTCATTTTCTGTTGTTTTCTAATGTTCCCTTAGATGCTCCTCCTACATTTGTTGTTGTTGTTGTTGTTGTAGTTGTTGTTGTTGTTGCTGCTGCTCTGTTTGGCTGTTGTTGTTTTATATATATATACTTTGTCTTCTAGCTCCTTGATGTGATCATCAGCTTCTTCTAGTCTACTACTATTGATATTTTCCATTGTGTTCTTTATTGCAGGTATGTCATTCTTAATTTATTTTTAGTTCTTGTTCATGTCCTCTTGATTATTATAGATGTTGTTGAATTTGTCTTCCATCATTATCAGAATCCTAATAACCATGGCTTTGAATGCTTTCTCTCAAAAATTACTTGCCTACATTTATATTTACTCCTCCTTTTTTGCATTTGGCATGTTTTTTGTTTGTTTGTTTGTTTGTTTTGTTTTGTTTTTGTTTGTTTGTTTCTTTTTAATTTTTTCTCCATTTTTGCTGTTCCTTTGTTGTTGTTTCTATGTATTAGATGAAATTTCTATGTCACCCAGATTGTTGTGGTGGTTTGTCTTATATAATAGATGCTTTTTGGGACCCAGTGGTGCAGTCTCTCAGTTCTTCTGGGATATGTATTCTAGGAATGCCCCGTACTTGGAATATTTGGGTTCTCTTGGTGTGTTTGGGTCTTGAGTGTTATTGTTCCATTCATGGATGGAGTCTCTTCTCAGAGTGTCTGGTTATATGGCTTACTCTCTGTAACTTTATAAGGCACAACACAAAGAGAACAAAACATAAATGTACTCATGACACTTATAGCCCCAATAAAAGTGGCCATCAGAGGGAAGAGAATTAGAAGAGAGAAGAGAGATCAGAAATGATATTGAGAAAAGGGAAAAAATGTTAGAGAGAAAATAAAAAAGAATAAAAAAGAAAGTGAAAATATACATATATTGGGAGATACTCTACAAAAGAAAAAAAAAAGAAACCAAAAAATCCAAACAACAAAAACACAGAAAAATGGGGTGTGGTGGGGGACAGAATCTGTAGAGGCAGAGACCATATCTAGAAAGTAAATTAAAGGAATTATATATACTATAATTTATGTTTCTTTTCTTATTTTTGTTTATATAAATATACTAGTGGCCTGGTGCATGAATTTTGTACACATTAAAAGGAAATTAATTAGAGGAAATATTTTAATATTGCTATTTGCCCTTCCTCTATAATAGAAGTGTCAGAGAGGAAGTAAAATATATATGAAAATCTCCCTCCTGTCAGAGTCTTGGGTGTGCTGTGGGACCTAGAGTCAAGTGTCTGCCCACCACCCCCACATGCTTCAAAAACGCAGGAGACCCAGACCTGGATGGCCCCACACCCATTGGGTGAGACCCAGACCTGGCTGGCCACTCTCCCATCAAGGCCCTCCAGGTGGGGGGCACAGCCTTAGGTCCCCCAGCCTGGGGCCAAGTGGGATCACAGTCTCAGATATGTCAAGCCCCACCAGGTGAGGGCCACAGCCTGAGGTCCCCCGTTAAGTCCTGCTGGGTGGGGGCTATAGCCTGAGGTCACCCATCAAGCCCCACCAGATGAAGGGCATGGCCTTAAGTCTCAATCTAGCCCTACTGGGTGGAGATGCATGGCCTGAGGTCCCACATCAAGCCCTGCCAGGCAGAGGACATGGCCTGAGGTCCCCATCAAGCAAAATTAGGTGAGGGGCATGGCTTGAGGTCCCCATCAAGCCCTTCTGGGCAGGGGCCACAGCCTGATATCTCCAGGCTCAGTTCCAAGGTGGGGGGCATGGCCTGAGGTTCTCCCATCAAGCCCTATGTGGTGGCGAGCACAGCCTGAGGTCCCTCACCCTGACCAGGAGCCATGCAGCCTCAGGTCCCTGCTGTTCAGTTGTGATGTTATGGTGTCCTGGCTAATTTGCATATTCCTCTATTATATATAATCAATAAGTTAAAAAAATAGGAAGATAAAAAATAATTTAAAAAATTATCTTTTAAAAACATAATCTATTTTTGGAAAAGGATAATAGAGGAGAGAGTAGATAGGCTTGCATTTAGTGAATGAAATTAATTAATAATTAGAAGAAGAAGAGCAAGCAAGGAGAAGAGCAATAAAAGCATAAAGATAAATTGGCTAGTGAAGAGAGAAAAAAGAGAAAGATTCATGGAATTGGAGCAGGGGAGAGCAAATTAGATATACAAGTAAGCCAACAGAGACTACAATAATAGTAATAACATGTAGTTATTAATAGTAAGAGCAGATAAAGCAGATCAATTTTTAACAAGGGGTAAAAGAAAGGAGAGAGAAAATATAAAACAGGGACAGGAGAAGAGAAACTGAATGAAAAAGGGAGAAGGGAGGAAGAAAAAGTGGAATAAAAGAAAAGCTAAGGTAAAATATAACAATGATATAAACAAAAATAGAATGAAGAAAATAATACCAAAAAAAAGGTTAAAAAATAAAGAAAAATGTTTTTCACTCTCTTAAGTAAAGTTAAAAATAAAAAAGTGAAGTGTCATTTGCTCCAGCCAAGTTTTAATCTCCCATGGGGACTGGTTTAAGACTCCTCTCTCCTGTTCTGCCTGCCATGTCTCTGTTTCCTGTCAGGTAGTCAGCACCATGTTGAAGTTCCCAGCGATCCACCGCTCTTCTGTGTCTGTCTCCACAGCCTTGGTGTCAGGCAGGCATGATGTATCTGTCAGCTTTGTTTGTCTGCCTAGTTTCAGGTTTACACAGCGTCTATTTCTTACACGGACCATACCGTAGGTGGGGGTGTTTCTGGGATCAAACAACCCCTCAACCCAGTACCCACTGGATCCCTGGGACTATTCAGATTCTTTGTTTCCTCTGGAAAGCTTGAAGCTGGGTGTAGCTGTATTAGTTGCCCTGCAGGTGGTGCTGGAAGAGACTGGCTCTTCAGGATAAAAATGGCTGCTTATTGTTGGAGTTTCCGAAATATCCCAGTGCTGGATTCCTGGTCACCTCTTCCTGTACTACTCCCCTCCATAGCCTCTCCCTAGCTGCCATAAAACTGCACCTCCACCTGTACCCCAGATTTGGTGAGTATTTGTAATTGGAAGTTCTGTTGGACTGGGTTTAGGGAACAAAGGCAGGGAAAATATAAAGGCAAAAGAACCCGGACACTGTGGCAGTTCCTCAGGCCGCCTTTCTGGGCACAGCCTCTCACAGCTGTTGACTTAGATCTAGATTCCCCTGCTGACAGCAGCCCTGTGCACCTCCTTCCTCATTTGAGTGCTACGCATTTGACTTGGTTCAGCGCAGGTTCCTTCTGGCCCTCATTTTTTTTTTTAAATGCTGCTCTACAGAACATAAAAATTTGTATCTCTACTTGATCTAAATCTGATTGCATCCAAAACAATTCAAAAGGACATGTTAAAAAGAATCCCTCCTCAGAAAACAAAACACACACACACACACACACACACACACACACACACACACCAAAAAACACACCTCTTTCTACAGAGAGGGAAGGTACTGAGACAGACTTTCTCAATGTCTTAGGAAATAGGAGGGAAAACCCAAAAGTTACAATTGGACACAAACCAGCCTGGACTAGTTTTACTGGGTAAAAATGTTGAGGCTAGTAATGCATAAACATTTTATTTTTCAATCTTAAACCTGCTGAAATCCTACATGAGGAATAATATTAGAACACCTGGAGGGTCTCTTTCTCTCCTTTCCTGTTAGCACTGGTCTTGCCCCATGAAAAGGTTTCCTTGTGTCAGGTGAGGCTGACACCTGGAAGCATCCCAGTTCACACAAAGTTGGTCACAGGAATGTGCTGCTCTAAGCATCTCTGTTTTGTGATGGAAGCTTCAGAAGGAAAAAGGGAGGGGGATGTAGCCTAAGTGACAAGCAGCTGTTTACAACCTTCACTTGGGGCACTCAACAGAATACCGATATTTACTCCCCAAAGCACAGCGATTCATTGTTGGCATTGCTCTTCTAAAGGCTTGGGCCTGCTGGCACATGCCATGGAAATCTTTACCTTGTTTTCCTGAAGTATTTTCTAGTACAGTATTCCAATATTCTAAGACTTATTTTGTCAGAGATTAACTGATGGTGTGTTAGTGTGGAATACAACTTGAACATCAGTTTCTTTTACTTCTGTAACTAATTACTACATATTTATTGGCTTAAAACAATCCAAATATATTCTCTCACAATCCTGGAGGTTGAAAATCCTAACAATAAGGTGTCAGTAGGGCTACACTCCGTCTGGAGGCTCTGAGGGGAATCCATTTCCTATTATTTTCCAGTGTCCGGAGCCTGCCCACAGGTCTGACCCTGTTGACACTTCTCCATCTTCAAAGCCAGCAGCACGGTGTCTTCAGATCTGACTCCGACTCTTATGTCTGCCTTTGTCACCACATCATTCCTCAGACTCTGCCTTGCTCTGACAAGAACCCTGGTGATTACATTCCTCCCACTGACTGATGGAGATTAACTAGAATTTTCTCTCCCTTTCAAGATCCTTAACTTAATCTCATAGGCAAAGTCCCTTTTGATGTGTAAAGTAGTGTATTCACAGACTCCAGGATATTGGGATGTAGACCCCTGTGGATGGGCCACTATTTAGCACATGGCAGCACCTGGATTCCTAACTCAGGTTTTGTTTACTTGTTACTATTGGTCTTCCAGAGAGGATTCTACTGGATTAGTAGCTGATTCACACTCCTTTGATTGGTCCATGAATTAACACTCAAAGATCATTTAAACCTGTTTCAGCCATGGGACTAGGAGCTTCAGGGACTTCTTTTTAGAATAGGTTTAAAAAAATATATGGTGACTTGAGAATTAGGAGTTAACCAAATAACATGAAAGAAAGCAATGGCAAATGGTGACACATTGTAAAGTCCCATAAACTATTCTCCACTGATCTTAGAAACTTGCTGTGCCTCAATTTGAACCACTTACTAAAAAATAAAACAAAACAGAAGAAAAACACCACTGGAATTTCCAATACATTAGAGGTAAAAGCAAAGTTGCCCTGCACTTTGCATTGCAAAATGGAGTCAAGTTTTCAAGAATATTATAATTTGGATCTTTTTTGAGTTTATAGGAGAGGAGTTATAGGGGGAGGGCAAACAAGAAGCTCTGTCTTCAGAACTTCTTGTTTGCCCTCACCCTCAATCTTGTGGAGAGAAAAGAAGTTCCACAGATTGAGGGTGAGGGAAAACAAGAAGTTCTGAGGACAGAGGCTGGATTTCCCACCTCAGCTTATGGCCTTCCCTGAAGAACATTTAACACAAGAGACCAAAGTGATGGAAAAGAAGTGGGTGGCCTTGAAAAAATCGAGCTTGCTCCATATGTAGAGAAATACTCCGTCACTTCCAGTGTTTGAGGATTGCACTAGAACACAATACATGGAAAACACAAACATGGAAGCCAGCCACAAGCTCCCCCCTTTTCACCACTCCCCTAAGGTTGGAGGCATAATGAAACCTGGTGATCTAGATCCTAAGAGGAATGCTCCAGGCTTTGATTCTGTGGGTTAGTAACTCAGAAACTAGCACAAAGCTACAATGAAAAACACAGAAGACCTGGGTATAGGAACAGCTTTGCCACCGAAACATGGGCTAATGCCAGACAACACAGTTCACCACTTAAAGGACAAATGACAAATGATGCAGTGAAAATTCCTGGGATTCATTATTGACAGAGTTCATTTTGACTCTAGAAAATAGCACCACTTCTGAGGAAATCCCTCAGGCTCTTCCTATCAGGAAAAGGGCTGCTATGAGGAAAGTGAAACAATACACGCCAGTCCCTGGACGCAGTGCTGTCCCTTAGTCTTCTTCCCTCCTGAAATTCAGGAAATGTACAGTCACGTGTTCCCTCCTGCTCCCGCCTGTCAATGAATGGTGCATGATCAGCAGCAAGTGCCTATTAAGAGGTCACAGGTATAGAATGTCTCGGGTGGAACAGGAACAGATGAAGTAGCCAGCCTTGCCGCTCAGCTGCTTTATTCACAGGGAACATGGCTCATTCTCTCTGCTGCCTCTCAGCTAGTGATAGGCTTTTATAGCTCCCACCTCCAACTGTCACTCCACAATTATCTCTCTCTGAAGAGGGGAGTTTCACAAGGCACCTTGAAGATGAGTAAGCTATAGGGGAGTGGAGAGATCTGCTCAAGCACCTTCCATCCTGGTGCAGGCTGCCAGCAATTACTTGGCTGCATGCAGAAATACTTCTCACATGCCTTATATCTTCCTGCTCTGATGGGAAGTTTTTATAATCTGTTCTCTCTCCTGAATTTTATGCGCCTTCTGTGAGTTTCTCCAGTCACACCTGTTGTGGCTTATGACTTATCTATCCAGTGCCCTTTCAAATACAATTATGCAAAATGGCTGAGACTAAGCATAAAATAAATATATATTTAGTGGGTTGTTTTTTGTTTTTTTGTTTTGTTTTTTTTTTTGTGTGTGTGTGGGTTTGTTTTGTTTTGTTTTATTTTGTTTTTTGGTATGCACAGTTAAAGTGCCCTCATTAAGACACATTACTCATGGCTGGATTCCATTCTATGACAGCAGTGAGAAGGGAACATTTAAGCAAGAGAATTACCAAGCACTCTTTCTAAAGGCAGGAAAGTGACTGGTTGCAACTGTGCCTGGCATGGAAGCCAGATCCTGCCTCAGCTCTTGTAATCCTTTCTTGACTAGGCATCCTCAGGAATTGGATGAGCAGTCCCTCATTGACAGAAGTGCCCAAAACATCCTTATAATGCTTTCATGGATACTCAGAATTTTACTATTTCTCACCCCCTCAGCTGCTACAGGAGCCACCATACTCTCTCCCATAGATTGTTGTGTGACTTCTGTCTTGGCCTTTGTGGCTCCAATTGTCTCCTCCTAGCCTAGATGGCAGATAAAAAGGAATCAGATCTTGTCATTCTTCTACTCAAAATCTTCTGATTTTGTTTTCCAGAGTAGAAGCCTGAATCCTTCAAATTGCCAACAATATCACAATCAGTCTAGTCCCTCACCTTAGGGGTGAGACCCTCGCTGACTTTTTCTCCCTGTTCATTCTTCTCTGCACTCCTGTCCCCTTTCAGCTCTTAAGCCAAGCAGGGCCTGTTCCCACAATCTGCTAACACACTCTCACCTGTTTTAAGATTCTCCCAGGTGGGGAAGACAACCAGCAAAATCATAGCTTTTGTGGAACTTTCATAATAGTTGGAGGGAATAAAGGAAAGTCAAGAAATAATGGGAAAGTGATTTTAAAGAGACAAATACTATAAAGAGGTCATGATATTGCAGAACAGAGTGCATAGGAGTGAAGGGACCCTTTTGTAATAGTCAGAAGAAGGCTTTATGGGAAAGTGAAAGAGGAGGTAAGATGGGAAGTTGGGAAGGAGTCAGATAGGCAAAGATGGGGAAATTGTGGGAAGCCATGCAAGCAGAGTGAAAAGCTAGCACAGTCAGTGACCTGGGGAAGGGCAGTCGGGCTGAATTTAATCCATGAGAGCTGACCTCATGCAATTTCAGAAAGGATAGGGGTATTGTTACTGAAGGTGCAGGAAAGCTGTCTTTTCTTCCAGTCTTGAACTTTCTTGAACAGAGGGCACAGGAATGATTTTGACTAGTAAGTGGCAAGGAGATGTTATCATTAATATCAGGAGCAGCCACTCATTATAGATACTGGGTCAGCACTATCCATATACTCGAGCCAGTAATCACCAAATCTACACAAACCCCTAAAAGTTGCCATCCCTTCACCTTACGGACACATGAAATGAGATTCAGAAGGTGAGGACAGACCTACAGCTGGCTCAGCCCTGAGTTGGAGAGACACAGCTATTCCCCATGTGTGCTGGTGCCTGCAGCCCGGCACTGCCTCCTGGGCCCAGCCTGCCTCCATGTGCAGGCGTCAGGGTGACTAGGCATACAATGAGTATTTTTGGACGGCAAAATACTTCTGTTTTCTAAAAAAGATAATAAACATGTGGAATAAGTTTTTGAACAAAAAGAATCTCCTGAGGCATGTGTAATTAAAATGTTACCAGAAGGTCAAAGTTAATTTAGAACACATTTGTGGAACAGAGAGTTTCACAGAGAAAATAAAAACTGCATGAGCCCAATAAATAGATTGGGCGCAGTATCCATCCAAGAGTCTTTTGCCTTTGCTGGAATTCATTAACTTTCATTTGGCTTTAAGTCTTTGAGGAAGTTCTGCCTAAAGGAGTTTCTTAATCTGGGCTTACTGTGGCTGCAGAGGCAATGTGCAGATGGAAAGGGCTCAGAAGCTAAGAAGATGCCAGCAAGAGTCCAAGACCACCAGGGACTTCCAGACAGACAGGCATGGGGGCAGCGCGGGGAGAAAGGCATCTGATGTGAGACAGTGTGAGGCGAGCCAGGCTATCTGTGGCCCAGAACCGGTCTTCCTTTGAAGGCAGATGCCCTGGAAGGACACGGCACCTGAGAGGGAATGGTGAAGGATTTAAGACGATCTTGTCTCCTGGCAATGAACAAAGTCTAATCACTGAGTGTTTCTCAACTGCAGAGTCAGGATTCAGAGTTTTCCAGTCTTCAAGGAATGTTTTCACCTCTCCTTACCACTAGTTGGAAAGTTCCAACATTTTTTAATAAACAAATGTTTATTTAAATTAATAAAAAAAATAGGAGAAAGAAACAAATTTTCTGTAATTCCCACAAAACAGGCACATTATTTTAGTTGCACATTATACTTTCTTTACTATTTCATTACATGCATGTATTTAATTGATCTATATAGAAACTCTTTTTGCTTTATTTTTTTAAATTTGCAGACATCCCATTACCTATGTTATAACAAGATTATGTAGTATAATATAGTGCTAAAAAGTGCCTTCTCTGAAACCAAGCAGTTCCACTATCTCCTAACAATGTTGCCCTGGACCATGGTCAGCAAATCTTGGCTCTTGAGCCATATAGGCGGCTCTTTGGCTCATTGAGTGTGGCTCTTCCACAAAATACCATGTGCAGGTGTGCATGTACAGAGTGATTGAAACTTCATGGCCCATGTGCAGAAGTCGGTTTTTGTCCTGGGAGAGTCTATTTTGAAGAAGTGGCGTTAAAACACTCAAGGGGCCAAATAGCCACATGCGAGCTGCTGTTTGTCAACCACTGCCCTGAACAAACAGAAAATAATAGTTTTCTAAGAGTAAGTGCTTGATAAATAACTCCTCTTGCAATAATAATCACTGTATTGTTATTATTTACAAAATATATTCACATAAATTCTCTTGTATTTATGGGTTCTTGTATTTTGTTAATGCTTTGTTTAAAAAGTTATGAGAATTTGAACACCATATTTTTTACATGATCTAGAAGGTGCTAGCAGTAATCACCATTCTGTACATGCTACCCCAAAGCATCCTACTGAAAACACCTGCAATTCATATGATGTCTGTCTTCCTCTAGACCACATGTGTCAAACACAAGGCCCGGGGGCCAAATCCAGCCCGCCAGGCTTGCAATGTGGCCCGCACCGCGCTGTCATCACTGCACTCCGCTGTCAGTTTATGACATTGTCAGTTTATGACTGTTCAGTAAACCATTCGGCCCTCGATTTAGGCTGGATTTTAGATTTTGGCCCCTTCTCTGATTGAGTTCGACACCCCTACTCTAGACTCTAGGTTGTTGAAGGCAAGGGCAGTTTTCATTGCAGTAGAGAATTGGTGTTTCTCTCGTTTTCTATAATAACTCCAAAGTCTAGCATAGATCTGGCCCTTCCATATACTGCCTAAAGGAATAATAAAGATGGTGAAGAAAAAAACCTATTGGGATGGGTAAAGAGGAAGTGGATAGTGTGAAGATAAACGACGTTTGAGACTAATTCTGTGTATTTGAAGCATAGAAATAGAGAAAAATTTGCCCTATGCAAATGGGAAATGACCCTTAGAACTGAGTATGTGGTTCACTGTCCATGGTACCTGCCTCTCTGATGCTCTCACTGCCAAGCATCATCTCCTGCAACAATACTCTCTACTTGACAATTTGTTTCCTTCGTATTTTTTTTTTTTACCTAAACCAAGCATAGATCAAAGTCTTTCACTTTATGAAACCAATAAAAAAAGAACATGGTTTGCTGACCATGGTCCAGGGCAACATTGTTAGGAGATAGTGGAACTGCTTGGTTTCAGAGAAGGCACTTTTTAGCACTATATTATACTACATAATCTTGTTATAACATAGGTAATGGGATGTCTACAAATAGGACTTAAGAAAAAAAGAAAAGTTTATATTTTTTCCATTCTAAATATAGAAGGTACCAGAGCATGTGTATGTGTGAATGGAAATTATTCAACAGCAAGATGAATGCTTATGGTTCAAGGGAAACAGGACAATCAGAAAGGCCAAGAAGGAATGAGATACAGACCCCAAAGGCAGAGGAACAGACTTCTGAGGAGAAAAGAAAGTGAAATTCCTGCTTTGCAATAGGGATTAAGAAAATAAACTGGTAGAAGTAAGACTATTAGTTTAAAGTAGGGAAATGAGGCAGCTTGTCCTTATTGGCTTCTTTTTCAATATCACACTTGGAAGTGGAGGTAGAAGGAATGTCAGTCATATGAAGACAGGTGGTATATAATATTTATTCTTGGTAATAAAGGGTGATACTTCTGGAAAAACATAGACAGTGTCATAATACTATGAAATTCCAGTTTAGACTTGTACTATAGTTTTTACTTTAATGTTGTTAATCCTCACCCAAGGATATTTTTCCATTAATTTTTAGAGAGTGGGAGAGAGAGAGAGAGAGAGAAACATTGATGTGAAAAAGACACTTCAGTTGGTTGCCTCCCACACACCCTGATCTGGTCGGGGATCAAAGATTCGTGTCCTTGTCGAAACTGGTTTGGCTCAGTGGTAGAGCGTCAGTCTGTGGACTGAAAGGTCCCAGATTCGATTCCGGTCAAGGGCATGTACCTTGGTTGTGGGCACATCCCCGGTGGGGGGTGTGCAAGAGGCAGCTGGTCGATGTTTCTCTCTCATCGACGTTTCTAGCTCTCTATCTCCCTCCCTTCTTCTCTGTAAAAAATCAATAAAATATATTAAAAAAAAGATTCGTGTCCTTGATGGGAAATTGAACCTGAGACCCTTAAGTGCTCAGGCCAACACTCTAACCATGGAGCACCCTGGCCAGGGTTAGACTTGTACCATAGATTTAAAGTGAAGCCTGAGAATGGCTGTGTGATTCCATGCAGCACAGGTTTCACCTTCATTTGGACTACGGGAGGCATTATGTTGTCTTCTGAAGTATGTTCAATGTAACGATTGCCATGGATGAAACTTGAAGGTATTTTAATGCACTAAGTCAATTAATAATATAAGCTGGTCATTATCATTATGCCTGTTTTACTGATGTGGTGTTGGTTGATTTACCCAAGCTTATACAGCTTGAAGGTGGGATAGTCAAGAGCACTACAGCACATTAGCTCTGACCTCATTATTTTAACAACCACATAAAAGTCAAAGAGGCAAACATTAGAACTTGAAGGAAAGGATGCAGAGGGCTCAGCTGAAAGGCAAACACAAATTGAGGAGGAAGTGGATATTTCAAAAGCATTCAGTGTAGGGAGACCTTGAAGATGCTTAGTCGCCTCCTTCCTAACCCACCCTACTCGCAGTGAAGAGTCCAAAGAGTCCATAACAACACCACCTGTTAATTTTCTATGCAAATGGGAAATGACCCTTAGAACTGAATATGTGGTTCACTGTCCATGGTACCTGCCTCTCTGATGCTATCACTGCCAAGCATCATCTCCTGCAACAATACTCTCTCCTTGACAATTTGTTTCCTTCGTATTTTTTTTTTTTTTACCTAAACCAAGCATAGATCAAAGTCTTTCACTTTATGAAACCAATAAAAAAAAAACTAAATGCTTCTCAGGAATCAAATCCAAGTGTACAAGTTGAGAGTGACATCTTTATATCATCTCAGAAATGGAAAAATCTGCTTTCTCCTCTCCAACGACATCTGTTCTCATAAACACATTCTAAAGAGGATATATAATTCACTAAAACCATGCTTTTAGCTTTTTATTGTTGTTATTTATTGTTAATAAGCCTCATTTGAACATTGTCTTGTAGAAGAAAAACAAACCATTTTCTTTGAGAACTTTGTAGGCAATTCTTTCAAGAATCATTATACCTTGATATGGTAAAACTATGTTAAATGATAATTTAAGGCTATTAACAAAAAACATTGAATTAATCTTATTTTAACTAGGAAGATGCTATTGATCTTGTGTCTATTATTGCTTAGCTATAGATCCGTAGGTACTTTATTAAAATGTGCTCTAAAATTACATCAGTTCAATTGCTTATTGCCTGGGTTTAACAATATTTACCATATTGTAGAATTGAACACAGAGCCTAAAGACTCCTAAGTGTGGTTACATATAAAACAAAGAAGCTTATATCTCTTGTGGTTGTGAACTTTAATCTCCTCTCTTCCACATTTTTAGCTATATGAGTATGGCTCATTAATTTGTCTTATCACTCAGTTTTGTTTTTGTTCTTTTAATCCTCACCAGAGGATATGTTTTATTGATTTGGGGAAGAGAGGAGAGGAAACAGAGAAACAGTTATCAGCTGCCTCCCAAATGCTCCCCAACCAGGGATAGAACCTACAACCCAGGTATGTGCCCTGAGGGAATCAAACCCACATATTTTTTTGTGTGGAATTTGCTCCAAGCAACTGAACCACCTGGCCATGGCTGACACTCACATTGCTGGTCTGTAAATTGAGAACAAACAATACTCCTTTGCATGGTTGTTGTAATTGATGAATAAAACAACATATGTGAAGAGGCACACCATTGTCCATCATACACTGATGATACCCATCTGTTATTGATTGTTGTTTTCTTCCTTAATACAGCTCTTTATAGTTCTATATGAGGGTTGATTGAAACTACATGTACTGAAAATATTTTATAAATTTAAATAGTATGATGTGTTGTGTAATTTAAATCTATTTCATTTTATTAGCCAAAGTCACCCCAATAAATGTAATTAAAAATTACAGTAAAGTTTTTGGATTCAGTTGTAAGGCACATTTGAATAAAGAAACATGCTGCAGTGATTTTCCTAAGCTCATGGAACTATTGAACCATAATAATACTGAGTTTGTATAATCTGTTCCTGACATTTTAAAACTGATAAAAGGGAGAAACAAAATATTAAATATAAATAGGCTAAATAGGCTGTGACATAGCCTTGAGAATATGACATACTTGCTAAAAAATTATTTGGAAATCATTTGTAAATGAATATTTGACTTTATAAAGAGAGGGTTAAGGATTCTTAAAATAATATAATACCAAATACAGAATGAGAGTGAAAGATGGGATCAAACCCACGCTTGCACTTTCTTTGTCAGTGAGCATAGAGTGACACACAGTTGGTTGAATGAGTGGTTCAGAGAGCCAGCCCTCTTCTTGTGCTCCATCAAGTAGCTGATGTGATCTGGTCACCAATGGGTTACAAAATGCACTTAACCTAACTGTATAATGGTAGGAGGCTGCTTTAGATTCTGTCCAAACTACCACATCAATGTATGGTAACATGAACTGGCACAGAACAAGAGAAAGAGGGGATTTGGGGCACAGGGTCCCCCTGATGTCTTTCTCGGCCTGCATGTATATGTACATTGGATGTACCTGCTGCATGTATATATACTCACAGACCTGAAGAATTTCAAATACAGTATAACTAAAAGATGCTCTCTTTTGGAAATAGGGCTCAAAATAACATCCAATCTAATAAAGAGGTAACATGCAAATTGATCAACATTCCAACACACAAGATGGCCAACCCCAAGTGGTCAAAGATGGCCACCCCTATGTGGACACAAGATGGCCACCACAAGACAGCAAGCAGGGGAGGGAAATTGGGAAGGACCAGACCTGAAAGGGAGTGCAATTGGGGTCTATCAGGCTGCAGGGAAGGGCAGTTAGGGGTAATTGGGCTGGTAGAGGAGGACAGTTGGGAGGGACCCACAAGCCTGCATGGGAGGACACTTGGGGGCAACCAGGCCTGCTGGGGAAGGCAGTTGGGAGTGACCAGGCCAGCAGGGGAGAGCCGTTAGAGATGACCAGGCCTACAGGGGAGGGCAGTTGGGGGAGATCAGGCTGGCAAGGGAAGGCAATTAAGGATGACTGAGCCAGCAGGGGAGAGCAGTTAGGGGCAATTGGGCCAGCAGGGGAGCAGTAATGTGTCAATCAGGCTGGCAGGGGAGTGGTTAGAAGATGATCAGGCTGGCAGGCATAAGCAGTTAGAGGCAATTAGGCAGGCAGGCAGGCAAGTGGTTGGGAGCCAGCAGTCCTGGATTGTGAGAGGGATGTTCGACTGCCTGTTTAAGCCCGTTCCCAGTGGTATTGGACATAAATAGGCAGTCAGACATCCCTCGAGGGGTCCCAGATTGGAGAGGGTGCAGGCTGGATTGAGGGACATCCCCTCACCCCATGCACAAATTTCATGCGCTGGGCCTCTAGTATGAAATAATACATATTTTTTAATTATTTGAGCCTAAAACCTTGGCACAGGGAATCAAACCTGTGACCTTCTGGTTCATGGGATGATGCTCAACCAGCCATGGCTGCTAAATCAATTTAACTGTTCATTTAACTTATATTTACAACACACCTTTCTAAGCTGGCCTGATTTCACTGAGAAGAATGAGACTCTGAGATGCCAGGTGAATTGGTTGAGATCACTTCGTTACCAGGTGACTAACTTGTGATTCCAGGAAAGGGTTTTTTCCTCATGGACTTCATTGTTGTTCTATATTGAATGTCTTAAGGGTTGTTGGGACCCCAAAACAGGAAGCTAAATGATTTTATGAAATGCGAGCAGCAAAGTGACATAAAAGCAAGGATAGGAACCAAGAATATATGGAAAAGAAATAGGCTCAGAGCAAAGATCATGCCTATAAATTGGTCTGAAAATTCTGTAATATTCGAAAATCAGATAGTGGAATCCGAGGCATTGGAAAGAATGTCTTCCACCTGTACAATAATTACACTGGCAGAACTTTGTCTGATATAACAATTTTGGAATTCTGGAACCCATTGAAAACCTGCATCTTCCAGAAAAAAGGTTAGACAGTAAACTGTGGTAAATGTCTGTCAATTCTAGTTTTTAGCACAGTAGCAACTACACATCTGCCACGTTCAGCCAGATGTCAGGCAGCATGCAGGTGTTCCTGAAGCAGAAGCTAAGATGGGCAAAAAGAACGCAGTGAAATACAGAAATCTGTATTTAGTACAAGCAGCAGACAGCTGTATTTTGATTACTGTTTGGGGCTTGTAATCACAGAGGTGCAGGCAAGAAGTGGGCAGCCAATGTGTTTGCGCCTCCATCCATTGTTGTATAACCCTCAGGCTCAGGTTCAAGAAAATCCCTAAGATTTAAAGGACCAACACCCTTTTTTAACTCCATCACTCTTTATTATTCTCTTTTCCTCCATGTTGGAGCCTGATATTTAATGAAGGACTAGAACATGACCACAGGTGTACTTGAATGGGCTCAGGAAAGACCAGAGAAGACTGAAGTTCATAAATCAGGCTGATATTCCTAAAACAAACAGACAAGTAAACTAAAAAAAAAAACAGAACAAAAAAAAAAAACAAAACACAACACCTGGGAAGGAGAAATGTGAGTTCCAGAGTTAACACATTTTTAAGTCACAAGGTCCAATTTTTAACAAAAGAATCCCAAAGCATACAAAAAAAAAACCAACAACAAACAAGCAAGCAAACAAAAAGCCCATGAAATTATGTGCCATTCAAAAGAGAAAAATAAATCAGCAAAACTTTCCTTGAGAAAAACCCAATGGCAAATATATTGGACAAAGACTAAAATACCTATCTTAAAGAAGCTCAAAGAAATAAAAAAATATATGTGTATGAAGAAAAAAAGAAAAGAAAAATAGAAAGCTAGAAGAGAAAAGTGAAGTATTATACACAGGAATTCTTAATAAGATTGTTGACAGATTTCTTTTAGAAATTTTGGATGCTAGAAAACTATGGGCCAAGGTTTTCAAAGTGCCAAAAAAAAGCTTCCAATAAAAAATTCTATATCCAGCAAAACTGTTCTTCAAGCATGAAGAGAAATTAATATATTCCTAAAAAATAAAAGTTAGGGGAATTAGTTATACCTAGACTTAGCCAAGTTAGACTAGACCTACTGTGCAAGAAGTGCTCAAGAAAATCTTGCCAGCTAAGAGGAAAGACCACCAGACAGTACCATGAAGCCATATGGAGAAATGAAAATCTTTATAAAGGCAAAATGTTAGCAATTATAAAAGCTAGTATTATTGTACCAATGGTTTGTAACTAGCTAACTGCACTTTCTGGGGTTTTTTTGTGTGTGTGTTTTTGTTTTTGTAATTTAAGATATCTTTAAAAACATCTGTTATTAATATAAAAGCTAATATTGTTGTAACTCTGGTATGTAATTACAAATATTTTCTACATAATTTAAAATATTAATGCATTTTTTAAATTGTAAGATTTGGACATAGAATGTATAAAGATATAATTTTGTGGTATCAGCAACTGAAAGAAGTGAGTATAAAGATGGAACTACAAAGCACAGATTCCTGTATTTCACTGCATTTAAGCCAATATAAATTCAAATTAGAGTTCGTTGCTTTAAAGTGTTAAATATAGTCCTCTTGATTACAAAAAAAATAGCTGTAGGGTGTATATAAAAGGAAATAAGAAATAAATACAAAATAATTTATTTCAAAGTAAATAAACTAATCATAAATGAAAGAAAATGAGGCCCCAAAAGTTCTGACTTATAAAAAATAAATAGCAAAATGACTGAAGTAAATTCCGATTTAGCAATACTATTTAAATATAATATTTTACTGATTTCAGAGAGAAGACAGCATGAGAGATAATTATTGATTAGATGCCTCCTGCCACTGGAGATACAGCTCAAAACCTGGGCATGTGCCATGACTGGAAATCAAACTACAACCTCGTGGGTCAATGCTCCACCACTGAGCTACACTGGCCATGCTACTTATCAGCAATTTCAGTAAATGTTAATAGACTAAAGTCTCCAATCAAAATACTTTAGAGATAAGCAGAATAAATAAAAACACAGGATCCAAATATATGCTGTCTATTACAGAATCACTTTAGATTCATGGACACAAATAGATTAAAAATATAAGAGTGTAAAAATGTATTACATGCAAATATGGACCAAAAAAGAGCAGAGGTGCTATATTAATATCAAACAAAATAAATATTTAATAAATAAATGTTTACAATTAGGAAAGAAAAAGAAATAAAAGACATCCAAATTGGAAAGAAAAATTAAAACGATCTCTATTTGAAGAAGGCATTAAAGATTACATACACACTTAAAATAATAAATAAATTCAGGAAAATAACAAAATACAAAATCAATGCATACACACAAAATAGTTGCATTTCTATTTATGATCATAAAAGAATCTGAAATGAAAGTTACAAAATGTATTTTATTTACAATAGCATCAAAAAACATGAAATATTTAGGAAATAACCAAGGAAAGTAAAGACTTGTACAGTGCAAAAGATAAAACATAGCTAAAAAATTTTAAGACAACCCTGGCTGGTGTGGCTCAGTTGGCGGGGCATTATCCTGTGCACCAGAAGGTTGCTGGTTCAGTTCCTGGTTAGGGCACATGCCTGGGTTGCTGACTGGATACCCAAGTAGAGAGCATGCAGGAGGCAGCCCATGGATATTCCACTCTCACATCAATGTTTCTCTTTCTCTCTTCCTCTCTCTTTTTCTCTAAGAACAATAAAAATATTTTTAAAGAAATCTAAAAAATGAAAATTAATAAAAGTTGTAAACAAATAGAAACACATTCCATGTTTATGAATTGGAAGACAATATTTTTAAATGTCTATACAATCCAAAGCCAAAGTGATCTATAGATTCAATAAGATCCTTATCAAAATATCAATGATGCTTTTTTACATAAATAGAAAAAAAAATCTTCAAATTTATATGGAATCTTAAGGGATCCCAAATAGACAAAGTAATTTTGAAGAAAAGGAAAAAAAGAAGAAGAAGCCTGCAGCACTCACATTTCCTATTCTCAAAACTTACTATACTACTCAAAATGATATTCTGGATTAAGATAGATATATAGGCTAGAAGAGAATTGAGAGTTCATAAATAAATCTTCATAACTATGGTGTACACTTTGATAAACAGGAACTTTAATTAAAATAAAGTTGGGAGGTTAGAAGAGAGAGCTTTCACGCACATTTCACTTAACACATCCTACTGACCCCAGAAGGAAGAGATACTGCATGACCACCTGAGCAGGAAGAAGAAAAGACTTCCTTGTCCAGCAATAGTTCAGCCAATGGGAGACTGCCATGACTCAGCCAATGAACAGTCATTCTACTTTGCACTTTCAGTTTCTTCCAATGGACTCTGTTTACAACAGTCCTTCCCAAGTTCTTAAGAACATTTCTCTCCTTTATTTTTATGATCTTTCACCTGTTTCACCTTTGATCACATGTCCTGAATTGCAATTATTTGCTTCTCCCGAATAAATCCATTTTGCTGGAGAAATACGTGCTGTTTGTTAAAGGTCAACAAGGATTAAATAATTTTTGACAAGGGTTTTAAGATCATTTTATAGGGAAAGAGTCTTATTAATAAACTAGAGGCCCGGTGCATGAAATTTGTGCACTCAGGGAGGGAGAAAGGGAGTCCCTTAGTCTGGCCTGCACCCTCTCTCAGTCTTGGAGCCCTTGGGAGATGCCCTTAGTGCTGCCATGGAGTCAGGAGAGGTTCCTGCCACAACCACTGTGCTGGCCAGCTGAGCCCTGCTTCTGGCTGAGAGGCACTTCCCCTGTGGGAGTGCACTGACCACCAGGGGGAAGCTCCTGCATTGAGTGTCTATTCCCTGGTGGTCAGTGCACATTATAGTGACTGGTCCTCTATCATTTGGTTGATTTGCATATTAGCCTTTTATTGTATAGGATGGAGCTGGAAAAACTGGATATACACATGACAAAGAATTAAAGTTATAACTTTACCTAACAGCATACAGACAGATTAATTCCAAATGATCAGAGAGCTAAATGTAAGACCAAAACCAATAAAACTCTGAGAAAAAAGAAATATGAAAAAAAATACCTGTATAACATTGTATTTGACTAGATCATAGGTAACACCAAATAAAAATTAGAGTAATTAGAGCTTATAAATTGTTTACTATTATGCATTAAAAGTCAATGTTAATTGAGTAAAAAGTACACAGAGTAGGAGAAAATATTTGAAAAATATTTGTTAAAGTGATATTAAGAATATTTTATATTTTAATAAATTGTTTTAGCAAAAAAGGGAGAGAAAAAAGCATTGATGTGATAGAAATATCAATAGGTTGCCTGCTGTACACACCCCAACTGGAATCAAACCCACAATCTGGGACAGTATCTGGGCTAGGAATTGAACTCGTGACCTTCTAGTTCATGGGATTACACTTAACCAACTGAGCCACACAGGCCAGGGCAATATTCAGAATATTCAGAAAACAAAACTTAAAGCTCAGCAACTTAGGGAATGCAAATCAAAACTACAATGAGATACCACCTTACACTCATTGGGATGATTACTATCAAAAACAAACAAAACATCTTAGATTATTTGTGCACTGTTGGTTGGAAAAGTAAAATGGTACAGTCACTTTTTTTTTTAAATATATTTTCTTGATTTTTTACAGAGAGGAAGGGAGAGAGATAGAGAGCTAGAAACGTCGATGAGAGAGAAATATCAACCAGCTGCCTCCTGCACACCCCCTACTGGGGATGTGCCCGCAACCAATGTACATGCCCCTGACCGGAATCGAACCTGGGACCTTTCAGTCCGCAGACCAACTCTCTACCACTGAGCCAAACCGGTTTCGGCTGGTACAGTCACTTTTGTAAACAATGATAGTTCTTCAAATTAAAAAATATATATTCCATATTACCCAGCAATTCTACTTTTGTTCACATACCCAAAAGAATTGAAAACAAGTTCTCAAAAAGATACTTGCACTCCCGTGTTCATAGTGACATCATTCAAATAGCTGAAATGTGAAAACAATCATGCTGACCATGAATGGATGAATGCATAAGCAACATGTGGTCTATACATACAAGGAAATACTATTCAGCCTTCAGTGAAAGGAAATTCTGCCACATGCAACAACATGGAGGAGTCTTGAGAACATTATGTTAAATTACAATAAATAAGCCAGTTACAAGCCCCCCCCCTCCCCCCGCCCCAAAGCAGATACTATGATTTAGGTTATCTGCGGTTCTCAGAGTAGTCAGATTCATAGACAGGAAACGGAAAGCTCAGCTGGTTGGAGCATGCTCACTTGAGTCAAAAGACCTCTCTCTCTCTCTCTCTCTCTCTCTCTCTCTCTCTCTCTCTCTCTCTCTCTCTCCCCTCCCTCCCTCCCTTCCTCCCTCCTTCTCTCTCCCTCTCTCCCTCTCTCCCTCTCTCCCTCTCCCCCTCTCTCCCTCTCTCCCTCTCTCCCTCTCTCCCTCTCCCCGTCTCTCCCTCTCTCCCTCTCTCCCTCTCTCCCTCTCTTTTTCTCTCTACCTTCATCTCTAAACATATGCTTGGTTGAGGAATAAAAAAAAGTTCTAATGGGATAGAACTTCATATTTTCAAGATGAAAAGATTTGTCAAGATGAAAGTGATAATGGTTTTGCATTACAAATGTATTTAATACCACTTAACTTCACACTTAAAATGTTTAAATTATAAATTTTGTTATATAAATTTTACTACAAGAAAAAAATGAAAAAAGTCTGTAGTGTTAAAATCTGACTTGAATTTGCTCTTAGTATTTTGTGTGGATGAATAGTCTTGGTAACGCTCAGGCTTGATGGAGCTGGAGTACCAGGTCACCCAGACATTTATTAATGGACTTGATGACGGGCGCTAACACATCAGTGGACTAAAGAGAAAATAAGATGTCAGTTAACTTGGGTTTGTGCACGTAATTCAAACAAATGGTGCATTCTAACGTGTTTTATCTCATTAAATAGGCATGATAAATCTCTTATTTTGAATATCAGCATGGAGCAGGAGGAAAGTACCATTAGTTATAATCTACTGTCTTTAGAGGAGGGAGAATCCTAGCAACCAGGTCATCCGCTCTTCAGTGGCACAAACCAAAACCTCCCCCACAAAAGCATTCGCCACTCTTACAAACAATTTTGGGGAACATTTGCAAAATACCAAATAAAGATTCTGGGGCAGAGTGAAACAGCTCTGCATAAAAAGGTAAAGTAAAATACCGAGCAGCCTGGGAAGAGGAGGAGAAAAAGAGATGTCAGAAAAGTAATCCAGAGTCAGGAACCTGAGCACAAGCCAGGCAACCAGAGGGAGAAGGAGAAGGGAGAAAGCAGAGCCTGGGGGCTGCGCTGTGGGGAGGAGGAAGCGTGTGCCTCCAGCCCAGTGCCGCGGGAGCTCACCTCTCTCACATACAGAACCCAGTGAGCATGGGATTTCCCGAGACAAGTGACGTTCTATCTGGGGAGCCTGAAAAAATGGAAGAGATGAGATCATATAACTGAATAATAAAAATTAGAAAAGGTGCTGAAACCGGTGTGGCTCAGTGGATAGAGTGTCAGCCTGCGGTCTCAGGTTTGATTCTGGTCAAGGGTATGTGCCTTGGTTGTGAGCACATCCCCAGTGTGGGGTGTACAGGAGGCAGCTGGTCAATGTTTCTGGTTCTCTACCCCTCTCCCTTCCTCTCTGTAAAAAATCAATAAAATATATATTTTTTTTAATTAGAAAAGGTATTCAATTAAGGTTAGTTGAAAATTTATTTTCTCCCTATTTCCAATGTAATAGACTGTAATAGATTGAGGGGTTAAAGGGGAGGGGAGATCATTGCCCTGCCGAGTGGCCCTGGTGCTCTCTCTCCATAGCCTCGGGAGGAGACAGCTCGGTTTACCTGCCACAGGCCCACTCAAACGCTCTCACTGTCAGTCCTTTTAAGTACCAATTGAGAGATACCTGCTGTTGTGTTTAAGCCAGAACAGCACAGGTCCTGGTTAAACAGCAACCAAGGATGATGGTTTACTGGGTAAGAATGGCATTCTTCCTGCTTTCGCCAACTTCTGTTGTCTCTGGATGTTCTTGTAAGGTAATGAATTAAAATGAGAATCAGACAGTAAATATTGGAAGTGGAGTCTAAAGGGAAATGTAGCCCAGATTTGTGAAAAAATGAAACAAATCTGCTCAAATGCCTTGGATGGCCGCTCCCACAGTCCCTCTGGGGAACACGCTGTCTTCTCCTCTTCCAATGTGATTTCGCTCAGCATGCATGAGGAAGGCAACAGCTCTTTCTTAGCAGGAAACAAGATCTTGAAGAATGTATGGAGCTATTTTTAAAACCGTGAAATGATTTGAAAGGAGCCCCTATTGGAAATCTATGTAGAAGAAAGTTACAATATTTATGTCCCAATATGCCACCATCCAGAAACTGTACATTATAACAGCTTTGAAGGAGAAAACAGAGTGCTATTAGCCTGATGTGAACAAAGGAGCTACTGTCCCTGCTGATCATAATAAGAGCTACTGTGATATGATGCAGAGTGATATTTTTCCCGTTGCCCTGTAATTGACAATTAAGGCTCATATTCAAAAGAGAGCTACCAGTGAGTGGGGTCAGATGACCCATGCACTCCCCTTGGGCTTATAAAGTTGGACGGAAATATTTCTGAAACAATTAGTAAGAGACAACTTGCCAATCAGGATATATAATGAATTACTGACAAGGAGCAAAAAAAAACCAAAATAAAACAAAACAAACAAACAAAAATAAACAAGACCATTTTTAAAGGTCTTAAACCTTTTAGGGAATAAAATATTCCTGGTAAAAAATAAAATAAAATAAAAATAAAACAATTCCTCTGTCCTTGCCCTATGACCCCCTGGTCACCTCAACCCTAGAGCCCAGAGATGGTGGCAGCGGAGGACTAAAAAGATCACCCTCCAGCCGGGTACACCTGCGAGGAGGAGAATGGCATTGCACCCACCAGCTGTGGTGACGTGTTACAAACACTAGGGCTGTTTTAATGCCCCCAGCGCACTGCCTGGTGAGAGTCGTGAGGAGATGGATATGCTGGTCCTCAGCATGCAGAGAAGCTGCCTGGTTTTGCAGGCAACATGGCTCTGAATACGGGAGGTCTGCAAGAATGTCTCTCCAGTGGGAGAAAGTGTGCCGAGTCCATCCCAGATCCCAGGGTCCGGAAGACATGGAAGGAAGGGTCCTTAGTGGCCCCAGTAGCTCCATCTGAAGGGATGTGGGAGGCATGGATTCCAGATGGGGACACATATGTCCCTGTAATGATTGTGTTCAGTGGAGGCAGGTGGGGAAATCTGGGTATCTTTTCAAGAAAACCACCCAGTCCATGCACATACTGCTTTTTCCGCAGGTATCAGGAAACCCCAGCAGCAGCTCTGCATCCTGGCAGCGCCCCCAGTGGCACATGACCGTTACTGCCTCTTTACAGCTCTTCACTCAAGTCTCAGAGAGGGAGGCAATAAAATGTGCAACAAACACCCATGCCCAATGGCCACACCATCTTTCACCCTTAGTTACAACCAACGCGGAGGGAGGTGAAGTGTTACATTCAACGTGGAATGTGGAATTGGATGTGTAAACTGTCCTGAAATGAGCTCAATAATCATGAGCAGCCAGGAAGTTATAAAATTTTTATAAGGTTATCCTCAGATGAGAAAATGAGTTTCTATTCAGCAAGCTGAAAACAGTAAATGAAGAAAAAATCTTTGCCAAAATTAGAATATATTTTCACAGAAAATTCATGTTCTAGGTGTTGTACATATCGTCCCAAACTCTAAAAAGTGACATTGTTAGATCTATTTTGCAAAAAGGGAAGTTGAAGTTGAGAGCAGACTAAAGTGACACAGAGCATGAACTTCAATTTAGATTTGGCTCTGACACTCTCAAATCCTGGGCTCACCCCTTCCCTACAGTACACTGTTTCTGATTAGTTTCCTTTATCTAAAACAAAAAATTTCTTTAAGAATTACTACAAAAATCAAAGTAGATATTTTTACCTTTAAGGTCACCTACTGAGTGGAAAATCTAAATTGTTCTGTTATTGGTGTTAGATTTTTTTAATTTAAATTCTTTATTTTTTAAAAGTATGGCATGAGTCTCCTTTTTTCTTCCATTGTCCTCTCCCTGGCCACTCCCAGCCACAAACACATGCCCTCACCCCTTACTGTCTGTGTCCATTAGTTATACTCATAGTTTTCTAATCCACTAATCTGCTGATGGGCACTTAGGCTATTTCCAAATCTTAACTGTTGTAAATTATGCTGCTATGAACATAGGGGTGCATATATCTTTTCTGCTTGGTGTTTTGGTTTTTCTTGGGGGGGGGGGGGGAATATTCCTAAACGTGGGATCACTGGGTCAAATGGGAGTTCCATTTTTAGTTTTTTGAGGAAACTTCATACTGTGCTCCACAATGGCTGCACCAACTTTCATTCCCACCATCAGTGCATGAGGGTTCATGTTTCTCCACACCCTCCCCAGTATTTTTCTTTTGTTTATTTGTTGATGACAGACATTCTGACAGGTGTGAGGTGACACCTCATTGTTGTATTGATTTGTATCTCTCTGATGATTAGTGACTTTGAGCATGTTTTCATATGTCTTTTGGCTTTCTGTATGTCCTCTTTCAAAAAGTGTCTAGTTAGGTCCTTTGCCCATTTTTTGACTGGATTGTTTATCCTCCTTTTGTTAAGTTGTATGAGTTCCCTATTAATTTTGGAGATTAAACCCTTATCGGAGATAACATTGGCAAAATGTTCTCCCATGCAGTTGCCTTTCTTGTTGGTTTGTTGATGGTTTCTTATGCTGTGCAGAAGCTTTTTATTTTGATGTAGTCCCATTTGTTTACTTTCTCTTTAGCTTCCATTGCCCTAGGAGCTGTATTAATAAAGATATTGCTACGAAATATGTCTGCTATTTTGCTGCCTATGGAGTCTTCTAAGATATTTATGGTTTCCCATTATTTATCCATATTGAGTTTATTTTTGTGTATGGTGTAAGTTGTTGGTCTAGTTTTATTTTTCATAGGTATCCACCCAATTTTCCCAACAACTTTTATTGAAGAGCCTGTCTTGGCCCCATTGTATGCTATTGCCTTCTGTGTCAAATATATATTAAGCTTGGGTTGATTTCTGGGTTCTCTGTTCTGTTTCATTGTTCTATATGTCTGTTCTTGTGTCAGTAACAGGCAATTTTGAGAACAGTGGTTTTGTAATATAGCTTGATATCTGGTATTGTGATCCCTCCAAATTTGTTCTTCTTTCTCAAGATTGATGCAGATATCTGGGGTCTTCTTTTATTCCATATAAATTTTTGGAAAGTTTGTTTTTCTCTTGATTCTTACACATGTTATTAAATTTTTCTTCCATCCTTTTCACTGTCCTTATAACTATTGCTCTGAATTCTTTCTCTGACAAATTATTTACCTCTATTTCTTTTATTTCCTTTTCTGGTGATTCCTTCTTTTCTTTCAAATGGAGGTTATTTCTTTGTCTCCCTATTTTTGCTATTCATTTCCTTTCTGATTGTTTCTACCTAATAAATCAAACTTCTATGCAACCAAGATTTTTTCTTAGTTTGTCTTATATGGTAGATGATTTGTGGGATTTAGTGGTGCATTCTCTTTGGTCTTATGGTCTGGGCAATCTAGGGATGCCTCCTACTTGGGATATTAGGTTTCTCTTGGTGTAGTTAGTTATTGAGTGTTATTGTTTCATTCATGGGTAGAGTTTCCTCTCAGAGTGTCTGATTATGTGGCTCACTCTCTACCATGTTGACCAAACAGCACAAAATACAACTCAACACTACAAAAACAAAGGGGAAAAAAACACAAATGTACTCATGACACTGATAACCCCCAGTATAAGTGGTCACCAGAGAAAAGAGGATTAAGAAAGAAAAAAGAGAGCAAAAATGACATTGAGGAATGAAAAATGGTAAGAGAGAAAGGAAAAAGAAGAAAAAGAAAAATATATATGGGAAGAAAACATCACAGAGCAAACATATAAACCAAAAAATGCAAACTACAAACAACCAGAAAAGAGGTGGGGACAGAATCTGTACAGGCAGAGCTTATATACAGAAGGTAAGATTAAGGAATTAAATGAATATGGGGAGGACCTCGGTCAAATGCAGAGGAGGTAGAAAGAGGATGAGTGCATAATAATAATAATAATAATAATAATAATAATAAAAACTATCAACAAGTGACAAGTGCTAGTGAGGATGTAGAGAAAAAGGAACCCTCATGCCCTGCTGGTGGGAATGCAAACTGGTGCAGCCACTGTGGAAAACAGTATATGGAATTTCCTCTAAAAACTAAAAATGAAACTCCCATTTGACCCAATGATCCAACTTTAGGAATATATCCCAAGAAACTAGAAATACCAGTCATAAAGGATATATGCACCCCTTTGTTCACAGCAGCACAATTTACCATAGCCAATATTTGGAAACAGCCTAAGTGCCCATCAGCAGATGAATGGATTAGAAAACTGTGATACATCTGAAAAATGGGATTCTATGCTGCTTTAAAAAAATAAGGAATTCTTACCATTTGCAACAGCATAGATGGAACTAGAGAGCATTATGCTAAGTGAAATAAGCCAGTCAGAGAAAGATAAATATCACATTTTCTCACTCATTTGTGGAATATTATGAACAACATAAACTGATGAACAAAAATAGAATCAGAGACATAGAAGCAGTGAAAAACCTATGAGGGAAGGCAAGGGGCAGGTAGTGAGGGGTCAGAGATCAACCATAGGATTTATATGCATGCATATGAGCAAAAACCATGGACACAAACAGTAGGGGGAGTAAAGGCTTGGGCTTGGGGGAGGGGGTGGTGGAGGTCAATGGGGGGAAAAGGAGACTCATATAATACTTTAAACAAAAATGAATTTTTTTAAAAATAAGATAAAATAACAACAAACAAATAAAAGTAGAATGAATAAATATAATGCAAAAAATAAAAAATAAAGAAGGATAAAGAAAAAAGAAAATGAAGAAAAATTTAAATAGAAGACTAAATAAATAAATAAATAAATATGAAGTGTTGTTCCTTTTGGCCAAGTTTTAATGCCCCATGAGGGCTGGTTTAAAATCCCACTCTTCTGTACTGTCTGCCACTTCTTAGTTTCCTGTAGGTATCGCCCCGTGTTGAAGTTCCAAGCAATCCACCGCTCCTCTGTTTGTGTCTATCTCCACAGCCTTGACTGCCAGTAGGCAGGACCGCCCACTTAGCAAGTCTGCCCACTGTCAGTCTTAATCTCCCAAGCAGCCCTCTGTTTCAGGGCTACAGTTAGGGAGGGTGCTGTATCACTCTCAGGAACTGAAAGGCTTCTCTTCAGTGCAGTACCTGAGGGCTCGTTGGGGCTATCCCTTTGTACCACTCAGGGTGTAGTGTAGCTGTGGCTGTATTGGTTGTCTGGAGACTTCTGGGAGGTGCTAGCCCTTCAGGAGAAAATGGTTGCTTAGGTCCCAAGTGTCAGGAATGTCCCAGTGCCTGACTCCCAGTCACCTTTCTTCAACCTGCTCTTCTCCACAGCCTCTCCCCAGATTCTACAAGTTTGCACCTCCATCTGCACATCCACCTAACATCAGCCACAGGTTTGTATTTGAAAGGTTCTCTGAACTGGATTTAGCAAATAAAAGCAAAGACCAAAAATGTGGGAAACAACCGAGCCACTGTGAGTTTCTCTCCCCACTGCACTGCGGGGCTTGGGCTGCCCCCTCTGGGCTCAGTCTCTTGTGGCTGTGGACTTAGATCTAAAATCCTCTTGTGCCAGCAGTCATGTGGACCTCTTTCCAGATGTTATGCTTGTCCCCAAGGGACGCAGACTTGGTGCCCTGCAGCTTCCTTCTGACAACTTTGGCTTGGAGGTCTCACACCTCTCTCCAGCCCAGATCCCAAATCCTTACTGTTCTCCAGGCATCCTCTGCCCTTCTTGGCTGCAAATGGTCTCACCAGCTGTGTCTCCTTCACCAATACCAGGTGGATGTTATTCAATTCAGATACTCCTTCTATCTGCCCTGGGATAAGGCTTGGAACACGTCTGCCTATTCGGCACCCATTTCTCCTGGGTGTTATTTTTAATGAGCAACTACAGCAGGCCAGACATTATTACAGAAGTGGTGTATTCATAACATAAATTAATTTTTAAAGCATTTTGTGCATTTTAGAGGGGAGAAACTACAAGCCAAGAGAGGTAAGATAAAGTGCCACAGTGATGCATTTGTAGAGCTGTGAAAGTCCCCAAAACCCAAAACCTATATGACTTACCTCTATCCACCTGTAAATGATAAAAAATTTTTTCATGAGCTGGAATTACTTTTGCATGGTTCTTCCTTTCTTCTTCCTTTATTGCTCCATGAAAATGAGATTATTAGAAGACAGGGACATTTATATCTTACTACTGAGGTGTGAGCCCAGGTTTATTTTCCCTGGCTATAAGGAAAAAGTATATCATGCCATGTGCAATTATAACATGGGGTGTCCAAAGGCAGGCAGGGATAGTGGGGATGGTAATGTCGATGATAACAATTATGTTGCAGGTGCAGGTGAAATGGAACCATTCTTCATTAGAGGGATCAGATAGGACATTTGAGGGAGAGTCTTGATCCCTTTTCAGTTTGCTTTATGCAGGCTTCCCAGTTCATTAACTGCTGTGTGCTGGTGGAAGACCTGCGGGAGCTCAGCTCCTTAGGCTGTAAAAGCAAAAGGTGTTTCTTTTTTTTATGAATGTTTCTTTTTAAATATATTTTATTGATTTTTCACAGAGAGAAAGAGAGAGGGATAGATAGTTAGAAACATCAATAAGAGAGAATCATCGACCAGCTGCCTCCTGCACACCCCCTACTGGGGATGTGCCTGCAACCAATGTACATGCCCTTGACCAGAATCGAACCTGGAACCTTTCAGTCTGCAGGCTAATGCTCTATCCACTGATCCAAACCGGTTTTGGCCAAAAGGTATTTCTTTACCCTTACCCTTTTATGAGATGAAGGCCTGGGGGTAAAATTACAAGGGCAGGGAAAGTATTTATAAGAAGATTCTGGAGAAAGTGTAAGGATTTGAAGTTTGAGATGGAATTCAATATAAATTGATGCTGAAGTGTACAGAATGTAACTGCAGAATATAAAATAAAAATAACTAAAATATAGCCATGGCCAGATAGCTCAATCCTGTACACCAAAAAAGTTGTGGATTTTATTCCCAGTCAGGATACATACCTAGGTTGCAGGTTCAGTTTGACCCCTGGTTTGGGCACATGCAAGAGGAAGCCAGTTGATGTCTCTCTTTATCTCTCTCTCTCTCTCTCTCTCTCTCTCTCTCTCTCTCTCTCTCCCTTCCTGTCTTTCTAAAATCAATAAACATATCCTCTGGTGAGAATTTTTTAAAAGGTAATTACTATATCCTATATAATAAAAGGGTAATATGCAAATTGTCCCCTCGACAGGGAGTTTAACCAGGAGTTTGACCAGGGAGTGGGGCCAGTTGGCCAACCTCCCACATCCCTTTCCTCCTGCCAGCCTGGACCATTTGGCCCTAATTGGGGACTGGCTGGACCCCATTTGTGCATGAATTCATGCACCAGGCATCTAGTAGGAAATAAAATTCAATAGCAAAATTTCTTGGATGTTTTTATCAGAGCATGAAAAAAAAAAGCTTACATCAAATATTCTATTCTTTCTTTCCAAGAAAATGATCCCTTTTCTCTAAAACTTATTTTGTTGAGACATACTGAAAGGTCTTCCTGGTGGTGCATGGGGACAGGCTAAATAGCCCTCTCAGATGCTGGATAAGGAACAAATGACTTTATTTAAGGAAAGGAATTGAGGGATGAGATGTCCACAGGGAAGGGCTGCACAGCACCGAGCCAAGGGTCTTTGGTCAGTGATGGCAGCCCCAGGAGCTGGAGTTTCATCCTGATGCACAGTTACTGGTAGGAAGTTCTTGTCAGTGGGTCTGGGAGCTGAGGTGTTGGGCTGAGAATGCGGAAGGAATGCAGGTGTGTGGTCAGGTGCCTCAGAACAGTTTCCATTCCTTATGTGTCTGACTCCTGGTGTCCAGTGAGACTTTCCTGGCCTTTGTTCTCCTGTGGAGGGAAGCTTACAAATGGCCATTAGGATCCTATTGCCCTATATCCCCAACACAGATCATAATAGGAGAAATTAAAATAATGTAAATAGTGCCTACTCTGGTTGATAACCTAATACTCATACACAAAGTCCCACATGGTTTTATATGTATTATGTTGTATGGTATTCTATTGCACATTTTGTTTTAATTCCATCAGATGACTCTAGGCACCATTTCTGTTGTGACATAGATAGAAACCACCGGTCCCTGGGCCTGGCCATAATCACAAGCTGCAGGCTCAGTGAAAATCAAGCACCAACCTGTATTTTGTTGCAGCTAAAGCTCAACTTCTTTGACTCTATTTCTTGGTAGTTTTTGTTTTGTTTTGTTGTTTTTTTAACCTGCTTATTTCTTGAGCCTAGAACTTGAGGTTTGATATCATATTTGAGCTTTAAGGATATCTCACTTTCCTCCTCCTTCTGCGGGGTTTCTCCTGAAGGTGTGGATTGTACTAATTGAGCCAAACAGAGTCTTGCCCAAGTTTTCACAATCCAAAGACACTAGAGTGTATTTTTCTTGTATTCCATTTGTCCTTTAGCTAGGTGTCCATAAGAGGCATGTTGAAAAGGTAGACTCTCAGGCTGCATTTTAAAATAGTGTCATATAGTTGAAAGAAAAGGGGATTTAGGATTAGAGGTATCTAGGTTGAAATTCAACTTCTATCATTCTAGGAAAACTTTTGCTTTTAAATTACAAAAATGATTATTTAAAACTCATTTTAAAGCTAAACTGTAAATGGAAAATTCACAAAGGAAATGATGAACAGATCTTGATAGGGAGACTTATAATCTGATAGAGCGTCTGAATTAATCTGAAAAATAATCATATTATTTAAAATCTTAGAATTCATATACGTATGTAAATAGGGATTAAGTTTCTCATATATGAATAGGGGGTTCACATATGAGAAACATAATTTTATATCACTAGAGGCCTGGTGCATGAAATTCATGCACATGGACCCCTTGAGGGATGTTCCACTGCCCATTTAAAGCAGTCGGACATCCCTCTCACAATCCAGGACTGCTTGCTCCCAACTTCTCCCCTGCCTGCTTTCCTAATTGCCCCTAACCGCTTCTGACTGCCAGCCTGATTGATGTCTAACTGCCCCCCTGCTAGCCTGTTTTCCTCCAACTTCCCTCTTCTGCCAGCCAGGTCACCCCTAACTGCCCTCCTCTGCAGGCTTGATTGCCCCTAAGTGCCTTCCCTTGCAGTCCTGGTCCCTCTCAACTGCCCTCCCCTGATGGCCATCTTGTAATGGCCATCTTGTGTCCACATGGGGGCATCTATCTTGATCTTGTGTGTTGGAGTGATGGTCAATCTGCATATTATTCTTTTATTAGATAGGATAAAGGCCTGGTGCATGGGTGGGTTTGCCCTGAAAGGTGTCCCAGATCAGGGTGGGGGTTCCCTTGGGGCATGGGGTGGCCTGGGCGAGGGGTCTTTAGTGGTTTGAAGGCTGGCCATGCCCCCTGGTTACCCAAGCAGAGGCCCTGGTATTTTTTATCTGGGATTTTTTTATCTCCTACAATTGAAACTTTGTAGCCTAGAGCAGAGACAAGCCTTCTGCTCACTCCATTGCAGCAGATATTTCCTTTGGGGTTTATTCACCTTCTATAATTGAAACTTTGTATCTTTGAGTAGAGGCCTGGGCCCGCCAGGGTGTGTGGGAAAACTTGCATTCCTCCATTGCCAGGGAAACCCAAGACTTCTTCCTGTTCTCTGTGGTGGCAGCCATCTTGGTTGGGGTTCATTTGCATACTTGCTCTCATTGGCTGGTGGGTGTAGCTGAATGATAGTTAATTTGCATATCCCTTAGTTAGGATTATAGTAAAAAAAGGAGACATAAGTGGGCTCCATGAACTCTATTGGTGACAGATTAGAGAGGTGGTAGAAAGCAAGATGGGGAGGGAGAAAATCTCTGGGATTGGAAAAAAGGGAAATGATAGACACATAGTTCTTGTACATGGGTAGGTATACAATAGTCAAGAGTCAACAATTAGTACAATAAAAATGAGGGCATTGTGGTCACAGAGCAGTTCCTGTGCTGTGAGGGGTCCCCAAAAAGGAAAAGTTATTTGACATTCCACAGATATGTTATGGTAGATGCAAAAGGACAATCGTCAGGCTTAGTTAGAGTAAAGATTGACCTTGTCAGGGAAGATAACAGCCTAGGATATGACTACCCACCATAAACTTCTTTTAGGTAGAAAGTTTAAATTTTAGACCATCCTTTGTGTTTGTCAGCTTAGTATGTGGCCCCTTTTCATCCACAAATTCCCCCAAAAAAGGGCTTTCTTTACATTGTATGACTCAGTAGACACACCCTGATTGAAAGGATGGAAGAAGTGCACATATACACTTTCAGGGATCATAGTTCTGCAATATATGCATATCAAAGCTTTCAAAATTATCTTTCTTTTGACTCAGTAATCCCTTGTTCACAGATTTATTTCCAGAAAATAATAAGAAATACACAAGTCTTATATATAGTGATAGCCATCTCAATATTAGTATTGTTTATAATGACAAAAAATAATAAATAATGTAATTATCCAAAAATGCAGAAATGGATAAAAATTTCTCTTGTATATCTAGCAGATAAAACTATGCAATTATCAAAAGTCATGATTTCAAAAATTGGTTTATTACCTAATTTAAAAAAATAAAGTAGGAGAAAGTAATACTTGAAATTTCATTTGCAGAATAATCCAAACTTTGCTAATCTATGTATATAAATAAAAGTACCCTACATGTATCATAACTCACTGGCCTTTGAGGTCATAATTTCCTTTATGCCAAATTACAATTGTCCAAGTGCTCATCTATAGTTTAATGAAATAATCCTTGTATTTTACTTTCTGATTTTCTCCAATCATCCCTGAATAGCCTGGTAAATGGTTTCAGGTCGAATAAACTCAACCCATCGATCACTGTCTCAAACACCTACCTCGAAACTTCTGAGGCACTAGTCTTACAGGGCCTGTGTTTTTCTTTATACCAGTGTGAGCTAAACATGCATGAGCCCTTGCCTTTGAATATCTCAGTAGTCAGCTTCCTCTAATATTTAATGACAGGTACAATTGAGATATTGGAATTGAAGTAAAATATAGAAAAGAATTTGTAAACCCTATCTTTGGGTTGTTTGTAAAGGAGCTCTGAGACAAAGAATTGGGTGTAGAAAATGAATGGAGAAATTCATGTGAGATGAACTTGCAGGATGGTGAGAAAGACAGATTTGGCAGAGAGACAAACCCCACTGATCCCACAGTGAGGTCTGGAGCTGGGAGGAGCCTCCACGTTTGGGGCCTTTAATTCTCCGTATCAAGGTATCAGGCAGTGTTAACTCTAAGCCATGCCCAGGGAGAAGGCATACTCTTGCAGAAGGTAATTTCCTGTGGCAGAAGATCATACCCAGGAAGTCTGAGCCTTCCGCAGCAGTATTTCCAGGATGTGTGGGAGGAGTTTCTGGAGCTGAAGAGGGAACCTGGAGCATAACTATATAGACTGTGGCTGAAATAGAAATTCCAAATTAAAGGTCCTAGACACTCAGCTTCTGGTGCGAGTTCCCAGCTTGTCTTGCAGACTCTACAGTCTCACATGTGTTCGCACTGCCTCTCCATGGGGCTTGTGCCAGACAAGGAAGAACCAAGCTCTCCGGAGTCTCTCCCATTGGCCCAACACCCCATCCTATGACTTCATTTAATTTTAATTTCTCTCTTAGAGCCCATTTCCAAATACTGGATTAGGGCTTCAACACATGAGTCTGGGAAGCAGGCAGACATTTGTCCAAAGCCCAGCACTGCCACACTGAACCACAGCACCCTCTCCGGGCTCTTCTCTCACCAGGTGACAGCTCTTCCTTCCTCACAAACTGGGATGCACCTTTGTCTCTACACCCATAGTCTAGGTCACATTGCATTCTGGCTCTTAAGAAAAGTGGGTGATTATTCTTAAGTCAAATCTGGGTACTCACTTTCTACCAGGCATACTACAATGACAGGATCATTCAAAATAATGTGTTGAATAGCACTTGCCATAAAAATGCTATGTACCAAACTCACCCGAAACTCATTAGCTTAAAGCAATAATCATGTTGTTGTGCTTGAGTTGACTGATCTAAACTTCCAGGTAAAGAATTAAAGGCAGACAATTTATCAGGGCCAAGCTCTTAGGAGATGTGCCGATGGAAAAAGTAAAGAACAAGACTGAGCGGGGGGAAGCTGACCTTGGCGGGTGTGCCGAGTTTGGCTCTAAGCTCCAGATCTAATCCAGGTTTGTTCTGCATTATCTCTCATCCTCTTTGGAGCAGCCAGCTAGATGGAGCATATTTTCTTCCAGGATATGACAGAGGTGGGAGTATAATCTGCTCAATATAAATGGAACAATAATAATTTAATAATACAACTAGTAAATTGTTTAGCACCTGAATTTATTTTCTCTTAATTCCTGTAAAAAACAACCTGGTTCATCTCCCACCACATTCTCTTCTGGCTCACATTCAACTGTCTCTTAAATTTCAACTTACTCTTCCTTTTTCCCCTTGCCCCTTAGAGATATATTACCCCTTAGGAGGAGGTCAACGATGCATTTAAAACCACAGGTGTGGTAATGTATTCTGCATATATAGCTTTTTCAGTGGAAGAGGACCATTCAGATTGCTTAGCACATCATACTACAGAAAGGAAAATCTTCCTTTTCCTGTTAGAAGTGCCTGGAGCAAGCAGGGGGAATGACCAGTCTTAAAAAACATTTCTTGAGGACTGAGAGACAGAGCAGGAGAGGAGAGGTGTGGATTGCCCTGTTGATGGACACATGGGGCAGCACAGAAACCCAGCAGGAAGCCACAGGGCTCTCGGGATGTGGGGGATGGTGTACGGTGTGCAGGCAGCCTGGCCTCAGTCTGACTGGCAGCTCAGTGTGTGCCCTGGCACCTCCCCTGGTGTGGTGAGAGGGGCACAGCCTCTGGGCTGCAGCTGAGCAGCAGGCAGAGCTGCTGACCAACCTGCCTGCTGGGGCCCCTCCCTGCCAGGTCCCAGGGCCTGGTGCCCAGCACAGCAGGCTGCCCGCACTGTGAGACACTGGCCGCTCCAGTTGCTGCTGCAGCCATGTTTCTGTCAGTTCCATGGGCTGTGATGATCTAATATTATTTTTGAAATTTGTCATTTTAATCTGTGTTTACTCTTTATTAAACTTTAATATTTTTCTTTTATTTCCTCTCTTCTATATTTGAAAGGACATGGACATTTTTCTTTGTTAAGAGTTGTTTCATTTTTATTTTTCTGTTAGTTAGTTATTAATTAAATCCACATTTTGTTCTTCCTCTTATACTCCCATTGAACTTTGTGTTATTCATGTATTTTCTGTCATCCTCGTAGCCTGACCTCCTTCCTGACTTCACTCACTCCCACTGCCTGTTGGTCTTTCTGTCCAATTTTAGCTCAGATTATTATGACCCTACCTCTTCTGTCACTTTATCGAGCTGTCAATTATGTACTATAAACTTCACATATTTAAAACATACCAGTGAATGCTTAAACATATATGCACATTTTTAACAATACCTTTAATCAATCATGTGCTACCTCAATGCTGTGTTCTCCCAGATTTCCCTGTGGTTCCAGGACTGCTTTCTGTATGAGAGCTTTCAAAGTAAATCATTTGTGATAAACATTCAAAAGCATCTATGACTTTAATTTTAAGACTCTCAAACAATAATTTAGCAGAATCTGAAATTCCAGATTTGAAGTCCTCGTTCCATCACTTTGAATGTGTTGCTCAATTTTTTTTAAATTTATTTTTGCATTCAGCAGTGCTCTTGAGAGCTCGATGGCGATGTCTACCTGAATCGTATTTCTTATGGATAATCTGTTTCCATTAAAAGGACATATTAGATTGTTTCTCAGCATTTAATATTCCAAAATTTAGCTGGAATGCTACAGGTGTGAATATCAGTTCTCATTTCTTATGCTCTCTATAATCTATGTTTGGTATGTGTTGAATCAAAAGATAAAATAATACAATATAATTTAAATTATTAAATGTGCTATATCAGAAAACTTTGGAATTTCTTATTATCATTTCTGTTGTGTACACTCCCTCATTCTACAACAAAAAGATAATGAGATATTCAGTGGAACAGGATCCCAATAATTGAGTAATAGTTTATAACAGCAGATAGGTTCCTTCCCTAGAAATTAGACATTGAGAGACATTCAGTCTCATGGTGGAACTAGCAATAAGCTCAATAATTATTACAGGCCAAATACTAACTCACAAACCAAACAATCAGGACAAAGCAGTATGGAAAATAAGAGAAGAATAAAGCCTATCAGTGGGGCAAAAGAAAGATGAGTGAAGTCAAAAGAGACTGGGCAGCCAGTACTGTATTTTCTTCCTATTCATTTCTGAGTTCTGACTTTGGCCATGTGAGATGATTCTCTCTCCCATCCTAAGTTCATCTTTTAATGTTTCTAGTTTAAGCTTTATTTTATTGTTTACAACTAAATAGCCCTCCACAAATTACAGAAATTACGTGGTGTGGTTTCCATATCAAACACAAATATCAAGAAACATGAGATGAAACTTAATATTTTCATACACATAAAAATTTTACCAAAAATATTGGAAATACCTAGTTAGATTGGGAATTGAAACATGCCATCTCACAATGTCATTACACAAGAGTAAGAAGAAAATATGCTTTTATATTTTCCTATTTGTTTAGAATAACTTGTGATGGACGATGGATCATTGATATTACTTGGCATTTTCCACTGGGTTTCCTATGTTTTGTTCCAATAAGGCCATATGAGCAAGTACTCTTTGTTATAACAAGCCTGTGAATATGTGCTTATTAGGATTTGGAGATTAGATTACAATCAATTCATTTAGGAAGTAATAGCACTGCCACAATTTCATAATAAACAGATTTGAGGGACAGAGTATCAAGTAAAGCATTGACTTTTATGATATCCTGTTTCCCCGAAAATAAGACAATGTCTTATATTAATTTTTGCTCCCAAAGATGCGCTAGATCTTATTTTCAGGGGATGTCTTATTTTTCCATGCGCTAGGTCTTATTTTCGGAGGATGTCTTATTTTCGGGGAAACACGGTAGTAATCCATAAGGTTAAACCTCATAATTAAAAGTCAACTGTATAGCACAATAACTAGTGTTGGCTGGGCAAAAGCAGATTATACAAATGGAAATACAAATGGCTATCAATTTGAGGGAAAATAATACAGTATTGGAAACTCAAAATGATAATAAAGTGTGTGTGTGAACAATAGAGATATGTGAAATATGTAACAATGGTAGTGCTTTCAGAATATTCCCGTGGATTATGTGATAGGTACCTAGAAGACAACTAGAAAATATGCTGAGTAGCTATTGAGTTCAGAATTGAGTGGGAAGCTTCTCACAAAAGATGTAAATTTGACTCATCAAAATACAGGTTATATTTATAGCCCAGAGACTGGATAAGACATCCAAGGTGCATGAAGATAAAGTCCAAGTGCTAAAAATTTGCTAACTTCAGACTTTTGAGATTTAATAAATGACAGATAAAATAAAATTCTAATAAAATATAAGCAAACTAGAGGCCCAGTGCATGACATTCGTGCACTAGGGAAAGTCCCTCAGCTTGGCCTGCATCCTTTCATAATCCAGGACCACTCAGAGGATGTCCTACTGCCAGCTTAGGCCCACTCCCCAGTCAACTGCCTGCCCCTGGGGATAAGTGAACATCATAGTGAGCATTTGAGATACCTTAGCATATCATTAACATATTACTCTTTAGTTGGTTGAACTTGGTTGAATGAAAAACAGGACAACTGGACACTTAGCATATTAGGCTTTTATCATATAGGATTACATTAAGTGCTCATGGGTACATATTCCCTTCTTTCCAAAGTCCCACATATGAAAATGATATTTTCTTTCTAAACTGCCAAAACTTACATTTTTTTCAATCTTGATATAGAAAGAGGATGCTGCTAGGTTTTAGTGTCATTCAATGACCATGTAATCCTAAACATCACATGAATATTATTTAATATGTATGATAGCCTCCTAATTGTCTTTATTCTTATTGATTGGAATTCAATTTTCATAAGGCATTCAGAATACATTTTAAAATTAAACTAATTGTGTGCTTACACTGCTTTAGTGGCCCCTTCTTGACCTTGTCATGTCCCAGGGGTTCTCCATCTTCTTGCCTCCATTCACCTCCCCAGGTAGTATCTTTCATCACTTTTCTGCTGATCCCCTGAACTACTTAACATTTTCCCTGAAGTTTCATTCTCATTTAGCAGCAGGCTTTCATCCATGGTGTTCTCTCAGTGTAGAAAACTCTTTCCTCCCTTATGTGTTGACATTTTTGACATTCCTGTCAGGGAGCCCTTTCTGAACTCTTCAGTCTAGGTTGAGTGCTTTTTCAGTTTTAGTACACCTCTTGACATCCTTTTCAACTCTGTAGTACAATTACCAACATAATGAATAAGAGAATGTAGCCAGAAGAATAATGGTTCTCAACTATTTGTTCCCAGGGGAATATTTTTTTGGTTGCCCTGACTAGGCATGAGCAACTGGCATGTAATGGGAAAAGACTGAGGATGCTGTTGAACATCCTACATTGCAAAAGACAGACCCTACAACAATGAATTATGCAGACCACACTGTTGATAATGTCAAGGATAGGAAATGATGAACTAGAATATAGAGAGAACTACATGAGGAAAGCAAAAGGCAATATGAAAACTAGGCCAACCTGATGGAGGCTGGGTGTGATGGGGGCTGTCCCAGGCAGGGAGAATCGCGGTGCCTGAGGGCAGGGAGAGAAGAATTGGGAAAAGGGACACCTGTTATTTTGAGAACCCTGAGTAGATACGAAAACTGGGGGAGATTACCAGCTACATTTGTGAAGAAAAATTGGTGTGTAAAGATGACAGCTAGAGAAGTTTTCTTGATGAGATACTATGGGGAGCCCTCCTCTGCCTTTTTACAGAAACGTATTATAGAGCTCCATATTGCACTTCCACACTTCTTGAAACAGACTGCTGCTCCTTTTAGTTGTATGGAAACAAAGCATGGAGCCCACTCCATTTGTTTGAACATGAGTCCTCTACCATTAATCCCCTATCATGTTCTGTTTTCGCACAACAGCATCATGACTTTGAAATCCCAGCAGAAAGCACAGGTAAAGAGCATACTGAACACTATATCTCTCCAGGCCAGGCCAGGGGAGATGTAATAGTCATCAGCATGCCCTTGTCTCTTTCCAGTGACACATTCCCTGGTTTTGACTTGGGTTCTGTCAGAGCCAGCAGCAAAAGTACCACATAGCTCTGCTGGTCTGACCAGCTATGAGTCTGGGCAGAGCTTGGCAGAGGATCTTGGGAGAGGGAGAAGGAGATGGAGAAAGCGTAGGTGTATAAGGATAAGTCTTTATTGCAGAAGCCAGTGGCCATATAGCCCTTAGACAAGACAGTCCTCACAGCAAAGTCCATACAGACAGGCAGCAGGTCACCGGCTGGTGAACATATCTCTTTCTCAGAAAACAGCATCTGTCTTTGTACCCACAGCTATTACCTGAGCAGTATCAGTCTCTGTACCCACAGCTGTTACCTGAGCAGCCCCATGCTGCCTCCTAGACTCACTGCCTCACATCATAGAGGAACTGAGCTCTCCAGTTCAGCAGCTTCTCCTGTCTTTCCTGCCCAGCTGCTCCCTAGCAGACTTCTCACTCCATCCACAGCCTCCTCCAGCCAACTAGCTGGTCAGTAATCTACTTTTATGCCATTTAGACAAAGAAAGGCTTCATGCCAATAGTTACATCAACATATTGGCTACTGAAGGCCACAGTGTACCATGTGTCCTGGCACCCACTCACGGTATCTTGGCTGGTTAGGATTCCCAGGCTCAGGGTCCTTGAACATTCCATTCAGGCACATGCTCAGGGCGGCCTTTGGTCATCCTGGTGTATTGATAACAAGGCCTCTTTGCTCCTACCAGTCTTGACTCTCCAGGGACCTGGCATGGTTTCAGCAGGATTTTTTTGCTTTATTCTATGCTATGCCTCATGCCACATTCCCAGTGTACTCCTTCCCTGTCATCTGCTACCCTGCTGGAAATACCCATGCTAGGATGTTATACCTCTCTCTCACCATCTTATCATTTCCAAACCTAAAAGGGAAGTAGTTATAAATGCTTCCTAAGTATCTAATTTACCAATCCATTCTAAGCATACTGGCATAATACAGTATATTTCTTCTATGTTAAAAATACTTTAAATTAGGGGTGTCGAACTCAATCAGAGAAGGGGCCAAAATCTAAAATCCAGCCTAAATCGCGGGCCGAATGGTTTACTGAACAGTCATAAACTGACAATGTCATAAACTGACAGCGGAGTGCAGTGATGACAGCGCTGTGCGGGCCACATTGCAAGGCCTGGCGGGCTGGATTTGGCCCGCGGGCCTTGTGTTTGACACATGTGCTTTAAATAAATGACTAAGAACAAAAAAATGAACTACCATGTCAATATGTCAATGTCAGGCATTGTTAAAGTATACAAGGGAAATAGCTATATCAGAGATATTCAAATTCATTCTTACTGGTGACTTCCTACAAAGCTTCCTTCAATACTATATTGTTCAAGGCAGTACTTTATAGTCTAACTAGAGGCCCAGTGCATGAAACTCAAGCACAGGTAGGGTCCCTAGTGGCTGCTGGCTGGGGCCTTCCTTCATTCCGCGTCAGTGCACGTCATAGCAAGCAATTGAACTCTCAGGGGAGGGGGAGCACACTTTGCATATTAGGTTTTATTTACAGGACAACTTAGATGTAAATGTCTCTAAGTGAGGTGACATCCTCCACAAAGAGAAGATATGAGGAAAGCTGACAAAAATGGCAATACAAAAGAAATTTTAATGATAATTCTTTCACTCCTTCAGAAATATGGAGCAAATATTGCAAAATATAAAAATGTCATATCTGAATAGCATCTTATTGATATTGGTATTTTATATCCTAACTAGAGGCCTGGTACATGACATTTGTGCACTGTGGGGAGGGGTTCCCTCAGTTCAGCCTGCGCACTTTGGCAGTCTGGGAGCCCTCGGGGCATGTCTCACTGCCGGGAGACTCATAATCAGACATCCTTAGTGCTGTGCAGAGGCAGGCCACTGCATTTGCCAACTGTCAGCCCAGTTTCTGGCTGAGCAGTGCTCCCCCTGTGAGAGCATACCGACCATAAGGGGGAAGCTCCTGAATTGAGCATCTGCCCCCTGGTGGTTAGTGCGCATCATTGCGATTGGTCATTCCACTGTTAGGTCAATTTGCATATTACCCTTTTATTATATAGGATTAGAGGCCTGGTGCACAAAATACGTGCACGGAGGGGCGGGGGGGTGTCCCCCCTCTGCCCAGCCTGCACCCTCTCGCAGTCCAGGACCCCTCAGAGAACGTCTGCCTGCCGGCTTAGGCCCATTCCCAGTTGGAAATCCCTCTCAAAGTCCAGGACCCCTTGTTCCTTATCACCTGCCTGCCACTGCTCCTTACCACTGAGCTCACTGCTCCTTAGTGCTGCCATGGAGACAGGAGAGGCTCCAGTCACTGCCACTGTGCTCACCAGCTGTGAGCACTATCTGTCTGTGTAGTTGTCTGGGCCGTCCTCGCCTGGGCCTGGCCTCTGCTGCTTAGGCACCCCCGGTGCAGGCCAGGACCTCCGGAAGGGGCAGGGGAACTGCCCTCTACAGCTTCAGGAACGCTTCTCCGTGTTCTGAAAGTCGTAGCAGCCTCACAGCGCACCAGAACCTCTCTGTCCCTGTCAAGGGTGACTTCCTGGCAGTCTTTTTCCTCGGGGTCTGGGAGGTCAGCACCCCCTCATCCTCGTTGAACAGCTCTGTGGCCACATGCCTGAAGATGTGCACCAGGTGCCCGTCGGAGCTGGCCCCTCGCAGAGCCTCACCTCCTCCTCCATCAGGTCTCCAGAGTGTCCACGGAGGCGTCATTTGAGGCGAGGTCACTTTGCTCCATTATCTGAACAATTTCACCTGAGGGTAACACCCAGTCAGCACCCCTGGAACTATGCACAGCTGTGGGAACATCTTCTCAAAGGGCCTTCAGTGTCTTGTCACAACACGGGGCCACAATGACATGGAAAACCTTGACTGGGGACAGGTTCTGCCATCTGGCCAAGTAATCCCTCACCAGAGAGCCCATGATTTGCTGGAGAGACATGGCTGTGCAGAGGTGAAGGTGATGGGGTGACCCAGCACACGCTCTGCATATCGGTCCCAGCCGGGGCAGGCGGAGGTCAGCATGGGTATCCGGGGTGCTTCCTCACGGTGCTGGCAGCCCCAACGCACAAATTCCTTCTGACCCTCCAGGATGCTAAAGTCCGCCGCTATATTCATGTCAAAGACAGTGCGCCCTAAACGCCAGAGCCTTCTGGATGCATCAGTGACACTGAGGCTGAATTTAGCAGCAAAATAAGGCAGAGACTGAGGACACATGGACACTGACAGCACCTTGTGCTGTGAGATATCACATTTCTTATTAAAGCTCAGAACACAGAAGAAGTCTTAGCATTCTGCTGAGAAACCTGGTCACACAACTGCCACACGCCAGGCAGTGACTCAGAAATATCTTGGCATCAGCCAGCTTATGGAATTCTCCCTCTCTCCCTCTCCTGAGCCGGACTCCAGACATTGACTGCTGCATTTTCTTGGTCATCGGTCTTTGTTTTTTTACTAAATTCCTTCCGTGTGCAGTGCTCCCATTTCATCTGGAACAGAGTGGGCGGGAGCCGGCTCACTGCTGATCGCACCTGGCATAGCTGGTGGAATCATTTCTTCCTGTGGAGCATCTAGGGAGGGGGAGGGGCCACAGTGTCTGAGGCTGAGTTCCAGGAGGCTGGCAGAGCTGTGGGGATCATGCTAGAGGCACTGGTCCATTGGTGCCTGGCCTGCCCTCTGGAGATTATACCTGCAGCATTACTAAGGAAGCCAGTTCCACCCCACCTCCGCCACCAATTGATTGGAGTCTGAGGGCTGGGAGGAAGGACCAAGAGGCCTGCCTTCCAGCTGCTCTCCAGTCGCTGATGACATGGATTCATTGGAGCCTGAGGGATCCCAGTTCCCCAGTTAGGACCAGGGGATGGAGCAATCATCCGTTCAACCATTACAGACCCAGATTTTTTTATATTAGGATACCTGGATAACATATACAATGATTTTGTGTGTAAAATATGTTGATGTCTGTGTATGAATATAAGTGTGTGAGAAAGACTGACAAAGACAAATCATTGATTTGAAAGAGACCTTCTGATCTGTTTAGTAAGAAATTTTTAAAACTTTCTTTGCTCTTCCTAGAGTAAAAAAAATAACATAATTAAATCACAAAACCTATTCTTTCTAAACAGTCATTCAATGAATTTAATTTTCTTCTTCCTCTTTATTTCCTTAAATCCCAACATTTATTTTTTTTAAAGTTACTGGTAAAGCAAGTATTATTTTCTCTAAATTAATTTGTAGGTATTAAATTAAATTGTAAGTACATTTGTTTTTCATTTCTTTATTCAAATATTGTCTTAGGTCTCTATGTTTTTGCATATTAATTAGAAGCTTGGTTTTAATTCTTGGGAATGATAATTGTTATTTTTCCCTGTACTTGGAATTATGATTATTTACATCTGTCCCTTTAGTTTCTCTTTATCTATGGTTTCAAGACTGCCATGGCTTAAGGTACCTTTGGCCCGCTTGAAGGTTCTTATTAGTACACCTGGAATAGTTCCCATCTATCTGGGCTTTTATGCGTTCTCAAGAATTATTCCTTTGTATAGTCAAACTTGAAAAACACTGAATTAAGGTAATTTCCTGTTAATTATCCTTTATTTTTATAGCACAATTTTTAAATAATTACATTAAATCTTGCTTTTTCTCCCTAGTCTTTTATAACCCTCCTTCAGGTTCTTTATACACATGATGTCCTTACCATTCAAGTATTGATATCATGAACACCTTCTCCCAGAAGCCTTCTCAGAAGCACTGTCTCGAATTAAGATTCCCCCGCTTTTCACTCCTCATTGCTCTCATACTCACTCACTGTCCTCATTTAGTGCTTGTCTTTCTGAGGATAAAACCCATATCTATATGCACATTCCTACATTCCTATGATGAATGATGGATGACAGACAGATGGATGACAGATAGATGAGAGAGAGAGTTGTTAGATAGAAAATAATAAGTTTTAATCCATCAGTGCTGAGTATTAAGGCCTGATAATAATTCTCAATGAACTCCTAATATAACAAAATAATGGCTCAAAAGCATTTAATTAGCTTTATTGAAGGGCGGGCCTCCTCCTGGGGAATTAGTATCAAAAGAATCTGATTTTCTACTAGGCCTACATTTAACATTCTTGAGCTGATATTTAAATATGTCCAGCTAACAACTTCAATTGTTCAGTATCCAAGGTTGCGAACATTATATATGTGAAAACAAAATCACCATCTAAATTCAAAGCAAAGTAGGAGGAAATCAACTTTCATCATTTTACTTTCAAGTAACCATTTTTGCAATTCATAGTAAATAAAATAAAATTAGTAAGACTAATACCTATTTATCTTGAGACAAACTTTCTGACACCCTAAACATGTAGACATAATTCAGTTAGAAGGAGAGGCTTTCAGAAAGCATATGCATTGCACGTAAAGACAGATTTCCACGCAGCTTCCACCCAATGAATGACCTTAAAATTGCACCACCTCTATTCTTTCTTTGTGTATTGTCATTCTGGTGCCAAAAATAGTTTGTTTTTATCACTGTAATAATTATATTGAATTTTATATGAAAACTAACCAACTGAGAAATGTTTGCAACATGATTGGCACACAAGTCTAATTAAAGCTCAGAAGGCTAAGACATTTACCAACACTACAAATGTTCAATAAACATATGAAAAGACATACACTCATTTATAATAAAAATTAAATAATCAGATATATTTCCTATAATTTGTGAAATAATTAAATAAGTACTACCTTCAATGTGATCAATAGAAAGATGTCTATTGGATTATGTACAATTCTTTTAAAGGATAATTTGGAAATATCTTAAAGTCTTAAAATGTCCATTCCTTGCTTTTACTGTACAAAGAGACATACAGGAATGCTTATATAAACACTTATAAAACAGTAAATACATGAAAATAAAATAACTAACAAAATGATGATTGAATTATCTATGTGAGGGTGCTATTATTGAATAGACCATTCTGTAAGGAATAGTTGTCTATTGGCATATTTTTATATATGGAGAAAATATTTATAACATGATTTCCAAAAGGAGTGGAATTTTATTGATAACACCCTCAATATTAAGACCCACTTTTATAATAATAATAAGAGTTATATATAATGATTTTATAATTAATATTTAGCTTCATACCACAGCACAGTCTCAGAATTCTGATCTGGCACAAGGCCTTTTTAGGGTCCCAGTGACATGACTAATTAAACAACACATACTTTTAATCTCCATCATTTAAAGGTAAAACATAGTTATACTATGACATTTCAATGACTTAAAGATGTTCAGAAAAGTATGTTCTCCAGAATATTTGGAAAATTTTCATATAGGGTTGAAACAAAGGCATGTTTCTAAATTTGTAAGTGGATATAAGGGAGATTCTATAATTTTATCCAAAGGCATTCATTCTGTAAGCATAGTTATGTTACAACAGTTCTATGGTAACTGATGGAAATGTGTTATTTAATTATCTTCCTTGATGCAATAATAAAAATATTAAAATGAAAGTAAAATTGATCTAAAATTCAGTTAATAAGACTACCAACTGTGTACCTGTTAAAATTAATATAAGGATCAAGCCATAATACATTATTTTCCTCAAATATAACTGTGGGAAATATATTAAAACTATTTAACAAAGATCTCTCAGCCTTGCCTGCCCCCTACCACAGTGGGAGATGGTGACCCAGCGATCAGGGGAAGGTGATGCCCCCACCACACCTCTGTTGCTGCCACTGCCGGCAGCACAAGCCTCAGCTGGCCTTGGTTACCTGAGCCTCGGGTGCCCCTGGGTGGCTGGGCAATCACCATCTAAGGTGTGCCTGCACCTTGAGCTGGCCTTGGGTGGCTGGGGGGCTGAGAGGACTGGGAAGCAGGCATCCCTGCAGGGCTGAGGGGACCAGGCACCACCATTTTGGAGGGTATGGCAGTAAATTAGCATATTCCCTCCTTACCGGCTGTGGGCACCGTCATCTTTGTGAGGGCATGACTGTCCACTAGCATATTCCCTCTTTATTAGATAGGATAGCTAAATGACATCCAGCCAAGATATCTGATTTTTTCTTCCTCACAAGATATAATTGATAACACACTTGATTTTTAAAAATTCTGTCAGAAATGGACATACTGAAGCCCTAACAAACTCCTTACCTGTGCTGGCTTCTCCTGCATTTTTATGAGAAATGATGTAGCTCATTCCTTCCACTGATGTTTTCAGGGCTCTTGGCAGCAGCTTTGCTATTCATTTACCCAATCTAGAGTAATCTGTGCTTAATAAAATGCTGGAACTTGTCAGAATGAACAATTAAATATGATTGCTGTCATTGACAACTGATACTTATTGCTAAAAGTGTCCCAGGCAGGAATATGATTGTTTGGGGCTTATTTTAAATAAAAGAGAAGTTTAACTGAAGTAACTGTTTCAAATAATGGCAGTTAAATGCTGCCATTCACAGGATGCACTTCAGACTGATAGGAATATAAACAGTGCTCTTCTTTCTGTTTTCCCATTCTGTCCTACTTGCTGGCACAGGGATTGGTTTTTACCTGGTGAGACTTTTTTAAAATGTGACTTTATTTATTTTAGAAAGAGAGGAAAGAAGAGGGAGAGAGAAACATGAATGTGAGAGAGAAAACACTGAACCGGCCACCTTTTGGTGCATGGACACAGCCAGCTGAGCCACACCGGAAAGGGCTGTCAGGCTTTGGACTGAGGATGTGATCTGCGATGATGGGCTCATCTCCTGGGGCAAGAGGAGGAGGAGCAGGAATGTGACCATTTCTGAATGAGGCCAGAGGGAACTGGCCCTGAAACAGGCCACAGAGGACAATGCCCACTGAGTCAGCACAGAGAGAAAATAATGCTTTGGGTAGTGAGCACATAAAATGCAACTTCATCTGAATTTCCATGTGAGAAAATACTTTTCATCAGTGTCTCCCTTTGCACCAACTATATATGTAAAATGCATGTGATGCTTATCAGTTCCAACATGCAATGCCTGCTGTGTACATAATACCTGTGTATGTGTGTCTGCACAGACATGTATGGAGAGACAAGATAAACAATGTTTAGAGCAGCTGATATAAATATGTATATTTCCTCTGATACAATTATTTAAGCTGCTTAAAATAATAAATTGTGTTTTTTTTCTAACCCCACAAACAAATTTCCTGTTACGGATATAGAAAGGCTTCAAAAGGAAATGTCACATCATCGTCAGTTCACTGGGCTCCCAGAACAACATGTAGGAGGAATTTGCTGGGATGTCTATAAACACCTCACCGCACTGAGAAAGGAAGAGTGTGTCTAAATGGAGAGCGTGGGAGTTCCCTGTGACCCTGCATCGGCGGTCACCCAGGGGAAGGCCATGGCCAGCGTTGGCCACAGGGGTGCATGAGGAACAGAGAGAGATGGGAAGCAACACAGAGGAAGGAAAGGAGGGAGGAAGTATCTCCTCGCCCTCACCCTCACCAGCCCTTGATGAGCTAGAATGTCACACTAGTGGGATAAATACCACAACTCTTACTGGGTCAGATATTAAGTCACAATCTAGCTTTAGAAAAACCCTGGCTGTGCCCCATTATATGGTTGCTCAATAAGTAAGGAAGGGTCTAGATAATCTTTCACTTCTTTAATCCATAGAAGGTCTTCTATACAGAACTTTTGCTAGGTAATTCTTCAACCTACTGGTATTTCAGACTGCCTGAATGCCTATTCAACAACTGATAAATAAACTAGAATCTGACTTGATTAGTTAAACACTATTTCACTAGAACTGTTAGCCCCTCCTAATGCTTCAAATCCAGGGGGTCAGTCTTGGATATTGGCTAACAAACCATCTTTCCCACCTTTCCACTATTCCCTCTGTCTCACCCTTCTATACTAACGGAGGAGGTCTATCTTCCTAAAGAAAAGTGCTAGCACATTCTATTACACACACACACACACACATACACACACACACACACACACACACACACACACACACACTATTATCCAATTAACCCATGTTGATCACATGCTTTTGAGGATGGGATCAATAACTAGAGAGTGCACAGGGACCCTGCTCTTACTTGTTGTTGTTCCTGTCAATGATATTTCTCATTGATTGGTGGCTGAGATGGGAACCCCCAGTTTCCACCCCTGGGGAACACCTGCATTGCACTGCGCCTTACTGCTTGGGATGTTTGTTTGCTACTAGCTTTGTACTTCATTTAAAAACGAGAGGCCAGATGCACAAAATTCATGCAAGGAGTTCAGCCCTCACAGCTCCTGCATCATCCAGAAGGTCATCCAGAAGGTCGTCTGAAAGGTCATTTGGCTGTCTGGTCTATTTAGCATATTACACTTTTATTATAATAGACTAGTGGCCCGGTGCACAGAATTCATCACTGGTGGGGAGGGGTGTCCCTCAGCCCAGCCTGCACCCTCTCCACTCTGGGAACCCTCAAAGGATGTCCTGTTGGTTTACAGGGATCAGGCCTAAACTGGCAGTCAGACATCCCTCTTGCAAATGGGGACTGCTGGCTCCTAACCGCTCACCTGCTTGCCTGCCTGATTGCCCCTAACCACTCTGCATGCTGGCCTGCTTGCCCTCAACTGTCCCCCACCTCTAGCCTACTCACCCCCAAATGTCCCCTGCCAGCCTGATCACCCCCAACTTTCCCCCATGCCAGTGTGCTTGCCCCCAACTGCCCTCTTGCTGGCCTTCTCACTCCAACCTGTCCCCTTTGCTGTCCTTATCACCCCCAACTGTCAGCCTGCTTGCTCCCAACTGGCCCCCCTGATGGTCTGCTTACCTCCAACTCTCCCCGTGCCACCCGGCGAGCATGATCACACCCAATGGCTCCCCACACTGGCCTGATCACCCACAACTGCCCTACCCTCTTGGCTTTTTATCACCTCTACCTTGGCCTCGCAACTATGGCTTTGTCCAGAAGAACATCTGGAAGATTTCCCAGACTATTTAACATATTACCTTTTTATTAATATAGATACAGGCCTGGTGCACAGATGGAGGCCATCTGGTTTGCTCTGAAGGGTGTCCCGAATCAGGGTGGGGGTTCCCTTGGGGTATGGGGCAACCTGGGTGAGGGGCCTGTGTTGGTTTGCAGGCCAGCTACACAGTCATGCAGGGGGAGCGTGGCCAGCCTGGGTGATGGGCTGAGGACTGTTTTCAGGATGGTCACACTTCCCAGAGGGGACTCTTATTCCATGGGGGTGTGGTAAGCCTGGGTAAGGGGCTGAGGACCATTATCAGGCTGGGCATACCCCCTTCAGTATGGGAGCCTCTACTGAGGTTCCTGGCCAGCCTGGGTGAGGGGCTGATGGCTATTTGCATGCTGACTAAGACCCTAGCAGGAACCTTCACTCCATGGGGGTATGGCCAGCCTGGGTGAAGGGCTGAGGGTTGTTTTCAGACTGGTCATACCCCCCAGTGACCCAGGCTCTCAGCCCCTCCTCTTTTTTTCCAGCCACTCCTTAAGCAGAGATCAGGTGGGTTGTACTCAGTGACCAGGCTTCCAGCCACTCCTTCAGTGAAGGTCAGGGAGGGTAGGAAGCTTGGCTTCCTCCATTGCTGAGGGCAACCCAAGCCTCCTGCTTACTCCAGCTTCATGGCTGCCACCATCTTTTTGGGTTAATTTGAATACTTGTTCCTGATTAGCTGGTGGGTGTAACAGAGGGACAGTTAATTTGCATGTTTCTCTTTTTTTTTTAGTGTAGATGTGTGTGTGTGTGTTTTTTCAAAATCAATTTTAAGATTTTTTTAAGGGTAGGGAATATATTTTATATGTAATATTACCTCAAAAATTCTTTGCATACATATAGGAGCTGGTGAAATATTTGTTGAATGAGTGAAAAGTTGATAGATGGAAAAAGATGTAAGTATAGGCAATTATCAATTACTCCAAGGACAATTTCTTTACATTTGGGTTATATTGTATTATTTACATGCTTTTATTCACAAACTTATCTTTATTATCACTTTGCCTAGCAATTTATATTTGTAAACCTCCAATAAATAATTGCAGATTGTTTACTATCAGTACATTCAAACTGTTCTTTTCCTTTAAATATTTATTGGGTCTCATGCATTCTATGTAATACAGTTTGAGTGGCAAGGAAAAGTCCCTTCAATTAAGCATAAAATTAAAACTCTGACATAATGCCCCAGGAAAACTGGGGAAAATGAAATAAGATAAAACACATCAACTGGGATGAGAGAGGGAGAACTATATTTTGATATGGACTTTACAGTAATCTTGGAGAAAGCTGACTATTTTGAGAACAGATTGGAACAATTCAGTGAAGTGGAGGTGGGGGAGAGCAGGAGGAGGTTGCATACAATGAGGAAATTAAAGGTAGACTTCCTAAAATGATCTATTTTCAGAGTTCTCAGAATTTGTTACACACATTTCAACTACTAAATGCCAATTATGCCCCAAAACCAAAATAAAGAATATCTCCTGCTTAGGATACCAGAGCTCCCCTCTCATAGTATGAAGCAATGGATGTGTAGTCTGCCTTGGCAGTGGTGTTTCCTGAAGCACCCCCCCCTGAGTGGAGAGGTCAGCAGGAAAACGATGACTCAGGATGGAGAGCCAAGCAGGACACAGGGACAGTAGTGAGAGGGCGAGGCGGCATGGATACAGCTCATGCTGAGGAAGAACCCATTGCACATGTAGATTCATTTGTTCAGTCAGGGGGATGTGCTCACCCTAGAAGTTACCTTGGTAACAGGTTTTACATCAGAGTGTCCCTGTGTATATCTGCCTTTTAGTGACAGACTGCTTCTCTTTACACGATACACACTATAATTATAGACAGGAATACAATATGAAATACATTTTTGAAAATTATATATATAAAGTATCCATGACATGTCAGGACCTTGGCATTAAACCCAGGGTATGCTCAGTTGGGATTTTTTAAAGAAACTTCTTAATGAGGTGACTTTTTAGCAAGGTGTTTGCAGAGTTAGGGAACCACCGTGCATATGTAGACACCCAGAACCAACTACACTGGGAAGCCATCTGCTCCCCTAGGCCTGGAAGAGCAGAGGGAGGAAATGGTGCTCAGGAGCTCGGGAGAGAGCTGGTGTGAGCAGGGTCCTGCTTTGCTGCAGCCCTGGTGCTGCCTAACCTATCCATACAGCCTTGCAGGCAGCCCAGCAGAGGCCGACGTTTGTTTAAAATTCATAACTTTGCTTAGATCAACCGGTAAATCCATTTAGATCACCCAGATTAGTATAGGTGTGTAACCACATCAAGTAATCTGCTAGGAGTTTAACAGAAGTGTGGAGAGTTAATTGGCTAAACCTTTTTATGCCGATGCCACCCCTGACCCAGGAGGACTTTCAGGACCAGAGATTCATCTGGCTCAACCAGCAGGGGCTGGCCCAGGGGCCTGGTGGACCAGCTGCTGTCCTCTGCGTAAGCTATTCCCCTGAGACCCTCCTTCTAATACTAAATTATCTCCCGGGGTGGAGATCTGCCTTCACCTGTGAGCATGCAATGCATTAAAGACATGTTTCCAGCTACACCTGTGCAGGAACGTCTAACTATCTGCAATGAGGAAACTCCCTGTAGTTTTACAGAATCTCCCTGAGTACAGATGAGGGGGATTCTTCACTTTGGGCAGATTGCTTTGGTGAAGGGGTGGCCTCCGCCCGCAGGGGTTGGGGGGGAGATTTGTGTGAGGGCTTTCAATAAAGTACATTTTTCACCTGCATTTTCTCAAGTTGGCTTCTGGCTGCCAAGCACTCTGTAGTTGGGCCTGGTTTGGTCCAGTCACGCCAGTGCTATAGCCCTGATGAGCACAGGGAGGGGTGGGGAGTAGGGGTGGGAGAAGTCAGTGCCTGTGTCTGTCTGTCTGTCTATTCCCACCCTCTCACCTTTTCCCCCCTTTCCATCAGCCCCGTGGAGCTGGGGCCAAACAGGGAGGGACCTCAGGTGGTGTCTTCCTGGGTGATCAGCCTCTGGAGACACAAAACAAGAGAGAAATGGAGAGTAAACACTGAGACGCCATCTCACAGGGAGTGATGCCTCCAATTAAATACTGTAAAGGGAACAGAAGTTATATTGATAGCAGCATTTTCCTGCTTCAAACCAAGCTGACACCTGAATTCTAGTTCTGAATCTGCCCTTGGCTTGCTGAGGATTTCAAAAACATCCCTCTGATCCTCTTTGCCTCAATCCATACGGATTTTTTAATTTAACTTTTTTGAAACAAAAGCATTTGTTCCTATATCTGTGACAAGGGTTACAAGAAGCCACACTTCTTAGGGGCAGAATGTGTGTAACCCAAGACCCCCAGTGTTCTGGCACAGGGATGTGCCTCAGTGAGAAGGAGTGTGGAAATAGCGGTGCTGTGGGCCTGTGAACGTCACAAGCCTAAGCTGAACATTCTCTAGGAAACTTCAGAGATAGTAACTTGGTGACCAGGGAAGCTCTGGGTCCGGAGCCCAGGAAGCTGGGTTTTATTTTCAACATAACCGTTAATGGTGCCTTTTGAAATCCTTTAGATTTTCAAATAGAGTTTCAAGAGGTAATTTGGGTTGAAGTCACAAGTAGGCAAACGCAGTAGAGTGTTCCCTTTTACATACTTTTCTATTCATCTACAAATGTCTTTGGTCTGCAATTTGCCTTAGGAAAATGCATGCAATTTTCTTTGAAAAACTAAAAATTCCAACCTCATGCTGCTCTTTTGAGGCTAATCATGAGGCTCCTGTAAGAACAGGTAAACAGAACTGTAACTTGTCAAAAGTACTAATGTTTTAAAAATTGGAATTATAGTAATTGGATACATCCTCTTTTAAGGGCTCCTGTGAAAATAATCACCCAAATTCACTCAGTTCAAAAGGTTTTAATGTCTCAGCTCCGGAGCTTTGGTTCTATCATGCAGAGCCAAATAGATGCCCAGGACAGAGGCAGAGACTCCTGGAGGAGCTAAGAGAGGAAGCCTAGTGGCGGTGATCAATGGTCAGGGGGTCTCATGGCGTCCGAGGGGGTGTAATGTCCTCCAAAACAGCACAAGTCAGACACGATGCACACGCAAACATTCCTCATTTCCACCTTTAACTTCGTTTGATATTTCTTTAATTGGAACTTTCCCTTAAAAGCTTGCAGGTCTTAAAACATTAGTTGTTAAATAGTAAATATATTTTTTAGCATGGTCCTTCAGATTTTTTACCTATTGTTATCTATATAGCTGTTGTCTTTTATAAGTAATACTGAAATAAAATGAAGTCCTACCAAAATGTAAAAGGTAAAAAAAGGTTGGCTAAGACAGTAGCTTTCAAGAGACACTTATTTGATTGTATTAAATATGAGATCCCAAATTATCACAGGAGTGGGGATGCTGGCTAAAGAGGGCTGAATAACACCATTTCTGTTTCATTTCTCTTCATATTAAACTTGCTAAAACCCACAACATAATCACACAAAAAATCAAAGCCAAACCTCTTCTCACCACAACATGAATATGTTTAACACTTTAAATGCCATGCTTGGAGGTTATTTGCTAAATATAGTGATACTGGAGTCAAAATGAAATACAAGGCTGAAGAAGGTGCTGACCTAGAGCAGGGGCAGGTTTCAGGTCTCCCTGAAGGGAGCACATGGATGCCAATGGTCATGCCTGGGTGGAGAGTGTGCAGGAACTTACAGCAGACGCTTCCTAACACAGGTGTGTGCCCATTGCCCTGTCTTTAGCTGACCTCCTGGGAGAGAGGAGAAATAAAAGAAGGAACAGAAATCATGAGCTCTCAACATGGAGAATGTGTAACAAAGGTTTCTGTGTGCCACAATGACCCACTGGAGTGACACATAAATAGGCATTTTCCCAGAACAGAGAAACGTCTCCCCATTCTCACCCTCAGACTATTGCCCTCCCACCTCCTCCACCCGCTGCCTCCCTCCATGTCTGCCTCCTGCTATCAAGTGCCAGCAGTGAGCAATTTATCTTGCAGGGATCATGCTTCCTTTAGCTGCTTAAGGTTGTCCTTCTGTTTTCAGTATTGCTTAGGCTTTAAACACAATTAAATCCTTCTGTAAATTAAATGTCAGGTGGGAAACATGAAAAGTCATTAACTAATGACTTAAAGAAGATAGAAAAAATTAATGACTGAAATTATAATACCATAATTTTAAATTCTACTGAATATATACTATATATACACATATATGCACAGAACTTATTTGCATAAATATATAAATATAAACAGAGAGAAAGAAAGAGAGGAGAGAGAGAAGAAAAAAGAGAGAGAGAACACACACACAGAGAGGTGCCCCCTCCCGAGGGTGTTTGGGGCCAGTGGTACTGGAGGGATGGATGATGGTTTACGGGCTCATGCTGCCTGATGCACTTCACAGTCCAAATTCAGATCTATCACTAAAGGCTTTTACATTTGGACTCAGTTCTGAGTAGCAGTCACAGAGCTTTCTTAGTTTTGGTGTGTTATGCATTGTACTAGAGGCCGATGCACACAATTTGTACACTCGGGGAGAGGGGTGTCTCTCAGCCCAGCCTGTGCCCTCTCACAGTCTGGGAGCCTTGGGGGATGTCTGACTGATGACTTAGGCCTGCTCCCCTGGGCATCCTTAGCGCTGCCACAGAGGCGGGAGGGGCTCCCCCCACATCACTGCTGCACTCACCAGCCATGAGCCCAATTTCTGGCACACTGACCACCTGGAGGCAGCTCCTGAATTGAGCATGTGCTCCCTAGTGGTCAGTGCTCATTATAGTGACCATTCTGTGTTTTGGTCAATTTGCATATTAGCCTTTTATTATATAGGATTATTTTTTGTGGGTCTTCCCACAAAAATGAGTCTTCCTCTATTTCTATAAACAAGTATCCTCTAATTCCATATTAGACATATCACATCAAAAGTAAGAGAATTTTCTATCATCATTTCTCATCTCAAAACCAATACTGAGAAACACACTGCCGTTTCCTATATCACTTTGGCTATAACACAACTGGTCTTCATTTTTTTCTTAGTTCATAATGATACTGTCATAATAACCTGTTATATTATTTATCAGGAAAGGAGCAAAGGGGAGATGAGATAATGCAGGCATGTCATTGATACAGCTTCACAGGGAAGCTACAGTTCACCCCCTCCAGGTCTAGTCCCTACAAATGGAAGGGGAAACGGACTGGACAGAGATAGTTTAGAGGCATTCCCAGGGAGGTCTGGGTGACCTGGGGAGGTAATTACCTACCAGTCATGCCTGAGAGCAGGTCATTGGCCAGAATAGAAAGCCTGGGAATATTTGATATTTAAACTCCTGAGCAAAGGGAGTTCTGTGTCTTGGGCTGCTGGCCCTCTCCCTTTTTTGGGACTCCTGCTGCAGGGGCACACTCCCTGCCCTCGTCCATGTGGCTCCCAGCAAGTGGGACCCGCCCAATGGACTCATGGACTGTAATCATCCTGATGCTACATCAGACCTGTTCTACTGCGGGATGGAAGGTCTGGGCGCTGGCTTTGCTTCTGGCTCTGCTGAACCCCAGCTGCTCCTTCGCCAGGACTGGTTTAAGGGACATGTGACTTTGGAAACTGAGAAATATAATTCCACTCATTCTCACATTTGGGTCTCAGAAAGTTCCTTTTCTCAAGATATCGCAAGAATCCCACTCCCACTAGTGACGGAGAAATTCTACCCACTCATTTCTCCAGCAACATTAGATGTAAACTATGTGAGCCTAAAGGAAAGGAAAGAGGGATGGTTAAACATTACTGAGCTCTATTTATGTAGCGTGCATTTACACATTCTCATTTAATTCAGTGTTAAAAAAAAAAAAGTATCTTTGACATTGATATCATTGCCCACATTTCAAAGATGGGATAATTAGGCTTAAATGAGACAAATACCTCGCACAAGGAGTCTGAGCCTGATATTGCAACCATAAGCTCTGAAGAGTTACTTTGTTCGCCATACTGTGCGATTCCAGCTGAGGATGTCTTGTCTAATGCGTCATCATACATATCAGAAAGTGAGACTCAGCGTGAAAACAAATTCACACGGCTAATTTGAGTGTTTTTGTACAAAACAAGCCCTGAGCTGGACCCACCGGAAGGCAAGTGCTTTTACTGAAGTATGAAGCTCCTCTGTCTTGTCTTTTTTTATCTTTTTAATCCTCGGGTCACTCTAGTTCTTATCTCTCTGCACAGTTCCTGAGCACATGGCCAGGCAGTAAATAGGTTATTTTTGAAGATCTTACAAATGCAGCCCAATAGTTTAACTAAATGAGAATTAGCACTCCCTTATAACCTAGCTAATAAGAAATTTAAAAATCAAGCCCCAGATCAAATTCTGCAATATACACAAACATTAACCAGAAACTGTGAAAATGAAATCTCACTGTTATATTTTGTTGCTCTAAAAATGTCTTGCATGGCCCTAGTCGGTTGGCTCATTGGATAGAGTGACAGCCTGTGGACTGAAGGGTCCTGAGTTCAATTCCGGTGAAGGGCACATGCCCAGGTTATGGGCTCAATCTCCAGTAAGAGACATGCAGGAGGTAGTTGATCAATGATTCTCTCTCATCATTTATGTTTCTCTCTCTCTCTCTCCCTCTCCCTTCCTCTCTTAAATCAATAAAAACTTATTTTTTAAATAAAAAAATAAGTACTTTATTTTTCTGTGTATAAGACACTATTTTTTTTCTAAAATCGTTAGACTGACTATAAAAGGGCATCTTATACACAGAAATCAGCCAAGAAAGGAGCCTCAGGTGTGTAATTGCCCACACCTTGTCAAACAGGCTTCCTCCAATCACGATCATTATTGTCACTGACATTAGCTGATGCCATAATTAGAGGTGGAGGTGGAGAGTTCACAGATGCAACAGGGACTGACCCACTAAGCCCATAAAGATGTCAAAAATAAAAAGATAAATACCACTAAGTGACTGTCTTACTCTGCAAAATTCAAATTGAATGTAATCAGCTATGCAAAAGAGCATGGAAATTGTGTTGCAGAGAGACAGTGGAGAAAACAGGAAGAACGACTCCTTAAGATGCCAAAAAAGAAGGTCTTGAGAGGAAAACCTGCAAAATGTTTAAAATATTGATTTCTTAATTTTGAGTTGGAAAAGTGGAGGATGGGACGTCTTATTCATGGGAAAAAATGTGATAAGTATGTCTTGCATGGAAGGTTATTTGAAAGCAAATGTTACAATATTCTAATTGTGTATTTTTGGAAATCATGTCTTGGTATTCTGTGACCAAGCCTCTTCTAAACCAACAGTAAGACACAACCCTCTTTATGAATCAGATCTTCCATGTTTATCCCGAAGGGTATATAGTAACATAGATACACTGTATTAGTTTTGAAAGTCCTAATCCTGGAATAGCAGGACATGTTTTGAAAGTGCTTTACCTAATCCACATGTGTATTAAATACTAAAAATTATCTCATGGGAACACACTTTTGACATCCACTATTCCTAATTAACAACTTTTCTGACACATCAACCTTTCTAGTTGGTTTCCTTGATGATACCAAGCCTCTGATATTATTTGGTGAGAAAGGAAGCAGAAGGCTCACAGTCATTTCTGCACTGTGGCCTCTCTGATCTACACTTATCGGAACTCCATGGCATGAAGACACTGACAGACCCTGGGGTGGAATGGAAACCATCTAATGTGCACATTTACATCACGTGGCTTAGGATGAATTATTTAAAGAAAATGACTACTTACAAATTTACTGACTCACCTCCACCTCCCCACCCCTCCCAGCCTGTGATCACTTGCTCACTTAACTCTCTCTTGACTGTCTTGCTTCTCTGAAACTCTGATATTCTAACTTTAAACAGGTATTGAGAGGGCAGGGCTGGGCAAGGATGAGCTCCCGACTCCACCCCGCAGGGCGGAGTTATCCCTAGCCCTCAAAACCCCTGGACTGGGAGAAATTCGCTCTCTTCCGCCATGCTGCTGGCGTTGGTGGGAAGGGCCCATGCTAGCATGGTGCAGGCTCTTTTGTTTATTGCATCGGACTTGGCTCCCTGGTGGTCCTTGGGGGATCACGAAGTCTGGGCATAACATATGGGGGAACTCGTCCGGGATCCCCACCCAGGACCATGAGGGACCCCAATCCGGAGAGTCTGACTGGCCGCGGTAGGTGTGTGAGCGCTCTGGAGGGACGTAAAACCCCTCATGGAATTGGTGCCCGAAAACGCCTGGTGGACGCACCATGAAGACCACGGGCAGGAGGATCAGAAGACGTTCTGACCTCCCTGGAGGGCCCTAGAGGGACCCTCATGGGGAGAGGAATGAATCCTCTCCAGGACGAGGTGAGCGGCGTGAGCCGTTGCCTCACCTGCGGAAAGTGAGCCTTCCCCAGGTCTGAGTTTGGTATCTGTGGGCGACATGGCGCCCCAGGATGGAGCCGGTGAAGTGTGGCCGGCGTGGTGGTGCGGGGCCCCCTGGCGGCGTTGGGTCGGAGGGGGTGCTCCCGCGGGGCTCAGGCTGCGCGGTGGAGCGCGGCTGGGCAGTGGTGGCCTGGCTCGGGGAGCAGGCACCTGGGTTAATTTGCTGGCTGCCCGGAGAAGGGGAAATGGGGCCGGGAAGCCGCTGGGGCGACCCGCACTTTCTCTCTGGGGGCCGCCTGAGTAGCGTGGCTGGGGCTGCAGTGGCAGCAGCCTCGCTCCGGGGGCCTGGGCTCTGGTGGCCTGGGCCGGCATGGAGGCATCTGGTCCCTGGCGACATCGGGTACTGGAGAAGAGCTCAAGGGCGAATCTCTGTGCTCAGTAAAGTGAAAAGGCCAGTTCAAAACGAGTGCGCATAGTTTTGGGCTGTGCTTAAAACTTTTCTGTGTACAGAATGAGCCAGAATGAGGTTTAAAAATGGTGAAGATAACCGGGAGATAAATTAAAACTAGTTTCCCAAGTCATTGTAAGCAGCTTTTGAAATTCCCAGCCTTGAGGCAGAAACTAGACGATGATGGCGGAGAGGCTTCAGGTAAAGAATGTGTTCATTTGCATTTGAATGCTGCTCCAGCAGCAGGGAATGGCAGGTAATTGGTGGTGAAGAAGCCCACAATGGTTCCTCTTCCTTGTCATTGGTATCAACTAAGCAGAGTTATATAGCTACTTAAGTATGAATTGTGATTGACCTATGATTTCCTGACATTGTCTTAAATCCTAGTAAACTGCCTCTGGTGTGGAGAGGTCTAGGGGAGGCCAGAGAGCGCAAGACTATTAGCTCTCCTACAAAGAGATTATTAGTGCTTTGTTTGAACTTCAGAAAAAAAAAAAATTTTGAGATCTGAAAAAACTGTATGATTAGATTTGTTGCTGAAACTTTACCCTAAATAAGCAGGATGTATTAGAAATGTAATGTTATTAATCTAAAAAAATGCCAAATATATTTGACTTGCCAGCTTTAAAAGCTCAAAGTATAAATTGAATTAGGAAAAGTTAATTGCAGTAACTAGATGCCTAGAATATGGCAGACTAAACTATATTATATGTGTTAAGAATAAGCAATAATGATCAAAGATCTCAAGGGTTGATTTATTCTCATTTGTCAGATGAAAAAGTATGTAATGCTTACACTTAAAAAATTATTTTAAGTCAGTTTTTCTGAAGTAATGTTTAATGTAACATGAAACTTTTATATTTGATTTGTTTTGTTTTGCTTTTCTCACATGCCATTGTTGAATTTGGGCTTGTACCTGCATCTTGTATTTTGTTTAAACTTTGGGAATCATTTTTACTTTCAGTCATGTGTATCTACTTTATAGGTTTAAGTAGACTTCATCACAAAGGTTTATAATTTATTTAGAATTGTGTTAAAACAATGTGAAAACAATTATTTGTATGATTTAACCCCCTGCGACTGCTTGGACAATTTTCACCGATGTTCTGCGGGGGGGAGTAGAGGGGGCTTAGAAATGCAGATAGATCTGTATCTGTAGGAAAAATGTGGCATTTTGAGTTTCAAGAGGCTGGGAGGCTGGGAGCCTGGGAACAGGTACTGGACCTGCTCCCTCCTCCCTTGCCTTTCCTTTAAAACTTGAGGCATGGTTATGTATTTTTGAAAGATAAGATTTTTATAAAAATTATAAAGATTTTGTCCTGGCAGGTTAGCTAGGCGAGGCAAGCCTGTTAGTTTCCTGATGGGCATTGGGGCACCCTATTTAGTCTTGAGAGAGCCAATAGGACCCGTACATCAGCCCAGGAAGCCACTGGACAAACTGCCTGTTTTCCTTGGACATCAAGAAGGACTGTGGTCCTCCGAAGGAACACGTACTGGGGGAATGCAGCTGTTGAACTGGTCCAAAGTGGAACAATGGATCTTTGAGGAGCTAAAGAAGGCTCTCATCTCAGCAGCTGCCCTAGCCTTGCCGGACGACGCGGAGCCCTTCCACCTCTACGTGAGTGAGGTAAGAGGCATTGCCAAAGGGGTTCTCACTCAGACTCTAGGTCCCTGGAAGAGACCTGTTGCCTATCTGTCTAAGAGACTGGACCCTGTGGTAGCAGGGTGGCCAGCGTGCTCCCAGGCAGTGGCCACCACAGCATTGCTGGTGAAGGAGGTATAAGACTGGCCATCAACCCTGCCGGCCTGCTTCCAGATGATGATGAGGGAACCCATTCATGACTGCACAGAGGTAAACAGACGACAAGGTACTGTTCACGGATGGGAGCAGTTACGTTCAGGCTGGGACCTGATATGCAGGGGCAGTGGTAGTCACCTTGGACCACACCATTTGGGCACAGTTCCAGAACTTTTGGCCTTAATCCAGGCCCTTTGATGGAGACACTGTGCCATCCACAGAGGAAAGAGGGTTACCAACTGCAGCCAGAAGGAATTGGCTGAACAGAAGCAAGCCACTGAAGGACCAGATGGTTGATGGACCCTCCAGATGACAAGACTGTTGGTCCCAGAGGCTCTAGGTCAGAGTTGCCCGGTGACACCAGGTTAAGTGTCACCAACTTCTGAACTTCTGTGAGGCAAAGTTGCTAGAAGTACTGTCTGTGCACAGGTAAATGCTAAGCAAGGTAAGGGGATCCCCCCTGGGAATTCAGGTCCCAGGGAACCTCCCCAGGAGAGCATTGGTAGGTGGATTTCAGAGATTAAACCACCAGCATTAAGGTCTAGTTTTTATAGACACTTCAGATTAGGTTGAGGTATACCCCACTGTCAGATAACAGCCCCACCTTGGTAGCTAAGGTATCTCAGAGTATGGCAATAGCCTTAGGACAGGTAGGGAGACTCGGGAGGAAGGGGGTTTAACTAAATGTGTCTTAAAATCGGTGAAAATTGGACCAACCCCGTCCTTTGCCCTCTTGAGGGCCAGGTATACCCCTTACTGGGACAAGTTTCCCCTTTTTGGGAGGGGATCATGTATGGTAACCATTTTCTTGCTCAAGTCCTTACAGGCTCTGCAGTTTGCTTGTTCCAGATGCACTGCCAGTGCCCACCGCAGACCCTGTAGCCCCAGAACTCAATGTGGGTAAAGAAATTCACTGCCCAAGGACTCAAAGGGATGCTGCACTGTTATCCTGAGCACGCCCACTGCTGTTGAAGTAGATGGCACCCAGACCTGACTACATGACTCCCAGCTCCTGCATGGCCTGGATCCTGGCAACTACAGGCCAGGAGGAGAACTGATACCTGCAGGAGGGGAACTGGACTTCAGTGAGGACAATACTGATGGGAACTGTGGTACTAAGGGTCTTGTTAACTGTATTTGTTGTTTATGCTGAAAGGAAGTAGGCTGAGTCAATGATTTGACTAGGCACATTAGACAAGGGGGGAATGAGAGGGCAGGGCTGGGCAAGGATGAGCTCCCGACTCCACCCCGCAGGGCGGAGTTATCCCTAGCCCTCAAAACCCCTGGACTGGGAGAAATTCGCTCTCTTCCGCCATGCTGCTGGCGTTGGTGGGAAGGGCCCATGCTAGCATGGTGCAGGCTCTTTTGTTTATTGCATCGGACTTGGCTCCCTGGTGGTCCTTGGGGGATCACGAAGTCTGGGCATAACAGTATGTTTCCAAGACCCTGACCTCATGCTCTTACCCTGTACCACTTGTAGTCACTCTGGGCTTGGGCTAGAAAATTTCTGCCCCTGCTTGGTCCTGCTCTCTCCAGCCTCCATGCTCACTCCCAGCATGGTTCACACAGCCTCCATGCTCACTCCCAGCATGGTTCAAACTTCCTGAGTTTGTGCTCTTCTGTCCGATCCCGAAATGAAGCACCAGGCTTCAGCTAGGACTTGCACTCAGTGCCCACAGGAACTCCTTTTGGAGTGAGATCTCTCTGCACAATCTGGGTTTCAGTGGGAGTTCACCTCTCTCAATCTATCATCCCTCCCATACCTGGCCTCCCCCCCTCCCTGCCTCCCCTTTGTGACAGGGAGTTTGGAATGTTAGATGCTCCCATCCAGCTGTTATTCTTGACTGTAAAGCAAAATGTTCAGGATATAGGATCAACAGATACAAGATGGATCTCAGACAGGATGAAAATTTGCATCAAATATGAAATCTTACTATTTTAATATATTTTGAGTGATTTTAAGTTAAATAAATGCTGTGTGAGTGAAATATTGCTATTGTTCTGTTTCTGCTGGTGCAGCTGGACATTGGGCTTAGATCATCTTAGCTCAGCAACAAGTGTTGAGGAACCCTACTTGTGAGGGAAGCACTATAAGCCACTCTATTTCAGCAATAAAATGTCTCTCAAAAGGTATGAAATAAAATTGTTTTATATAAAATGCTTTAAAAGCAGCATCTTCTAAAGCCTCCTCTATGAAAGACACAATAGAAGGCCACTTTATCCAATTTAATCCTCATGGCAACCCAGAAAGCAGATATATTTATTTCTGTTTTGTAGAAAAAGAGGCTGAGAAACTCTAAGGGATAAGTAACTTTTCTAGCAACACACAAATAAGCTGTACTAGCATTTGAACAAAAGTTGTATTTCAATCTATGCCCTGAATACAAAATGTGCCTCACTTACTTAGAGTTATTTAAATGATACTTGTTATTTGATATTTTCTTAATCAACAGTGACTAGAAGGTGCCAACACTTGTCCTTTCCACTCTTTCCCAGGAAGGGAGGAGGCCCAGGAAGAGCATGGATCACTGTATTGAAGTAGATCTACTTGTGAGAAGTTGGTACCAGTCACTCTATGTTTCCCCTTTCATTGGAATGTTTCCTTTTTACAACAGAACATACAGTAAATGGTGTCTGTTTTATTGACTTACTCTAATTTGAGTCTATGAAAATATCAAAGTATTCCCCAAAAGATGAAAAGAACTTTTAAGTAGAGCAGCTGCTTTAAAAAATTTAAGAATATGTGCTTGAAAGTGTTGTGGAAATAGCCAGTGCTCCTATTCTTACAAGACTGGAAAGAATTTTTAAAATGCAGAGAGAAAAGGCAATGTAGAACCAGAGCACCTGATAATTAACAGTGAGATTCAGTCAGCACTGAGAACTTGGGAGCTTGCCTTAGGGAGGCAGTGCCTGTCCTGGACACAGCAGGCCATTGCCCCGGGGCTCTTCTGGCATTTAGCCTGACTGCTGCTCCTCCTGGTGAGGATGAGCAACTGGAGGGGGTCTAAGAGGAAAGAATGGGAGTATCCAAGGGACTCTGATATTTTCAGAGAGCACTGAACAATTCATGTGTTTTGCAGAAGGAGAATTTGATCTGGGGCCAGGGGACCTGACTCCAATTCCCTCATTTTCTATGATGTGACCTTCCACAGAACTCACTCTTCTCTCTGCTCATTGGAGGAATGGATAAAATAACTATAACAACAGCTGCATCAGTTGAAATAACTACAATTTCCTTGACTTTGTCTTCATGACCCAGTCAATCTTAGGAAATTCCGTGAATGTGATGAGTCCTCTATCTTATGAAGGGCCACGTGACTGGCCCAAAATGACATAACAAATGTTAACTACAAATCCCATCTTTCCAGTCTAATAGGACTCTGTTTCCTCCAACATCTTCCCAAAGTTCACTCCAGTTCCACTATTTTTTCCTGAGAGCCATTACAATGTTTGGAAAACATAAATGATAGTAATTTAATGAAGTACATAGCTCAGAGTTACAATACCAGGGATTATATATGGGGAAAAGTAGGTTTACAGCTGTTCTTTTGTTGTTGTTGTTAATCCTCATCCGAAGATATTTTTTTTATTGAGTTTAGAGAGAGAGGAAGAGAAGGAAGAGACACTCAGAGAGAAACATTCATATGAGTTAGACACATCCATTGGTTGCCTCTCACACACAACCATCCAGGGCCACATGTTGAGCCTGCAACTGAGGTAAATAACCTTGTCCAGAATCAAACCCAGGACACTTCAGTCCACAGGCTGATGCTCTATCCACAGTCAAAGCAGCTAGGACTACAGTCGATTTTATGAAAAAATACATAATACAAGAACAAAAATAACAATATAAGAATAAACTCTGTTTTGCATACTCACAACTGTAAACCTACTTTTGCCCCCTCTCTCTCTCTCTATCTCTCTCTCTTTCTCTCTTTCTCTCTACATATATATCTTATATAATAAAAGGCCAGGGACCATAACCATAATGACTGGAATGACTGCTCAGCCAGTTGCCATGAGGGGCATTGACCACCTCTCAGTCTCTCTCCCCCTCCCCTGGCCTGGGAGCAGCAGCAGGCAGGGTGGCAAGCAGCAGGTGGGCAGGGCCACAGATGAGTGGTGGCAGCCAGCAGCAGCAAGCTACTCTAGCACGATTTCATGTGCTGGGCCTCTAGTCCTATACAATAAAGAGCTAATATGCTAATTAGTTTGAACAGCAGAACAACTGTCCGGACAACCTTCCAGACTACCTTCCGGGTAAAACTGGGGCTGCGAGGGCCAGCCGAGGCAGGTGGGGCTGCGAAGGCCGAGTCCCTTGCATGAATTTCATGCATTGGGCCTCTAGTATCTATACTAATAAAAAGGTAATATGCTAATTAGAACGGGTTGACTGGACATCTTCCTGTTGTCTGATCCTCCTTCTAGACAAAGACACAGTAGCAGGGGCTGAGGCAGTTAAGGGCGATCAGGCCAACAGGGGAGGGCGATTAGGGGTGATCAGGCAGAGGGGTTAGGACAAACAGGCAGCCAGGCAGAGGCAGTTAGGAGCCATTAAGCCAGCAGGCAGATGGGTTAGGAGTGATCAGGCAGGCAGGCAGGTGAGTGATAAGGAATCAGCAGTCCTGAATTGTGAGAGGGATGTCCCAGATTGGAAAGGGTATAGGCCAGGCTGAGGGACCACCCCCCCCCCATTGCACAAATTTCATGTATTGGGCCTCTAGTATATATATAATATATATATAGCCCCCTCTCCCCTAAATATTCCTATTTCCTAATCCCTGGAACCTGGGAATATATGAGCTTGCTCAGCAAAAGGAACTTTGCAATTGTGATTAAGATTAAGGCATTTAATCCTCTCTCTCTCTCTCTCTCTCTCTATATATATATATATATATATATATATATATATATATATATATATATTTATTTTTCTTATATCTAAATAGGCCTGCACACCTGCCCTCCCCAGAGCTTTTAATACAAACTACAATGCATGCAGGTAAAATGTTCCAAAAGGAAAAAAATCCCCCAAATAATCAATAATCAAGGGCTGGTATTAATAGCTTCATGTAATAAAGATGCAATTTCTGGTGCATGGTTTGAGTCTCTTCTGTAGCTCATTTACTCTGTAGAATTCACAGCAATTCTAAAATATGCTCCCACTTAAGGTAATTAAGTAAACACACACACACACACACACACACACACACAAGCACACAGGGATGATGAAACTTAAACAGCAATGCCCTTTCTTTCCTGATGATTTTGACAGCCATTATTAAACCTGTGTATATAACATCTGGAGATAGACTTGGAATGCCTACCTTGTCCTTCATTTGTGATCCATTAGAAAATGAGCACAAAGATTGAGACAGAGGGGCAGGCGGAGGCCCCCTGCCTGGGTCATGGACTAGAGGGAGCTGAGGAGCTGTTTCCCACTCTGCAGCACACAGCATGGCCCTCACACTGCCCCTCAGCAGGCCCTGAGCTCGCTGTGCTGGCCTCCGGAAGGCTGCGGCTGTCACTCCCTCTGCGGTGCAGGAGGACCTGCCTCTCTCCCTTTCTGGGACAACTGTGAATCTTTCAGGTATTTAGTGCACCCTGCTCCGGGTCTCCTCCCTGCTCAGATGGAGGGTATCTCTTCCCGGAATTTATAGGCATCGCTGACCCTGCGAGTAGTCAGCACACTGTGCCTGTTTACTGTACTATTTCTATTACACTGCGAGCCACCTGAGGGTAGTGACTGCGACTGCCTCTTAGCCTTTGGCTTGTTTTGTTTCATTTCCTTCAGGCCTACTATTTCTCTCTAGTGCACAGGGCAGCTCACAATGAGACATGTTGACTGAGTAAAGGAGGAGTTAAGGAAATTAGAGCCTAATGGTGGAGATAGAGGCAAATGAGCAAGCAGAATCTGAGGCGCTCTCCAGGTGCCCCTGGGGAAGGCAGCCTGCCACAGCATTAGGGGCAGTTCACTCCCAGTTTATTCGGGTGAGCTTGCACCTCCACCCAGGAAAAGCTCAGTGTTGGTTTCTGCCACGACAGGAAGTTCAAGGCGGTGTCAACAGCACAGGAGTGAGAACCATTGGACAGAGGGACGGTGGTCTGAGGAGAGTATGCAGAAACCACAGGAGATACTTGTGCTGTGCAGCCTGAGAGGACACACACTGCAGGGAAACCCAGCGCCAGGGCGGCACAAAGGCGGTGTGCCTGGGAGGGCGCAGAGCAGGGCTGGGGTAGCAGAGGGGTATTCTGGACATAACTTTAGCTGTGCCTCTGTGTCCTAAGAAGGAGAAAGAGGAAGGTCGCATTTCCCCTGCTACCCTCTCCGGATCTCCCTGAACATTCTCCCCAGGTCATGTCAAGTTAATAAGGTTTCCATGAAGTTCTGTAATGTTTCTTCCCACATGAATCCCTAGGTAATGCCTGTGCCTCCCTCCCAGCAAGTGAGGTTATTATTTAGAGTACTGAGTGAGGCAGGGCATTTGGTGCACAATACTACCACTCATTCCTTCTTTCCAGTTTCATAGGAAATCCTATATAATAAGAGCCTAATATGCAAATCATTCAACCCGGAGTTGGACTGGGAGTTTGATCACTGGCTATGACATGTGCTGACCACCAGGAGGGGGCAGTGCAGAACATGGCAGGCATCAGTGACAAGGTGCTAGCAGCAGGTGGCAGTGGAGGTGCTGCCAGACCCAATGGGCCCCAAGAGGGCAGGATGGTGGGGCAGGTGAGTGGGCAGCACCAGGCCAAGGCAGATGCGAGCAGGGGCTCTATTGCCCCGCTAATTGCCCTGCAGATGGCAACCAGTAGCCGGGAACTGGGGGTGGGTGCTGGCGACCATCCTCCTGCAGCGCCCAGACAGGGCAGCTGGGGCTGTGACTCCTCACCAGCTGCCTGTGGGTGGGGATAAATGGGAACAGAATTGTAGTGTGAATGCAGGGTATCCATTGAGCTCGCTCTCATTCCCCCTGCCACCCTCTCCCAGGAAGCCAGGGCTCGTGTGCTGGCAAAGCTTCTGCACGCAGATGCCCGGTGTCCATGAGGAGTCTGCCCTGCACCTGCACAGCCTCTTCTGGGTGAGCCAGGCCACAGCTGCCAGGATTGCAGGGGTCAGTCAGACTCCCCATGAGTTCACACAGGAGCGTCTGTGAGGCCAGCTGGGAGAGAGTGTGCTGCCTGCTCAGCTTCCGGGTGGAGCCACTGGGCAGCCCGGAGGCCCACGGTGCACTCCAGCCCACATGTCCGGCCATGCTCAGTGAATCTCCGTGTGGGGACTCAGGCACTGTGACTCAGGCGGAGGGGAGCACATGGGGGCTCAGGTTCTCAAGTTCTGCCCAGGGTCCAGAGGTCAGCTGGAACCTGACCTTCCATGCCAGACACTCATGCTTCGATCACAGGCCAAGCCTATTGACCACACCCATGCACAGATTTTATGCACCAAGCCTCTAGTAAGCTATATTTGCATGGATACTATAGATTCAAGTAGATTCAACAAATGGCAATTAACACACACACACACACACACACACACACACACACACAGCATGATTGCTGCACTGTGACCACCCTGGACACACTTTTGCCCACACTCTCAAGGCTTAGCTTCAGGAGCCTATGCAAGGTGCCCTGCTTATCTCTCCTGGAATCTAGAGGAACTAAATATATGAAACCATTTCCCAGACAAATATCTATGGACAGGCTAGTCAGAACCTTTTTCCTGCACATAGAGAGGAAGAACAGAGAGGGTACCTTTATCTGGGCCCTCAGCGTCAGGCTCCACCAGTAAATCTTTTCTCATGGAGCCCAGGAGACAGGGGCCCAGGTGGCAAAGCGTGAGCCTGAGGGCCAGCTCTGCTTGCACCCCTATAGGAGGTGCATCTACCGACTGGAAACGCTGTGTGGGGTCTCAGGCTCCCCCCATTCGCAACAGGCAAGGTGGTCAAGAGACAAATGTTAGAGAGTTCCGTGTGTTTCTTTTCCTATGAACTCAAGCAGAAATATGAAAAAACATCTCTTTGCCAGAACTTGAGAGCATTTTTGGGCAAGAGCGCAACACTTCTGACTTATGTTCCTGAATTTTAAAATGAGTGAAACAAAGGGAATTTTCTTAGAGTGTTTAAGAAGATTAAATGAGATAATTTACTGAACAATTGTAACATGAACTCAATAAATGTTAGTTCATGGAAGTTAACAAATATATCTAAAGCTGGTCTGACCCACCACTCTATAAATGATATTTTGTGAACACTGTTTTTGAATCTCGCTTCTTGGTTTACTGATTCCCACCACTGTCCATCCCTAGGAAAAATTAGTATAATTAAAAAAAAATTTTTTTTGACTTTTGAAATGTAACACCAGTGATCTTGATCCAGCATCTAGAAGGGTTCTGGAATCTAGAGAAGAGGCTGTGCATAAATTAAATAAGAGCCCAGAGACAAAACATAATTTTTAAAAGCATTTGGGGGGTAGAGGAGCTTGGCTAAAAAAACAAGTTCTCCTTGTCTCTAGGATCCCTTGCTTTTTATTAACACAATTTGTCCTAAGGCAAGCTGGAGATATACACTTCTGTAGGTAAGGTTTCCTACAGAATCCATTGTCAGATTGGGGGAATGCCTTTGGCTGCTTAGGGGTTTGGCCAGCAGGAGGCAATAACATGTAGATTAAGATGCCCTGAGCTGTCTAGCAGCAAGCAATCATCCTTTTTAGGTTTGGGGAAATGCCTTTAGCCATTCCCAAAGATGATAACATATGTGACTTAGCCCTTGTTGAGTCCCCAAGTTCCATCAACTCTTATAGTTATTACATGCTGGAATTGGCTTCCAGCAGAAATGTATTACCAATTTTCACTTACAGCAATAGTTTGAGTGAAAAAATAAAATAAATGAAAGGAATTAATACCTTGGAACTGGTAACTATATAGTCAGTGTCACAAACTTGCGGGGTTAAAGAACACACACAGCATAAATAGACACCAATAAACTGCACCAAAGAACCACAGAGCTGTGGGATGTGGCAAATGCCCATACATGCCGAGAAAATAAAGATCAAACCATCAGTGAGTATTACAGGAATACATTCTCCAAAATGGAGGAGATGGCTGTGTCACTTTTCTGTAAGGGGCTGGCGAAGTCAGGAACATCCTGGCGCATCCTGGGAAGGCCTTCAGGAAGAACCACCACAACTACCTGGGACCAGGGCTGGAAGCTGGTGCAGGAGGACAAGCGCCACTGAACCCACAGTGGGGTGCTGAGTGGACCTGGCGCCTCACTAATAATGCGAAGGCCACACTCATGTTTCTCCAAAGGATAGGTAAAGAAGACCAGATAATAAAGAAAGAGCACAGTTCACCTTTAGTAAAACAAACAAACAAAACGCAGCTTGGCAGTCCAGTAGTGGAATGGGCTTCACACCATGGAAATCCATATTTGGCCACACTGGGGTGCACCCCTGTACTGTACATCTGGGCCACTGGAGAGGTGTTTGCTCAGGCATAGGTAACATCTGACAATGGCTCTACAGAGAAATGAGGCCGCTGGAATGAAAAGAGCAGGGACATCTGAAAAGCAACCCATTTCAGACCCCATTTTTTTAAAAATGTAGGAAAAGAAAAAGTTAATTTATTGCCTCAAATATATTAAGAATTTATTATGTACAAACACACACTTAGTTTCAAACATTGTGGGAGATACATTAGATAAGTTACTCAGAGCTCAGACCTCATGAAATTTACAACCCAGAGGAAGAAATACACATTCATAAATAATGACAATACCATGTAGACAGTGACTTAAATGTGGGACACTAAGGTCTCTTGAGCATTAGACTTTAAATAAAAATAAACAAATCAGCTCATCTTCTCCTTAAAATAAAAAATGAAAATAATATGAAGGATTTGAAATAAATTGCTTCTCATTTGCAATAAAATAAATGTATGCCAACGCAGGTTGAATCAGAGAAATGAGAAAGAAAATACTTAGAAAAAATTGTTTTTGTTGTTTTATCTCTTTCATGTTATAAACCTTATTGGATGCCAGATTTGGGCTGGACACCCAAGAATACATTTTTTTAAGTTATTCTAAATATATTCCCATAAGACATCATTTTTATTTAACTTAATAAGATAGGTTTATTTAAGAAATACAAGACAAATATAAATTAAAAATAAATATAACTCTCATTAAGTTTATCTAAATACAGCCTTTTCAATATACATAAATGTAAGTTAATATGCACTTATATAAATATATATACATAGCATGAATAATAAAAATAGCTACTTTTATTCATTGTATTTATTTTTTAATTTCAAAGAGGAAGGGAGAGGGAGTATAATACAACATGAAATAAAGCATGGTCCATGTTTAATTTCCAGCATCGCAGCAACAGTGTGGTCCTCTCTGGAGGAGAGTTCTGTCCAGTGGACTATCGCTAGACTCAGCTCAAGAGCCAGTGCTATGGCAGCAGAATAGGTAGGCTCCACTGGGTGGGGGCACTGGAGGCCATTCTTTCTGAGCATGTCAGTCTCTTCTATCCAGCAGTCTCAGAAAATGGAGAAGACACTTGGAGGGGGAGCTAGTTTCATACTTGTACTGTTACGCCCAGACTTCGTGATCCCCAAGGACCACCAGGGAGCCGAGTCCGATGCAATAAACAAAAGAGCCTTTTCCATGCTAGCATGGGCTCTGTCCCACTCACGCCGGCAGCATGGAGGAAGAGAGCAAATTTTGCCCAGTCCAGGGGTTTTACTCTGGTCAGTGGTGATGTCACTGCCTCAGCTAACCCTGATTGGTTGGGTGAGGGCTAGGGTTCAGTTACAGAATGGAGGATAACTCCGCCCTGCCCCACAGTGGAGTCAGGAGCCCATCCTCGCCCCGCCCTGCCCTCTCAGTACCATAAAACTAGTTCAGACAAATGGAGACTGGCAAGATATTTAGCATGCAAGATGCTGCTGGAGCATTTTCCTATTCCTTTTATAGCAGTGTTTTCACCTATGTAAGGAAGTAAATGAATGGTGCTCTCTGATCTGACTCCTGTATTCAGCTGCAAGCTCCCCCTGTTAGCTTTGTTCTGCCAAACTGATGACATGATTTGGCTAAGGCTGCAGTGTTTGTCCTAGAGAATGGGTTATGCAGGATGAAGAGGGCAGGTCTGTGAGTGTGGGGCTGGGGGCTTTGGTGACAGTTGGGTTGTTCAGGGACCAGTGAACCTTCTTGGGCACCAGGGGCCTAGTGCAGTGCCTGCTGAAGAGAGGGCTCACTGCCACTTGAGTCACAAGTCATACTCAAAATAATCCCCCTTGTTTTCAAATGTGTATTTTTCTCTCCAAGTCAAAATGCACTGGAATAAAAAAAAAACAACAACAAAACCCACAAAATTAACAATCGCTTCAGGGAGTTTTCAGCATTGCCACAGTGATTGGGAGAAATGACTCCCAGGTGGTATTTCTTACTCGGTCAGTATATATTTTGGTACTTGGTACTGGCATGGCAGCCCACAGCAAGCAACTCTGGTGACTGAAAAACAAACGTGTCACATGGTTTCAAGAGCTGTTGCTCAGGACACTTCATAGAACAGCACTTTCCTGAACATGCAGTGACAGCTCTGCTGGTGAAGAGCAGGCTGCCTCTGCCTGGCGGGCCTGAGGGGTCTCACCTGCCGGCAGCTCCGTGGCCCCTGAGGGCTTTGTGTGCACAGCTCCCGCAGGAGCTGTCTTTGTAAATGTAACTCAGAATTATCTTATGCTGATTCAACAGCCTTCTCCTCTTTATCCAGGGGAGTGGGCCTCTGGGACTGAAGATACCTTCTCTGTGTTTGGTTTTGGTGAGATTTGAAATGATTGTTCAGTGCCAGGGTTTGTAAAAACAAGGTGATTTATTTTTATTGACTGAGCAAATTATATTCTTAGAAACAATTCCAGTATATTGCATCATATCTGATATAAACTCCACAGAAAGACCCTGAGGTCTGCAGTCGGACCTAACCTGGTTTACTCCCTCTCTGCTGCTCCCTGGCGCAGTAATGTACTATGAATTATTTAAACCCTGAACATAAAAGTTTCCTCATGTTTGAAATGGAGATGAAAATATTTTTTCTTGTGATTCTCTTCCAGATAAGATGGCACACTCACTTAAATGCTGAGCTGTGTGATGCATGAGGTGAGAGAAATTAATGAAACTTTGTGATTAGTCCCATTTAGGGGGAAGCAGCAGTTTTGAATCAAAAGATCCTTATACATGGTCAGAGAACATGTTGGTTACCCTTTTCACCATGACATTCTCCCCAACATGTCTCAGAGAAGACTGTGGCAGGCCCCTGTCCCGACACTGTTGGTGTGGTGAGGAGCAGCAGCAGGGTCCACATGTCCCCAGGATGCTGGGTGCAACACAGCCGCCCTGGAAGGAGAGCAGGTGGGACAGGGGTCTCAATGCATTTAGGAAGGAGAGCGGGTGTGCAAGAGATCCTTGTTCACCCACACAGCACAGAACCCCATCATCTCCCAACCCCTGTGCAAAGACCCACAATCTGTTGTATTATACTCCAATCGTAAGTATTAGCTACTTTCTTACAGGTAACTGACATCAGATAATAACAATTTGTGAGAATTTTCAGAACCATCAACAATCATCTTCTATGCAGATACTAACTTATTTCCATTAATATAACCACAAATTAACACCCCAATCAATAATAATAAAAGCATAATATGCTAATTAGACCGGACAGCCAAATGACCTTCTAGACATCATTCCATACACCCTTCCTGACAAAGCCGTGGCTGTGCGGGCCCAAGGCAGAGGCCGTTAGGGGCAATAAGGCAGGCAGAAGAGCAGTTATGGGTGATCAAGCAGGCAGGCCAGTGGTTAGGGGCTATCAGGCAGGCAGACAAAGGCAATTAGGGAGATCAGGCAGGCAGGCAGCTAGCAGTTAGGAGCCAATGGTCCCAGATTGCAAGAGTGATGTCTGACTGCCAGTTTAGGCCCTGGATTGGGCCTAAATCAGCAGTTGGATATCCCCTGAAGGGTCCCAGATTGAGAGAGGGTGCAGGCTGAGCTGAGGGAACCACAGCCCCCACCCTGTGCATGAATTTTGTGCACCAGGCCTATAGTTGAGTGATAAAAGGCTAGGAATTCTTTTTTTTTTTTTCATTGTGTACCACTATTACAGACATCCCTTTGCTCCCTCTACCCAGACCTCAGCCTCCGTTCCCTCTGGCCATAACCACACTGTCGCCTGTGTCCATGGGCTACTCTTTTCACCTCCTTTCAGTCCCCACCCCCACACCTGTCAGTCTGTACCATGTATCCATGACTATGGTTTGGTTTTATTCATTAGATTCCACATTCCTATGGTATAAGGCTGCAGCTGACCTTTCGGTTTCTTCAGAGTGTGTAAATAAAGTCCCATGTTATTCCCTTGTATCTAGTCTCTGTCTTGCAGCCTAAAATAAAGCTGTTCTGGGGGAGAAAAGGATGCAGGCACCAGCTTCAAGCCCACAGGTATCTGCAACCAATTCCTGTTTGAAGGAAGAGAGAGAAATGGAAAGGTGAGAGGAGCTTCGTGAAGTGACACTCTATAACCCCCTTCCCATACGCCTTCTTAGGAGAAGGCTCCCATCCTTCCCCACTAGGAGAGGGCTTACTCACACCCCTGCCCCTGGCCATTTTCCCCCTGCCCCTCCCCATCCTTATAAAAGCTTAGGCCTGCTCTGAGAGAGGGGAGACAGATTTTAAAAATAAGCCTCCCATCTCCCAAATTGCCGGCAATTGAAATAAACCTCTTTTCTCACCCCAACCCTGTCTAGTAAGCTTGGCTTTGGCTTTGCAGTGACAGGCAGACTGGACCTCTGAGTACATGTCAGAGTCCCACCTTCATTAAGAGTGAGCCCTGCTCGTGGTGCCATGCTGGAGGCCCCTCTGCCTCTCTCCCACAATTCATAGGTACCTTCTCCCCAAGAACTCTGTTCTTTCTAACCCAGTCTGCTCAGAGGGCGAGAGATTAAAATAAAATAAGGATTCACCATTTACTCAATATTTATACAATATTATAGGTATGAGTCTATAATATTTAATCTTTTAACATCTGAGGAAAAATATTACTATTCATCTTTAGCAGATGGGAAACTATAACTCAAGGAAGTTAATAGTTTGTACAAGGTCACACAAAACTCAAGTTTGGTCCACTCCACAGAAAATGCTTTCAAAGACATTGCCCTGCTTTCCTAAAAATTATACAGACCATGGGGTATTGCAGAAGAAGAAAACATGGAAATATATATTTTGTAAGTTGTTTACATAAAAACAGAACATCCTTCATGAGGCTAGTCTCTTTTATGACATGCTGATTGGGATTCTCATTTCCTGGTGAAAGAATAGCTAAAAATACATTGGAAAGTTTATAAGCTTATTAAAAGGCAAAGTATTATTATTAATAATAATAATAATTTTCAGGCTTACTGGTCTCTGCATAAAGCATATTTTATGTATACAATGATTTCAAATCTATGTTGTTAGTGGATGAAAATAATATCAATTTTCTGATTATTTTGCACCTACTATTAGGAGAGCTATAAACTATACACTCCAAAGTGGGTTGATTTGAGGTCTTTTATGCAAAATACTCATGGGTATGCACATGATTTACATAGTGTTAAGTTTGTAAAAACCTCTTGTTGATAAAATGGAGCAGTAGTGAATTAAATTTAGGTGTTATTATTATCCTAATAGAGTCCCAGTATATGAAAATTCTTGCACTGGAGAGGGGGAGGTCCCTCAGTCTGGCCTGCCCCTCTCACAGTCCAGGAGCCCTCAGGGGGGGGAGGTGACCCAGTGCTCAGGGGAAGGTGATGTCCCCTTCACAGCTCTGCTGCTGCCTCTGCCAGCAGCGTAAGGCTCAGCTGGCCCTGAAAGGGTCCAGGGGGGTGAGGGACCTGGAAGGACTCTAGAGGCAGGTGTGTGGAGCAGTTGGACCCACCTGGGGTGGGCCCAGCCCTATTGTGCACCTGCCATCCCAGCAGGGCTAAGACTGGGTGTCGCCATCTTGTGGCTGTAGATTCCTCCATTTTTGAGGGTATGGCAGGCAATTAGCATATTCCCTTCATCTTGGCTGAGGGCACCTCCATTTTTGAGGGCATGGAAGGCAATTAGCATATTCCCTCCATCTTGGCTGTGGGTGCCACCATCTTTGTGAGGGCATGATGGTCAATTAGCATATTACCTCTTTATTAGATAGGATATAATAAAAAACTAATATGAAAATTGTCCCCTTGACTGGGAATTTGACCAGGAATTCGACCAGGGGTGGGGCTGGTCACCCACCCATGGCCCCTCCCCAGCCTGCCTGGCCCATTGGGCCCTGATCGGGGTGGGCCAGCTGGACCCCACCCATGCATGAATTTGTGCACCAGGCCTCTAGTTACTAGCAAAGTTATGCTAGTGATTTAAGTGGGAGTATAGCTAAAAAATCCTAGCTATCATTCATTTATATTTTATGTGCTGTGACATATATCAGATGTTCAATCTGCCTCATTTTATAGTATTTTTCTCTCAATAACTCTAATAGTTTGGATACTATGGCTCAAAGGAGCTGAGTAATGTTCTCAAGAGTCACTGGTCTACAGTAGTACAGTGCAGGGACTTGAATCCAGGCCTGCCCACGTCTGATTTCTCACCCTGTTACACAGCCTCAGACTTCCTCTATGCAAAGACTGAACCAGGACCGATAATGCTCTCTTTGACAGCGTGGCCTTTTCTACCTCTTGGCATTCTGTTGTTCCCACAAGGGAATCTATGAAAGTGAATCCTCCTCATCCAGGCCACATGTGTCATTTCCTTCCATCCACCTGTTATGAACGTCAGTAACAATCCAGGGAATACAACCTGCTCTGAGGGGTGCCCAAGTTTACTGAAAAGCACAGAATAATTCTGGCATAATTGTTCCCTGAAAACACTTCCTTAGAGGTTATCTGGAGCAGCCTGGTCAGTGACTGTCACTAAAACAGAATGAGAGTAAGTCATATGCTGACCATGGGCTGTCAGAGCCAGAAGGGACCTTAATAAATTAATAAATTATTTTATAATTTGTTTCTAGAAGTGAAGGAGTAATATGCAAGTCCAGTAACTTAGAGAAGAAGCAAAGCTTGGACTATATCTTTCAGATAGTCCTACTTATACTCTTTATGCTATTAAATGTTCATGTTTTTGCTTATTAAAATATGAGGGAAATATGAAGAGAATATAAAAGCGCACATTATCCACTATTAAATGCCCATATCCCTTATCTCCAGGCACAATCCCCACCCAGTAACAGCTACCTTTATTAATGTACACGTGTGGTTATTACATTTCTGCTTTTTCTCCCTGTATATGAAAATATAGTACAGGAAGTGACTGGTGATTCTAGCTTACAGAGATGGCATTGAGCAGTGCATTATATTGCATAGCATGCTTTGTACATTCAAAACTGTATTTTAGCAACTTGTGTTTATATGCATTTGTATATTTTTATCTGTTTTACCTTCTCTATACTACCACATCACATCAATACTAATAAAAGCCTAGGTGGTCCTTGTGCTTCAGGTCATCACAAGATGGCTGCCTCAGGACATCACAAGATGGCTGCCTCAGTGGCTACCTCCCCAGAACTGAGTGACTCTGGCGGGGTTGAGAGGACTGGGTGTCCCCATCTTGTGTCTATGGGCACTGCCATCTTTGTGACAGAGTGACGGTTCATTTGAATATTACCCTTTTATTAGATAGGATTCTGTTTATGGTGGACATTCAAGCTAGTTGTCACTACTTTCTGTTACCCTGTTTCCCCCAAAATAAGACAGTATCTTATATTAATTTTTTCTCCCAAAGTTGCGCTAGGTCTTATTTTCAGGAGATCTCTTATCTTTCCATGCACTAGGTCTTATTTTTGGAGGATGTCTTATTTTCGGGAAACACAGTATGAACAGTGGTGCTATAAACATTTCTATGCATATATCTTAGTGTATATTTTAGTAAGTGCTCCTGATTTGATGTTTATGTTCAATTTTGAAATACTTTCATAAAAAAACATTATTTCAGTTTATCTACCTCACATTTTCAATAACATGTTGTTTCCCCTATATTATGTAAAATAAAAAGTTATAAAATTATAAAAATTTCCATTTGTCAGAATTATTATTAATTTTATTTTAGAGAGAGAGGAAGGGAGAGGGCTAGAGCGATAGAAACATCCATGAGAGAGAAACATCAATCGGCCGCCCTGGTTGTTCCCTGAAGGAATCAAACCCGTAACTTCTTGTTTCCTGGGTCAACACTCAACTCCTGAGCCACACCTGTGGGCCCGTTGGTCAGAATTCCTAAATGCTGCACAGTTAGTGGGCGTGCGAGTGCCTCTCCTGAGTCTCAGGCTGCACAGGCCAGTTCCTTACAGAGGCTGCCTCGCTCTAGTTAGCCCACTGCCACTTTTTCTTCTGTGAAATGCCCAGGCGTGTTTTTGTTTAGGTTTGTTTTTATTGTGTTTTGATATATTTAACATCCATATTTGTCTATAGATTTTTCTAATAATGTGAAAAGGTGTTAAATATCTCGATTTTTCTCCTAAATGAGAGTCTCATCTTTGTAGTTACATATTCCCATTAGAGTACTTGTCTTTGATAGTGTTTTCAGTAAGTTTTAGAATTTACTGATAAATTTTCTTCATTTGTAAATGTTTGAGAAAAAATATATTTTGAGTACTGACTGGGCAAACATCAAGTGATAGCACTCACTGTGGGGTGACTCTTTCTGCTTAATTTTTTTTATGTTTAAATTCTGTATACTCTATGTACAAGAACCTTTGCTGGAACACTTTCCACAAAGGCAACAGTGAATGTTCAGAACATTCTGCATACTGTTCCCTGCAGCTAAAAGATAAATCACGGTATAAATTACGTTGTTCCTCTGTCACCTTTGGCTGGGGCTAGACCCAGACGCTGTTGACTAGCAAACCATTATGGTCAAATGTGCTGGTGCCCCTGGGGCCTTGATGCTAGGAGCTTAGTAAGAAATGTTTGTGTGTAATCCCTGTACGGTCCCTCCTGGGTGTGACAGCTCACAGACAAATGGGGTGATGTTTCATTATTTCCACACAGCGTGTCTCAGGCAATGTCGAATCAGAACACTCACAGACACACATCTGAGCCCCGTGCTTCTGTGCCCGGTCCTGTGTCTCAGAAACACCCAGTGTGTCCTGAGGAGGAGTGGGCGAGTCAGAGGGCCATTGGAAGGATGACCTGAGGCTCAGGCTCAGCAGGTCACCAACTGGTAAAGAAGCGCTTAGTAGCTGGCAATTGTTCTGCCAGGGCCAGCTCAGACCAAGGGCCCTCACAGCTGTTGTTTATCTAGTTTTTTCCATTCATGAGAAATACGTTCCCTTGTCAATGTTCTCTTTTACCCCTAATGCCCATCAATTTTTCTGAAATATGTCCAAGTGAGGGAATTTTAAAATCTTGTTTAGTGCTCAGGGAGTATTTTTCATCATCAGATACTTGACTCTCAATTCTAGAAAATTCTGTCACTATTATTTTGAACATTATCATTCTGCTATTTTATCCTTTTCTTCTTGCTCTTATATCAAGTGTGTGTCCATCTATCTAAATATATACTTCATGCCCCTTAAATTCTCTTTCACAGTTGTCATGTTTTTATTCTCTCTAAAGTATTTTTACACTGAGTGGCCTGCAGTTTCCTTCAACTCTTCCCATGTACCTCATCCCTCAAGGACCCTCTACAATGTGAGGTCTTCCAACAAATGGATGTTTTCTCTGTGCTGCAAAGCAAGGTGCACTTGTTATTAGAAGGCTCCTCACATGTCATTTAGACAGAATTGAACGTTTATTAAGTGAACAAATGGAAGCTAGGATGGAGTATACCACAGCACTTTCTCAACAAGTGACTTTTTAGATAATAAATACATACATATTTCCTCTCCACTCCCCAGCTAAAACATTGATGCCAGATAGCAGAACAGTAAACTGAGTCTTCAGTGATCTCCCCTGGCACACGGGGGCTTTGCTTTGGCTCCAGATGGAAGGTGAGGCTTTCCTACTCAGGAAAGTGATCTTTCTTCTGATCTCTCCAGATCTCTCCCAACACTCCCACCTGCATGCCTTCCCCTATCTGTCTCACCGATGAAAGTGTCCTTCCATGAAACTTTCGTGTTGCTGACTAGTAAATATATAAATTACTAAATACAAAATTCACCACAAGAATTCTAAATATTTGAAATTCTTTAATATTTGCTTCATGTTATTAAAATAAAAATTCTTACTTATTACAAATAAAGTAAAATTCAATTTAGTTACATACTCTGTGTCATTGTGACAAACCCTGCCCCACTTGTTTCCCATACCTCAGACCTCAGCCCTGGTCAGAAGCAGCCTGTATCTGAAATCCAATCCATTTTTCTGATTACCCCCCCTACACACACACACACCCACACACACAACACACAATTATTCCCCAGAATGATACGTAGCATTGGTTTAACAAATTAGCATTTTGAGTGTATATGTGAATTTTATATCTAGTCCGATATAATCATTAAGATAATTTTCCTTTTACCACACACACACACACACACACACACACACATGCACACACACACACACACATATATATATCCTATATAATAAAAGCCTAATATTCTAAATGTCCAGTCATGTGTTCTGCTGTTCAACCAATCAAAGTGTAATATGCTAATGATATGCTAAGGCTGCTCAGCCACTCGCTATGACTGATGTGCACATACTACCAGGGGGCAGATAATTGACAGGTTAACCACTTGCTATGATGTGCACTGGCCACCAGGGGGAAGACACTCCGACCAGTAGGTGAGCTTGTGTCTGGCAGATCAGGAGTGAGCAAGATGGGCTGGACTCACTCTGGAGCCCTCCATGATCAGGCTGGTGGGGGGCAGGGCCAGTGGGGGTCAGTTGGAGGTGACCAGGACAGTCGCGGGGGCAGTTTGGAGTGAGGAGGCCAGCAGGAGGGGCAGTTGGGGATGAGCAGACCAGTGGGGAGAGAAGGTGGGGGTGAGCAGGCCGGCAAGGGGGCAGTTGGGGGTGAGCAAGCTGTCAGGGCAGGCAGTTAGGAGCAAGCACACTAGCACAGGGGCCAGCTGGGAGTGATCAGGTTGGCAGGGGAGTCATTTGGGGGTGAGCAGGCCTGCAGGTAGATTGGTTACTAGGGGCAATCAGGCAGGCAGCAGGTAGGTGAGCAGTTAGAAGCCAGCAATTGTGAGAGGGATGTCTGACTGCCAGTTTAGGCCGATCCCTGTAAACAGGCAGTAGGACATCCTTTGAGAGGTCCCAGATTGGAGAGGGTGCAGGCCGGGCTGAGGGACAGCGCCTTCTCCCCCACGCGCCCCCCACCCCCAAACACACACACACACACACACACACACACACACACACACGAATTCATGAACGGGCCAGTAGTCTTCAATAAGCTTTGTTGTTTTACTATATGTTTCAGGTCTGTGATTCACCTCAAACTGTTTCTACCCTGTTTCCCCGAAAATAAGACAGTCTTATCTTAATTTTTTCTCCCAAAGTTGCGCTAGGTCTTATTTTCAGGGGATGTCTTATTTTTCCATGTGCTAAGTCTTATTTTCGGAGGATGTTTTATTTTCGGGGAAACACGGTATGTAAAGTGAGAAATAGAGGTTATAATTCAATTTTGCTATATATGCATATATTTAGGTGTTACGGAATTATTAATTACACATATCTATTATTTTCCATTTATGTTCTATTTTTTATTTTTATCCTCATCCAAGGATACGTTTTTATTGATTTTTAGAGAGAGAAGAAGGAAGAGAGTAAGAGAAACATCTGTTGCCTCCTGTACACGCTCAGCTTGGATCAAACCTGTAACTTAGGTATGTGCCTGACCAGGAATTGAATCTGCCATTTTTTAACCATGGGACAATGCTCCAACCAACTGAGCCACTTGGCCAGGGCTATTATTCTATTTTTTATATTAATATCAACTGTCTTCCTTATGTAGTATTTAAATAATTCTTGGTGTCTTGAGTGTAAATTTCTAACTTGTTCTTCTTCAAGATTAAATTGGGTATTCTTGGTCTTCCGCATTTCCATATACATTTTAGAATCAACTTGAAGTTTTAATTTTCAAAAATGCAATTTAGATTTTAGTTGCGATTAAACAATTAAAGGTTGATTTTAGTGAACTGACAATTTTATTTCATTGAGTCTTTTATCCCTTGTTATGAAATGTCATTTCTTTTATTTAGGTCTTTTAAATTTTCTTTCCGTTCTCTGTGTCAATGTTTTGCAAATCTTTTCTAGAGATATTTTATGGTATTATAATTGGTGTTTGTTTTTGAAATTTTCTCTTCAAATTACATGTGGCAAACACCTATACATTTTTCCTCTTTATTAACTTTTAATCCAGTGATCTTACTAAATTCACTCAGTATTCTAATAATTTATTTGTAGATTCTTTTGTATTTTCTAAGTACAGAATCATGTCATGAATGGGTGTTAAATTTATCAAGTCAAGTAAAATGTTTGCAACTATTAAGATGGTCAAAAGAATTCCCTTATTTATTTTGCTATTATGGTGAATTTTATTATTTGATTTTCCAATGTTAAAACACCTTTTTTCCTAGAATTAAACTGATTTACTTATGATATGTTATCCTATCCACATATCTCTAGTTTACACCTTAATATGAAGTCTGGGTTTTTTTTTTAATTTATTTGCTTTTTTGTTTGTTTGTATTTCTGCATTTATTTTTATGAGAAAAATTAGCTAGTAATTTTCCTTTCCTGCAATGTTTAGAAAGTTTTGGTTTCAAGGTTATTCTGACCTCACAAAAGAAATTGGGTAATTTTCTCCTATTAATTCTGAACTCAAATTATTTGACAGATATAGACCATTTAGAGTTTCTATTTCTTCTGGTGTCTGTTTTGATAAATTATAGTTTCTTAGAATTTAGTTTATCTCATTTATTTTTTTCAAATTGATTTACATAGAGTTGTTTATGGTATATTCTTATTAAGTTTTTCGTATGAGTTCTAAAATGGGTGATTTACTCATTATACTATTTTTCTTAGTTATTTTGCTAGTCATTTATTAAATCAAATTTATTAGTCTTTTCAAAGAATCAACTCTTTGCTTTGTTGTCTTTTAATATTTCTCTACATTCTATTTTCTTTACACTTAATTTGATGTTCTCTACTAACATTAACATTGTTCTTCTCTTGCTTTATTTTAAAAGAAATATAACTATTGTTCCTATTTTCCTTTTGTTGGTATTATGTTTTTAACTCTGTCCAGATGTGTGGTAGGCAGAATAAAGTTTCCCTAAAGATGATATGTTTATTGATTATAGAGAGAGAGGAAGGGATGAGGGAGAGAGATACTTTGATGTGAGAGAGACACATGGATTGGTTGGCTCCCATAAGCACTCAAACAGGATTAGAATTCACAACCTAAGTATTTGATGGAGAATCAAACCTGCAAACTTTTGGTTTATGAGACAACACTCCACGCAACTGAGCCACCACGCCAAGGCAAATTTGTTTTTTTCCTCGCTGTATTTTATTTTATTTTCCCATCACCGTTTATCCCCCATACACTCTGTTCCACCTTCACCCTCTGCCCCACTGCAGTCACCACACTTTTGTCCGTGTCCATGAGTTATTTATCTTTTTTTTCTCTTTTCTAAATTCTTCCATGCCCCAACACCATCCACACCACACCACAGCTGTCTGACTGCTCTCTCTCTATGAGTCTGTCTCTGTTTTCTGTGTTAGTTTTTTGTTCAATTAATTCTAAATATGAGTGAGATCATGTGGTACTTGTCTTTCTTTGACTGACTGGCTTATTTGTGAATATTCGTTACAGAGGCAATGGAAAAAATTAATACCACATATTTGCACTTTTTATTTTGTTTTGTTACAGTTCCTTTTAAACTTCACTTTTTCCACCTCACCTACATCATTTAGTGCTTTCTTCTAGATGGGTAAGTGGGTAACAAATTTTTATCATTTTTATATTTCTTAAATGCCTTTATTCCGACACTCACCAAGTAATATAATATTATAACTAGTGTAAACTTATTAAGTTGGATACTTTGAAGATAATAGTTTATCATACTGTTTACTTTCAGTGATGAAAAATCTGTTGTCAGTGTAATTGCTGTTACTTTATGGAAAATCTGTCTTCTTCGCCCTCCAGTGGATATTTAAAGTCATTTTTATTTGTCTTTGATATTAGCATGGATTCCCTCACCTTTTTCAAAACATGTCTATGTATTTTATTTAACATATAAACACATTTTATTTGCCCTTCCTTTTTGTTAGAAAGAGATAAGGAAGTTTTTAAATTCTCTCTCAGTTACATGGAACTAGAAATGCTTTAGAGATATTTAAATAAGAAATGGGATACCTGTATTAAGACTTCTTAAAATATGACAATTCTAATTAAAACAGTTCTCATTAATTTTAACACATTTGTTCATTTTTAGGTAACTTTTAATTACCTCATTTTGTATTGTTTAAAATTTGTGTATATTTTATTCTATCCTGATCTGATTTTCTCTATAATCGTTTCCACAGGCTCTTAATGCCTTCATATCCAGATAAAATGAATATTAATGTTTCAGTTTAACAATTCTAAAGCATGTATTTAAATTACAGAGACTAGCTTTATGCCACATTTGATTATTAAAGAATAAAAGGATGCTATCTTGTTATCTTTTAAGGATGAAAGTGAAAGAAAGCAAAGAAAATGCTAGTTGTATGTGGTATTTGAATTTTCTGAAGTTTTCTATAAAATATAGATAACATATTTATCTTTGCAAGATTATTTTGATAATTAAATAAAGTAGTTAAGTAAAAATAATTCCCTGCAATTAGCAGAACATCCAGGTATGTGTTTATTTATATTCACACATGCACACACTCAGTAGCTCTCCCTTTCTTGTGAAAATGCAAATTTTCCTTTTAGAAAAATTTTTTTTCCAACTCTCTGGTACTAAGAAAATAATTTTGTTTTAAAATTAGGAGTTTTATGTATTTTTTCTTTTTAAAAGTGAATAGCTCTGTATTATCAGTTTATGTAGATAGTTTATGAGACTTGTTCAAAATGTCTTCGCTCAGCAGGCCAGGGACTGCCTCCTCTGCCAGCCTGCTGGCAAAGGGCGGTGTTCCGAGAGCATCTTCAAACCGCTGCTCCTCAGCCCTGAGCTGCTCTCCTGCCAGGTCTCTGAACTCGGAAATGCTGCCCCTTCGCAGCCCTCTCTCCAAAGTCTCCATCTCTGCAGTTGCCTGGTATTACTTGTTGACACAGAGGAAACAAAGACAATCTGTAATTCATTCAAAAAGGAAACAGTGCAACACCATGGCCTGTGGCCTAAAAGCCCAGCAGTTAAATTCTGGTGTCACCACCATGGAGTACATTGACAGTCTACCTAGATCCCAGCTTCTCCTTTAAGAAATTGAAGATAGCAAATGTAATTGCCTTTTGCAATGATTATGAGGAATAAATTAATTAAAGTGTGTAAAACTAGACCACAATGTGGTCTGAAGCTACAGCCTGCAAACCCTAAATTAAGGATAAGCATGTAGAGAAATGAGCACCGAACCTAAAATTTAGTCCAGACCCAGTCCATGTGTGAAATGCTATTATTTATAACTTGCTGAACACTGTGTAATTGTTGACTGTCATAACAAAATCTCTAACCATAAGTACCTAATATGTGGTACAAGAACTTTGTAAGATTCAGTTTTGATAGAATGTGCTGTTCATGGATAATGCATCAGTCCTGGTAACTGAAACTGATAACAGGACAGCAGATTCAGACAGTGGGGAGGCTAGTGTCACTGAAGCCTTAAAGTGACACTCAAATGATGCAGAAATCATCTGTTTTTGCTCCCATTAGATTAATTCTTATACCAGCATGTACCTACAGCCCTTAGAGAGTTTAGTTTAATTAAAACCTTAAGGATATTCAGTGCAAAATTCTACTTTTTTTTTTCAGAGAGAAGTGGCAGCTCTCCTGACAAACAGCAGCCAGGAGTTCCTGTGGCATTAACATGCTGCTTGGTGGTTTGGGCTACTCAGACGCTGGGGAAACATCCTGTTCACTTTAAGCTCATCAGGTTCTGGCAGAGAAAGACCATATAGTCAACAACTTCATATCATGCCTAAAATAAAAGAAGCACTGTCTTCACCAGCAAGAACAGTGGATGAAAGGAAAATTAAATCAACATATTTTCTAAAACTTACGAATTTTTGTTTATAGAAGAGCAAAGTGAAGCATGGACACCTTGTGCAATAACATATTTAAACACAGCAAATGATGAGATCACACCCCAGCAAAGCCTTCCAAGTCTAATCAGATTATAATCTTGTCCATACTATTTTCATCTGATTTAAACTGCCCCCTCTACCAGCCTGCTTTCCCCCAACTGCCTCCCCCCACCCCTGCCAGCCTGATCACCCACAACTGCCCTCCCCTCCTGGCCTAATCGCCCCTAACCGCCTCTGCCTAGACCCTGCCACCATTGTTTTTTCCAGAAGGATGTCCAGGTCTCCTGGTCTAATTAGCATATTGCCCTTTTTTTAGTATAGATATAGTGGCTTTTTTTTTTTTCTTAATTCTTTTAGCTTTTTCATTCAACCATGAATACCCCTCCCTCTGACAGCCATGTTACCCAAAAAAATCCATAATTTTTTTTAAAAGACAAAAAAAAGGAATGGTAGGTATTAAATCTGAATGTTTTGCAGAATTCACCAGCGGAGCCATCTGGTCCTAGATTTTGTTTTTGAGGGAGGTTTTGTTTTGTTTTTTTAAATATATTTTATTGATTTTTTTCAGAGAGGAAGGGAGGATAGAGAGTTAGAAACATTGATGAGAGAGAAACATTGATTAGCTGCCTCCTGCACACCCCCTACTGGGGATGTGCCCACAACCCAGGTACATGACCTTGACCAGAATCAAACCTGGGACCCTCCAGTCCAGAGGCCGATGCTCTATCCACTGAGCCAAACCAGTCCAGGTTTTGAGGGAGGTTTTTTATTATTGTTTTCATTTCCTTACTGCTGATCAGTCTGTTTAGGTTTCTCAATTCTTCATAGTTCAGTCTACAAAGATTATATATTTTAAGAATTTTTGAACATTTTCTACATTATCTAATTTGGTGCCTTTCACAATATTTTTGTATAATTATTTGTATTTCAATTGGGTCCATTGTAACTTTTTCTCTTTAATTTTTTAATTTTTTAAACTATATTTTTAATGATTTCAGAGAGGAAGGGGGAGGGAGGGATAGAAAAATAATGATGACAAAGAATAATAATGATGACAGAGAATCATTAATCAACTACCTCCTACACACCTCTTACTGGGATTGAGCCCAGTAGGATTGAGGCCACAACCCTGTCATGTGCCCTGACTGGGAATCGAACTGTGACCTCCTGGTTCATAGGTCAACATTGAACCGCTGAGTCATGCTGGCCAGGCTCATTTTTCATTTTATTCATTTGAGTCTTTTTTGTTTTTTCCTTAACAAGTCTAGCCAGAGATTTGTCAATTTTACTTATCCTGTTCAAAAATCAGCTCTTTGTTTCACTATTTATTTCTATTGCTTTGTTCTCTCCTTCATTTATTTCTGCTCTAATTTTTATTATTTTCTTTATTCTATTGACTTTTGGTTTCATTTAATTGTCTTTACTTAGTTTTTTTAAGGCATAATGTTTGATTTTTTTTTTTTTTTTTTTTTTGAGATCTTTCTAATTTCTTGAGGTGGGCCTGCATTGCTACATACTTCCCTCGTAGTACCAGTTTTTCTGCATTCCCAAAATTTTGTTGTCCTATTTTTTCTCAACGTGCTTTTTGATCTTTTATTTCTTCTTTGACTCAATAGTTATTGATTAGCTTGTTTAATCTCCACACATTAATAGTTTTTTCAACTTTTCTCTTATAGTTAATTTTCAGTTTCAGACTGAAGATAGTTGGTATGATTTATTTATTTTTTATTTTTTTAATCTATTTTATTGATTTTTTCAGAAAGGGATAGAGAGTTAGAAACATTGATGAGAGAGAATCATCGATCAGCTGCCTCTTGCACACCCCCTAGTGGGGATGTGCCCACAACCAAGGTACATGCCCTTGACCGGAATCGAACCCGGGACCTTTCAGTCCGCAGGCCGATGCTCTATCCACTGAGCCAAACCGGTTTTGGCCAGTTGGTATGATTTAATCTTCTTTAATTTATTGAGACTAGTTTTGTGTTCCAACTTATGTTCTATCCTTGAGACTGTTCCATCTTCACTTGAGAAGAATGTACATTTGTTATTTTAGAATGGAAAATTCTATAAATATAGATTATGCTACTTGCTTTAATGTGCCATTTAAGGTGGGCATTTACTTGTTGACTTTTTTTGGGGATAATCTATCCATTACTGTCAATGCGGTACTCAGGTCTGCTACTATAATTGTGTTTTTGTCAGTTTCTCTCTTTCGGTCTGTCATTAATCACTTTATATATTTGCTGTTCCCAGGTGCAGGGCATATGTATTGATGTGTTATGTCGTCTAGATTAATTGTCTCCTTCATCATTATAAAATATCTATCTTTGCCCCTCATTACCTTTTTTATCTTAAAAATCTAGTTTCTTCTGATATCAGGATGTCTACACCTGCTGTTCTCTGGATCTGTGTGCTGGGATATCCTCTTCCACCCCTTCACTTCGTGCCTATGTCTCTTTCCAGCGGAAATGAGTCTCCTGAAGATGACATATAGTTGGCCTTGTTTTTCATCGATCCTGCTGCCCTGCCTTTTGATGGATGAGTTCAGTTCCTTTGAATTCAGGATGATTATGGGTATATGAGGACCTGCTATCAGTATTTTCTCTTTTTTTCTTGTTACTCTGTATCTCCATCATTTCTTTTCTCTTGTGTTTCTGTCTCCTGTTTTAGTTTGATGTTTTTCTACGATATATGATGTTTTTACATATCAGCTCTATGTTTTTGTATTGTGATTATCATTCGTTTTATGTAAAAAATATATGTTTCCTACCTACCAGAGTCCTTTTTCTTCTGACTGCACCTCATTTCCATTCACCAGGGCAAGGTCAGTCCTTTCTCTCTTCACCTTTCATGCTTTTGTGTTGCAAATTATTCCTTTTCTGCATTTGTTCCCAAATTATAAAGTTATAGTTATTTAAAAATGTATTTCCCCTTTCACATATACATTATACTTAAGTGTTTAATACCCTATTCAGGAATGGAGTTACGTTTTTTGCTTCTGTCTGATTGCCATCAAATTCACATGTTGTACATGCCTGTCCTTTGCTTTAGGTGCGGCAACTCCTTCCCACGTGTACTGTAACACAGGTCTGTGATGGTAGACTCCCTCAGAGTTTTTATTAATTTATTTGTTTTTCATATATAAAATGCAACACCCCTGGATGTATTATTCTTGGCTTTTCCTTTCTCTTTTTCAGTATTTTGAATATTTTATGTCATTCTCTCCTGGCTTGTAAGGTTTCTGCCAAAAATCCCGATGATAATCCAGTGGTATTTGCTTTGCTACAGTCTCCCCCCGCCCCTCCTCTCTCTCTCTCTCTCTCTCTCTCTCTCTCTCTCTCTCTCTCTCTCTCTCTCTCTCTTTCTCTCTTCAGTTCCTTGAGAATTCTTTCTTTTTTCATTAACTTTTGACAGTTTTGATACTGTTTCTTGGATAATGTGTTTCTACTTGAGGTGATTAGGTGTTTCATTGGCTTCTTGGCTTTAGAGAGTCCAGTTCTGTCCTCTCCCCTTGCTCTTCTCCTTTATGCCTATTGTTCTGATTCTTTTTGTGAGAGTCAGGCAATTCTGGCAGAAATGTTTCCCCTTTTAAAATTCAATTCTCTCTCTTCTTCCACTTGAGTTATTTCTAGATCTCTGTTCTGAGTTCACCAATTCTCTCCTCCATCCAGACTACTGCTTCCAGTGCTCTCTATGCTATTCTTCATTGCATTTATTGAGTTCTTCAACTCCAGAATTCTTGCTTGGTTATTTTTTGCAGTTCCCATTTCTTTGGGAAAGTACTCATTTGTATGTTAATTTTATTCCTGACCTCATTGAGCTCCCTTTCTGATCTTTTTGTACATTGAGGTGTTTTTCTTTTCTTTTCTTTCCTTTTCTTTTCTTTTCTTTTCTTTTCTTTTCTTTTCTTTTCATAACTGCAATTTTGCATTTATATTAACTTAATAAGCCTTCCGGGTCTTTGAGTTTGCTTTGGATACTTTTTATTTTCTTTCTGACTTTTCTTGTGACTTTGTATTTTCAAAGCCATTTAAAATATTCACCTCTTCTTTTTCCTTTAAGTACTATTTGTTTCTTTAAAATTCAGCAGTTTGAGGCCCTGGCCAGGTAACTCAGTTGGTTAGAGTGTCACCCCAATATGCCAAAGCTGTGGGTTTGACCCCTGGTCAGGGCACCTACAAGAATCAACCAATGAATGCAGAAAAAAGCAGCACAACAAATTTCTCTCTTTCTCTCCTTTCCCCTCTCTCTAAAATCATTCAGTAAATAAAAGTAAATGGCAGGCTGCTAAGTAGAGGGCTTTCTGCCAAGCTCCAGTAGACAGTGCTGTAGTGAAGCTTTTATCTCCTATCATCATTCCTGGTGCCTTGGTGATCTCCGTGTGGGAAATTAGTTGTTTTCCTTGAGGTGGTGGGCATCTTATCTGGGTTGCCTCAATCTCAGGGCACCACCCACGGTGGGATGTGGCTGGGATGGTGCTCAAGGCTTCAAGTTCACAGTACTGACTACTGATACTCAGTGGGTGCCAGCCGCACTGTCCTATCAGAGGTGTCTCCTCTTCCTCCACCTGGTTCTGACTCCTCCAGATTCCACAGCCACAAGGAGGCAAGAGGGAGAATGAGGGGCGGAGGGGGAAAGGGAGGGGTGCTCTTAGGCCTGCTTTGCCTTCTTGCTAGGAACAGCAGCCCTGTCCACAGTGGCCATACTGTTGTGCTGCATCTGCAACCCCGCCAGAGGGCACCAGTAGATGCCAGGGTGCTGGCTGCTCAGGCTGAAGTGTGCCTTCGCCCTTCCTACCCTCCAGGCTGCCATGTGTGGGCTGCAGCTTGCCTGCACCAAGAGGAAGAGAATCTCTCAGAAATGCCTGAGTGTTGAGCAGGGGTCCTTTGTGGAATTATAGTAGTTTGACTTGTAACTTTAAGGGAAGAACTTGTAACCTCTCACTCTGCTATGATGCTGCTGTCACTTTCTGTACAAAACAGAATTTTTGCTTGAAATGCCAAGGTCCAAATGTATTTGAAAACTTGGGGTGTCTTGGTGATTTTTTGTTTGTTTTAGGAAGGGGAAAAAAAATATATATATATATATATATACACACACACATATATATATGTGTGTGTATATATATGTGTATATATATATATATATATATATATATATATATATATGTATGATGTCATTTACTTTAGTATCTTAGCTAGAAAGGTTCATGTGTGTAACAGTTCTGCTCAGATAAATTTATAAAGGCCAGTATCAATGAGAGAGCAAAGTTGGAAGGGAAAACATTAGAGCAAGATGAGCTTGGAGAGGTAGACAAATATCTAGAAACTTAGTGATTATGGTCAATTTTTCTAAGAAAAAAAATGTATTACAATGGTGTTGGTATTATGACTCTATTAGCGTTTTTTTTTTGTTTGTTTGTTTGTTAATTTAGTTTGTCCTCACCTGAAGATTTTTTTCCCCATTGATTATTTTAGAGAGAGTGAAATGAAGCAAGAGGGAGAGATAGAGATAGAGACAGACAGAAAGAAACATCGATGTGAGAACACATGGATTGATTGCTTCCCACACGCCCCCTGACCGGGGCTGCTTGAGGATCAAACCTGCAACTGAGGCATGTGCCTTTGACCGAGAATTAAACCCGCGACCTTCCAATGTGTGGGCCTACTCTCTGACCACTGAGTGATGCTGGCCAGGGCTCGCCTAGCATTTTTAAATTGCTATAATTGTTGTATGAAGAAAGAATTCCTGGAGGAATAAAGGCAGTAAAGTATGTGTGTGGAACTGTGGCGATGGCTATGGAAACAAATACATAGACTGGTGAGGGACTGAGTGCAGAGGATAGAGAAGTAAGTATCAGGGGACTCGGGTTTCTGCTTGCAGAGCAGGGTGGACACCAATGAGGACCTTGCAAAGGGAAGCCTTGAGTTCACTGTGGATTATAATAAACTTGAGGAACATTTGAGACACCTGACAGGGTTGACAACCAGTAACAATATGCGTGTGTACACAGCAAGGGGTCATGAGGTAGAGACACAAACCTTAAGTAGATCTCACTGGAAGCCTCATCCTTGCTTAAGATCGCTCAGGTAACGGAAACCGACGCGCTGAAGGACTGGTGGAGACTGAAGGACCTAAGGACCATGGGAAATGAGAGCAGACATGCAGAGCAAGTGCCTGGGAAGAGAGGTAAGAGGAAATTATGGGAATGTATAATGATGGAAATGAAGGGAAGGTAATATTCTAAAAAGAAGGGCAATGTGAAAATTTACCACTTCCACTGAGACACCAAGTAACATAGAGTAAAAAAGACATCGAACTTGGCAACATGAAAGTGATCAGAATCATTAGCTAAAACTATCTCAACGGACTCAGGAGGTGAGATTCAGACTGGAGCAGGCCGAAGAGTGAGCAGTAGTCTTCCCTGTTACTTTCAACTCGCACAGCACTCCGAGTTCTCCAAAAACATTCATCTCGTTACATTAAACCTATATCCGTAGTAGCCTTTCAAATTAAGTGTGACTTTATTGACATTGGGACAATATCTTTGCCTTCTAGTCTCATCATAGCGGTTAGACTGGTCCTTCCAAGTCATAATTCAGATGAGCTCTCTACTCTCGTTACAACACTCCAGTGGTTCCCCATCTCCTCCAAATCCTTCGTATCGCCCCACAGACGCTCTGTCAGCCACCCTTTCACCTCCCTGGCATCACCTTCCAAGCTCCCCCTCCATGCCTCTCACCAAGTGGCCTGGCCTTCATGTTTCCACAGAATGCTAACCAGGCAGGTGCCTTTCCCACTCACTGCTCTGCTTGTGTGCTCCTTTTCTAGACAGCCTCAGGATTAATCTCCTGGCTTCTCCCTGGCCTACTGTCAAATGTCACCTTTTCTGGAGTCCTTCCCTGACCTGACAGCCTGTCTAAAACATGACTCCCCACCGTCCCTTCACAGTAGTCTGTAGGCCTTTCCCTTTTCATATTGTCCTCTCTAGTACTATCTTCCAGGCATGCTATATTTGTATTTCTCTCAGTTACTTTGCTTTTCTATTAGAATATAAATTCCATGCAGGGAAGAATGTTGTGTGTGAGTCTTAAGGCTGTTTCACAGCTCTAAAACAATACACTGCACAGAAATCACTCAGTGATTAACTGCTATAAATAAAAATTTTCAGTGCTTTATACATAATGAACAGATAATAATTTAATGGATTTCTGAGCTTTTATATCATGACAAAATTAATTGTTAATTACTAGGATTGTAGTGAATAAAAGGATAGGCTAATTTTTTTAAAAAAATCTATTTTGTTAAAATCTGTGAGCTTTTGGCATTTATCTGTAATTCATCAAAATTACAATATGGTCATTATGGTGAAATTCTTTGAAGCAGTTTAAAATCATAGGGTTTCATTGGTCATTCATTTAAACCTTAAAATTAGATTGATGTAATACTGTGCATTCATTTGAATCTAGTGTCTCTCCTGGAACCTCAAAATACAGAAAACAGTTTTCATTAATTTCCAGAATGGCAGCACTAAAACACATGGTTTGCACAAGTCTGAAGTCCTTTAGATTTAATCTCATTTGAAACATGAGTTTGGTTTCACTAAACACTGAGTAAAGATAATGCTGTACTCTTTACTTGACTTGAAGAGGATAAATAAAACAACTGGAAATGTTTTATAACACCCTATGTCTTCTATTGATGATTATTTTGAATTGAGTAACTTATTGCTCCAAAAGTTCCAACTGAATGTGGTTTCACATCATCTTTCTCCTCAGGGAAATTGAAGGCCATATTTTTGAGCCCTGTCTCAGATTTTTTGAATCTGCTGGGAGATCATGTGTAAAATGTGAAAACTGGCTCAGTGACGGCGGTTAGTCTGTTGGGAGCAGAGGGAGATTTTGATGCATAACCTCTAAACAGAATAAACCACTTTCTCTGAGAAATTTGGCTGATGTTTTTAAGAAATATGGTTCCCTGGTGATCCTCGCTCAGGAACAGCTGGAGTGTTTGGAGGGAGCATTGAATGATGACAGGTAAAGGGCACAGTAGCCATGCTTTCCTGAGGCCCAAACGCAAAACCTGTGTTGACCATTTTTTTTATGGCAGGAGATTATAGTGTGGGATTCATATCCAAGGCAGGAAAGAAAGAAAAAAAAGTAGTTTAATTTCTCTGGAAGATATTTCTACCCCTTTGCCTTTTGTGTTACATTTGCCTAATTATTTTAATTCATTAATATGCATGATAAAGTTTTGTGTTCATTTTTAGTTCATTGGCACTCAAAATAAAGTCTTTTCCAGCACTTTAAGATACAGGAAATACGAATTGTACTTTAATCTCCAAATTTGTAGCAATAGAACAACTGGGAATCCTCATCCTCCATCATAGCAGAGACATTATTACTACCCTGGCGGATGTGGCTCAGTGGTTAGCGTGTTAACCTTTGCACTGAATGGTAGCAGGTTTGATTAAAAGGAAACAACTATATGGCTAACTTGAGAAGTTCCATGGCAAGCCACTGTATTCACCGTTGCCAGCACAAATCTCTCCCTTTTCAGCTCATTTAGGCTGGGTCCCACTCTCAAAGCCCCATGTATTTACAAGTTCCCTAGCGAGGATGTGGAGAAAAAGGAACCCTCATGCAGTACTGGTGGGAATGCAGACTGGTGCAGCCGCTGTGGAGAATAGTATGGAACTTTCTCAAAAACTGAAAAACGGAGCTGCCATTTGGCCCAGAAATCCCATTTCTAAGAATATATCCCAAGAAATCGGAAATACCAATCAGAAAGGACATATGCACCCCTATGTTGATAGCAGCACAATTCACCATAGCTGCCCCCTAGTGGTCAGTGCACTCCCACAGCCAACCTCCCACAGCCCCCCATCCACCCCCCACCGGTTGCCCCCTCCGCCCGCCCTAGGTCACTGGCCAGGCCAAGGGACCCCTCCCATGGATGAATCTGTGCACCAGGCCTCTAGTATTAAAAATAATGTTATGTTCATAAAGTTCCTTTCTTGCATCCTACTAATATATTTTTTAACCTTTATTGTTGAAAGTATTATATTACATGTCCCCTTTTCCCCCCATTGAACCCTTCTAACCCGCACCTTGCCGCTGCTCCAGGCCTTCACCACCATACTGTCTGTGTCCTGTGTCCATGGTTATGCATATGGTATATGGTTGTTCTCTCCTCATCCACCCACCCTCCCCTGCCTTCCCTCTGAGATTCCAGTATGTACCTGCTTCTATGTCTCTGGATCTATTTTGCTCATCCGTTTATTTTGTTCATTAGATTCCACATTTTAGTGTGTTTCTCTTACTGGCTTATTTTGTTTAGCATAATACTATCCAGGTCCCTCCATGCTGTCTCAAAGGGTAGAGATCCTTCTTTTTCACTGATGCATAGTATTCCGTGGTGTAAATATACCACTGCTATTTTACCCACTCATTTATTGATGGGAAATTGGTCTGTTTCCAGATCTTAGATATTGTAAATTGTGCAGCTATGAACTTAGGGCATGCATTCTTTCTAATTGGTGTTTCTGGAAGTAGTATCACTGGATCAAATGGAAATTACATTTTTAATTTTTTGTGGAAACTCCTTACTGTTTTCTATAATGACTGTCTGCATTCCACCAGCAGTGCACTAGGGTTCCCTTTTCCACACATCCTTGCCAGCATTTGTCATGTGTTGACATGGTAGCCATTCTGACAGGTGTGAGGTGATACCTTATTGTTTTAATTTGCATCTCTCTGATGATCAGTGACTTTGAACATTTTTTTCATCTGTCTCTTGGCCATCTGTATGTCCACTTTGGAGAAGTGTCTATTTAGGTCCTTTTCCCATCTTTCAATTGCATTGATTGTCCTCCTTTTGGTAAGTTGTATGAGTTCCTTTTGTATTTTGGATATTAACCCTTTATCTGATGTATCATATCATTCTCCCATACAGTGGGATCCCTTTTCATTTTATTGATGGTTTCTTTTGCTGTGCAGAGGCATTTTATTTTTATGTAGTTCCATCTGTTTAATTTTTTCTTAGTTTCATTTGTCCTGGAGATGTAGCTGAAAACTAGAGATGTCTGAGATTTTGCTGCCTCTGATTTATTATAGGATTTGTATGGTTTCACAACTTACATTTAAGTCTTTTATCCATTTTGAGTTTATTAGTATGTATGGTGTAAATTGGTGGTCTAGTTTCATCTTTTTTGTATATATTTGTCCAATTGTCCCAACATTTATTGAAGAAACTGTCTTGACTCCATTGTATGCTCTTGCCTCCTTAGGGAAATATTAATTGAGCATAACAACTTGGGTCAATTTCTCGGTATCTGTTCTGTTCCATTAATCTATTTGCTGGTTTTTGTGCCAGTACTAGACTGTTTTGATTATGGTGGCTTTGTAGAATAACTTCATATGCTATTGTGATCCCTCCAACTTTTTTCTTCCTCAAAATTGCTGCATCTATTATATTTGGGGTCTTTTCTTGGTACCGTATTTTTGGAGTATTTATTCAATATCTGTGAAATATGTCTTTGGCATTTTAATAGGGATTGCATTGAATATATAGGTTGCTTTAGTTAATATGGTGATTTAAATCTTAATTCTACCAGTCTTTGAACATGGTGTATTCCTTGACTTGTTTATATCTTCCTCTATCACTTTTTTCAATGTCCTATACTTTTCTGCATGTACAAGTTTTCTACCTCCTTGGTTAAGTTTATTCCTAAGTATCTTAATTGTTTTGTTGAAATAGTAAGTGTGATTGATTGATTAGTTTCTCTTTCTGAGAATTCATTACTGATGTATAAAAACGCCATCTATTTCTGAATATTAATTTTGTATCCTGCTAGTTGGCTGAATTCATTTATTAAATCTAGTAGTTTTATGGTGGAGACTTAGGGTTTTCTAGGTATTAGTCATGTCATCTGTGAATACAGTTATACTTCCTACTTTTCAATTGGTATTCCTCTTATTTCTTCTTGTCTGATTGCTGTGGCTGGGTCTTTCAATGCCATGTTGAATAAGAGTGGTGTAAGTGGCCATCCTTTCCTTGTTTCTGTTCTCAGGAGAAATTATGGAATTCTTCCCACTGAGTCTGATGTTGGCTGTTGGTTTGTCATATATGGCATTTATTATATTGAGGTATGGTCCCTCTATTCCCACTCTTCTGGGAATTTTTACCAAAAGAGGTACTGGATTTTGTCAAATGCTTTTTCTGACGTTATTGATATGATCATATGGTTTTTAACTCTTAATTCATTTATATCATGTATCACACTCATTGTTTTGTAAATATTTTACCAGTCTTGTATCCCTGGACTAAATCCCATTTGGTCATGGTGCATGGTGTATGATCTTTTTAATATATTGCTGGATCTGATTTGTCAATATTTTGTGAAGAATTTTAACATCTGTGCTCATCAGGGATATTGCCCTGTAGTTCTCTTTCTTTGCAGTGTCTTTTTTAGTTTTAGTATTAGGGTAGTGCTGGCCTCATAAAAAGAGCTCTGATGTGTAACTTCCTCTTGGATTTTTTTGAATAGTTTGAGGAGGTGTCAGTTCTTCTGTGGATGTTTGGTAATACCCCCTATGAAGCAGTCTGGACCAGGGCTTTTGTTTGCTGGGAAGTTTTTTGTTTTGTTTTGTTTTTTGTTTGTTTGGTTGGTTTTGGTTTTGGTTTGTGTGTATGTGGGTGTGTTTGAATTATTGTTTCTATTTCAAAATTGTTATTGGCCTATTCAGGTATTCTGATTCAGTTTTTGGAGATGGTATTTTTCTAGGAATTTGTCCATTTCATCTACCTTGCCCCATTTTTTTGGCATATAGGTGTTCACAGTATTTTCTATTATAATAATCCTTTATATTTCTATGGTGTCTGTTGTTACTTTTCCACTTTTGTTTCTGAATTTATTTATTTGGGTCCTCTCTTTTTGTTTCTTTTTTTTTAATATGTTTTATTGATTTTGTAAAGAGAGGAAGGGAGAGAGATAGCAAGTTAGAAACATTGATGAGAGAGAATCATCGATCAGCTGCCTCTTGCACACCCCCTACTGGGGATGTGCCCGCAACCAAGGTACATGCCCTTGACCAGAATCGAACCTGGGACCTTTCAGTCCATAGGCCAAGGCTCTATCCACTGGGCCAAACCGGTTTTGGTGCCATTTTAATTCTTTATGACTATGTTTCCCTCAAATATATTTTTATTCTCATTATAGCAATCCTTCTAGCATTTCTTGCAAGTTTTCTATTTTTATGTATAGCCTTGCTGGATATAATAATCTTGGTTTCAGAACCTTGCTTTTCATTAACTTGAATACTTTCTGTCTTGTAAAGTTTCTGATGAAAAATCAGCTGGGATGTCCTTTACAGGTAACAGCGTGCTTATCTCTTGCTGCCTTCAAGATTCTCTCTTTATCTTTAATTGTTTGCATTTTAATTATGATGTGCCTGGGTGTGGACCTGTTTAGGTTCTTGCTTAGGACTCTCTGTGCCTCTTGAACTTGACTTTTTTCTTCACTAGTTTAGAGAAGTTTTCTGCCATTATTTTTTCAAACATATTCTCTACTCCTTGCTCACTTTTTTCCTCTTCCAGTATTCCTATGATGTAAATATTGCTAAGTTTCATGTTGTTCCACAGCTCCCTGAAACTATCCTCCTGTTTATTAATTGTGTTTTTTGTTTGTTTGTTTGTTTGTTTGTTCTCTGAGTGATTTTTTTCCTACTCAATCTTCTAATTCACTGAACCAATCCTCAGCTTCCCCTAATCTGCTGTATATTCCTTCTAATCTGCTGTATTATTTATAATATTAGTGCCATGCCATTCTTCATTTCTGACTGGTCTTTTGTTTTAGATTTACTATATCTTTTCTCATCCTTGTCATCATATATTTTTTTAGCTCTATAACTGATCAATTTCTTTTTTTATTAATAATTTTCTTTTATTTTTATTGATTTCAGAGAGAAAGGGAGATGGAAAGATAGAAACATCAATGATGAGAGAGAATCATTGATCAGCTGCTTCCTGCATGCCCCCCCTGGGGATCAAGCCAGCAACCTGGGCATGTGCCTTGACCAGAATCAAACCTGGGACCCTTCAGTATGCAGGCCAGCACTCTATCCACTCAGCCAAACCAGCTATGACTGATCAATTTCTTATTTCCATTTCATTTATTTCATCTTTTTCTTTTTTCATTTGGGGCTTAGTTTTTGCTTGCCTATTTTGACTGCCTGTTTGGGATTGGTCAATGCATTAGGTGGATCTGCTGCAACACCCAATCTCTAGTGCAGGACAATGTCAGATACTGTGTGTGTGGTCCTGAGTAGCCTGTTATTAGCTATCAGCAATGCACAGCTTGTGGCTCCTTCTGCTGGGCCTGGATGACTTTGTAAAGGACCAATATGTGCACCAGGGCCTGCTTTACTTAGCCCCAGCCCCAGAAGGAAATGAGGCAAAGACTCAAAGCCTCCAGAGATCTGCCTCTACCTGCTGCTGATTGACCCTCAGTCTTGAATAGCCCAAGGCTATTGACCACAGGGTGGGGGAGAGGTCTTCAATCTAGGTAGGACAACTGTTTCCCCCACTTCCCAGGCAAAAACCACCTGGATAGCAAAAGTTTGCCAGACAAAGATGTCCTCCAGAGTGTGAGGGAATGACCCAGCACAGGGAAACTGGGGTGGCTGTCTTCTAAGCCCCAGTCCCAGAGGGCCCATTCCTGGACTCTCCTCACACAGATCTAGTGCACTCTGCCCTCCCTCTGCCAGAGAGCAAGGGGAGTGGCTGCACATGAAATTGTCTGCATTGGCCCTTTATGAGGGTGCCTGCATTTTCAGATCTCTGGCAGACAGCAATCCTGCTGCTTTTCACAGCCACATGTTCTGTGGGCTCCTTTCTCAGTTTTGGTGCTCTGGGATGGGGAGTCCAGCTTTGGGTTCAGACTACAGAGTTCTCAGTGGGAACCTCCACCCCTGAGATTTCCCTCTGGAACTTCTGTGGAAGCCCAGCCATCCCAGGCCTCCATCTTTCCTGCCAGTCTCTATGCGGTTTCCACTCTGTCTTTTGTTATTGGGTTCTCTCAAGCTAGTCTTCAAACTGAGATGTGCTGTAATGAGAAAGCAAGTTTGGATTTCAAAGAGTTTATAAAAATGTAAAATATTTCAATAATATATTTTGGTTAATAAACAATATTTTGGAGCAGTTTTTATGTTCACAGCATGATTGATAGGTGGGTACAAACGTTTCCTATATACCTCTTGCCCCACACATGCATAGCTCCCTTCTTATCAGTTACCAACATCCCTGCCAGAGTGGTGCATTTGTTACAACTGGTGAATCTGATGACACATCATAACTCAAAGGCAATAATGTACATGAGGGCTGACATTTGGTGTTGTACATTCTCCAGGTTTGAACAAATGTAAAAAGACATTTATCCAACATGACTATAATATACGAGAAGCCCAGTGCATGAAATTTGTGCATGAGGGAGGGTGTCCCTCAGCCCAGCCTGCACCCTCTCCAATCTGGGACATCCCTCTCACAATCCAGGACTGCTGGCTCCCAACCGCTCTCCTGCCTGCCTTCCTGATTGCCCCTAATCACTTCTGCCTGCCAGCCTAATCCAACCACTCCCCTGCCAGCCTGATTGATTTCTAACTGCTCCCCTGTCAGCCTGTTTGCCCCCACCTTCCTCTTCTGCCAGCTTGGTCACCCCTAACTGCCCTCCCCTGCAGACTTGATCGCCACCAACTGCCCTCCCTTGCAGGCGTGAGGTCTCCCAACTGCCCTCCCCTGCTGGCCATCTTGTGGTGGCCATCTAGTATCCACATGGGGGCAGCCATCTTTGACCACATGGGGGCAGCCATCTTGTGTGTTGGAGTGATGGTCAATCTGCATATTACTCTTTTATTTGATAGGATAAACTAGTTTCACTGACCGAAAATACCTCAGCTCCTCCATGGAATCCTTTCTTCTCCTCTAAATCATGGCAACCACTTACCTTTTCACTGTTGCCATATTTTTGCCTTTTCCACAATATCATATAGTTGAAATAATATAGTATATAGCGTTTTCAGATTGTCTTCTTTCATTTGTATTATACAATTGAAGTTGCTCCATGTATTTTCTTGGCTTGCTCACTCATTTCTTCTTAATGCTGAGTGGTATTTCAATATCTAGATTATCACAATTCATTTATCTATTTATCTACTGAACGGTATGGTATCTTGGTTGCTTCCAAGTTTTTGGCAATTAAGTTTGAAGTTGCTATAAATATTCATGGGCAGGTTTTTATGTGGACAAAGTTTATCACCCATTTGGGTAAATATCAAAGACTATGATTAAGAATATATATTAAGACTATGTTAGTTATATAAAAAACTGCAAACTGTCTTCCAAAGCATCTTAACCATTTTGCATTCCCACCAGCAATGAATGAAAGTTCCTCTTGCTCTACACCTTTTCCAGCATTTGTTGTTAGTGCTGTGATTTTGGCCATTCTAATTAATGGGTGTGGTAATACCTCATTGTTGTTTTAATTTGCAATTCCATAATGGCATATGGTGTGGAGTATCTGTTCGTGGGCCTACTTGCCACCTATATATATCTTCTTCCTTAGTTTAGGTGTCTGTTCAGGTCTTTAGACTTTTGCTTATTAGGTTTTTAATTTTATCTTTGAGTTTTAAGACCTATCTTTAAAAATATTTTGGAAAACAGTTCATTGGCAGATATTTTTTCTGCAAATATTTTATCCCAGTCTGTGGCTTGTCTTCTATCTTAAATAATAAAATTTTTAATATTGGTTGCATATTGAAATAATTACTTTGGCATAATTGATTAAATAAAATATATTACTAAAATTAGTTTCACTTTTTTAATATTTACTTTTCTTAATGTGACTGCTAGAAAAGTTAAAAGTTTATATGTGGCTTACATTTTTGTTACATTTCTATTTATATTAGACAGCACTGTCCTTAAGCCTTACATTTCTCTCTTGAACAACCACCCATTTCAGATAAAAGAATGATACAGAAAACAACAGTATCAGGAGTTCTGAGATAAATATTATAATAAGGAAGTAAAATGAATTATGAAAACTGTGGAAAAGGACTTACTGAAAGAATTCTTTTAGGTTATTATAGTCAAGAAAAAGATACTGAAATGTACTTTAAATCAAACATCTATTATGATTACATCTTCATATCAGGAACTGGATATCAAACATGGCTTTTATTTCAAAACTCATATGTTTCACTCTTTCCTAAAACGAGGCTTTCTTCCTCAGGAGCTCTTGGACTTGTCGTGTTCCTCAGTCCCTGGTCCTTTGCTTTGTTAGCAGCTGTCAATGCTCATGCCCATGCTCTCTGAGGAAGATCCAGAGGCTCTGGCTCCTCCTACCACTGAGACTTGAATGAAGGACCACACCCTATTGGGTGGGGTCTTACTTCCCAGGCAGCTGCCTGCATAGCCAAGTGAAACAATCAGAAACATAGGGAGGGGAGAGAGGGTTGGCCTGGGATTGATTTTGATCAATAGGAAATAGAAAAGGGCAGATATGCACAGACACTTCCTTTCTTCCTTTCTTTTCTCCTCTAGCAGAGCCCCGTGGAGAGGTCTTTCACATGTGCTTCTGTGGGTCAGGCTGGTTGCCACAGCCACCTCCCTGGCACCACATTCCTGCCTCCAGTGCCTGCTCCCACAAACACTGGAGTCCAAGCCTGGGATGTGAATGCCAGGTGGAAAAAAGGGAGAATGAAAACCACAAGAGGTTAATGGACCTTGAAAAGTGACCAGGATTCTGAATCAGAGGCCTCATTGCATGGGGATAATGTGTGGGGTGAGCACAGTGAAATCCATTTCTTCAGGTTGCTTTTCTTTTTTAAGTGTTCATTTCAAATTAAAGGTCTTTTTTCATTGCAATCTTCCATGCAAAATCAGGAAGATTGGCTTTCCAAGGGTTATTTCAAAAATACAGTTAACCTAAAATAGCTTCTGTAAATACCAGTGGGCCCATTTTTTATTCTATATTTAGAGTAAAATAAAGATCCTCCAGTAGAGAGCTCCTCTGACCTGTTCTTCAGTCATCTCCTGCTACCTATGAAGGTGACGGGAGAGCTAGCTCATCGCTGCTCTTTGGAGCTGTGTGGGAAGACTTAGCATCTTATTTTACTCTGCTGTTTGACATTTTCTCTGAAATGTGGAATCTACAGAAAGATGCTCATCCTGCTCAGTGGGGAGTGAAGGAATCGCTAATGATCTCACGGTGAATATAAAAGGAGTGTAACATTTGGCTCGGGTATTTTTGCATATGGCATTAATGAACACGTATTCCTCAGTGTGGTGATATGAGGGTGGAATGTCTACTGGCACTGCCTTAGATCTGTTTGTGCTGGGTGCGAAGATGGAACACTGGGAAAACGTTCCTTCAGACATGGGTGAGCTGTTGGGAAGCAGTGCTACCACGTTTCTTTGGGAGCAAACCTCAGTGAAGATTCTGAGAATCCTGGAAGGCGGGAGGGAGGTGATATGCCCACAGGACAGACTCTGAGCTAAGACAAGAGTCACAGCTTCAGGCTAACCTCACCTAACAGGTTTTTCATTGTGTTTATCAAGTGAATTAGTTACCAAACTTTAAAAGTTGGCAGGCTGCACACACACATGCAATCCATATCTGTGACTTCCTTTTAATAAGAATGTGATGTACCCAACATTCCCACCTTCCACGGGGCTTCTGCTGGAGGAAGCAGAGGAGCATGGTCTCCCCACTTCACCAATGCCCACCCCCACCCCCGCCCACCTGCTTCTCACTCACTGTACCTGCTTGCACCTGAAGCCACTTCTGTTCGTGTTTTTCATTTAAGAACTTCTTTATATTTAATTACATCTGACCTGACCCCTTGGAGAGTTCTAGAACAGTGATTCTCAAACCTGACCACACATGAGAGTTACAAATAAAGCTTTAAACACTATTACGCTTAGGCCATACCCCACAGCAAACTACATTCTCATTGAAAGAATCAGCAATAGGGAGAAAGGATAAAGTTTCCATCCTAGCACCAGAAATTTTGAGAGCCTGTCCAGATGAGAAATAAGCATGCTTTTTACTGTCCAAAGAGATAAAGTTGAATTCAGGAAAACAGGAGACTTAACAAAAAATATACATGGAGATAAAAAATATTTATTGTTAATCATTATCCTAGGCTGGACCCTCTTACTCCATAAAATTTGCTCAAATTTGGAAATAGTATTTTAAGTCATGCATGTAAATTGTATCTCACATTGATAAAAGCAACAATTCTCAAGCATCCCCCCAAGAATGCCTTTCATAGTGGTAGCTACATATCCTTGATTTTCTCAGTCATTTGTGGATTGGCCTCTGTGACAGACAATAGATTGTAAAGACGGCCCCAAATTAGTTCCCCGTTTGCTATGTTCTTCTTAAATCTTGACCTTACTGATATTAGAATTAGCTCACCTTCCCCGGAGTCTGGGCAAACTGATGACTTGTTGGTAAGCAACACAATGTGCACATGTGGTTCTGCTATTGAACAAGAAAGTAAAAAGTACTCTTCCCTCAGACATTTGCCTGAGCGCCATGAAGTAAAAAAGTAAAAAATACTCTTCCCTCAGACATTTGCCTGAGCACCATGAAAACATGCAGCAGCCAGGAGACCACCTCAAGGGGAGGAAGTGCAGCTGGTCAGCACAGGAATTATCTGCTGAGCCAAACTGCAACTCAGGCCCAGGAAGCTCTGATCACCAGGCTCCACTCCCGGCCAAGGTCAGCAAGGGCAGACAGAAAGCTTGGCTTCCTTCATTGCCAGGGAAACCCAAGCCTCCCTCCTGCTCTCCATGTGCAGCCATCTTGGTTGGGTTTATTTGCATATTCACTCTTGATTGGCTGGTGGGCATGGCTTTTGGGTGTAGTGGAGGCATGATCAATTTGCGTCTAAGAACCTAGCTTACAGAAGTCCTGAGAAGGTGGCCATTCACTCCAGCACACCACTGCACATGCTCTTCTCTGTGGCGCTGAGCTTCTCAAGCCTGCTGCAGACACTACTGTAGACAGGAGAGCTCACCTCCAACAACAGATGAGGTCCCTCGCACTGGCTGAGTGTTACACCAGGACCCATCCATTTACTCTCCCAGCTTCTCTCACTGACTCCCATGGCTTAACTGATCTTGGGCAAACTGATTATCCATAATCATCAAATCAAAATCCACACCGCATATCACTTCACTAGGATTTAGTATTGATATGTCCCATAAGTAACTTGCATTTAGTTTATAAAAACGAAGTCAACCTCTTTCCCATTGCCCCTTCCTTTCTTGTATCTTCTTTATTTTATTTAGTGATGGGTCCCTAAGTATACTTGAATCCCATTCTCTCTTCATGTTCAGTCATGAAAAAATCTAGTTATTCTATCAGGTGACTCAACTCAGTGTACTTCTCTCTACTTCAGATGTGACTGTTATATCCCCATATAGATTCTTTACTGATAGATCATTTCTCAAGCAGCCTCCCTACCTCTGGTTGTCCACTTAACCTTCTTTACCCTGGCCTCAGGGTTACCTTCCTAACCAGGCTGTTCCTTAGGCTGTTCCCTCCTTCCCAGGCCGGAGGATCAGTAGCCCACCCCACAAGCACTCTTCCCACATTACTGCATCACCGGTGGAGACGACACAGGGTTCTCTCAGGGCCCATACAAGCTGCACATGTACAGTGTCTTCACTCAGATAATAGACTAGTCTGAGAAACACTCTGCATTTTCCTTTAACCAGGGTCTTCTTAACTTGTGGAATTTACCTCAGTTCAGGTCATTTAAATTGTTCATCGCTCACTTCAAAGGTGCTTCTTTGCAGCTAACCTAACCCAGGGGAACTGAAGTCTATCTGAGAGATACCTGCTACTGTTTGGAGATTAGCCCCATTTTTCCTCCCTGGTTACCATGGGATAGAGCTATGGAAGCACAGGTATGGGAACTAACTGCCATCTCAAGAAAGATTTCCCAAGACTGTGTGTCACTTTGACCAACCTCAATTTATAACAACAAGAACCATGTAGGTCTAATTGCTGAGTACAACAAATTAAAAAAGAAAATCAGTGTGTATACCTACATTTCACCTCTGAGTTTGAGCATTGCACAGGTTAAGTGACAGTGGCTGTGCCATAAAAAAATATATTAGTTTTATTTTTATTAACCTAAATTCAGATACTCAGTATTTTAATCTTAACCCTAATGTACTTAGATTCAGCACAAACTGCTAAAAATGAATACAATTTATTGTGTCATAAAAGAGGATAGAAAAGTTAAATGACCTGAAATACATTTTATAGGTGACTGTCATTTTTCAATAAAACTTCAGTAACATGCTCGTATCATACAGTAAAGAATATATTACCATCACATTAAAGATTTCAGTAAGTTCTGATGTTCACAACAGATTATTTGGATGTTTATAACTCAGAGGGAATGTTTTCCATCAAAATCTGTCGAGTTATATTTTCTAGGGAGATTTTTCCAATACAATTTCATATAGTAGACACACAAAGAGAGCTTTAGGAAAACAATCTAGTTTAGAAAGGACACATTTTACTGAAAGATCCTCATGTTTTATTGCAAACAGCAATACACAGGAGTCGTTTTCTTGGTCGTGGGGCTGAAGGACTGGAGCTATTTTGCACCTGTCAACCACGCCCCAGTGCTGTCAGCCCCCCACCTTGGAGGACCAAGTGCTTAACCTGAAAGAGAAAAGATGACATTTTCACACAACTGTCCTGGGAATTGTTATGCCACTTGTTTTGATTGTCCCTCTTACAGATGGGATGAACTATTTCAGAATTTACTTAGATTCCCGTACTGCGCTACTTTAACAATATAATTTATTTATTTATTCACTACCCAGTCATGTCTCCATGAAACATTTATTTTAATAAGTGAGGTTGAAACTTATTGAGTATTTACTATATGCCAGGCCCAGTGCTTAGAAGTTCATCTGTTACCTCGGACACTGCCCCCCTACAGCCACATAAGGCATAGTTACATCAGTATGTCTTTTGCAAAGGAAGAAACTGGAGTTAAAATAAGGATCGTGTGACATAGACTTTTTTCCTTTACTTCCCACCATCAGCTGTTAAAAATAAATATTCAGTCCTAAAATTAGTAGAAAAGGTGATTGCCAACATCTGTATAAATACTGTTACAGATTTAATAAGTAAAAATATGCAATGTAAAGATGATGTATCATAGAAATTCACTGGACACCTATGTAATTTAATTAACTGATGTCACCCTAATAAATTTAATAAAAATAAACAAACAAATAAAACAACACGTAAAAATACAGTGTGCCGCCGAAACCGGTTTGGCTCAGTAGATAGAGCGACAGACTGCGGACTGAAAGGTCCCAGGTTCGATTCCAGTCAAGGACATGTACCTTGGTTGCGAGCACATCCCCAGTAGGGGGTGTGCAAGAGGCAACTGATCGATGTCTCTCTCTCATCAATGTTTCTAACTCTCTATCCCTCTCCCTTCCTCTCTGTGAATAATCAATAAAAATATACTTTAAAAAAATACAGTGTGCCTATTCGGATTTGAATTTCAGATAGAGTGTGTGTGTGTGTGTGTGTGTGTGTGTGTGTGTGTGTGTGTTTGTGTGTGTAATATGTCTCATGCAATAATTGGAACATATTTATTTTAACATTATTAATTGTTAATAACATTAAATGGGCCTTTGTGCTTTATTTGGAAATGCTACTTATAAAGCTAGTTCAGGCTCCTAGAGTTGGATGCCATCAATGTCCTATGTCGGCAAGATTTCCTCAGGCTTCCGCAGGTCTGAACCCAGCCAGTCTGAGACACAGGTTAATGGTGTGTCCCTCTTACACCTCACCCACCTGCTCCTAGGTCTCGTGTTCCTTAGTGCTATGTGTCTGCTGTTATCTGCAGTGTTAGCTCCTGACCCTTTTGACCCTCATGTTGTCCTGTTAGGCATTTGTGCCCTGCTGGCTTGCGGGCTGGGTGGACTCTGCGTGCATCCAGCCTGCACAGGTTCTGCATCTCACCCGTGGGCTGTGAGACACACTTTTGTTATTTTGTCTTGCGACTGAGAAAGACCTGAAGTCTGGGTACTGAAGAGGCTACAGTGAAGAACTCAACAGAGGCCAGGGACGATAGCAGATTTAATGTCATCAAGGTAGAAACACAGAGCACAGTGGGTACAAAGGAAAAAGAAATGGGAAGGATAGACTCGGGCACAAATGAATGAATGGAAGTCTCGGGTCAGTACCAAGGACAGTGACAGATGAAAATGCATGTCATTCTCTGCCCTGCAGATCACTGCCAGCCTGCGCACCAGTGTCTTGAAAACTCTGGGATAAATCCCCTTGGACAGGCCAGAGTATGTTGTGTCCTAGGTACCTTGTTTATAAACCATAATTTAAAAAATATTTATCACTGCTTTTTCAGTAGGTGTTTAACTACTACACATGTGAGGCAAGCAGGGTACCTAGGACACAACATGTAGGAAGACTCTTGATGGTAGAGGTCGTCCATCTTGCACCTGAACGGCCCTGAAATGAACTGCTTCCTTAGAGATGATACCTAGGCCCCTTTCTTGCCTGCCTAAGCCTCAGCCCTATGGTAGGACTGTCTTCTGCTCCACAAAAATGATGACTTCTCTGCTGAATCTTCACAATATAAAATGAATATATGTTGAAATGGTATTTAATTCAAAGAAAAGCACTATCTAATTTATCAATCAGAATAATGCAACTGCACAAAATTATAGTTCCTAAATGTCAACAATGATCCTTAATCTGATGTTCATTTATTCTTGTTAAAAGTAAGGTAGTATATATCCCATTTTGAAATCACAGTGTATAGGAGTGAGGGTTAGAAAGAACAAATAACTGGACTCCAGGGCAAGCCCCACAGCCTGCTGTGTAACCCCATGGATATGTTCATCTCCTTGAGACACTTTCTACATGCGTGCAAGAGTTAAATACCCAGTGGAAAAGGCAGTGGTAAAGATTTTTTTAAAATAATGATTCATAATTGACTGAGGCTTAGAACTCTTTTAGTAGGTAAAGGTTCTCTTACCTCTTCTGCTTTGTCAATAACTTCTTTCATTTGAGGTTAATTAAGTTTTAAATTCTTATATAAGCTGAGTGCACAAAATTCATGGGGTGGGAGGGTATCCCTCAGCTCTGCCTGCACCCTCTCCAATCTGGGATCTCTCGGAGGATGTCCAACTGCCGGTTTAGGTCCGATCCCACAACTGACAGTTGGACATCCCTCTCACAATCTGGGTCTGCTGGCTCCTAACTGCCTGCCTGATCTCCCTAACCACTCTAACTGCTAGCCTGCTTGCCCCAAACTGCCTCCCTACCAGCCTGTTTGCCCCCAACTGGTTCCTCCTGCTGGCCTGCTTATCCCCAACTGGCCCCCGCTCCTGGCCTGGTTACCCCTAACCATCTCTGCCTAGGCCCAGCCAACATGGCTTTGTCTGGAAGAACGTCCAGAAGGTCTACCAGTCTAATTACCATATTATCCTTTTATTAATATAGAAGATATAGGCCTGGTGCATGGGTGGAGGCTGGCTGCTCTGCCCTGAAGGGGGTCCCGAATCAGGGTGGGGGTCTCCTTGCGGAGGGACGGGGTAGGCTTGGGTGAGGGGCTGGGGCAGTTTGTAGGTCGGTGACACACCCTTTGGGGAAGGGGTCTCTGCTGGGGGGCATGGCCAGGCTGGGTGAGGGGCTGAGAGCCATTTTCAGGCTGCCCACACCCCCATCGGGTGAGGGTCCCTGCTGGGCAGTATGGTCAGCCAGGGAGAGGGGCTGAGGGCCATTTGGAGGTTGGCCACACCCAGGGCTTTGTCCAGAAGGACATCCAGAGGGTCTCTGGAAGGTCTCCTGGTCTAGTTAGCATATTATGTTTCTATTTTTTTTCCTTTTTTATTATTTTTATTTTATTTTTATTTTTTTTTACTTTTTTTTATTAAATTATTATCTGTGTACATATTTTAACATTACCCCCCCTCCCATACATACCCTCCCGTCCCAGAGTTTTGTGTCCATCGGTTGTACTTATATGCATGTATACAAGTCTTTCGGTTGATCTATTATCTCCGCCAGATCTCCCTACCCTCCCTGCTGTAATTTGACAGTCTGCTTGTTGCTTTACTGTCTCTATATCTATCTTTTGGTTCATCTGTTTATAATGTTCTTTATTATCCATAAATGAGTGAGGTCATGTGGTGTTTCTCTTTCATTGATTGGCTTATTTCACTCAGCATGATATTCTCCAATTCCATCCAGGTTGCTGCAAATGATGAGAATTCCTTCATTTTATGGCGTTGTGTGAATGTACCATAGTTTTTGATCCAATCATCTGCTGATGGGCACCTAGGCTGTTTCCAAATTCTGGCTATTGTAGATTGTGCTGCTATAAACATAGGGGTGCATATATCCTTTCTGATTGGTGTTTCTAGTTTCTTGGGATATATTCCTAGCAGTGGGATTACTGGGTCAAATGGGAGTTCCATTTTCAGTTTTTTGAGGAAATTCCACACTGTTCTCCACAGTGGTTGCACCAGTCTGCATTCCCACCAGCAGTGCACAAGTGTTCTTTTTTCTCTGCAACCTCGCCAACACTTGTCGTTTGTTGATTTGTTGATGTTGGCCATTCTGACAGGTGTAAGATGGTACCGCATTGTTGTTTTGATTTGCATCTCTCGGATAATTAGTGACTTTGAGCAAGTTTTCATGTGCCTTTTGGACCTAGAAAGAACTCTCCAAAAGTTCATTTGGAACAATAAAAGACCCCCAATAGCCACAGCAATCCTGAGAAAGAAGAGTTAAGTAGGAGGGATCTCAATACCAGACTTCAAGCTGTATTACAAAGTTGCTGTTCTCAAAACAGCCTGCTACTGGCACAAGAACAGACATATAGATCAATGGAATCAAATTGAGAACCAAGATATCAACCCAAATCACTATGCTCAATTAGTATTTGACAAAGGAGGCACTAATGTACAATGGAGTCAAGAAAGTCTCTTCAATAAATGGTGTTGGGAAAATTGGACAGATGCATGCAAAAGAATGAAACTAGATCACCAACTTACACCATACAAAAAAATAAACTCAAATTGGATGCAGGACTTAAACATAAGATGGGAAACCATAAAAATACTAGAAGCATCCACAGGCAGCAAAATCTCAGACATATGCCAAAAAAACTTCTTCACTGATACTGCCCCTAGGGCAATGGAAGCTAAAGAGAAAATAAACAAATGGGACTACATCAAAATAAAAAGCTTTTTTACAGCAAAAGAATCCATCAACAAAACAACAAGAAAGCCCACTGTGTGAGAGAACATATTTGCAAATGTTACCACTGATAAAGGTTTAATCTCCAACATCTACAGACAATTTATACAACTAAATAAAAGGAAGATGAATGATCCAATTAAAAAATGGGCAATGGGCATATTACATTTTTATTATAATCCTTTTCTGGAAGATCATCTGTATTTGACAGAGTAGAACGCGCACTAGACAGGCAGCCAAGAATCTGGGATCTGAGTCTTAAATTGACCGACACTCTCAGCTGAAATAATTTAACCACTCTGAACTGGCTTCATCATCAGTGCAAAAAAATGTGCACCTGGAAAACCCATTTCTTCACAAATATTCCATTCATTATCCTGTGCCAAAGCTGCTAGAAAAACAACTCTGTCAGATCTCATTGGAATAACAGCTGTAAAATGACTTTGATTTTATTTGTCATAAAAATTTTGAAGATTTTTATTTTTGAAATAGATTTTCAACACAACTATTTGTGATCATCAGCAAGAGAATGAAGCCAAGATGAATCAAAATCAACTAGAATAGCCAAGTTATCAAGTATATTTAGACTCTTAAAAATATAATAAATGGCTTTTACATGTTTAAGTCTGATATAGTTTGCCATGCCACAATAGCTTTGTGATACATTGACCTTTAAAATATTTTTTAATATATTTTTATTGATTTTTTTTTACAGAGAGGAAGAGAGAGGGATAGAGAGCTAGAAATGTCGATGAGAGAGAAACATCGACCAGCTGCCTCTTGCACACCTCCTACCGGGGATGTGCCCGCAAACAATGTACATGCCCTTGACCGGAATCGAACCTGGGACCTTTCAGTCCACAGACCGACGCTCTACCACTGAGCCAAACTGGCTTCGGCTCCTTTAAAATATTTTTATATTAATTTCAAAGAATAAGGGAGAGGGAGAGAGAGAATCATTGATAGGCTGCCTCCTGCATACCCCACACTCGGGATCAAGCCTGCAATCCTGGTATGTGCCCTTGACAGGAATCTAACCTGGGACCCTTCAGTCCACAGGCTGACACTCTATCCACTGAGCCAAACCAGCTAGGAACATTTTCCATTAAATTCTGATTCCCCTCCTAATAATTCTTAGGTAATGTCCTTAATTTTCCTGGTCACCATATAAAATAAACATTTTTTATTGTTTAAAATATTACCTATGTCTCCTTTTTCCCCCATTGATGCCCCACCTCCCCCCCACCACCACCACCACCACTCCAGCCCTCCAAAACAAGTCCCTACCACCCAGGTGTCCATGCCCATTGGTTATGTTAATATGCATGCATACAAGCCCTTTGTTTGATCTCTAGTCTCCGCCCCTCCTTTTCCTCTGAGGTTCGGTGATCTGTTCAGTATTTCTTTGTTTCTGGATCTATTTTTGTTCATCAGTTTATATTGTTCATTATATCCCACATATGAGTGAGAACATGTGATATTTATCTTTCTCCGACTGATTTATTTTGCTTAGCATAATGCTCAGCATAAATAATTTTGAAAACCACTGAAGAAAAAAAAAAGTAATGCCCAACAGAGAAGACAATATGTATGTGTGTGGGGGGTAGAGGAGGAATTCTTTTCTTTTTTTTTTTAATGATTTTCTCTCAGCTGCAGGTGACATATGACAGTATCATAGTTTCAGGTGGGCAAGATAATGATCCCACATTTATACAGCTTATGAAGTGATCACCCTGACAAGTCTAGTACCCACCTGGCACCACAGATAATTATTACAATATTATTGACAATTTTCCTTATGCTTAATTTTACATCCCTGTGATCATTTGTAACTGCCAATCTGTACCTTTTAATTGCTTCTAATGGAGAGATTCTTGATCCTTTGCCTCTTTTTCAGTATTCAGCCCAATAGAAACGTTTTAATTTGTCACTAAATAACACTGCATAAGTTAATTAGTTTTCTTTCCATTTAGCTAGAATTATAGGTACTAATGGTGTTCACACTGTTGTTTCATTAAAACGAGAAGTTCAGAACTATTGGTCATATGCACTTTTGATGATTTTTTTTTATGTTTGAAAGACATTATGAATATTGAATATGTTAGAGGACAAATGGGAACCCTGCTGCTAAAATGCAAACAAATGACCCACATCTAAGACTTAAACATTTAGAATCTGTGGCCACATAAAGTTCCCTATAATTTAAATTGTTCTCTCAATTACTTCTCTTTCTTCTCTTCAATTGAGGAAAAATAAGTAGTTTCTGAGAGAGTTACCTCTACCTGCTTCACAATGGCACCAAATACTCTTTTCTATGTTTTTATTTCAAGGTTCTCAGACTCAAATTACCTATTGAATTCTCATAACACAGTTGAGGGTTCTTAGATGCAAACTGAGACAAATGAGGTAACTGAGACCCAGGAAGGCCAAGAGGGTTTAATAAAATCAGAGAATTATTAAGTGAACAGCTTTGAGCTAGAAAGAATCAGGGTCTTAACTTGGCAAAGGCAGATCTAGTTACCACATGCTCACCCAATATAATCAGCACTAAGAAAAGAGAAATATGCAAATTGACCATACCTCTGTGACACACAACAGCCAATCAAGAGTATGCAAATTAACCCAACAAATATGGTGAGTTAATTTGCATACTCAGGTGTGGAGCGAAGACTGAAGACTGGAGAGTCTTGGCTTCTCTGTTGAGGCCTGAGCAAAGGCCTGGGTCTCAGGTGCTGGAGGAAAATGGGTGCCAGCAGCCAGGGAAAGGAAGGCCTATTGCACAAATCTTTGTGCAATGGGCCTCTAGTTGATAATAAACTCTCATCCTGAAAGGGAACTGGACAGACTCTTTGTAAGCACCGCTGAAAACATATCCCTGAGCCCAGTGCTATGCCTGCTCACTGCACCCAGTGCCCTGCCTGCTCACCCAGTGCCATGCCTGCACACTGCACCCAGTGCCATGCCTGCTCACTGCACCCAGTGCCACGCCTACTCACTGAAACCAGTGCCATGCCTGCTCACCCAGTACCATGCTTTCACACTGTATCCAGTGCCACGCCTACTCACTGCACCCAGTGCCCTGCCTGCTCACCCAGTGCCATGCCTGCACACTGCACCCAGTGCCATGCCTACTCACTGCACCCAGTGCCATGCCTGCTCACTGCACCCAGTATCACGCCTACTCACTGAAACCAGTGCCATGGCTGCTCACCCAGTGCCATGCCTACTCACTGCACCCAGTGCTACGCCTGCTCACTGAAACCAGTGCCATGCCTGCTCACCCAGTGCCATGCTTTCACACTGCATCCAGTGCCACGCCTACTCACTGCACCCAGTGCCCTGCCTGCTCACCCAGTGCCATGCCTGCACACTGCACCCAGTGCCACGCCTACTCACTGCACCCAGTGCCCTGCCTGCTCACCCAGTGCCATGCCTACTCACTGCACCCAGTGCCATGCCTGCTCACTGCACCCAGTGCCACGCCTGCTCACTGCACCCAGTGCCACGCCTGCTCACCCAGTGCCATGCTTGCACACTGAACCCCACTTGTGTAGATTATCTACTCTTTCAGGAGCTTAGGGTCCCAGCTTTCTCCACTGCCCAGCACAGTGGAGTTAACGATGTGGCAACGGCCACCTCTCACTCATGAATCTGCTGTTTCAAATTACTATCGACAGCAGGAATTTCTCAGACATCGTGCTAAGCGATGACCTGGAGTTTATTTTATTATTTTTCTATCAGTGCTTCTCTCCAAAGCTGCAGGCTACAAAACTCTAAATAATTTCTTTAATTGTGTAAAAAAGATCAAAGAACTGACAATTTCTACTCACTGAACAGTTTAATAGTTCAACTGAGTTCCATTCAACGGGATTGCATTATTAATAAATATAGTGTTTTTATTAGGCATTCAAAGTGCTCCACTTTATTTTGGTATTTTCTTTAAAATTTAAATTGAAATCCCATGTTTCTTGTGAGCAGATCACCTCCTGCATAGGCATCCAGGACAAAGGTTGCCAGCTGCACATGAGGTCCCTCGGGGTCTTACTTGCCTTGGGCAGGAGCGTGAACAGAGCAAATGGACCCCAGTAGGCCAGTCTGTAGTTGTTAGCAAAATGAATACAGCTGAAGACAAAATCTCTTCCTATGATAGTGCTCCATGTTTATTATAACTGTTTGTGTACCTAATTTCCTTGAAATATAAACAGGCCAGATGCCACCCAAAGTCCATGGATACAGAAGCCTGGCGCCAATGCTAAGCTCAACCTGATCAGCAAGTGCAGCCTCAGGTCACATGAACCAGAGCCCGGGATGCTCACTGAGCCTGCATGTGGATGGACAATGCCCATTGGAACGCAGGCCCTTTACTCTTTCTCTTAGCTCTACATTTTCTTTTTCTTTTTTTTGGTCCATCAAGAAAAAATATTGGGTTCTACTTTCGACCAGAGAAATAAGGTGTAAGTCACTTAAAGCAAATACTCCCTAGTGAGAGCTGTGAAAATGTCTCTGGTGCCCAGAGGTCAGAAACGGATCGGGCAGCACAAGATGAGACGATGGAGCACAGTAGGAAGGGCCTGAGGAGGCCTGGCTGAGGCCAAACTAGCCTGCAGGGTCAGCATCCCTGGCGGCAGGGGCTGTGAGCCACGTAGTGTGAGTGACCCAGCAAATGTGAGTGACCCAGCAAAACCGCTCAGGGGAGACTCAGAGGAGGTCTGAATGGGGAGCCTGCCTCTGATCACACAAGCTGGGTATCCATAGAGGAATGTCGCAAAGGAAACCGGAATTAGCAGCACAATCGGTGGGGAGCAATGCCTGTTTCCCTGGGAGGCTGTAGCATTCATGGCTCCGGGGGCTGCAGCCTGTTCCCCCGAGTGGACAACACCCCTCCTTTCCCCATGTGGGCAGCAGCCCGCCCTCTGGCACAGGTTGCCCAGGAGCAGGGGAAGGTCAGAGCCCCTGCAGAAGGCAAAGTGATGCGGGGAGGAGCTTCCATAGGCATGAGCGTGGGAGCCAGAGAGCCGAGGAGGCCTGGCAGTCCAGCTTGGGGAGAGGGGGGATGGGTAAGAAGGTGGACTCCGGGCAAACCCATGAAGGCTTGGGAGGCGGGTTGGTTATTTTGAAAAAAGTTCCTGGCCCTTCCCAGGCCGGACAAACGATGACTTCCCTCATCTGCCTGGTAACACAGGCTCACCCCACTGCTCACCCACTTGCTCTGCACGCTCTGAAGCAGCAGGGAGGGCTCAAAGGATGAGCTTCAATGAGGAGCAGGAAAGTGGACACAGGCCTTTGTTTCTGGCTTGATGAAGACAAGACTGAATGCTTTCCAAGGTGAGACAGATGGAGACGGGCCATTGTAGCCCAGGGCCAGCCTTCTACTGCTACTTCTACCTGACTGAATCTCCGCACCAGTCTGGCCAGCGGGCCCAGGCAGCAGGGCCCTCCCCCCGGAGCCCGGGGGCAGCGCGGGAAAAACGGCCCACACCCCTTGGCACTGGTGGTGTGTGGAGCAGTAACAGGATTGTTGTTGTCCTTGTTTTTCATTATGAAGCATTGTGAACAGTCCAGATGAAGGCCACGAGCCAGGCAGACAAGGCTGGCCCCATAGTAAGAAGCATAGAGAGCTCACTACAGAGGAAGCTGAGCTGGCGGAGAGAGTTTGGGAGAGGGAAAGCGGGAGCTAGTGGGAGGAATGAGAAGAGGCGCAGTGGGAATCAATGGTGCCCAGCATACCCCCATCACGCAGAGCCCCCACCTCCCAGCTGCAACACGGACCTGTCAGGCCTGGCGGCGGCAGCAGCAGCAGCAAGGCCTCGCACCCTGAGGGGAATCCGGAGGGGAGGCCCTCACTGTGGGGTTCCTGCAGGCCCCGGCCTCAGATTCTGCAGCAGCCTCCTTCATGCCACGGGTTGGCGACTCACCCTCAGCTCCCAGCACCAGCTGGTCTGAGGAGCCAAGGCAGCAATTAGAATAATTAGGACAGATCATCATGGTGAATTAATGAATCGCCACCCTCCCTGGAGCACTGTGGAGGATTTAAAAGCCTAACTCCCAGTTGTGCTGCCAACAGCAACTGTTCCTGCAGTGCCGTGGCTCCATCAGTCCAGGGGACAGCTGCTTAAGAGAAAAGAACTTCCCTGCTTCACATTTGGCTGGTCTGGCCCATTTGGACACAGGCTTAACCGAGCTTTTAAAAGAAAATTCTGCAGTTTAGCCAGTGTGACAGCATGAAGGCATTCCAAATGCAATTATTATGGTCCAACCACCCACATGCCCTCTTTCTTAATACAGGAAAGTGAAGAGAGAAAAGTACGATGGTGCCCATTTCCCTTCACTCTGCATGCTGGATGACAGGAGCGATGCCTGGACTCAGGACAGCGCGCTCTGCGGGGGCCGCAGCTGGCCCAGGGGCTCTGCAGGCAAAGCTGGGAAGGCAGCCTCGCCTGAGGCAGCCTGCGCTGGGGATGCTCTGCACATCACTCCTCTGTGTGATGTGCACAGGATCACACAAACAGGCGTCACCTCTGGCACCCGGGATTGAGGCCGCTGGTGTCCAGCCTGGGCAGCCCGCCCTGAGCCCCCATGGGGAGCCGGCCGCACGGCCCCTCTGCTCCCACCTCAGCGCCTCGCCTTCTCCCCTCCTGCCCTCTGACCTCCAGGAAGTCAGACTCCGAGGTGCTGGCTTTCAATCAGGAAATTAATTCCGATGAGATGGAAAGAAACCCTGACTTTTTCTAACGGTGTACACTGGTGAGGAGGACCAAAGTGCCCCACCCCAGAAAGTAGCTTTTGGTGTAACAATTTTAAGCTCATTTTCAAGAAACGAAAGCCTCACAGAGCCTCTGACCTCCCCCCTTATCCACCGGAAGAAATCCAGGTTGAAACACCCGCTTCAAGGAGGGAGCAGCGCCCCATACTCTCCTCTGCACGTGGGAACCAGCGGGCAGAAGGGGAACCCAGCAGCGCCGGCCCCTCCGTGGCCCACGTTCCTGGAAGCCAGCGGGCTGTTTGCCACGTGGTGGCTCTTTCTCACCTGGCGGGCATGGCCTGCTCTCCCTTTGGAGGCCCAGCCCCGCCCCCTCCTTAGTCCAGATGTCACTGAGCCTCACGCCCATGGGCCTGGGCCTCCTATTCCTGAGGCACTGGCACATGTACTCCTATACCCATATACATGTTGGGCATTCCCTCCCTAAGCTGTCTCGCAGTAGTTTGGTTATTAGCCTAGCCACACCAGAGAAACCCAAAAGGTGTTATCATTATAGCTCAGACTGGCACCAAGAATGTCAACAATGTTGGAAGTTGGTGTGGGAGAAAGAGCCTCCAGAAGGCTTGGCGCCGGGCACTGTTGCTGTGGGGCCTGCTGGTGCTCCCAAACCGGGACAGCGCCACACGGGTGGCAGCAGTGGCTCAGGTGCTGCTCCTCACGGGAAGGAACCCAGGCCCTGTGACCAGCCAGCACAGGGGCGAGACACAAGCTGAACACATGAATCCTCATTCTGCACGACCTTGGGGAAATGGCCAATTACCCTTCACACCGTTTCCTCTCAACTCCACAGACTTTGTAATCAGATGATGACATCCAGGCATTCTTCTAATTTTTCAGGCAGAAGAACCAGCATTTACAACTTTCTCATTTGCCTCCTGTTGGCTCCGAGCTCCTCTGCCAGGGTCCGGACCTATCAGGATACCGGAAATTGAAAAAAAATCCAAGCAGCTGTAGGTAGGTGTGCCATGCTTTATTCCCAACAAAGCAGTCATTGCCAATACCGCAGCCCGACCAAGCAGCCAGCCGGCTGGTCTGCAACACATTTTATGCCAACTCAAACTAAATTGGCTTCTTGCCAAACGGTAGCATCCGAGCAATACACGATGAAGGTGCACCCCTCAGTGTGTGCAGTAACACTGCTGTGTCATTGCACATGCGTGTGGCACATGGGCCTTTGACATCCAGAGTACTCTGGTCAGGGTCCCCACACACCCCATTCAAAGTTACAAAGGAGACAATATGTAGCCCAATTATGAAGAAGGTAAGTATATGCTGGCAGGACAGAGCAGTACAAGAAGGCCACAGTCAAAAGCTGTCAGAATTGGGATTCAAATTTGGACTTGATAGAATTTTCAGGCTCTGGAAAATGACTGTGCATGTGTTTCTGTGTGTGCATGTGCATGTATATCCTATATAATAATCCTATATAATAATAAATATAATAATATGCTAATTAGACCAAACAGCAGAACAACCGTCCAGAGGACCATCCAGACAAAGCTGGGGCTTCGAGGGCTGAGCCCCTTGCATGAACTTTGTGCACCAGGCCTCTAGTGAATATATAGAATTTACACTTTGAAGAATGGAATAATGTCAGTGTTTTTCAAATCACACCACATCACTATGTGTAAGTTTATGATGTCACTTCCCAGCTACCATCTTGAAATGTGACTTAAAAATAATTGACAGTGGAATTTTAAAACTGTAAGCGAGCTAGAGAACATATTAGACAAATTATTTTTTATTTTATACGGAAGGACTCACAGCTCCCTGGTGGTGCAGTTACACATAAACCACAGCGAGCTATTGGCTGAGCCAACACTCATCACGTGGGCTGTGTTCCCCTCAGTGCCTATGCTGCTTTCATGCCCTGCTCTGTAGATGGCAAAGAACACACTCACGCACACACACACACACACACACACACACAGGCACACACGCACATGCACAGACACACATGCACACACACACACGCATGCACACAGCAGTCAGTGGAAGCTGTTTTTCATCCAGATTACACTTCTCCTTACTGAAATCCCTATTAATTTTCCTCCTGGGACATCCAGGTGCTCAGTTCGCACCCGTACTGGGGAAAGAAGAGCTGATTAGACACAGAAACTGGAGGAAGAACCAGGCAGTCCCTCCCCTGCCTGAGGCTCTGAAAGCCCGCCAGCTGCCCTCCACGGCCTTACTCCCCGTGGTCCTCCTCACACCTCCTCTCCCTCCGTGTCCACTGAGGGCTCCCTCGCCCTGGCCTCCAGAGCTCCCTGCAGCATGGCCCGAGGCTGGCAGGGTCCCGGAGGGAATCGACCTCCTGGAAAAGGGGACTGCTCACCTTTGGGATCTGTGGAGCAGCCTGCTTTTCTGCTCTTTTGACAAACGGCCTGGTCTGCCCTGCAGCCTGTGAGTGTGCTTGCCCCTAGGAGAAAGTCAGTGCCCACAAAGCTCCTGGTCAAGGAGGCCGGGGCTGCGGGGTCAGAGGCGGGGGCTGGGACTGCGTCTCTGCCTGCAGATCAGGAGAAGGCAGATCACCTCAGGGACACGCTGTCACCCCACCTCATCTCCCAGGGACAGGGGCGGCCCCTGGCGCACAGCGGGTTACCCCACCCCATCTCCCAGGGACAGGGCGGCCCCTGGCGCACAGCGGGCAGCCTGGCCTCTGGGAGCACAGCACTCTCGGCCAGGTTGTTTCCCTTTGGAGCTCAGTTGCCTCCTGGGTCAAATGAGTATTTGGTCAAAGGAGGTTTTAGAAACATGAAACCCATTTCCAAAGGGGGAAAAACATAAGAGAGCCGCACATAGAACAAATAAAGCCACTCTGGCAGGAGCAGAAGGAAGACAGACCGGATGCAAGACAGGACACACTGAAGGGCCCGGAAAGCCTGGGCCCGTCACAATGAGAGCTTGTTCAGGGACTGCGAGAGGCCTCTTCCCGCGGATGCACGGTACTCCTGACGGGCAGAGCCGGGGAAGATGTGGCTTCCACCAGCCTCAAAGAGCAGGCAGTGGCGGCCTGGCCTCCTGAGAGCTTCACATGTAACTCCTGATTCCTGACGCCGGTCAAGGAGGCATTCTCCAGCCTCCGAGGAAACACCCAGCCACCCCTCCCGCTGAACTCCAGTGTCGTTTTCTTCATCGTAGTATCCTTACTGTTGTGGGGTCCAACCCTGGGCTCAAAATAAGACCACCAGAGGCTGATGATTGGTTTAAAAACAGCAGGCAAGGATTTATTGAACTGGCCAGGGCAGCTGCAGAGCACCACACACAGGTGGCCACACTCACAACCACACTGTTTCAGGTGCAGGCAGTCCTTTTAAAGGTCTAAACCACAAGAATTTTCCTTTGTTCTAAATTCTAAATTCTAAAGGCTGGGAACAGCCTGCAGGGTCGGTTCCCAGTCACATCCTGCTGGACATTGGAATGTGGCCCTATCTTGCAATAGCGATAACACAGAAGCAGAGCTCAGCGGTTAGACTCTAAAGGTTATCTACAGTTTCTATCCCTGAAGCTACTGAGTCAGTGGAAATCAATCTCCTGTAGTTCTGGTCCCAGGCACAGGAAAATTGCCTTAGCCTCCAGGTCTTCACCTGGAAGCTGAGGTAACCACCCTATGTTTAAGCAGGTGCAGAAGCCAGAATAGCAGGGTTAAAATTCAAACAGCAGTTTTTACCGAAGTATGGTTGCTACTATATTTCACTTACAGCTGTCTGATAGCACTTACTTGCTTATGTGTTTATTGTATATTTCTCCCATTAGGGGGGTCAGGACTCTGATTTGTTTAGTGACTATGTTTCTGGCACAGAGATTAATGTCTGGAACATAATAAATATTTAGTGCACAGCCATCTTGGCTCAGTGGTTGAGCATCCATCTAGGAACCAGGAGGTTGTGGTTCAATTCCTGGTCAGGGCACATGCCAGGGTTGTGTGCTTGATCCCCAAGGGGGGCCATATAGGAGGCAGCCAATCCATGATTCTCTCTCATCGTTGATGTTTATATCTCTCTCCCTCTCCCTTCCTCTCTGAAATCAATAAAAATAAATTTAAAAAATAAAAAATAAAATGAAATAAATATTTAGTGACTTCATGTCTGCATTTCCCAGAATTTGATTGCAACTCTCCTATGCTCCCTAAATTGCATAGAATAGTGAGGTGAGCATTCCTTTGCCTCTCTGAGTAATTTCTTTTTCAAAATAAAGCCAATCCTACACATTTTGTTCTACTAAAATAATCATCCTCTTCTCAGAAGTTTTAAAGCCAGAGCGGGTGTCAGCATGCCCCCCAACAGCAGGGCAGAGGAAGATGGAACAGCAGCCAGTGGCTGTCAGGCAGCTTGTTGGCACAGGGTGGCCTGATGGGAGGAGAGCCGGGGGAAGATGCAGCTTTGTAATCAGCTTCAAAGAGCAAGCAGCTGCAGGCCTCGACCTCCTCAGAGCTTTGATTGCACCCACGCAGAGCCTGCAAATGTGGTGATAGTGATGAAGATAAAACGGAATAAACATTGCTAAGAGAGTCACTTACAATAGAGCCAGGAGGCTATTAAGAAGCAGGGCCTCAGTGCTCAGGAGCTGCTCTCGCTGCACCTGTTGCTGAACTCAGCCGAGGCTAAGCTATGAGCATCCGAGAACAACACCGTTACACGGACACCTAAACTTTATGTCCTTCCTTGTAGTTTTTGCCTCCCTTGTTTGCATATTGGAACTAACCAGTCTCTATAATAGACCCAGTCAGAATCCTTCATTTGTTTGAAAGAAATACTTTGTTGATTTTGATTTTATATATCATGCCTTTCTTTGTTCTCACCTGAGCACACTCTGGGTTGCTACATGAATTGGTGTCTCTCACATTGCAATTCTTTTGCTTTAAATTATGCTCCTTGTTCTTTATTGTAGCCTGAACCTCTTCGTTGGCTAACATTGGGAAAATGTAAGTTGCTGGATTTATAACCATGTTCAAAACCTTCTGGCTGCTCTTAGAGGATTTCTGTCTGCTCCCAGGTGAGCTGATGTTCCTTGCGTAGAAGTGTGCCTTGGAGCTGTGGCAAGCCCAGGTCAATGCTACAGCGCATTTGTTCTTGGTGCTTCTTCAAAGTAGTAAGCCTCCTCTGTAACATAGGGCTAGGCATGGCTCCCTCTTAGCACTCTGGATAAATGGAAATGATGTTTATAAGGCATCCAGAGCATTATTGCTTTTCACTAATTACTACTATTGACAAGGAAAAGTTCTGTCATGTCTTAAATGATAGCAGTCCCAAGAGTGGGAGAAAGAGACAAGTTAATTAGTTAACAGATGTGGGTGGAAACCAATGAAAAACTACTCACATTTCTGAATGTATGTTGAACCCAAATGAATTTTCAGGCAGCTCCCTAGAAAGAATGGCCAACCGCAATGTCCCAGCATTCTCCTTACCCAGGAACTCTCTGCGTACAACCAATCCGGGAGCCACAGAGCCTTCTTCCCTACAGACACTGCGACCTGCTTCTCCTTTTCATGGCCCCTTCATACAGCCAATGTAATTCCTTCAAAACTTATTTCTCCTTCCAACTGGTTGTGTGCTTGCTTTTTGAGCCTATTCCAGGAAGAAAAGTGCCTGTTTTCCCTACCTAGTCCTGCTGCCGATGGCTTAGACTGCACACCTTGGGACCTGCCCACTTTTTGGTTAGTGTATGGCTCAATCAACTTTCTTTCAGGACAACTTTGATTCATATGTTAATTTCTATAACATAAATAGGCATTACACATTATCATAATACAACACAAACCAAGAATAAGCTGGAAACTCTGTACAAAGTGAATTTAGGTGTTATTGCCTATCACAGAGATTTTCAACCAGTGGGGCACAAGAATTTTTAAAACATGCAATAGCTGACTATTTAGTCAGGGGCACTGACCTCTTTTCCCTGAGAGGGAATAAACATTGCTAAGAGAGTCCCTTACAATAGAACCAGGAGGCTATTAAGAAGTGGGGAATAGGAAGTGTTCTTCCCAGGAAACATACATTATGGGAGTTAAGAACTGCAGTAAAAAGCCACTAGACTTGGCTTCACGCCCAGGTCAGCCATTTAGGATCTCTCTGCACAAATTACCTAATGCCATTAAGCTTCAGTTGGCTCAACCATAAAATGAAGTTAACAACACCAGCCTCACAGGGCTGTTAGAGAGATTAAATTTAAAAATGGATATAATATGCTTGGCACAATAGCAGAGCTAAGAGCAGAAATTTGATCTTTGTCCTGTAAGATGACACTTGTTAAGGCGATAGCATGAACTTCAGAGGCAAGGTGGTGCAGTATATTTTTTAGAAAAATGATACATTTACTGAAAACTAGACAAAGTTGAAAGCTATTTAACAAATGATGAATAAAAAATAAACGTTAATACTAAATATTACATACATTCTAGCATGAATATGAAAAACAGTCCATCTCTCTTACAATATTTTAATCCCCTTAGTGATGGGTTTGGTTGTCTTGCTCTTGGCAGAGTAGTTATTATTTTTGTTTTATTTTGTTCACTTAAAGGTTTATATATCTGAAACAGTAAGATTTAGGATTTACTTATTTTGCTTTGCATTTTAGTATCTACTGAAAAACCCTTAACACAAATAACAGTCACAGTATAGTAGTCTTTCCTTATCCACAGGGGAGGTGTGTCAAGACCTCAGTGGCTGCCTGGAGCCACGGCCAGTAGAACACTAGCTATATTGTGATTTTTTCCTATACATACATACCCATTGTCAACAGAAACTCCAGGAGATAATTTTGGGAGGCAAAAGAGAGTTAAATCCATACAGGGTTTGCAATTTCTTAATGCAATTACTACTGTTTTTCTTTTTCTTTTTCTTTTTTTCCTGAGGATTGATTTTTTTTTTGTTTGTTTTTTGAGGGAGAGAGAGAGAGAGAGAGAGAGAGAGAGAGAGAGAGAGAGAGAGAGAGAAGGAGAGGAATAGAGACAGAAACATTGAAACATTGATTGGTTGCCTCCCAGACATAGCCTTTGGCAAAGACCAAAAGTGCTTTTAGAATAGGGAGGGTTAAAAGCAGAAACAGCTGATTTTTAAGGTGATGTGTTGAGGCAAACTGCAAGTATGTGCAAGAAGGATGGAGATTGGTCAAGACTATGGAGCGTCTTCAGTTTCTGACGACTCATGGTCAGCAGGTATAGTCATGAGATATGACCAAGGTTGGAGGCAGAAGACATGGTCAGCGGGTGTTACAACACACGGTTGGTAAGGGGGTGTTACAGGACAAGATTATTGATGAGGATGGCAAGGCATGGTCAACAGGGTGGAGTCACAAGGCGTGGGCCAATGCCAAAGTTTCCCTTGGCATCTGCAAATTAAATCAGCAAAACTAGATTTGTGGGTAAAGGAACAATTCAGAGAGTGCAGTTCATTACACAGATTCAGAGTTCAGACTGCAAAACTGCTTAGAGCAAGACCAGAGATCAAATTACAGAAACGTTAAGATATTTGGTCAAAACATTGGGATATTGGTATCCTCACTATTGTAAAGTTTAATTTATAAATGAGTCACAGTAAGAGATTAATGACAGCTAATAATAAAATATAACAATTATCTATATATAAAAAAGCTTAAGCGACCAAATGACACTCACTGACCACCAGGGGACAGACCCCACACAGAATCAGGCTCCCTGTGTCTGGATTGGGCCTTCGGGGATCAGGCCAAAACCGTCTATCCCACATGCCCCAAGGGGTCTTGGATTATGAGAGGGCATAAGCTAGGCCAAGGGACCCCACCAGTGCACCAGGCCTCTAGTAAGAATATACTCCAGTAGGAATATATTGTAATAAGTTTTGTGAATGTCGTCTCATTCTGTAACTACTCTGATGCCTGAGAGTGCTACTAACCAGCTGGTTGGACATGCAGCAGGAATATGCCGGACCAAGAGGGGATGCATGGCTGGGTGGCCAGAGCAGGACTGCAGTGAGGAAAGGCCAGATTCCATCACAACATTCATGACACATAATTTGAAACTTATGAAATTCTATTTCTGAAACTGTCCATTAGTATTTTTGAACCAGGGTTGACAATGGGTAACTGAAACTGAGGAAACAGAAGCCACAACAAAAGCACAATGGCACCTGCCAGTGCTTCAATTTAAGAAATGTGCCCTGACTTTTGCTCCTTCAGCTGTTGCATTAGTCCATTCAGTTAGTCCATTCAGTTCCTCCTCTTATGTCTCTGACACTCTTTGAGCTGCTGTCACTGCATGAGATCTTAGAGTGAGTGAGTCGGTGAGCAAGTGAGTCTGTGCACTAGCAGCCCTCTGTCTTTCTTAATGCAATTCCTACTGTTTTTCTTTTTTTTTTTATAATCGTCACCTGAGAATTGATTTTTTTTTTTTTAGGAGAGAGAGGAAGGGAGAGGAATAGAGAGAGAAGCATTGAAACATTGATTAGTTGCCTCCTAGGCAGGGTATCGAACCCACAAACTTTTGGTGTACAAGATAATGCTCCAAACAACTGATCCACCTGTACAGGGCTTCATGCAATTCCTACTGGCAATGGCAGCCAGATCATACAATTCTGTACAGGTTGTCTAAATGTAGTTCTCAGTTATGGTTGTTCAATAATTTAATTACAATTTTGATCTGATTGTGGGAGGAGATGACCTAAGTTTTTCCACTCCATCATCTTAACAGGAAGCCTCAGACAAGGGAATATAATTTAGTTTTATTGCATGGTAAATAAGGCTTGCAAACAATCACAATTTTTGTGAATAATATTTGTTTATTTTTGTGCACATATATGTATCTACACTAATAAAAGAGAAATATGCAAATTGACTACCACTCCACTATGCCCACCAGTCAATAAGGAGTGGGTATGCAAATAAACACAACAAAGATGGCAGCGGCCACAGAGCTGGAGTGAGCAGGAGACTTAGGTTGCCCCCGACTATGGAGGATGCCAAGCTTCCCGCTGCCCTGACCACCGATGAAGTATGGGTTAAGAGCAAAGACTGCAGGGGATTGAAGACTGCAGGCTTGGCTCTGGCCCAGGAGCAAAGACTGCAAGCTCTGGCCAGGAACAAAGGCCTGGATCCCGAATGCCGGAGGAAAACCTGTACTGGTAGCCAAGGGAAGGAAGACCTATTGCACTAATCTTCATGCAACTGGCCTCTAGTATATATATTTTCTATTAATATGCAAGTCAACTAAACAGCAAAATGACCAATGGAATGACCAGTTGCTATGACACAAACTGACCACCAGAGGCAGATGCTCAATACAGGAGCTTCCCCCAGCCTGCAGGCCCCAGGCTAGCCAAGGTGGGTACCAGCAGGGGCTCCTGATTGCTCCGCTGGCCAGCTCCTGCAGAGGAAAGGCAACCTGTGGCAGCAGCAGGGAAATAGCCTCCTGCAGAGGTGGCCTGTGTCGGTGGGGAGGAGAGGAAGGCAGGGCCGGTGAGCAGGCAGCACCAGGCTGGCAGTGCAGTGGCAGGTGCCAGTGGGGGGCCCTCCTATTGCCCTGCCAGTTGCCCCTCTGATTGGCCCTGATCACCAGCCAGGCTTAGAGACCCTACTCATGCACAAATTTCATACATCAGGCCTCTAGGATATATATATATATACCATGTTTCCCCGAAAATAAGATATCCTCCAAAAATAAGACCTAGCACATGGAAAAATAAGACATCCCCTGAAAATAAGATCTAGCGCATCTTTGGGGGGAAAAAAATTAATATAAGGCACTTATATGTGTATGTGTGTGTGTGTGTGTGTGTGTGTGTGTGTGTGTATAATTAGTCACTGTACATGGATATGGTACTTGCTAAATAAAGAACAGGATTCCAGTCATCATTAAATTATTCCAGGCTTGAATTCTCAATCATCTGTCAAAGTATGTAAATTGCTTCTCAATTTCCAATGAACAATAAATAAATTAGCAGGTATTGTAAATGATACCTCATAGAGTAAAACCCTGCTGGAAAAAAAAAAATGGTTCAGCTGTAAATAGACTCAAGATGATGAAATGAAGTGCAGCATAAAATATGCTCAGAAGCAGAGCTAAGAATGACATAAAACAACAGATTGGAAATGTTTATAAAGTATTGAGAAAAACAAAAGAAAATTATAAAACTACTTCTGTATATTGGCCTAAGTAATAGAAATGTTTGAGTAGCCCTAGGCTTGTTGCTGCAATATTGAGAACCATGCTGTATAATAATTACAGGACCAGAATTAAAGAAACATGGTTGATGGCTTTTGGCCTGCTCCTGACTGCTGAGAAATAACATTTCCTGCCTGGCATCAGTTTTCCCCTCCACAACCTGAGAGAACTACAGCCACCTTCCAGAGTTCTATTGGGATGTTATCTATATATAAGGATGCCTTCCAACTAGTAAATTATATATTATGAATTTTAGTAATTAAAATCATCATGTTAGTTTATATAGAAAGGCATGAGATAATGTAATTATTATGCATATACTCATTTTTCATATAAAGAAATAAAACTCATTGAGGTTATAGTCATAAAGTAAATATAACAAGTAGAGCTTAATGAATGGTGTACACTGTGCTTCTCTGTTCTTTATTTAATTAATCTTTATAATGATTGTACAAGATGGGTTACCTAATTCTATACTATAATGAAAAACCTGAGGCTTGAGGAGTGAAGTAATTTCCTCAAAATCAACCAGCTCATAGGAAGTAAAGATTAGATTTATATCCAAGTACATCTATTCTAAGCTTATATTATCACCACTATATTTCAATGCATTAACATCATAATTACGTGTCTCCCTACATGCAAGAAACTCCATGAGCCTAAAAGGAGAAGATACAGGTCACAGAGGATTTTGCTCTGTACATCTATAATGTTTCACAAAAAGAACCTGAAGTTGACTAAGCTTGGTCTGAAGCCTAAAGCTTGGGACTATCTGACAGTCTTAGGGAGTAAGTTGAAGTCAAAGTCCCTAAAATTCCAGAGAAAAAAGCAGGGAAACTAAGTACAGTCATCAACGACCATATACAAGCCATAAATTTAGATTTTAAAAAATTCTGATTCAAAAGGACAACAAACCTGTGATTTAACTCATATATGGAATATAAAGCAAAAAAGTTACAAACAAATCACCAGACAAAATAAAAGAGACAAACTCATAAATAACAAAAACAGAAATGTACTTATTAGATATTAAGGGGGATAAGGGAATGACAAAAGAGGTAAAGTCAATTAAATAGGTGGTAATAGATTGAAACTAAATTTTTGGTGATGAGCTCTCTGTAGAATATACTAATATCAAATTGTAATGGTGTATACCTGGAATTTATGTTATTAACCAATGTTATATCAATAAAAATTAAAGTAAAATATGTCATGCCTAAATTTATTACAATAAAATAACTATAATAAAAATGTTAAAAGATCTACTGGAAATTGCCAACAACATAGGTAAAGAAATAAGGAATTCAATAGAGATGAAAAAATTTAAAAAGAACAGATAAAAACATTAGAAGTACATAAAATACAATAAATAAAGAACTATTTGGATGGCTTAGCAGACTGTACAGGGCAGAGAAAAGATAAATTAATTTGAAAACACATCAATAGAAACTATCAAAACTAAAATACAAAGCTAAAAGGAATGACATAATAGAGACACAGTACCAGAAATCTGAGGTATAACCTCAAATGTCTAATGCAAGATGTGTAGCTCTATTGCTCTAACCCATAACTCAGGATGGAAAAGCAGTGAGCATTGGCCAAAAATAATGCAAGCCAAACTAACAACCATAAAATGCTTGAGCAAAAGATTACAAATATATTATTGGCCATAAAAGGTCCAGAGCAAAATCTGGGAGAGTTTCTTTCGGAAATTAAAACTTTTTTAGAGGTAGCCATGTCTGCTGGGGATTTTAGAAAACCGCATGCATGCCAGAGAGAAACATGCTCAGAAAAGACCTGGGAAGACTAAGCTTCACCGCGGGTTGCTACCTGGGTCAGTACACACCTGGATACGTGATCAATGAGAACACCAGCACTCGCTCGCATTCTCTTTCTCCTTTCTCTCTCTGTCTCTCTCTTTCTGTCTTTTACATTTTTCTCATTGCTTTCTTCATTTTCTGCTCTTTCACAATCAGTGAAATAAATTTTTTTTTAAAGAACAAAAATTGGCAAATATTACATGGATAGAAAGAGGAAAGATGCACATAACTAAAATAAGAAATAAAACTAAGAAATAAAAATACTGACCATACAAAAAAATAAAATTCTATATAATAAAGAGGTAATATGCAAAATGACCATCACTCCAACACACAAGATGGCCACCTCCATGTGGACACAAGATGGCTGCCACAAGATGGCTATCAGGGAAGGGCAATTGTGGGCAATCAGGCCAGCAAAGGAGGGCAGTTGGGGGTGACCAGGCCTGCAGGGGAGGACAGTTGAGGGGGTCCAGGCTGGCAGGGGAGGGCAGTTGGGGGTGACCAGGTTGGCAGAGGAGGACAGTTAGGGGCAATTGGACTGTCAGGGGAGCAGTTAGTCATCAATCATGCTGGCAGGGGAGTGGTTAGGGGTGATCAGGCTGGCAGGTAGAAGTGGTTAGGGACAATCAGGCAGGCGGGCAGACGAGCGGTGGTTGGGAGTCAGCAGTCCTGGATTGTCAGAGGAATCCCAGATTGGAGACAGTGCAGGCTGGGTTGAGGGACAACCTCCATGCACAGATTTCATGTATCAGGCCTCTAGTGTATTATAAAATAAAATAAAAATGCATACCACCAAATTTTATAGCCCTAGATGAAATGAAAAAAATTACATAAACACATAGATTAATAATTTGACTTATGAAATTGAAAATATCAATAAACTTACAAATCAAGAGATTGAATAAGTAATTAAAAAACCCTTACCACCTAAGAAATTCTATGAGTCAGTAGCTTTATTATTAAATTCTACATTTAAATAATAATTAAAATTGCCCTCTAATTAATAAAAAGAAGTTGGAAGTCTTCTTATTCATTTTATAAGGCAAACAATCACCCTAATATCAAAGCCAGATAAAGATGTCACAAGAAGACTACAGACTGATAGTCCTCATGAATATACACTTTAAAAAATCAACAGAATACTAGCAAATTTAATTCAGAAGCATATTAAAAGAAACAAGTGAGATTTATTCCAGAAAAGTACAAGTGGTTCACATCTATACTAATAATCTATACTAATAAAAGGATATTATGCTAATTTGACTGAGTCAACTGGCCATCTTCTGAATATTCGACTTCCTTATAGACAAAGCCATGGTGGTCCAGGCCAAGGCAGAAGCAGTTAGGAGCAATCAGGCTGGCAGGGGAGAGCAGTTAGGGGTGAGATCAGGCTGGCAATGGAGGGCATTTGTGAGCATTAGACAGGCAGGCAGTTAGAAGCCATGGTCCTGGATTGTGAGAGGAATATCCACAGAGATTGGGCCTAAACTGGGAGTCAGACATCCCCCGAGGGGTCCTGGATTGGAAAGGGTGCAGGCCAGGCTGAGGGACACCTCCCCCATGCATGAATTCCATGCACTGGGCCTCTAGTATTAAAATAAAAATGTAATATACTACATTTATGGTACAAAGGAAAAAGACATAATTATTTCAATTGATATGAAAAAGACATTTGTAAAAAATTAATCTCTTATAGTAAAAACAATTAGGATCCCTATATAATAAAAATATGCAAATTGTCCCCTCTACCAGGAGTTTGACCAGTTCAACTGCTCACTATGATGTGCACTGACCACCAGGGAGTGGCATGGAACATGGCGGCATTGGCCCCATGGCACTGGCCATGGGCAGCAGTGTGGATGCTGCTGACCCCGATGGGCCCTGATGACAGCAGGACCCCAGCATGATGGTGGAACAGGTGGCACCAGGACAAGGCAGGTGTGAGCAGGGCCTGATCACCCCACTGATAGCCCCATAGACAGCGATCAGCAGTGGTGGTGATGGGCAGGGCCACTGCCTGGCTCCCAGGTGCTGAGGGAGCTGTGTGGAAGGCAAGACTCGGGAAGAGGAGGTGTGTAGGTGCCCAGGGCCCAGGTGCTGCACAGGGCCCAGAGGTCAGCTCGGAACTTCCCTTCCACACAAGATGCTTGTGCCTCAATCACTGGCCAGGCCTAGGGACTGCACCCATGCAAGAATTCCATGCACCGGGCCTCTAGACTATGAATAAAAAGTGACTTTCTCAATATGATAAAAGGTATTTATAAAATACCCATAGCTATCATCATATTCAATAGTGAAAGACAGAAAATTTCACCCAAATATGAGCAATATATATTCTACTATAGCAATTAAACAAACAAAAAAGGCATTTCAATTAGAAAGGGAAATGTGAAACTACTTCTATCCACAAATTATATGATTCTATATACATAGAAAATTTTTTTAAAAATACAAGAAAATTAATAGAGTTAATTAAAAAAATTTAAGCAAAGTTGCAAGGTATAAGATGCACAAGATCAACACACAAAACTCACTGGAATTTTATAGATACAAATAAGCAATTTTGAATAAAACATTGAAAAAGAAAATCTAATTATAACAGCAATTTTATAGATACAAATAAGCAATTTGTAAAAAAAAATTGAAAAAGAAAAAGAAAATCTAATTATAACAGCCTCCTAATTAACTAACTAAACACATAGGGAAGAGTTTAACCAATGAGATGAAAAACTTGGATGCTGAAAGCTAAAAATAAATAAATCAATAAAATGCTGATAAATGAAATTTAAAATGACATAAGTAAATGGAAAGACATTCCATGTTCATGAATAGAAAGATCTAGTATTGTTAGGATACCAATACCACCCAAAGTATCTACAGATTCAATAAAATCCCTATCAAATTTACAAAAGTCAGTTTTCAGAAGTAAAATAATTGTCAAATTCATTGGCAAGGGGAATTAAAATGGTCCCTGAAGAGCTAAAACAATCTTGAAAAAGAACAAAAGTTGAAGTTCACACTTTCCAATCTCAAAACTTACTACAAGGCTAGAGTAATCAAAGCAGTGTGCTGTTGGCATAAGGATACACATTAAGACCTGTGGAATGAAACTGTTAGTCCATAAATAAACTCATATCTCTGACATACATTTTTGACAAAGGTGTCAAGTCCATTCAATAAGAAGACCCCTTCCAACATATGGTGCTAAGAATACTGAGTTCCACATAAAAAATAAAAAATAAAATGAAGTTAGACCTTACGTCACACAGATTTGATTCCTAAATGTAAGAGCTCAAAGACTTATGAGACTCTGAGAAAAACACTTAGGGATAACTTTTCATGACCTTAGGTTTGGAAATGGATCTTATATATGACATCCAAAAGAAAAGATAGATAAATTAGACTTCATAAAAATTATTTTTATTTGTGTAGCAAAATATATTTCCAAGAAAATGTATGAGAGTTGGCCAGAAAAGTAGAAAATATTTGCAAATTATATGTGTTTCTTTTAGTTTTTTTGTATATTTTTATTGTTGATAGTATTACAGATGTCTCCTATTTACCCCCTTTATTTCCTTCCACCCAGCTCCTACCCACCCCCCAGACCAACCTGATTTCAAAAAGAACTGAATTTGAATGCATGTTTCTCCAAAATATACAAATGACTTATAAGCACATAAAAATTCAAAATAGTATTAATCATTAGGAAAATGAAAATAAAAAACACAATGAGATACCAATTCATATCTATTAGGATGTCTATAATTAAAAAACAGCAAATAAAAAAAAAACAGAAAATAAGAAGTATTGTTGAAGGTGTAGAGAAATTACCATAGAACCTTGTGAATTGCTGGTGGGAATGTAAGATGACAGAGCCACTGTGGAAGAAAGGTCAGTGGCTCCTCAAAAAGGCACAGGTAGCATTATCATATGACTCAGCAATTTCACTCCTTTCTTTGGGACATAGCCTTCCTAAAAGTTTGGACTTCTAATCTCCAGAACTATTGAGAAAATAAATTTGGTTGTTTTAAGCCATTGAGTTAGTAGTAATTTATTATGGCAGCCTTAGGAGAATGATACAGATTTTGGTACTAAGAAGTTGATTCAATTTATGAAACATATAAAGTTTGTATATCATTAAATATATAGGATTAGTTTAGAATTATAGGTTGGCTACAATAACAGGTAATAGGTTCATCATTATACACCTCTCTTGATGTAGGCTAATTTTATTTTCTAGGAGTACTGTGAAGAAAATAATGTTAGATGATGAAAATGTTTCCTCCAAACAGAAGTGTCTTTTTATGATTAAGGCTAACTTAGGAATCATGGTGTATCTGACTTAGATCTGATAAGTTCCTACAAAGTTCTGTCTCATTTGACTAATTGAGAGAACTTAAAAGTAGTTATAATTACTTCAATAAAGAAAGCAGGTCAGAAGAATCTATCTTTTGAAAATAGGTTATTCATTTTTATAAAAAGAATTCATGACATTATAAAAGACTGGCTATGGGATTTCTTTGGCTCTTTTATGCATGTGAAATTATTTAACAAAAATTCAGCTCTCATAATATTATACAAACAGCCACTGTGCTGTAAGTACATGTTGCCTCCTTTTAGCACGAACTAGTTTTTTGGGTGTTTTTTAGGGTATCACCTTTAAAAATGAAAATAATAGATGATGCTTCTGATGTTAAAACTTTTATCTGGGGTGGATTTACCATGAACTTAATGAAACCTTAGAGTCCCCTCACTTGCACACCAGTCTACCTAATTTTGTATTTCTAAGGTCTGTGCCTAATTTTGTATTTATAGTTTCATATTCTTTTTCTTAAAGAGGGCCATCAAATTATATAAATTTCAAACCAACAAAAATCTGATTTGGTACTTTTTAATTGATGATATTTAGATGAATTTTGGACTTAGAATTGATGCTATAGTGGGTTAAGACAGGGAAGATGGCATGAAATGAATTAATTTTGTACATGTGAAGGACATAAATTTGGGGGGGGGCAGCAGTTAGACTGTTGTTTCTTGAATTGTGTCCCCCTAAAGATATGTTAATGAGTATAATCTGACCATAATTTGAAATATATTTTGCAGATGTAATAATGTAAAATAAGATTGTACTGGGTTAGGCTAGGCGCTAAATCCAATCACATTTTTTAAATAAAATACTATCATGTGAAGACACAGACACAGACACTCAGAGGGAAGGTGGAGGGGAAGTGGAGAGAAGCAGCCACAGGCTGAGGAACGATACAGATTACCAGTGGGCCTGACGCTGATAGGCGCCAGGAGATCATGCTCTAAAACGTCATGTAAGATGGTCCTGCAGACACTTCAATCTGAGGGTTTTAACCTCAGAATGTGAGAGAGTCCATTTCTGTTGTTTTAAGCCACCAGCTTTTGGTAATAATTCAAAGAGCACTAAAAATCTAATACAGCTGCCTACAAGAAACACTATTTAATTATAAGTACATAAATATTTATAAAATGAAATAATGGTGAAAAAAAACAGAAGTCATGATAACACTAGCGAAAAGAGACTGAAGCAATATTAATATAAATAGTAGATGTAAGTGTAAAGGAATAGAAGTCATTTCATTAAAATGAAGGACTGAATACATCAAGAGAGCATACTCGTTTATAATGTTTATGCACCTAGTAGCAAAATACCTGGAGCAAACACAGAAGAACATGGATCAATAGGAAAATTAACAAATTATTGTAGGATATTTTAATGCATTTGTTTGAGCAATTGAAAAAAGAAGTAGAAAATTAATAAGAACATTGATATGAAAACCATTATCAATCAGCTTGATATAATTAATGTGTATAGAACACTCAGTGCAACAACTGTGGATTACACAATATTTTCAAATGTGCATGGAAATGCTTTAAGTTAGGCCATATTCTAGTTCATAAAACAGTTCTCAATAAACTTAAAAGGATTCAGGTTGTAAAAATTTGCTGCCTTCTCACAGTAGGATTAAATTATAATCAAAATCGGAAAAGTCGCTGGAATATGTTTGCATAATTGGAAATAGAATAATAGACTTTTAAATAAACATCAGCATGGAAATTGGAAATTCTTTAACCTGAAGTACAACGAAACACAATGTATCAAAAGGCGTTGGGTGCTGCTACCACAGTATTCAGGAGAATATTGTAGCACTAAATCTCTGTAATAGGAGAGAAAAAAAATAGTCCCAAGCATGTCATCAATATCTACCATAAGAAACAATTTTATTTTTAAATTTAATAAATTAAATTTATTAAAAGCATAAAGCAAGATTCAAATTCCAGAGATTATTCCCTTGACGATGGATGCATGATTTTCATGTACCCTAGAGCAAGAAATTTAAGGAGTCAAGGCAAAAGGAAAATCTATTTCAAACAGTAGAAGTTACACTAAAAATCACAACTTTGAGCTAAATTTATGGATTAATTTTATATTGAGGTTTTGGAATGATGGGTTTTATTATTCTCAGGCTCTTGCTGGTCCTAATATTCCATAATTCCCTCCCACTATACCTTACATCTGCCAAAGAATATGAGCTAAGATCTTTCTAACAAATGTGCAGCTATCCTAATATTGAATGTATCAATAGTTAGCTACAGAAATCTGGAGAAATTTTAGATAAAATCTGGCAAGGAAGGGAAGAAATGGCAGGAAAATAGGAGAGTCCAAGAAGTGCAGTGTGAGCAGCAGCTCACGGAAGGAACACTTGGGAGACAAAACAGGTGTGAGTGGGATCCCAGCTCCCAGCGGGAAATAATCCATGAACATTGGTGCCCCTGCCCTAGGACTTTCAGACTGTAGTGCCCACCCTGTGGCTGTAGATTATTTTTGGCAGATTTCTTGACCAGACTAAGTTTTAATTACTAAATATTGTTTTTTAAAGCAAAGAATCACATAGACCGCCAAAGCCAGTTTCTTTTTATTAGCGGGTCATTTTATTAGAGGGACTTTGAGACACTGAAGTATTGGCCTAATTCTAATGAAGGTCCCAGGAAGCCATGTCTGAGCTCATTCTGACTGTATTAATCAGTCAGATTAATCAGGTACTAATAACCACTGGGTATCTGTACTTTATTTTTTTAGTTTGTTGACTTAGTGTATTTTCCTTTTTATTGAATTTATTGGAGTGATACTGGGTAACAAAATTATAGTCTGCACAACATATTGTGTTTACCACCACAAGTCAAGTCTCTGTTCATCACATTTATCCCCCTTTGTCCTCTCCCACTTCTCACCACCCACCTCCCCCTGGCAATCACCATACTGTTGGCCATTCTCATAAGTGTTACTCTTTTTTTTGTTTGTTCGTTCAATCCCTCCACTCCTTCCCAAAAACCCCACCCTCAACAGCTGTCAGCCTGCTTTTTTGAGTCTGTCTCTATTATGCTTGTTAGTTCATTTTGCCAATTTGTTTCCAAACATGAATGAAATTACATGGGACTTGCCTTCTCTGCAAGCTTATTTCACTTAGTATAATGCTCTCCAAGTCCATCTATGCTGTAGCCAGGGGAAGATTTCCTTCATTTTTACAGCTGCATAGTATTCCATTGTGAAAATGTACCTCAGCATTTGGATCCATTCTCTACTAGTGGACACTTGGGCTGCTTCCAAATCTTGGCTATTGTAAATAACACTACAATGAACATAAAGGAACATATATTCTTTCAAATTATTGTTTTGAGTTTCTTCAGGTAAATTTCCAGAAGTGGAATCACTGGGTCATAAGGCAATATCATGGTTAATTTTTTTTTTGGTAATTCCATACTGCTTTCCAACCTACCTGCAATAATCTGTATTCCCACCAACTCTGTGTATGAGAATTTCCTTTTCTCCACTTCCTCAATGACACTTGTTTATTGATTTGTTGATGATGGCTCTTCTGACAGGTGTGAGGTATGAGAGACATTGAGAAACTTTCCATGTGTCTTTTTAATATATATATATATATATATATATATATATATATATATATATATATACTTTATTGATTCTTTACAGAGAGAAAGAGAGATGGATAGAGAACTAGAAACATCGATGAGTGAGAAACATCAATCAGCTGCCTCCAGCACACCCCCTATTGGGGATGTGTCCACAACCAAGGTATATGCCCTTGACTGGAATCAAACCCAGGACCTTTCAGTCCACAAGCTGACGCTCTGTCCACTGAGCCAAACCGGTTTTGGCTCCATGTGACTTTTTGCCATCTGTATGTCCTCTTTTGAGAAATACCTACTTAGGTCCTTTGACCATTTCTTAATTGGATTATTTGTTTTTGTTTTTGTTTGTACTGAACTTTATAACTTCTTTATAAATTTTGGATATTAACCCCTTTTCACATATGTCATTGGAGAGTATCTTCACCCATAGGGGTTTTCTTATAATTTTGGTGATGGTTTCCTTTTCTGTGCAAACACTTTTTAGTTCTATGTAATCCCATGTGTTTACTTTTTCTTGTTTCCCTTGTCCCAGGAGGTATATTGAAGAAAGCATTTTAAAATGTCTTAATTTCCCAAATAAGTAGAAAAAATACAATAATACGTATCAGAAAATCAGAAAAAAACAATAAACAATTCAAACAAACCAAAAGCTGCTTTTTAAAGATCAATGAAATTAATAAAAATTTTAGACAGATTGGTAAGGAAAGAGAGAAGGTACAAATTACCAATAACAATAGAAAGATAATTACCACGTATTCTAAGATATTTTTAAAAAACTATAAAGAAAATATGATGATCACCTTTATGTCAATATATTATACAGTTTAGATGAAATATACAAATTTCTTGGAATACATAAATCATAAAAATATACTCAAGAAGAAATAGGTAATTTGAATAGTCATAAACATATTAAAGAAATTGCACTAATATAAAGAACACTCCAGACTCAAATGACATCACTGGCAAAGTCTATGAAACTCTTAAGAAAATTAAGAAGTAAGGGACTATCTGGCAACTCCTAATGCCAATGAACCACAAAATTATTCTGATATGAAAACCAGAAATAGATATTACTAAAAAAGGTAACTAAAGACCAATATCTCTCATAAATATAGATGCCACAATTATAATCAAATGTTTATAGTATTAAGTAAATGGTTTAAAGAAATAAATAAAAATGGTAATACATGATTAACAAGTAAGTTTTTCCCAGGAGCACAAAATGAGTTTAACATTTGAAAGTCAAACTGCTTAGCAGCTACTGGACACAATACTAATTTATAGAAATCAATTTTATTTTCTTTTTTTAATATATTACTTTATATTTGGTATTACCTACTTGTTTTGGTTTGTTTGTTTTTTTTAAGAAACTCAATCAACATATTTCACTGTCTTAATAAACCACAGCAAAAATGTGAACAAATGGAGAAAAACTTGAGAATTCTGATAGTATCCTAATATATAAAAACCCTAGGTCCATCACTACCAGAGGCTTGACCAACTAGAAGTCAGTCCTGCAGTCATGGCTGGGTTGCTATGGTGACCCAGCACTGACTGCTGAGGCTGCAGACACAGTGACCCAGCACTTACTGCTGAGGGGACTTCAAATCAGGCCCAGAGGGAGGCCTGAGAGAGAAGCAAAGTCTGATCCATAGCCTCTGTGGCAGCTGTTGATCAGCACTTGCCTCTTTCTTTCTCTCTAGCAGCCACATCTCCATTTCTCACGAGGCCTCCACTGGGGCTGCTGATCAGCCCCATCTTCCTGATCAAGCCCTGTTGATATGCCTTGAGATACTGACTGGCATAGAAACTGACAAATCAGGACCAAATTGGCCAGCAGAGGAGGGCAGCTAGGGGCAAGATCAAGCCTGCAGGAGAAGGCAGTTAGGGGTGATCAAGCAGGCAGGGGCAGATAGACCAGAAGGAGAAGATAGGTGGTGGCAATCAGATTGGCAGGGGAAGTTTGTTGGGGACAACTAGACCTGCAGGGGAGGGCAGTTGTGGGGGACCAGGCTTGCAGGGGAGGTCAATTGGGGGTGAAAGCAGGCTGGCAGGGGAGGGCAGTTGGGGGTGATCAGGCTGGCAGGGGAACAGTTAGATGTTAATCAGGCCAGCAAGGGAGATGTTGGGGGTGATCAGGCTGACAGGTAGAAGTGGTTACGGGGACAGCAGACAGGTGAGCGTTTAGGAACCAGCAGTCCCGGATTGTGAGAGGGATGTCTGACTGCTGGTTTAGGCCCAATCTAAACCGGCAGTTGGACATTCCCTGAGGCGTCCCAGATTAGAGAGGGTGCAGGCTGGGCAAGAGACACCCTCCCCGCCCAGTGCATGAATTTTGTGCACCAGACCTCTAGTCTATATATATAAAATCCTAATATGCAAATAGACTGAACAGCAGAAAGACCAAACAATTAGTCACTGTGACGTGTTGTACACATGTTCTGTGTACACAGGGGGTGTACACAGAACATGGCGGGCATTGGTATCAAGCATCAGAGTGTGGAACATGGTGGGCATCAGCCACTTCGGGATGGTGGAGCGGGTGAACAGGGCACCAGACCAAGGTGGGGCACCAGTCACTTATCATTAGGTGAGCTTCTGGTGGTTACTGAAAATTCTTTGTTCCCACACACCACGGTCCTGCTCAGCACTCATGTCTGCTGCCAGTGCCCTGCTCACACCTACAGCTGGTGCCAGAACCACTGTTCGCACCCTCTATTCAATAGAGTCTATTGGCTCCAGGCACCAGTCCTGATTGCCTGGAGCCATCAGCAGGGGCAAGCAGTGGCTGCTGACCCCAATTTCCCCTGAGGGCTTCTCTACCCCCCTGCCTCTCGCACTCACTGCTGGTGCCTGCCCGAATTGCTTTGTGCTGTCAGTGGGTGTGAGCGGGCCAGCTCTGTCAGCATGTGGGAGTGGTGGCTGCAGGAGCAGGGCTGCTGACAGACAGGGGACCAGAGCCATGGTGGGAGGGGCCAGTAGGGGGCATGGAGGATGGGCTGAGACCTGCCCCTGTGCCCACTGCAGCTTTGCCACCCCACAATTCCTTTTTAGGTGCATGAATTTGTGCACTGGTCCCCCAGTTTCCTAATAAAAGCTCTCAGCAATCCTGGAATATAAGTAGAATCTTTAATCTAGTAAAGGATACATAAAAAAATTCTATACTTAATGGTGACTTTTATGATAAAATAATAATAATGCTTTCTTCCTAAGATCAGGAGTCAGAGATTTCTGCTTTCACCATTCTTTTTAATTACACTGAAAGTTCTAGGCAATGCAGTAAGCAAGAATAAGCGACATCGCAATTGGAAGGAAAGAAAGAACTGTCTGTAATCAGTGATGACATCATCTTTGTAAAATCTAATATAATCTACAAGAAAGCTACTTGAATTACTTTTTATGACAGTTTCAATTTCATAAATAAAAGCATACACAATAAAAATTTACTTATATGTACTAGCATAAAATAATAGAAAACTGAAAAATGTTAATATATCATCTACCATTCAAAACACATTACATAATTAGGAGTAGGTATAACAAATATATGAAGTAACTTTATATTTGAAGCTACAAAGTACATATAGAAGCAAATTAAGGAGACTTAAAAAAGGCAGAAACATATTATTTTTATAATTAAAAATACAGAGTATTAAGTTGTCAATTTTCCTTAAATTATATATATATATATATAATTCAACAGTGATGGTATAAAAATCACAGAAGTTTTTATTATAGATATTACAAACCTAATTCTAAACCTTGTGTAGAATAGCAGAGGAACTAGAATAATCAAAACAAATTTGAGAAAAAAAAATTTGAAACTAATATTATCTGCTTTCAAGACTTATAGTAACTAAGCCCATGTGAATTGATGTTTGTGCTGACAAACAGGTCAATGAAAAAGATCAGAGATCACAAAAAATGGACTCACATTACTGATGTTCATCAAAATGCAAAGGCTGTTCAGTGAAGACAGAATGATCTTTACAACAAATGACAGTGGAACAATTAGATATTCACATGCAAAAGAAAACATAACCAACCAAACACAAAAGTCTAATCCATTCCTAGTGCATGTACAAGAATTAACTTAAAATGAGTACCAAATCTAAATGTTACAATAAAAACATTAGGAGAAAACATGAAGATAAATTTGTGTCTTTGAAATAGGCGATTTTTAAAATATATGCTACCAAAAGTCCAGTTAATGAAAGAATGATTGGTTACAAGGAATTTCTGAAATTTAAAGATTTCTGCTCTTTGTCCTGGCCAGTTTGGCTCAGTGGATAGAGCATTGGCCTGCTGACTAAAGAGTCCCGGATTTGATTCCAGTCAATGGCATATGACCAGGTTTCAAGCTCAATCCCCAGTAGAAAATGTGCAAGAGGCAGCCCATCAGTGATTCTCTGCCTATATAAAATGTGTTTATATTCAGAGTTACCAAGCAACAACAAATATAATAAAAAACACAAAACAGTGATTCTCTCTCATTATTGATGTTTCTCTCTCTCTCTTTTTCTCCCTTCCTTTTGAAATTAATAAAAATATCTATATATATATAAAGCTAGTGGCCATAACGACCATAACGACTGTTTGCTATGACACCCACAGTGGGGCCACAGGCCAACCTCGCAACCCCCACTCCTGCTGGCCTGCCCCTGATCAAACTCTCCCACCCCAATCCTGAGCTGGCCACTGGCCAAACACTGCCACCCTTTTCCCCTGCCAGCCCTGCCCCCCGATCAACCGACACCTCCACAATAGGCCCACTGGCCCTCCTCCACCCGGCCCACCCCTGATCATACTGCCCACCTCAATAGGGGGCAGGGCTGGCCTGCCAACCTCCTGAATTCCCTCCCCATGCCCAGTCCCATCACAGATCGGCTCTCCCAGCTCATCAAGCGCAGGGCCGGCTGGCCCACCACCCACAGCCCCTCCCCACGGCCAGGCCCACCCCAAACCCTCCCCCCAACTCCAATCGGGGGCAGGGCTCTCTGACCAATCGCCTACAATCCCTTCCCCCAGCTGGCCTGGCCCTGATTGGGCCCTGAATGGAGCACTGGGCCTCTAGTATTTAATACAATAAAATAAAAATTTCTGCTCTTTGAAATACACTGTTGAGATAGTGAAAAGACAACTTAAATACTGGTAGACAATATTAGCTGTCCATATAAAATGTGTTTATAGTCAGAGTTACCATGCAACAAATATAATAAAAAACACAAAACAATCAAAAGACCATAAAAAACAGCCATTAAGATAATTAATGGGCATTTCACAGACTCAGAATATAGTTCACAGTACATACATTTGACAAAGCAGTAATGTTTAGACACTACAAAGAACTCCTACTTATTCACAATAAATTAATGGACAACCCAATAAAAATGGCCAAAACTACTCAGAAAACTCACAAAAGAAGATACATGAGTAAACAATAAGCACCTGAAAAGTTGCCAAATTTTAATTATCAGACAAATACAAATGATAAAACCAATAAAACACCATTTTATATCCACAGGAATGTCTCCTGCCCCAATCTAAATAGTTAATGAGCACAATGTTGACAAAAATGTGGAGCAGCCATACTCTATGACAGTGCTTGTAAAAATATGCAATGGTACAAACACTTTTGGAAACCCCTACTTTATACCAGGCTATAGCTTTGCTTATGATACCTCACTGAATCCACACTGTAATCATATAAGGTGGAACCCATTACTTTCATTGTCTTCACAAATCAAGTCCTCCAGAGGTCACATGACATGCTCCTAAGTGGTCTGGGTGGGGCTTTGAATCTTGTGGCACTGTCTCCTGGGATACCATGCTGATTTGAGCAGATTTTCAGTGTTAAACATACACCTATCATAAGGCTCAGCATTTTTACTCCTAGGTATTTTCCTAAAAGATATAAAACATATGCTCACAATTTTTCCTACAAGATTAAGAGCAGCTTCATCCATAACAGACTGACTTGGAAATGACTCAAATGCTCACTAACAAGTGAGTGAGTGAAAACATGATGCTATTACTAAATATTAATTTGATGGAATTAACTTAGCAATACAAAGTTGTTAACTAGTGATACAAAAGAATGAATATACACTATGCAAGCATTATGCTGACTAAAAAGTGTTAGTCTTACAAAAGCCATATTTCATAATCCCATTTAAATAAACTTCTAGACTAGACAAAGCTAACACGTAAAAGAAGGGGTTGCCTGGGCAGGAATTGAATGGAAGGAAACAAAAGGCATCCTCTCTAATAAAAGAGAAACATGCAAATTGACTGTACTTTTGCTACACCCACAAACCACGCCTACCAGCCAATCAGGGTGGGTATGCAAATTAACCCAACCATTCTGGCAGTTAATTTGCATATCCAGGCCAGAGCGAAGACTGAAGACAGTGTAGAAAGAAGCCAAGCACTGCAAAAGGGAGCGAAGCTGCAGAGAAGCAAGCAAGCAGGACTGCAGAGAAGAAAGGAAAACAGGTGGGGTGGGGGAGAAGGGAGAGAAGCAGCAGGGCTGCAGACAAGGAAGGGAAGCAGGAGGGGCGGGTAGAAAGGAAAGAAGCCAGAGAGGCTGCAGAGACTGCAGCAGGAAGCCCTAATGCAGGAATTTTCTTGCAAGGGGCCTCTAGTGTAGGGGATAAAGAAAATTACTTTTGATATTGTTTTAAGTGGCAGCAACATAGATAAATGCTATTAAAGAAACTCATTAATATGAACACTAAAAAAGTATTCATTTTATATGTAAATTATACTTCAAAAATAAGATAAAAAGGAGAGATGTGGGTATGAATTATTTTTTTTAATAGCAGTGTTGAAAAGTACAATTGTTTCTTATCTCCAACTGGTAAAAAAAATAAACCTGAGAACTACTTTGAACTGAAGTATAATATGAGGAAGAATTAACCTTTTCCTCCTCTTCCTCCTCTTCATCCTCCTCCCTCTCCTTCTACTCCTTCTTCTAGCTTCTTTCTTGCTGCTTTTAAGACTCTCTCTTTGTCTTCAATGTTTTAATGTTTGATGTCTTGCTGTGTGCCTCTTTGCAGGTTCTTCTTGTTTGAGGCTCAAAAAATAAATAAATAAAGGAGCTAGCTGTTTTTGCTCAATGAATAGAGCATTGGTTGGCCTGAGAACTGAAGGGTCTCAGCTCGTGGGCTTGATCTTTATTGTGGGGGGTGCAGGAGGCAGAAAATCAATGTTTCTTTCTCATAATCGATGTTTTTCTCTCACTCTCCCCCTTCCTCTTTGAAATCAATAAAAATTATTTTTTAAAAATCTACACTAATAAAATAGAAACATGCAAATTAACCATTACTCTGCTATGCCCACAAGCCAATCAGGAGGGAATATTCAAATCAGAAGGAGAAAGATAGCAGCTGTTCCAGGTGTGGAGTAGCTAGGTGGGGCAGGACTCCAGCTATGAGAGGTTGGGTAGGGGCAAAGGGATCTGCAGGAGCGGCACTCTGGCTGCAGCGAAGACAAAGAGCGACTCTGGCCAGAGTCTGCAGTGAAAATGGCAGACTCCAGTTGGAGTCTGCAGCAAAGCGAAGCCTGGTCCCAGATGCTGGAAGAAAACTGGTGCTAGAAATCTCTTCATGCAATGGGCCTGTAGTATAAACAATAAAATGACTATGAATATATATATATATATATATATATATATATATATATATATATATACACTCTATAGGCCTGGTACATGAAATTTGTGCACAGGGGTATGTGCCTCTCAGCCCAGCTTGCACCCTCTCCAATCTGGGACCCCTCATGGGATAAACTGTCAGTCAGACATCCCTCTCACAATCCAGGACTGCTAGCTCCCAAGTGCTTGCCTGCCTTCCTTCCCGACTGCCTCTAACCGCTTCTTCCTGCCAACCTGATCACCCCCTAACCACTCTAGTAACAGCCTGATTGATGCCTAACTGCTCCCGTGCCAGCCTGATTGCCCATAACTGCCCTCTCCTGCAGGCCTGGTCCCCCCAACTGGCCTCCCTTGCTGGCCTGATCACCCACAACTGCCCTCCCTTGCAGGCCTGGACCCTCCCAATTGCCCTTCCCTGTTGGCCATCTCCCTGCTGGCCATCTTATGGTGGCCATCTTGTGTCCACATGGGGGCAGCCATCGTGTGTGTTGGAGTGATGGTCAGTTTGCATATTACTCTTTTATTTTGATTTTTTTATTTAATTGCTGATTTCAGCAATTAAATCTAAAAATGAAAATAAGCAAAGAATCTAATGAACAAAATAAACTGATGGATAAAATAGAACCAGAGACATAGAAACATGGAACAGACTGATGAATCTCAGAGGGAAGAGGGGGGATGGGAAGGAGATTAACCAAATAACTTCTATGCATGTATGCATTACCTAAGGACACAGACAATAGGGTGGTGAAGACCTGGAATGGTGTACGAATGGGGTTGAGGGGGCAAATGGGGGAATAATAGGGACATATGTAAGACTCTCAGCAATTAAGATTTTTTTTTTAAAGAAAATCTAAAGACAAAACATAACTTAACACACTTGTAATTATTAAAATTTTAATTTTCTGCATAGTTTCTTCTTTCTACTTAGAATATTTCTTATTCTACCCTGCATGGTATATCACATATTATTAAATCTTCATATAAAAGGTGTTAAAATATAAAGCATTTAAATGCTTCGTATTTTAGTGCTCTATTCAATTATAAGAATATGTTATTTCAATGTTATCTTTAACATTAGTTTTCTTGACATTATTTTTAGACATATAAAATATTTTATTTTTAATTTTCTTCATAAAATCATTTAATTAAAAAAAAATAAGACTAGTTTTCTTATGTTTAAGAAAATCTAACCCCACCTTTATATTATTGTATCAGTTACTAATGCAAATTTTGTAATCAAAGAAAACAGGATAATTTCAAGAGAAACATCAAAAGTGCTTTATTCAAAGTAATGTCCATCATTAGCTACACATTTCCCCATCTTTCAGGTGATTTGTGGGTACCATCCCAATAGAACTTTTCTTGTTTTGAGGCAAACCATTCAAAGACCCAATTTTCCACTTCTTACATTTTGAAGTGCTGCTCAGAAAGTGCATGTGCCATCGATCAGAACTAGTGGTCATCTAAGGAGCAAGGCCTGGTGAATATGGCGGGTGGGGTAATACTTCCCAGGCAAGATCTTTTAACGTGTCTTTAACTGGTTTTGAAGTGTGTGATGGTGCGTCATCATGAAGCAAAATTACTTTGCTGTGTCTTCTGTCACTCTCTGGTCATTTCACAATCAAAGCATGGTTCAAATTGATTATTTTTTGTCAGTAGTGATAAGTATTATTGGCTTCCTAGTTTTAGAAGCTCATAATACACCTTCCTGATCCCACCAAACGCAGAGCGTTGTCTTCTTTCTGAAGCCATTTGGCCTTGCAGTCGATGTTGATGGTGGATCTGGATAAACCCATAATTTTGTGTGTTTGTGATTCTCAAAATAAATACACTTTTCATTGCCAGCCACAATTCAATGCAAAAAAAGACTTTCGTGCTGTTGAAGCAACATTTACTAATGTCTTTTCGGTTTTCCATTTGTCTTTAGTTCAGTTGATGTGGCACCCATTTTCCTTCCGTTAAAATATTTCCCATTGCTTGTAAATGTTTGGAAATTGTTTGCTAAGCAACATTTAATCTTTCTGCAAGTTGCTTTTGAGTTTAATACCCATCTTTATCCAATAATGCTTGTAATTGTTGGTCTTCAAACCTTTTCAGTTGACCTGGATGTTCATTGTCTTTCACATAGAAAATCAGCACTTTTAAAGCATTTAAACCAGTGTTCACAAGTATCTTAAGATGGAGCATGTTTCCCATAGGTTTCTGAGGTACACAATAACTTTCAGCAGCACTTTTCTTCAAAATAAAGTAATGAATTAAAACTTACTGCAAATGCTCTTTTTTTTGGCATGAAATTCGACATTTTTAAGCATAAACATATCTATGATGTTGACACCTTCAGAAAATTTGACATATGAAGTTTTTTTTTTGTTTTTTGTTTTTTAATATATTTTATTGATTTTTTACAGAGAGGAAGGTAGAGAGAGCTAGAAACGTCGATGAGAGAGAAACATCGACCAGCTGCTTCCTGCACAGCCCTTACTGGGGATGGGTCCACAACCAATGTACATGCCCTTGACCGGAATCGAACCCGGGACCTTTCAGTCCGCAGTCCGACGCTCTATCCACTGAGCCAAACCGTTTTTCGGCTACTTAGGAAGTTTTGAAGCTTTCAGTCAATGAAACAAAATAGCATACATATCAAATTGCATATTTATCAATATATGTGTAACTCCATCTATTGAAAAAAATCCACATTAGTAACGGGTAACCTGATTCAGAATTCAATGATGTCAGAAAAACATGTATAAAGAAGAGCGACTCTTTATTTTATGTTTCAAAAAGTTATATAATATTTCTGTACTATATATACACATGTAAAACATTTGTTATATAATATGTTTTACATGTATGTATAGTACAGACACATATGTCATATGTTATATGTATGTCTTATATTTGTATATCATGTGCAACAGAGAGGCTTTAAATATGTCTAATATGGTTCTTAGTAAGAAAGTTTATGTTTTCTATAAAAAAAAAGGATCAACCTTTCTTGTTGTAAACCTCTAACATTTTTAATTGTTTGTTACTGAGCCATAGCTACGTAAACAGATCAAGTCTTTTTTTATTCTATGACAAATTACCTTCCTATTTCTGCAATTTTAAAAGCTTCACCATCTTCCTATGCTTAAAGTATGAACTGTATCAATTACTTATAAGGCCTTTTTATTAACTTGTTTTGTTGTGTAGGGTTTTATTTTTTTTGTAGTAAAATTCCACACGGAGGAGGACAACTGACAAGGATGACAATGGAAATTAATGTTGAATAGCTATGGTTTTAAAAAAGTAATGTCTGAGGGTGGTCATGGCTGCAGATGACAATACTATTGCTTCGGGCTTGGAGGGCTGTTGAGAAGAACCAATCTCTTTTCTGGATTAGTGAAGATTAGAGGAGGAAGAGGTCTTCCTAAAATCCCCAGGCCTTCTCTCATCTCCCAGGAAAGGTTGAGCATTAAAATTGGTAGGAGGAAAGAAAATTGTAACTAACAATTATAGACTGAATATTATGTACTTGGTATTTTTCAAGATGCTTGCATACATTTCACTTAATCTTCATTAATATCCATTGAAACCTACAAATTATCCAATCTAATAAAGAGGAAATATGCAAATTGACTGTCATGCTGTAACAAGATGGCTGCACACACAGCAGAGGCCAAGTTCTCATCACAAACCTTAATGAGAAATCAGCAGAGATCTGAAGCTACATGGCACTGAGCCGGACAAGGGACCTCAGGCTGTGGCCCCTGCCTAGAAGAGATTGACAGGAGACCTCAGGCCATGCCCCCTCCCCAGCCCTGAGCTGGGGGACCTTAGGCCACACCACCCACCATGCGGGGCATGATGGAATCCTCAGGCCACTCCCCTGTCCATGGGGCTTGATGGGGGACCTCAGGCCATGCCCCCCAACCTGCCACCAGGCCAGGCAACCTGAAACCATGCCCCCCCACCCAGCAGGGTTTGATGGGGATGGGGCAAGCCAGGTCTGGATTTAGGCCAATGAGGTTGTGGCAGACTGGGTTTGAGTCTCTTGCGATTTCAAGGCACACCTGGGTAGGTGGAGACTTGACCCAGTCTCTGATAGGAAGAAGATTTTCACATACATTTTAAATTTTTTCTTTCATCTCTGACACTTCTATTATAAAGAAAGGGCAAATTATAATATTAAAATATTTCCTGTAATTAATTGTCTTTTAATGTGCACGAATTCTGTGCACCGGGTCACAAATTTCTGTTTTAAACATGAAGAAACTGGAGCTTATGAATTAATGAATTTGCCTATTTTTAAAATACCTCTGCAACACCCTGGTCAGTGTGGCTGGGTTAGTTGGAGATAGTCCCCTACACCAAAAGTTGGATGTTTAATCCCCTGGGTGAGGGAAATAACTATAATGCAAACTAACTGTTTCCTTAACCTCTATAATATAGCCAGTCTTCTTACAAATACATCCCTGTTCAAGGTCAAGAGAAGGCAATCTCTTAGAGGGGACTTCCATCTTCGATTACAGACATATAATCAATAACTTCACCAATCACCCATCAAATGAATTAATGAGACTCCCTTTCTTTTCTTTTTCATTCTGCAGACCTTGCACTTTCTTTCCTCAGATGGCAAATTTCTGCTTTCAGCAACTTAAAGACAACATGAGGAGTTTTACAGCATTTACAACATTATAGTCAGATTCTCATCATTTAGATTTGTCTTTAGTCTCCTGGTCACTAACAGATCTGATCAGTCTCTGTTCAAATTCTATTTTGCGTTTCAAATTCCAAAAAATGTTGGTCCTTGCTCCAAAAACGATTATAATAAGTATCAGAAATTAGAAAGAAGCAATAAAAATGAGCATTCCACTTTGATCAGTTCATTTCAAATATTTTGTGATGCAAATAGAGAACAGTGAGAAATGAAGTGGGTTTTCTTCAAAGCAGCATTTTAATAGTGTATGATGGCCAATTACTGAATCTAGCTCAGACTTTCACACTTTTTACTTCAAATGAGAATATAAAAGAAGCAGCATCCCAATTCATAGCTAACTTCTTTGATGAGAATACTTACATATTAACACTGGAAAAATAAGATTGTAACCAAATTATACAATTCACTATCCCTGCTTTTCCTGAAGCCATTTGATCTAGGTATTATTAAATATTCAGACTATATTTAACTTTAAAAAGTAAAATCTAAAAATCACATGTTGCAAATATAAATATTTGAAAAGTACCTAGGTGAATATCAGAAAGAGATCACTTACACTGAATTGGAGACAAAATAATAAAGTAATAGCTTCACCATAAATTTATATTGGAAGATAACTCATTAAGAAAATAATTGATAATCACCTTTCAGTAGAAGTTCAGACCCTAAAGACAACAGCAAGAGCATACAAAAGATGGATAAGCAGTACCTTGTGAGAACATAAGTGGAAAGAGAAAAAAGAAGAGAGATGGGGGAATGAAAAGGGAGAGAACCAAACTAGGACATGTTCTGAAACTAGGTATATGATGATATGGAAATAGTGCCCACAGTGGAATGGCCAACAGTCTTTAAAGATCACATTTTATCAACCACTTGAAGGATTTTAGTTATCTCTTTATAAACATCACCTTTTCCCCTGAAGCTTTTAAATAAATCTCTTATGAAAATGGTAAAATATAAATGCTTGTGAGTGAAGAATATTTGCTAATATTTTAAAAGAATGAATTTTTGGCTAAAACCGGTTTGGCTCAGTGGATAGAGCATCAGCCTGTGGATTGAAATGTCCCAGGTTAGATTCTGGTCAAGGGCATGTACCTTGGTTGCGGACACATTCCCAGTAGGGGGTGTGCAGGAGGCAGCTGATCGATGATTCTCTCTCATCGATGTTTCTAACTCTCTATTCCTCTCTCTTCCTCTCTAAAAAATCAATAAAATATTTTTTAAAAAGAATGCATTTTTATATATTTCTATCACAAAACTCAGGCATCACAAAAAAAACAATCAATTAATAATTAAAATCTGCTGAAGCCAGATTCTGATCCAAAGTTCACCATAAAAATACAACCTTTTCCTTATTCTACTCCCCTATACATACTCATTATTAAAAATCATCACATAAGAGAATAAAACATGGGATGATATCACTGAATAGTGAACATTAACATATTTTAATATTGTACTTAAGTGCTGAGAGGTTCTTCAAGTCATTTGTTTTATGCTGTCTTGGACCTGACCCAGACAGGTTTAATGTAAACTCTCTATATACTATTGGCCTAGCTAAAGACATTGCTACAGGCACAAGGCCCCATCTGGACACCTCCCAAAGCCTTATAAACTCTTAAGGAGAGTCTAGATGGGCAAAACCATGCCTTTTCTGGCAAGAGCATTAACCCTTGACCCATGCCTGAAATGGCTTACTAAATGAGATAAAACATAAAATCTTCACCTAACTTTGAGAGAAACATTGATAAAGATACAGACTTATATATTTTTCAATATAGATAGATATGAAATTAACTTTCTCTGATAGTCATTTATTTCTTTACTAGAGGCCCAGTGCATGAAATTTGTGCACTGCAGGGGGGAGGGTGCATAGCCCAGCCTGTGCCCTCTCAGAGTCCTGGAGGATTGGGCCTAAGCTGGCAATCAGACATCCTTCTTGCAGTCCAGGATCCCTTGCTCCTTACCACCCTCCTGCTCCCTGCTCCTTAACCACTCAGCTCACTGCTCCTTAGAACTACCATGGAGGTGGAAGAGGCTCCTCCCATGCCGCTGTGCTTACAGCCCTGAGCTGGGCTTCTGGCTGAGCGGCACTCACCCTGTGGGGGTGCACTGACCACCAGCGGGCAGCTCCTGCATTAAACATCTTGCCTCCTGGTGGTCAGTGTGCATCATAGTGACTGGTTGTTCCGCTGTAACTGTCACTTAGGCTATCTGTACTAATAAAAAGGTAATATGCAAATTAATCAGGATGCCCTCACAGTAATGACCAAACAGCAGGCTGCGTGGGACGACCAGGCCAGCACGGGGGGATCATGAGGGGCAACAAGGCCTGCAAGGAGGGCAGTTAGGAGTGACCAGGCCACTAGGGGTGGACATGAGGGGTGACCAGCCTATCAGAGGAGGGCAGTGAGGGGCGACCAGACTGGCAGGGGGGAGATTTGGGGGTGATTAGGCCAGCAAGCAGGGCAGTTAGGGGCGACCAGGCTGGCAGAGGGGGGCAGTGAGGGACAACCAGGCTGGCAGTGGGACAGTTGGGGGTGACCAGGCTGGCAAGGGGGACAGTTGTGGGTGACCAGCCCAGCAGGAGTCAGTTAGGGGTGATCAGACCAGCAGGCAATAGATGATTAGGGATGATCAGGCTGGTAGTGGGGTAAGTTAGGGAAGATCAGACAGACAGGCAGGTGAGAAGTTAGGAGCCAGCAGTCTCAGATTGTGAGAGGGATGTCTGACTGCCATTTTAGGCCAGATCCCCGAGATCAGGCCTAAGCCAGTAGTCAGACATCCCTTAAAGGGTCCCAGATTGGAGAGGTTGCAGGCTGGGCTGAAAGGACCCCCCTTGCACGAATTTCTTGCACCGGGCCTCTAATATATATATAATTACATGCACTTAAGCCAATGAAGTTACATGTTTAAAAAATATATTTTAAATTGATTTTAAATTGATGACCGTCTACAGACTAAGTAGTTTTAGTGTCACTTTTATTTTATAAATGCATTTATGTGCCACTTTACAATAGGAATATGTTCTGAGAAATGTGTCATTGTTAGGCAATTTCATACTTACACAAACATCATAGGGTGTACGCACCTAAAACCTAAATGGCATAGACAACTACTGTTTTTGTATATACTATACTTTTATATGAATGGCAGGGAAATGCATTTGTTTTAATCAGCATAACCATGAACATGAGTAATGTGTCGTGCAATGATGTTTTGACAGCTACAAGGTCATTAGGCAATAAGAATTTTTTCCATTGTAATCTTATGAGACCATCATCAACTGTGTGGTTCTTCATTAAACAAAATGTTGGTCATGAGTGTAATGTTTTTCAGCTCAAAATTAGAATGGTATAACTGAAACTTAAACATTTACTACATAGATCCTATATAGTAAAAGCCTAATATGCTAAGTGTTTGACCATTGGTTCAACCTTTCAACCAGTTGCTATAATGCGCACTGACCACCAGGGGGCAGATGCTCCAACCGGTAAGTTAGTTTGCTGCTGGAGTCTGGCTAATTGGGACTGAGCAAGATGGGCTGGACACATCCTGGAGCCCTCCTATGGTCCCTCCCCGGCCCTGATCATGCACCAGTGGGGTCCCTCGGCCTTGCTTGAGCCCTCTAGCAATCCGGGACCCCTCAGGGGATGTCAGAGAGCCAGTTTTGGCCTGATCCCACAGGCTGAGAGACCCCACCGTGCACAAGTACATGTACAGAACCTCTAGTAAAGCCGTAAAATCACCTAAAACAGAACACAGAGATTATTTGCCTTTGAGGACTATTTGCTACAGCTCACTAAAATGACTTGGTGACCCCTTAAACCTCCTCTGCCCCCACAACTGTAAATGACACATGTAAAGTCCTTCCATCTCTGCACCCACTGTACAGGCTGGACAGAACACGGTCTGAGTGCCAGACACATGCCTTCTGCTATCCTTGACTGTCTGGGTCTCACTCTCTCCATTCTCCCATTGGATATAATTTGTGAGCCAGCTCTGCTTATGCCATCTAGTACTTCTTCAAGCTGAATTTTAGCTGTACAGTAAACCTACTTGAACTCTATTCTTTACAAATAAACATTGCCAAAGGATTAGAACTCATAACTTTCTCTAATGCATTTCCAAAAATAAATAGATTCCTTTGTTTTTTTAATAAATAGCCAAAAATTTTAGCTCATTGATACTTCTATGTATAAAAACTAAAAATATTTTTAAAAAGAACTTGGAATGGAAATAAACTTGTTTTTTAGTTAAGTTGGCAAATTATCCTCCAGGAAATTTCTATGTTCCAATGATTTACCTGTTACTACTACTCAGATAATAAAAATTTAAAAACAAGCACATTTCTTGTGTAGTCTCTAATAATTGGTTAATGCCTTTCTCCAATAAACAATATTGAAAATGTTATTTTATATATTGCTGCAGTTATGTATTTCTGATTATTATAATATAATGAAACTAGTGTTCTGGTACATGAAATTAATGCACAGGGAGGTGGGGGGCCTTCCCTTAGCCCAGCCTGCACCCTCTCCAATTGGGGATTCCTTGGGGGATGTCCAACTGCCGGTGGGATAGGGCCTAACCTGGCAGTTGGACATCCCTCTCACAATCTGGGACCACTGGCTCCTAGCTACTCACTTGATTTACCAGTTACTACTACTCAGATAATAAAAATTTAAAAATTGATCACCCCTAACTGCCTCTGCTTGCCTGTCTGATTGCCCCTAACTACCCTCCCTGCTGGCCTGATCTCGCACCCAACTGTCCTCCCCTGCTGGCCTGATCTCACCCCCAATTGCCTTCCCCTGCCATCCTGATATCGCCCCCAACTGCCTTCCCCTGCTGACCTAGTTGCCCCCAACTCCCCTCCAATGACGGCCTGATCACACCTAACTGCCTCTACTTTGGCCCCCACCACCATGGCTTTTCTAGAAGGCAGTCACACATCCAAAAGATGGCTGGTCTATCTGGTCTAATTAGCATATTGCCCCTTTATTAGTATAGATAATTTTTGGTCTAATATAGCAACAAGTATCTGGATGAAAGCTTAACATTTAAGTAATTTAGCTCTATATTTCCAATTATCCTTATGTTTGATGTCTTATGGAGCAAATATCCAGATGTAATTCTGAAGATTTCATTTTAACCAGGTGTTTTATTATCTACTGGACATATTTACATAAGAATATATATGGCTGAAACTGGTTTGGCTCAGTGGATAGAGCGTCAGCCTGTGGACTAAAGGATTCCGGGTTCATTTCCAGTCAAGGGCATGTACCTTGGTTGCGGGCACATCCCCAGTGCAGGGTGTGCAGGAGGCAGCTGGTTGATGTTTCTCTCTCATCAATGTTTCTAACTCTCTATGCTTCTCCCTTCCTCTCTGTAAAAAAAAATAAAAAAATAAAAAAAGAATAATATATATTGCTTTTACTTTTCTTAATAAATGGGCTTTTTCCAACCTTGGTTCCAATTGTTCATTTCTGTACTCAGCAGAAAATTTATTGTCCTTGATGTTGTGTCCTTTATATTTATTTATTTATTTATTTGCTTATTATTTATTTATTTATTTATTTATTCTTAAGCCCTCATTCTCTTCTCATTGGATCTTTTCTTTTCCAATCATGATAGTGATTCTTACCAACAGATTTGTAAAATCTTCTCTGTTTTTTGTTACAAAAAAATTGACTTGGAAAGATGGCTGCTACATAAAAGTTTAGTTTATATCATTTTAGAACACACTTCTTCACAATGTTGAGGGTTCAAATCAAATATTTATTAGGAATCTACTTAGTTCAATGTTCTGTGACAAAAATGGAGAAATTTCTAGAATTGTATGGCAATTTTACTTTTCACCACTAAATTTAAAGACAGTCATGTATTTAATTTGTAATAAAAATTGTCTTAGGATCATTACTCTTTGGTTGCAAAGACTAAAACCAATTCATATTGATCCAAATACAAGAGTTTGGTTGTTTTTGTTATTGTTGTTTTAAAATATTTACTAAAATGTCAACAAAACACAGAGCAGGAATTTTCAGCTGGGTCTAGTGACGACTGAAAACTCATTATTTACACACACACCCTTTTCCAAGTTGCTCTGCTCTCTCTAGAAGTGCAAGATTTCTGGTGACTTAGATGTCTTTTGTAAAATCTGCTTCAATCTCAAATCTTCAAAATGATTCTTCCTGAATTTTCATTCATGTTTCTGTCAACTATATTCATTTATTTCTCTGTGATATTACAATCCAATGAGTAGATCAAATTGTATTCCTCAAAAGAATTATCTGAAAGGCTCCGTGTAGATTAATTCTAGTCTCTGCCAGATTCCTATCTTGGAGCAATCAATCATGACCAGATTATTGGGTATATGTAGTACAATTGTAACAGACCTCCAAGAATATGTGGAGCATAAGAAATTTCTAAGAAAGGAACATGACTGGATAATAAAAATATATTGGGTTCCCTCTCCATTGGGGCAAATGCTTCAAATATTTTGTTCAAGAGCAACAAAATGAAAAGCAACCTTAGGAACCAAATATGCCAAAACTGCTTTGGCTCAGTGGATAGAGCGTTGGCCTGCGGTTCGATTCCTGTTATGGGCATGTACCTTGGTTGTGGGCACATCCCCAGTAGGGGGTGTGCAAGAGGCAGCTGATTGATGATTCTCTCTCACTGATGTTTCTAACGCTCTATCCCTCTCTCTTCCTCTCTGTAAAAAGGAAAAAAAAAGAAAAGAAAAAAAAAGAAAGAAAAGAAAAAGAAAGAAACCAAATAGGCCAAATTCCCATAGGAAAAAAGACCTGTAAGAGAAAATAACTATAAAAATTAACTTTAACTTTATTACTGATTTTGCTTAATATTGTGCTAAGATTAGATAAAATGTCAAATATGTTACATGCAATATATTGAAATAGTATGTATATTGTGAATATAATCAGAAACATAACTGGTCACATGCTTTTATGATTCTATTTTGAAATATTTTATTTTGGAAATATAATGGTTAATTTTTATAATACAAAGAAGTAGTCCATATAATTAATCAAACATCCAACTGTGACGAAGACTTAATGTTTTCTAAATTATTTACTATTTTTACATAACCTGTATTCAACATGCCTCAGGAATATATATTAGCCTATGACACCAAGAGTCAGACCTTACCTCTGTACCACTAGGGTATGACTTTAAGCAATATATTTATTTGTCTAAGTTTTAGTTGTGTCCCATATAAGTGATAATGTTTGGTGGATTGTTATATAGGATGAATTGAAATGGCTCTCCTTCGAAATGGTTATGACAAAATATGATATATCTATGTATGTATTCAATAATGTATTATAATGTATTTGAAAGTGTGCCCCACATGGTTCAATAGCATATAAGTGCCTGAGGCTAGAGTCTATTAAAGAGTAGTAGTCATTATTAACCTCATTTGAACAACAGAAAATTGAGTCTCAGAGAGGCTCATTAATATGTCCCAAAAAACATTCAATTATGATGTGGTAAAATATGAACTTAAATGCAGATTTGGCCAACTCCAAAGACTGTAATTTTTCATCTGCTTTGCAGCCTCTTAAAAGATCCTAAGCATGCACTAACTGGTTTGGCTCAGTGGATAGAGCGTCAGCCTGTGGACTGAAGGGTCCCAAGTTTCATTCTGGTCAAGGGCATGCACATCCCTCATAGGAGGAAGGTGTGCAGGAGGCAGCTGATTGATGTTTCTCTCTCATTGATGCTTCTAACTCTCTATCCCTCTCCCTTTCTCTCTGTAAAACAAACAAACAAACAAACAAATAAATAAATAAACAATTTTTTAAAATAAAATATATTTTTAATAAAGACCTTAAGCATATCTTATCTGCCTCTTTCCACACTGAGAAAAGAATGAGTCTAATATCATGTAGAGGACAAAGAAAATTTACTTGTTGGCTTTCCAGATGAAAATAATCCCAGAGAAAAAACCAAAACAATCTTTGCATATGTTGATTGAATTTCTCTCTATTGATTTGCATGAGAAATCTTCCTGGTTCCAAAGGAACCACATTTTATCTCCTTGGTTGCAGGTTTGATCCCTGGTCCCTGCCTGGGCAAGTGTGGGAGGCAACCAATTGATGTGTCTCTCTCACATGGATGTTTCTCTCCCCCTCCTCCCTCTCTTCCATTCTCTCTAAAAAGCAATGGGGAAAATATCTTAGGGTGAGAATTAAAAAATTAAAAAATATATAAATTATAAGATATTAACTAAAAGAATACAACAAAATAAAAGCAGACAATAAATAAACTTATCTTCACCAAGCCAACTTGTAAAAGCAATAATCAAAGTGTATACTCAGAATTATTGGATTTAATCATTTTGATTTGGAGTTTCAAGCATATAAATGAATAATTGGATAACAGATTCCTCAATGAATCCCAAAGTTCATTTAAAAATAAATGAATAAACAAATAAGTAAATAAAATAAATAAATAACTATTTAGAATAGATACATTTTTTAAAAGCCACTTACATTAAAATAATCAAAGACTGGCCATTTCTAAGTCCAAAAAATTATAAATAGCATTGCATTAGAAGAGATGAGGAGAAAGAACCTTGATGCTTGAAGACAATATGCTCTTTTACGATTTTAATTTATAGATGACTAATATGAATGTCCTTATTCTTCTTTCCATTAATGTTAGAAATCTGGTATTGATTTTTTTATGTTTACATATTCAGAATCTATATTCCCAACATAATCAAAAGTGGATCTGGATAGAGAGCATTATTTTCCTTTAGAGTGTTGAAACTACAATATTTCCACAATGACCTTACATAAAATTTAGTGCATATAAATTATAGAAAAATCATGAATGACCAGTCACTTTAGTTTTTAATTCTTACCCTAGAACATTCCAAGCTGGAGAGAACTGAATGATGCATCTCAAGGTCATCTGAGACTAACTCAAATGATGTGGCTATAAGCACTTCCTGTTTCTATTTGCCCTCCCAAATAATGCTGCTTTATGTCAAACTTTTTCTGCTATCAATCACTGAGTAGTGGGTCTCCCTTACACGTCATCCTGAGTTCATAAAGTTAGGACTTGTGTATTATTAGAAGAGTTTTGCTTTTTAAGACTCACTGTTATTCATTTACAAACCTTAATCGCTTTTCCCATTCAAAATTTCCAGACATGACTATCCTTGTAGCTCTAGTAGGCTGGCAGAGAGGAGCAGGGTCTGCTTTTCCACACCATTCCTCCTCCTCATATCTCATCCCCCGGGTGCGGCAAGTACACACTGAGAAGGCAGACCGGTTCTTATTCCAAGAACCATGGCTCAGGCAGCTACTCACCGTTTTTGCAGTAACTGACTGTTGAGGTGCATGGGTTTGTAGTCGTTGCCTTCTCCATTCACAGCCCATTAGCACGGAGGATCCAGTTTGTGCACATCTCAGCCCCTCTTGGCTAGTTTCATGCAATAAGCAATGCCATAGATACCAGCAAAGCATCGCAGTCCTTAAACCCAATTCTTTTCCACAGCAAGCCAAGACCACACCAGGCAATGGAAACACAGTGTCCTAACCCAATTCGCACACCTTGCCTCCCTGCTCAGCTTGTCTCCAAACTCCAGAATCGGGCATTCTGATGGCCTAGTGGTTCAGAGTATTTTAGTAAGAGATTAACCAGGGCCCACTAGAATCACAAACTTGTCATGTTCTACCAAGAAGGTACAAAAAAAGAAATAATATGTAAAATGCAAATACTTGTTTTCTTAGAATGGTTGCTTACAAATATTTTTTCAATATATTTCAATATTATGTAAAAGTAATAATTTACATATAAAATATTATATTGGAGTGTGGGCTGGAGGTAGTAGGGTCAGAGTCATTGGTTTTAGGAAGTGGAATTTGTGTTGAGCTGGAAAGATAGGTTGTCATGTAGATAACAAGAAAAAAAGGAAAGAAATTGGTGTATAGGTTTGGATATTTTGGGAGAAGATAGCAGAGGGGGAAGTACCTACTATGAGTTTATCAGGGAAAAAAGACAATTCTAACCAGAGAGTCTTTTGGAAGTCAGTGTTAAGGGCTGGTCCTTCTTAAAAACAAACTAGTGAGGCCCTGGCCAGTACACTCAGTGGTTAAAGCATGTCCTGCACACCACAGGGTTGCAGGTTTCATTCCTGGTCAAGGGCATCCACCTGGGTTGCAGGTTGGATCCCAGGCCCCAGTCGAAGCCTGTGCAGGAAGCAACCCCTCTCTCTCTGCTCTCTCTCTCTCTCTCTCTCTCTCTCTCTCTCTCTCTCTCTCTCTCTCTCTTTCTCTCTTTCTCTTTCACACACACATGCACTCTCTCTAAATAACTCAATGGAAAAATATACAGGAATGAGGATTAACAAACTCCCCCCAAAAAACTAGAAAGATAAAAGTAAATAATACCTTTTAGGAAGGTGCTTCCATTGATTTTCACCAAAGACTTAAAAAGCATCAAGGACTTAACAAAGCTTTTGACTTCATCAAGGACAATTGCCAGCTATTACTTGTGAATAGTTAATTAAAAATTAAATTGAACTATTTGTGCATTCTTATCTTAATGTCATTTTATTTGTTAGAATTGACTTTATAATATAGTTTCCATGGATTGTTTACTTATAGGATCCTTGTTTTATTACTTTTAAAATCAAAAAGAGCAAAAGTGGACATCATTTCAGCTGATATGAAAAGCTTGGTTTAAGTAAAATACATACTAAAACCCTGAACAATCACTTTATTTTGGTGGTCACACTATTTTGATAGAGGTTTTTTGTTTGTTTGTTTGTTTGTTTGTTTGTTTTTTACCATAAATAATCAGGGAACGAGAGGTCACCATCACCACCCATGATAATCTAAATGTCATGCTGACAACACCCTCCACCTCACTCACTGGTCATGAGGTCAAGAATCTTTCCAGTCTTAAGCCAGAAACTTTGGAATCACCCTTGACTCCTTTTCTGTCTCTCATCAGCAAATCTTGTCACCTATCCCTTCAAAATACATCCAGTATTCCATCACTCTGTCCCAGCACGGCCACGCTATCCCACCCCCGTGGAGATGATCGCTGCAATAACCTTTAATTCGCCTCCTGTGTCTCTCTCAACGCTCTTCCTCAGTACAGACATGCTCATTGTATGTTTATCTCTTAAATGAAATAACACCTCTCTGCTCCTCGAAGTTGACCAGTGGCTTCCCATCTCACTCGGAGAGAAGGAGACTTTGCAAGGTTGTCTTTTATCTGCTCCAGCCCCCACCACACTCCTCCCTGCCCCAGTGCATCTTGAACTTCATCTTCCTCAGCTGTCCAGTTTCGACACTGTTCAAGCCGCACTGCCCTCTCAAAAGCAAACCCCTCTCAGGGTACCAGCTGTTTCCTCCGTCTGGAATATTCTCCTAAGTATTACCCAGTCCACTTCCTTAGATGCCATCTATTAATAACGCTGTCCTTGACTATGATATCTAAATGGCATGGAACTCATCATGGTTACCCTGTGCGGTAGATTGCATTGTTGTCTTCAGGTGTTTACTTCTTCCCTTAATAGAATAATGCATCCAAACTTGGTCACATGATGCATATTGCAATGTCACCCTTGTGACTGGGTGCCTTCCCATGTGGCTTGATTTGCAGCTCATTTCAGGGCTTCCATTCAGCCTATTGCATTTCTGTATTTCTTTGTAAGGAGAGCATGCTCTGGGAGGCCACTAGTACAAGTAGGATGAGACATATTTGGGAAGATATAAGTCTGGAAACCACCAAAGTTACTTATTACAGATAATTACAGGCTTGTGAGTATGAGACAGCAGTGTTTGTTATTAGAAGCCACGGAAACGTGAAGATACTGTGCAGCCTTATCATAGCAGCGATGCTGATTGTTTCCCGTGGTTTATTTATTCCTGAACACTTAACCACCTGTGACTGCTGTACACTGTTACCCCTTTTTCTATTTCACTTCTCCATCGGTGGCTATTGCTTTATTGCTAACACCTATAACAGCACTTAGGGCAAACAGGCACTTGATGAGTATTTGCTAAATGAATGAACGAATAACTAAATGTATGAATGGATTATAAAACATATAAATGGATAATAAGAATGTGCCCTTCGAGAAAAATCAGGGGAATTTTAACAGCATGTTAAATCTACTTTGGGACTCTGAGAACAACTATTGCACATGAGAAAACTTTCATTACCAGATAATACGAACAGTGGGCGTCCTAACAGTATCCCTGAGCCGGCTCCATCCCTGAAGACTGCTTGTCCAGAGGAAGTCTAAGTCTCCAACCTCAAGGAACCTACAGTCTAAAGAATTACTTTTTTCTATTGTGCCCCAAAGAAAGCCCCACACGATTTTTGAAACCCACATGAATAGAGGGATACAAGTGCAGTGAGGCTCTAGGGTGGGGTGACGATGACATGAGTATGGGGTCAGATAGGACAAGGGATGGGGATGTGACTCAGGTACACTAACAAGAACCTTCAAAACGTGTGTGCTACCCGACAGTGTGGCCCAATGGTTGAGCATATACCTATGAACCAGGAGGTCACATTTGATTCCTGGTCAGGGCACATGCCCCAGCTGCGGGCTCCATCCCCAGTGTGGGACATGCAGGAGGCAGTCCATCAATGATTCTGTCATTGTTGATGTTTCTTTCTCTCCCTCTCCCTTCCTTTCTGAAATCAATTAAAAAAAAGTTTTTTTTAAAAAATGTGATAGTATCACAGCTTAAATATAGGAACAAATGTTACTTAATTATCTGAATCAAAATGTTCCAGGTAATAAGTGGCTGGTTCAAGATGGCTCAGCGACAATGGCCTTGCCCTAAAGAAAATTTGAGGCCAAACAAGAGAAGTGTGTTACCCACAGTCAACTGCCAGGCAGTGGAAGACATGGGGCCAAAACCTGCTCTGCTGACTTCAGTCCCAGTTTTCCAGCCTGAAGAAAGAACACTAACCGCCCACACACAAGGCTTTCAACTTCCCCCAGCTCTGCAATATGACGTTGTGGCTCTTTTCTCAGTCCTCACTCTGGCCCTCCATGCTAATTTTTATTCCTGCCACTGCTAGATGGGTAATATTACTGAACATGCTTAACGTGACAGGTGGTTTGTATGTATTATTATGTCATGTTTGTTACAATTCATAAATGTTAGATAGTATTATTCTATTTTGCAGACGAAGGAAGACTCTGGAGATCAGAGTTAGATGAACTGGCTAATAGCTAATTGATGGGAAAGCCTGAATTCAGGCCCAGCCCTGCTTGGTGTCTTATTTTTATGATCATTTTACCAATCCATGCTGCCACCCTGTCGGCATGCTTCAGAATGCCCTAAGTGTCTGCCTGCACCATCACCCTCTCCCCCAGTGATCATGCTTATGATGTACTTGTCCTGAGCTTCCCTAGGCAGGACTCCGACACCTCATCTCTGGTCACTAAGATAATATCCAGCTGCACTATTGTACCTAGAGCATCTGTGGAGAGGGAGCAACTGCAGTGATCCCTGCTGCCTGGTCACCTGTGTGTAACCTTACTTCAGAGAGGACACCAGCTTCGCCTGGAACCAGGGGCCACCAGGTGCTGTAAGCCCAACAGTCATTTACAGATTGCTTTGGTGGATGCTCTGTATCTTCCTGATTTCTCAAGGAAATCTGCATCTATTTTTACTTAACCTTATCACGTGCTATGCAAGCTTAGTATCTTTGTTGGCTTCTTCAAAGATTTTTCTGTACGAAATGTCTTTTTTCCAAGATCTCCAGGATTGAGGTAACAGTACAGTTATCAAAGTAAGCCAAGGTGTGGGAGTGATCTGCCCCAAATACAGGCAATAAGAGTGTGCATTTGGAATCAATGTGTTTCTCTCACATCATGTTTCTCTCTGTCTTTACATCTCTTTTCCACTCTCCCTACAAATCAATGGGAAAATATCTTCCAGAGAGGAGAGTGAGAGACAGAGAGAGAGAGAGAGAGAGAGAGAGAGGGAGAGAGAGAGATTTCTTTTCCTTTGCATTAAGATTAAATTTTTTATGTAAAAATATCAACAACAAAAAAAGAGTGTGTATTTGTCTTTAGATAATTTTATAAAACAGCTAGAGGCCCGGTACACGAAATTCGCTCTCTGGCAGGGGAGTGGGAGGGGAGGTGGGGGTGGGGAGGTCCCTCAGCTGGTCATGCACCCTCTCAGAGTCTGGGAGCCTTTGTGGGGTGTTGAACTGACAGCTTAAGCCTGTAGTCAGACATCCCTAGTACTGCAGTGGAAGTAGGAGAGGCTCCTAGTGGTCAGTGCACATTGTAGTGACCTGTCATTCCGCTGTTTGGTCGATTTGCATATTAGCCTTTTATTTCATAAGATGCTGCTGACTTAAATTTAGCCTAATTTTTTATTACCATGCTCCATCTATTATAAATAATTTTAATGAGAAGATACTCCTTTAATATATATATGTAAGTTCTAAACAATTGTTAGAATTATTTCAGTTTCAACATTACACATGCATGTCCAGTGAGCAAATTTTTACTAATAAATATTGAACTCTACATGGGAGTTAATTTAAGAAGTCCCAATTACATAATCAGCCTAACACATACAAACTCAACTACAGTTGTTTTCAGAGTAAGTTTATAGGAATCTGGAGTCGTTTGAGCTCAGTCTGCATACAGTCACTCAGAGTGAAAGCCATGTCTTCAATGCCTGGAGAGATGCATATTCTTATGTTTAAACGGTAGAGTAAAAATAAACGAGACAGCAAAGAGAAAGAACTAGAACTTAAGTGACTGCCATTCTGTCATGCATGTGACCATTTCAAACTTCTGTTTATTTTGTTTGTTTTTATTTTCACCCTTTACCCATCCCCTTCCCTCTGGCAACCATCATTTCCTTTTCTGTTTCTATGAGTCTGTTTGTGTTTGGTTTGTTCACTTCTTTCATTTTGTTTAGATTTCATATGTAAGTGAAATTATACAGTATTTGTCTTTGTCTGACATTTATTTTAGCATAATACCCTCTTGGTTCATCTATGTTGTTGCAAATGTTAAGTTTTCATTCCTTTTCATTCCTGAATTTAATTCCATTATATATATGGCATACCCTTTTTATCTATTCATCTATTGCTGTACACCTAGATTATATCTTTATCTTGGCTATTATAAATAACTAGAGGCCCTGTGCACGAAATTTGTGCATGGGGGTGGGACGGGGGCAGGGGGTGTCCATCAGCCCAGCTGGCATCCTCTCCAATATGGGACCTCTTAAAGGATGTCTGACAGCTTCTTTAGACATGATCCCACCGAGATTGGGCCTAAATAAGCAGTTGGACAGCCCTCTCACAATCCAGGACTGCTGGATCCCAACTCTTTGCCTGCCTCTGCCTGATTTCCTCTAACCACTTCTGCCTACCAGCCTGATCACCCCCTAACCACTCCCCTGCCAGCCTAATTGACACCTAACTGCTCCCTGACCAGTTCAATTGCTCCTAAGTGCTCTCCCCTTCAGGCCTGGTCTCCCCAACTGCCCTCCTCTGCTGACCTGGTCACCTCCAACTGCCCATAACTGCCCTGCACTGCCAGCCATCTGGTGAAGTCCATCTTGTGTCCACATGGGGTCAGCCATCTTTGACCACATGGGGGTGGCCATCTTGTGTTTTAGAGTGATAGTGTATTTGCATATTACTCTTTTATTAGATAGGATGCTAAGAGAAACAAGAGTGGATATATCTTTTCAAATATCTTGTTTGTTTTCTTCAGATAAATATACAGTGGAATTACTAGGTCAGATAGTAGTTATATTTTTTAATAATTTTGGGAATATTCATACTGTATTCTACTGCACCAATTTAGAATCCCCCCTATAAAGAATAATTCTCCCCTTTCTCCACATTCTCCTCAATACCTGTTACTTGTTGACCTTTTGTTGCTAGCCATTCCACCAGGTTTGAAGTGTTATCTCATTGTGGTTTCAATTTGTATTTTGAATTCTTATGATTAGTGATTCAGAGCATTTTTTCATGTGTCAGTAGGCAATGTGCATGTTGTCTTTGGAGAAATGCCTATTCATGCTCACTGCCCAATTTCTAATTGAATTGTTTGGGTTGTACTTTTTTGTGTGTTTTTGTTTGTTTGTTTGTTTGTATTGAGTGCTATGAGTTCCTTATGAATTTTGGATATTAGCTCATTATAAGACATGCCATTTGTAAATGTCTTCTCCCATTCAGTAGGTTGTCTTCTTGTTTTGTTGATGGTTCCTTTTACTGTGCAGAACTTTTGCTTTTATTTTGATGTAGTAACTTATATTTTTGATTTCCTTGCTCAAGGAAGCATATCCATAAAGATAGTGTTTCACATGTACCTGTTCGATTTTTAAAAGAAAATTTATTAAAGAGACTGTCACATCTCCATTGTATATTCTTACTTCTTTGCCCTATTTATGTTTGAAATGTATCACAGTAAAGCAGAATGCAAACTGCTAAGTGTAATATTCTTAAGCAGAAACTTTAATTTTGCATACAATATTTTCCATGAATATTATATTTAAACTAGTGGCCCAGTGCACAAAATTTGTGCATATTAAACGGGGATTAATTGGAGGAAATATTTTAATATTGCTATTTGCCCTTTCTCTATAATAGCAGTGTCAGAGATGAAAGAAAATTAGTAAAATGTATATGAAAATCTTTTCCTGTCAGAATCTGGGCCTGCCACAGGACCCAAAGTCAAGGCCCTGCTCATCCACAGCACCTCAAAATTGCATGAGACCCAGACCCAGTCAGCTCCACCCACATTGGGTGAGATCCAAACTGGCCGGCTCCACCCTTATCAAGTCCCACTGGGTGGGGTGTGAGGGGGCACAGCCTCAGGTCCCATGGCCTGGCACCAGGCAGGGGGTGCAGCTTAAGGGCTCCTGTCCAGCCACGCAGGTTGGGGAACAGCCTCATATCCCCCGACAAGCCACACCAGATGGGGGGTGCACCCTCCGGTCTCCCAGCTCAATGCCAGGGTGGGGAGTGCAGCTGAGGTCTCCCATTAAGCCCTGCCAGTTCAGGGGCATGGCCTAAGGTTCCCTGTCAAGCCCCACTGGGCAGGCAGTGTGGTCTGAGGCCCCCCAGCCCGGTGCAGGGGTAAGGGTCATGGTTGAGGTTCCCTGGCCCAGAGCTGAGGCAGGGGGGATGACCTGAGGTCCCCTGTCAAGCTCTACCAGGGGAGGGGCGCAGCCTCAGGTCCCCTGGCCTGGCCCAGAGCCAGGAAGCCTCAGGTCCCTGCTGATTTCTCATTAAGGCTCATTATGAGAACTCGACCTCCGCTATGGGTGCAACCAGCTTGTGTTACAGAAACCACGCCTCCACTGTGGGCACGGCCATATTCTTTGATGGTGTGATGGTGTGATGGTCAATTTGCATATTCCCTTTTTATGACACAGGATATACCCTTACTTAGTTGTTAGTTGTTTTAAAACTAGTAATGAATCAAAAAGTTATCTTCACTGGTAACTCAATGAAAACAATGTTGCTGTACAGTAGATGAAGGTTGTTAAAAATGATCCTCTGAGGCAGGGGTCCTCAAACTTTTTAAAGTGGGGGCCAGATCACGGTCCCTCAGAGAGCTGGAGGGCCGGACTATATGAACTACTAATCCCTACTGTAACACCATGGCTGCGCTCACTGCCCAAAAAACCTGGTGGGCAGGATCAGACTCCCCTGGGGGCTGCATGTGGCCCGCGGGCCGGTATTGAATGTGCCAAACATACCCCTGGCGATCCTAACCAGGACAGCAATCCTCATACACCTGCCCAGGCAGGTCTGTGTGTCTTCACTCTGGTGGCACCAGGTGTCCTGGCTCATTTAGTTTACATTCTTTCTATCACAAAGAGCCAAACCCTCTTCAGCTTTAAGACAATTTCGGATTCAGGCATTCTGAACACCAGATAAAAAATAACCCAAGGTGTTTTTGTAAAAGCATGTAATGTTGATACATCAGAGTAGAAGATAAAAGGCATAATCTCAAAGAAACTGTTGGACGTAAATGCCTGTTCGAGATTACAGTGATTTCATCCATAGCATCTTTACAAATGTTACTTAAGCCATAACATTTTATTGAAGAGAATAGACATAATTATTATCTGCTCCACACAGCAGTTAAGTGGTTTTCTCCACTCACAGATGTGCTTCCATCTCCCTCACCCTCACCTTTAAGGTCGCTTTGATAGTGTGGGTGGTGGAAAGAAGGGTCAGCAGGCCCCGCCCAAAGTCCAAAACCAGCGTTGCCTTCTAAACTCTGCTCCTGCTTGCTCAGGGACTTGTAGTTTATATCAAGTTTGCTGATTTCAACTTCTGCAATTTTTAAACTAGGCATCATTGCTTAACTCCTGGGTGGCATAGAGACACAAAATATTAAATGATAACATGCCCATTGAGTGACACACAAATACAGCAAATTTTACTTTAAACGTGCCTTAAAAACTTCCTTTATCGGAGGTTTTTTCATAGTGATACATTTGAAGATAAAAATAAATGGGAATAAGATTTTAAGTTCATTTTGAAAATGAATGTTGTTACCAAATATGTTGCCTTTTGCTTCATTAATTTAATCTGGCATATATCTTCTGTTTGTTTAGTGAAAATAGACACATACCTAAACAAATTCAGTCGTTGTTCACCAAGGACTCAATTATTTCTGATGATTACACACAAAGAGACACACACAAAAACAAACAGACAAACAAACAAGTATAAACTGCCATGTTCACATCAATCCATGTCCACAGGGTGGCACAATTCTATGGCAGCATACAAAGACTTGGGCACATACTCATGATCCATTTGGGAATTGATTAACTGTGACACCATATACAAGTCTCAGTGTATTATTCCAGGCTACAGGGGATGATGTTATTGGCATTTAAAGAAGCCCTGTCTCCATATAATATACTAACCCATCAATGCTCTCAACTGAACATAGGTTTATCTACTGGAAATACCTACGCAGTTTATAAATATCCTACGCAGTTTATAAATATCCTTCAGATAGGATCCCAGTGCACAAATTTGTGTACCTTGAAAGAAACTATGGGCTGCAGAGCTGCAGTGGGCACAGGGGCGGGTCTTGGCCCATCCTCCATGACCCCCGCTCGGCCCCTCTCACTGCGGCCCCCAGTTTCCTGTCTGATGGAGCCCCACTGCCGCCACCACCGCTCCCACACGCTGATGGAAAAGGAAGGTGGAAAAGCCCTCAGCGGGGATCAGAGAAGGCAGCGCCACTCATACCCACTGACAGCACCAGGTAATCAGGACTGGCGCCCTGCACGCGCAGCGGGTGCGAGTGGCAGCTCTGGCACTGGCAGTGAGTGCGAGCAGGGCCGTATGTGGCATATGAAACAATAGGGGCAAGTTTTGATGTGAAGCAGTATCATGTCAAGAACTAAAGCTTAATATAGGAAACTATTTTCACAACTTTGAAATAAATCTTGATAAATTGGACCATCTTAAAATTATGATCTTTTTGCCATCAAAAAAAGTTTTTAAAGATGAAAAGCTTAGGAGAATAGTGGAATATGGTGATTGTGATATATATGACACACATATATGTATATATAGGGGTGAGCAGAAGTAGGTTTACAGTTATTTGTTAGAAAATATACATAATACAATAATAAGTAATAATACAAGAATAAATTGTGTGTTTCTAGTACTCACAACTCTAAACCTACTTTTACCCACCCTGTAGATATGTTTGTATATTTATATAACTAACGAATAACTTGTACATGTAAAACCTGAAAAATAAAGAGATAATCCAGATGAAAAGCAGATAAGAAATTTGAAATACAGACTTTGGAAAAGAGAATGTACAAATAACCAATAAACCCATTAAAACATGATCAATTTCATTAACCATTAGGAAAATGCAAATTCAGACTACACACCCATCAAAATCTAAAATGTATGATAATAGAAAATGTTTCCAAGGACATTAAATAACAGAAATTTCTTTCTTTTTTCTTTTTTTTTAATATATTTTATTGATTTTTTTTTTTTGCCCCCCTCCCTCCATCCCACACATCCCCTCCCTCCCCAGAGTTTTGTGTCCATTGGTTGTACTTATATGCAAGTATAAAAGTCCTTCGGTTGATCTATTATCTCCCCCAGATCTTCCTCCCCTCCCTGCTGTAATTTGACAGTCTACTTGTTGATATACTGTCTCTATATCTATCTTTTGGTTCATCAGTTTATAATGCTCTTTATTATCCACAAATGAGTGAGGTCATGTGGTGTTTCTTTTTCATTGATTGGCTTATTTCACTCAGCATGATGTTCTCCAATTCCATCCAGGTTGCTGCAAATGATGAGAATTCCTTCTTTTTTATGGCAGCATAGTATTCCATTGTGTAGATGTACCATAGTTTTTGGATACAATCATCTGCTGACGGACACTTAGGCTGTTTCCAAATTCTGGCTATTGTAGATTTTGCTGCTATAAACATAGGGGTGCATATATCCTTTCTGATTGGTGTTTCTAGTTTCTTGGGATATATTCCTAGCAGTGGGATTACTGGGTCAAATGGGAGTTCCATTTTCAGTTTTTTGAGGAAGCTCCACACTGTTCTCCACAGTGGTTGCACCAGTCTGCATTCCCACCAGCAGTGCAGGAGGGTTCCTTTTTCTCCGCAACCTCGCCAACACTTGTCGTTTGTTGATTTGTTGATGTTGGCCATTCTGACAGGTGTGAGATGGTGCTGCATTGTTGTTTTGATTTGCATCTCTCGGACAATTAGTGACTTTGAGCATGTTTTCATGTGCCTTTTGGCCTTCCTTCTGTCTTCTTTTGAAAATGTTCTATTTAGGTCCATTGCCCATTTTTTAATTGGATTATTTATCTTCCTTTTATTTAGTTGTATAAGCTATTTGTAGATGTTGGAGATTAAACCTTTATCAGTGGTATCATTTGCAAATATGTTCTGCCACACTGTGGGCTTTCTTGTTGTTTTGTTGATGGTTTCTTTTGCTGTAAAAAAGCTTTTTATTTTTATGTAGTCCCATTTGTTTATTTTCTCTTTAGCTTCCATTGCCCTAGGGATAGTATCAGTGAAGAAGTTCTTTTGGCATACGTCTGAGATTTTGCTGCCTGTGGATGCTTCTAGTATTTTTATGGTTTCCCGTCTGATGTTTAAGTCCTGTATCCATTTTGAGTTTATTTTTGTGAATGGTGTAAGTTGGTGATCTAGTTTCATTCTTTTGCATGTGTCTGTCCAATTTTCCCAACACCATTTATTGAAGAAACTGTCTTGACTCCATTGTACATTAGTGCCTCCTTTGTCAAATATTAATTGAGCATAGTGATTTGGGTTGATATCTGGGTTCTCGATTCGATTCCATTGATCTATATGTCTGTTCTTGTGCCAGTACCAGGCTGTTTTGAGAACAGTGGCTTTGTAATATAGTTTGAAGTCTGGTATTGAGATCCCTCCTACTTTACTCTTCTTTCTCAGGATTGCTGTGGCTATTGGGGGTCTTTTATTGTTCCAAATGAACTTTTGGAGAGTTCTTTCTAGATCGGTGAAATATGTCGTTGGTATTTTAATGGGGAGTGCATTGAACCTATAGATTGCTTTAGGAAGTATGGACATTTTGATAATGTTGATCCTACCAATCCATGAACATGGTATGTTCTTCCATCTCCTTACATCTTCCTCTATCTCTTTTTTCAGTGTCGTGTAGTTTTCCGCATATAGGTCCTTTACTTCCTTAGTTAAATTTATTCTTAGGTATCTTAATTTTTTTGGTGCGATGGTAAATGGAATTGCTTTTTTAGTCTCTGTTTCTGCAGTTTCCCTGTTGGTGTATAGAAAAGTCATGGATTTCTTGGCATTAATTTTGTATCCTGCTACATTGCCAAAATCATTTATTAAGTCAATTAGTTTTTTAATGGAGTCTTTTGGGTTTTTTATGTACAATATCATGTCATCTGCAAATAAGGATAACTTTACTTCTTCTTTTCCTATTTGGATGCCTTTTATTTCCTCCTCTTGTCTAATTGCAATGGCTAGTACTTCCAGTACTATGTCAAACAGGAGTGGCGAGAGTGGGCATCCCTGTCTTGTTCCTGTTCTTAGAGGGAATGGTTTTAGTTTTTGCCCATTGAGTATTATGTTGGCTGTGGGTTTATCATATATAGCTTTTATTATGTTGAGGTATGATCCTTGTACTCCCACCTTGTAAATAACAGAAATTTCAACAAATTGATAATATAAATGAGAATTGATACATCCCTTTGGAAAACTATTTTAATTGTCTCATAACATTGAAGGCATGTGTACCAAAGTACAACCATTTCTTTCCTAGGTGTACCCCTGTAGTCAACTCTGCTATTTTAAAAGCATGGTTCTTACAATAAAATTTTATTTGCAAAAACAAGTAATGGGTTAGATTTGACCCACTGGTCATAGTTTGCCCCAATATATCTTACAGCAGGAAAAGCAAATTATAGTTATTCATGAAAAGAGGAGCACAGATGTGGCTGTTAGGGGTGGGCAACATATTATCTCCTGCCAAGGTCAATCTTTATTCTGGTGTTTATATTTAACAACTCCCTAATTTAGAAACCTTCTTGATATATTCGATTAGAATTAACATTGATAAACTTTGCATAAATTCTTGTTTTAAATTCCCTTTCTACCCTTCTAGTCTGAGCACATATATTTGATAAACAGTCATTTTATTTTATTTTTAATTAAAAGACATCAATAAATGCACTGAAACCACAAACTGATATTCTAAGTTCCTAATCCCCAAATAGGGATTAGGGATATTTTCTTCTTATCATAACAGAAGGAAAAAATCTTCCCATGCATGGGAAAGACTAGGTCTAGACTCCTTGTCTAAAGTGGAGCCAGGACAGCTCAGTGGGCTGTGCACACAGTCTGTAGTTGAGCCTTGATAGCTGTTGGCATTACTGGGAGGAATTGACCTCCCAGCTAATTTGTTGTGAGGGTCATATGCAAGTATAGTTGTGGGAGAGTTGCCATGCAGAAGACCCCCCTATGGAGCAGAACTCACTTCAGTGGGACTTTGGTGCTCCCTGAGTCTGCCCCTTGATTGTGTCACTTTTGGATATGTAAAATCGTTATGTGGTATGGTCTGAAGCTATTCTTCAGGTGCACTGGCTCTGGGGCCTCCCAGGAGGAGCAAAGTCAACTACTGCCTGAGTCTGCCTGGCAGGAGGTACAGAGTGATCTGAGATAGCTGCTACTTGTGTTACACTTAGAATTGTGCAGGTGAAGCCAAGTTATGAAGCAAGGCAGACTGCTGCTAGTATCAGGTCCTGGACCTCTGATTGATAGTTATGGGTGACACTGATATCAGCTGATGCTTGTATGAGAAATTTATGAAAATCCAAAGCCTGAGCCAGGGCAGGTCATTCATATGGGAAGGCTGCTCCAAACAGCTTGGGTGTGGCTGCAAATTGGACCTGAAAGAGTCTCTGGGAATCACCATGGTGATAAAAACAGTGTTAGCCAGCTTGATGGAGACTCAGATATGGCTGCCAGTAGTCTCTGTGATAGGGGAGATCTCAATATATGAACAATGAATGCTGTAAGCACCCTTGTCTGGGAGAAAGCTGCCCCAAGGTTTCTCCTGGTATGTCCCTCCATCCCCCCAAGCTGTTGCCTCAGCTCTGGAGCTCAGAGGGTGTGAGTCCAAGTGTGTGTACCAATCCTTTAAAGGGAACTGCCTGCATGTCCAGCAGCCTCCATGTCACTGAGCCACAATCCCCAATGATTTTTACAGTCCAGAGTTACAGGGACTTCTCTTTCAGGTACTGGCAGCCTAGGCTGAGATGGCTGGTATGGGGCTTAGATCCCTTGCTCCTCACAGGAGGCCTCCTCAGCTGAGATATCCCTCCAAATTAAAAACACACTGCACATGGGTGTTGAACCTGTCTATTCTGTGCTTCTGCCCTTCCTACCAGTCTCAATTTACTTTCTTCTTTTCTTCTTTTGTTGTAGCACTTCTATTCAGCCAGATTTCAGGTGGTTCTGAATGATGGTTGCTCTGTATTTTAGTTGTCATTTTAATTTGGTTGTGGAGGGCGGCAAGTACCACATTTTCGTATACTGCCATCTTGGTTCTCAAGTCCCATCCTTGCTGAAAACCAAACATTATCACTAATAGAGAAATGTGAAAAGGGAATCCAGAAGGCTGGTCAACCCTAATCGCTCTGAAGGGTCGGAGCTATTCACTCATTGTTTAGTTGAGACATTGGTAGTTAAAGCAATCTCCACCTGTTAATCATATGTAAATTCTTGCTGATTGTCTATTATTGGAATTTCCTGCCAAAGGGATATGGGTGTTTCCCATAGCCTCAATAAAAGGGATAGCAAGGCCAGAGCAGTGGTAGTCCTCCCCCTAGAGGTGGACTCCTGCCTGGCCCCCCATTTTCCCAAATTAACTCTTTTCCAGTCTCTTTTCATTTGTGTGCAGCCTTCTCCAGAACACAGAACCCTGAACCATGCAGGATGTGATAAGGGATCCCACATATCTCTTGCTTCTTTATTATTTACTTTATTTTTGCTGTTCTGATTGAGTGATTTTTAAATTTTGTATTCAGTCCTCTGTTTCATCCAGCCTACTGGTACTCCTTCCAATGTATTCTGTATTTCAGATAGGCATTTTTCATTTCTGGCTTATTTTTTTCATGGTTTCTATATCCTTCTTCATGCTTTGTTATTCTCACTAAATTCCCTGAGCATCCTTATAGCCATTACTCTGAACTCTCTATCTGATAAATTTCCTGCCTCCACTTAACTTAGCTCTGTTTCTGGAGTCTCTGCTGTTTCTTTTCCTTTCCATTTTGGCTATCTCTTTGTGTTTGTTTCTATGTATTAGATAGAACTACTATAAGGAGTCTCAAGACTGAGATAGGACTCCCAGTCTTGGTGGCATGGTCTTCTATTGTAGGTGTCCTGTGGTTCCCAGTGGTGCAGTCTCCTTGATCTCCTCAGCTGGGTTCTCAGTAATATCTTCTGTGTGAGTTGTTTGGACCCCCTTGTTATAGTGTCTTGATTGCTGATGGTACTTTCATGGTTGGGATCAACTTTTAGGCTGGCTGACTATGAGACTCAATTCCAACCATAGTGTGCAGTCTTGAGATGACTTTTTGGGCATGGTGGCACAATAATTAACCCTTCAGACTATGTGTTTTTGTAGCTAACCATGCTTGATATATTGTACAGAGGCTGTCCCCCAAGTTGTTTCAGCAGGTCTGGATTCTGCTGGGATCCACCTTCGAAATTCCCAGATCTGCTCCAGTTCTCAACTGTGCAGTGTGGTCCGAAAATTCCTGGCCTGCCCTACTCCCCTGAACCATCACCCCAGAAGAACAGAACAGTCCAGGATGCTACATAGGTGGGGGGAGGGTTTTGACCTTGTGCTTGAGGTGGGAGAAACCTTTCCCTAAGCTAGACAGTTCAGTCATTCCTGGGGCTCCACTCAATGCCTTGTAAGAAAGAAGAGGTCCCGCAAAGACCCCTCTGCTGGACCCAATCACAGTAACGCAGCTTCTCTCACAGTCAGAGCCCAGGACCTGGGCTGCTCACACTAGGAGCTCTCCTTCACTGGGAAGGTGTGGTTGGAGTCTCCCAGGAGACACCCCTGTGTCCCTCTGCCCAACACTATGTGGGCTCTTCTTCCTGTCTCTGCCACTCTGGGTTTCGGATCCCTACCTGGGGTTATGACCCCACCCTCCCAGGGTAAGGGAGTTTGCAGCCATTATCCCTTGGGCCTTTCAGCCATCATACCTGTTCAAGTAGGGGAGCCCTCTCTCTGCACCTTCTTTAGTGCTCCTTCAATATACTATTTCCAATCAGCTACACTTCATTTGCTTTTTTAGTTGATTGCACAGTATTTTAGCTGTAAATCCAGTCCCTGGGGGGAGAGGGGGAGCAAGGGCACATAACCCCCAGCCACTCTGCAGCCATCTTGCCTCTTCAAGTTGACTGTGCCCTATGATTTGGTAGCCAATCCATTCTGCCTCATTCTTGCCCTGGGAAAGAAATGCTTTTCTGGGTGCTCTCAGTTCTTAGTTGTCTCTCAGAAGAGCACCACGGCTCCTGAGTCTCAGGATGGTCTGGAAGAGACCACAGAATCATCCTATCCTATTGTGCTTTAGAAACTTCATTCAAACATTTGGCTTTTTTCATCAAGAGCTAATTCATTCCTGAGGAAGAATAAAAATAAATGTAAATGGGTGGAGTGACTAAGAAGCTGCCTTAACCACCAGATCAAATTCTTAATGAATACCTGCTATGTGAACTGTGTTATACTAGAAACAGAGATTACAGAGACAAAATCAGACATAGCCTGTCCTCTGATGTGCCAGGTAAATTTGGGGTTGGGTAGGTAGCTACTGAATAACTATTGACATGTTCACTCAGACTCACTTTCTGATTCACTGTGACCAGCCAATCAAACATGCCTCCCTGAGACCGCATCCTTGGGTGTGACTTTAAGAAAGAGGGAAGGTAGAATCGATAGCTTTGAGAGCCCAGGAGCAGGGTGGTCCTGGTTTCTAGTGGCAACATCGAATCTCCGAGGCTGGGAGCTGCGCACCCTCTGCTCAGCTGTTGGCACTGAATGCCCTGCAGTGTTGGTTCTGTAGTGTTGAAGGGCCATGGTTTCTTTACCCTGACTTATAGGTAAGCCTGACTCACTGATATTTTCTAGAGTGTTATTAGTTCCTTTCTGTCACTTGTTTGCAGCTTTATCTATAGTCAGTTTCTTTTATTGCATAGTTTTAAAAAATTATTTCTATTAGGAAACATATCTGATAAAAACCCTGTGCACGTGTGTGTAAAGGTATATAAATATAAAACTCTATATGAAATGCTAAAATTAATTTTAGAAATATCAAAATTATGAGAATCTACTAAAATGTAAACTTAATGAGACCAGAACTATGGTTTTATTTTTGTTTTACCAGGGACTTGGTAAATATTTTCAGTATGAATGAATCATTGCTGTTTGAATAGCTGGATGCATATAGCTTATGTTAACCTTTTCAAAAATTGGTTGATTTGGACCCAAGGAAAAAATTCACATAAACTGTGTACTTTAATATTTTAAATAACTTTGTGGCTTGCCTGCTTTAAAATATCTCAGAAATATGCAAGTGCTTCACATTACTAAGACCAGCTTGCAGAATCCTGTTGGCAGTTCTTAATGCCTGAGGGAAATGCTAATGTCCTCCACTTTGCTCACCCCAGCCTTCTAAAGAATATTATTTATCTTTATGTGGCATAAATGTAAACCTCAAGGCAAAATATTGTGGAAGTTCCCTGCATTCCTGAGATGTAATGCTGCAGGATTGTCCCTCGATTTTCAGAGCAGGATGGAACAGATTTCTACCAAATAGTTTATTATATCCTTAATGTTGCCATTTTGTCCTATGTTCCCCAGTCACATAATGGGGAGGTACAGAAACACACAGGGTTGTGCACTGATTCTATTGCATTTATTTTGCACACACGATGCTGCAAAATGGAGCAGCACAGAAGATAAGTTCGGCTGTGCAGGATGCTTGCTCAAAGCACAATAGCACCTACTCCCGGCCTCCCCTGCTACACAATTGCCCACACATCCAAGCAGTAGCTGTTAGGTGAGCCTTGCTTTCATTCTAATCATGTGAGAAGGCATCTCTCAACTTGTTCCCCTGTCAACTATCACCATGAAATGAAGACCTTATGTCATTTCTGAATACATTAGCCATGATCACTTTTAGGAAAATCAATTAACAACATGGAACCTTCATCCTCTAAAAGTTGCCAAAAAGTTTCTTCTTCAGAAACTCTAGCTGGTTATATGTGCAAACATATTGGTTCTTCTTGTGACTTTTTCTTTAATATATTTTATTGATTTTTTACAGAGAGGAAGGGAGAGGGATAGAGAGCCAGAAACGTTGATGAGAGAGATACATCGACCAGCTGCCTCCTGCACACCCTCTACTAGGGATGTGCCCACAACCAATGTACATGCCCTTGACCAGAATCGAACCCGGGACCTTTCAGTCCACAGATGAGGCTCTATCCACTGAGCCAAACTAGTTTTGGCTTCTTGTGACTTTTTAATAAAATAGAGCAAGTTAGAAGCCAAGATAATTTAAAATTCTGATGGCCATTCATCAGAACCTTTTAAGTCTACCTCAAAGTCATCTTCCCTTAGAAGAGATGACTTTAATACTCTGAGACAATGAAATGTGGTTTTTTTTTACAGAAAACCATTTTTCTAAAACAATCTTAGATCTTCTAAGTAGGTGCTTTAAACTTTCTTATTGTTTGTCCCTCCTGAAGCCTGAAAAGGTATTATAAGAATTTAATAAAAGAATAATATGAAAATTGACCATACCTCTGCTAAACCCAGCAACCCACCTGTCAATCAGGAGCAAGTATGCAAATTAACCCAACCAAGATGGCTGCAGCCACAGAGAGAGCAGGAGGCTTGGGTTTCCCCAGCAATGGAGAAAACCAAGCTTCCTGCCTGCCCTGGGGGGCCCAGGCCTCCGCTCAAGGCTACAAAGTTTCAATTATAGAAGATAAATAAGTCACAGATCCCAGGGCCTCCACTTGGGTCGCCAGGGGATATGGACAGCCTGCAAATTACCACAGGCCCCTCACTCAGGCTGCCACATGCCCCAAGGGAACCCCCACCTTGATCCAGGGATACCCTTAAAGGCAAACCTACAGGCCCCCACCCATTCACCAGGCCTCTAACCTATCTAATAAAAGAATAATATGCAAATTGACCATCACTCCAACACACAAGATGGCTTCCCCCATGTGGTCAAAGATGACTGCCCCATGTGGACACAATATGGCCACCACAAGATGGCCAACAGGGGAGAGCAGTTGGGAGGGACCAGGCCTGCAAGGGAGGGCAGTTGGAGGCAATCAAGCCAGCAGAGGAGGGCAGTTAGGGGTGACCAGGCCTGCAGGGGAGGGCCGTTAGGGGCAAACAGGCTAGCAGGAGAGCAGTTAGAAATCAATCAGGCTGGCAGGGGAGTGGTTAGGGAGTGATCAGGCTGGCAGGCAGAAGCAGTTAGGGGCAATCAGGAAGGCAGACAAGCAAGCAGTTGGGAGCCAGCAGTCCTGGATTGTGAGAGGGATGTCAACTGCCCGTTTTGGCCTAATCCAGTAGTTGGGTCAGGCAGTTGGATATCCCTTGAGGTGTCCCAGATTGGAGAGGGTGCAGGCTGGGCTGAGGGACACACCCCTCCATGTACAAATTTCATGCACCAGGCCTTAGTAACTCTATAATTAAAAATTTGGCAAAATTAAAGTTCTGATAAAATTTTTCAAGCCTCCTAAGCAACTTCTAAGTACCTCCAACAGATAATCATAAATACAAACAGCCCCAAACTCTATGAAACTGAATGTTCCCATGCCTAAGAAGAAGAATGTCCTTCCCAACCCTGTCCCCTTCAAAATTGCTTATCAAGGACATATAATTGTTTTTGTCTTCTTTAAAAATTGTAATATCTTAAGGCTCCTGAACAAATACTCTTACCTTATTCAAACTAGTATAAATTAGTGGCTTTGCCTGTTCATGTCTCAGGACTGCAGTTGTAAAATCAAAACTGCCAGGTCTTTGGTTGCATCTATTTATATTTGGGTATGAATATTTACCTCCAGAGACTATTGATAGAATTTAAATTTTAAATTGCATAAAGTGAGTCAAATATTTACATAGATTAAGAGAGATAACAGAACCTCACCCAAATGTATTTCAGGTTTAGAAAAAATTTAGCTCTTTTAATATTAATACCCACAATTTTAAAGTCATGCCTATTTTTATAACTTTAATATAAAATATTTTTTCTTAAAACTATCTTTCTGTATTTGTCTGTGAAGTATTTCTAACCATGTTTACATAAATATTTTATGATTACCTACAATTCTATCTCACCAAATGTTTTAAAAGTTTTGATATGTCTGACAAACTTCCCAAAACTAAATATATATTAAAAAAAAAAAAAAAACCACTGAAAAAATGATTGTTTTAAAATAAAAAAAGATTGGATAAAAGCTAAAACATATAGATAAGCTTCAGGAGATGTTGAAGTTACAGAGGTTTATTGAGGCTATTGAAAGTTTACAGAAAATGATATTGAGAAAATAACTTAATGTTGGTCTAACTGACTAAGGTTAAAGTGTAAACTAAGTCAATTACACTATGTATACAAGTATATGAACCCTAACCATCTCTTTAACTGGCTATATTTCAGTAATTTGTCATTTGCAGATAATTATCTTACTCTTGATGCTTCTATTGCAAAAATATTTATCTTCAAAAAGATTTAGAGAAAAAACTCAGCAACTCTAAAATATAGGTTTCTGAAGAACTTTCACTTCATACCACTAAACTGGTAAAGATTTGTAGAATTCTAAGAACTTGGGTTCATACAAGTGCTGCCAAAAATATAAAGACCAATGAGAACTAATAACATGGGACTAAATGAACTGATGAGAATAATTATAATTTTATAACTTTATTTGAAACATGAGTTTTTAATCTTTTTTTCCAGGTATAGAAAATTTATTTATTTTTTCTTTTGCTTAAGCTACCTATGACTTACTACAATTTGGTAAATTAGACCTTTTAAACAGAATTAAAACATTCTTTTCCTTTGTACCTGATCCCTCCAGAATTCAAACACTTATTATAATCTATGCCTTCATTTTTCCCTTTTTTCTTACTTTAGTTTCTTCCATCCTAAAAATAATATGTCATTCTAGGCATTCACTATAATACTTATTGTTTTCTTTTCTCCGTTAATTTATGCCAGGAAAGAAAACACAACATTAATAACCATCTTTAAGCCACTTCACAGTTCAAAACATCCAACTGCTTACACACATAGTCAAGGATGTTTAATTTCAACTCCAATGAAGGAACCAGATATTGAATAATATTTGTTTCCTGGGCAGGTATTACCATGAATACATACATGATTAGAAACTTACCAAAAACCAAAGAGGAGATTTTGGAAACTACTGCCTAAGGATAAATATTTAAATTTCCTTACATGAGCTCCATTAGACAATAGAATTCATATTAACCACATTCTGGATGCACAAGGTGGGGCTTGCTCTGCTGGGAATACCTTTTATGGGACTTGGATAAGGCACCTCTGATGGAATAGAGATTGAGCTGAATGAAACCTGGGCACAGGCCAGATGGTTAAAAGCAGAGCCCACTTTCACCTCATGGTTCCTTATATCTCCTGCCGATTGCCCTCAGGGACTGCCTCCTGTCAGGTCTGTTCTTCCCCTTGGATTTGCATTTTTTTTTTTGATATTTTAGAATTTTTGCTGTTATAAAATTTTGTTTATTCTGCACCGCTCCATATTATAAAGACACCTCTCTGATAATGGTTGTTCAAAGTTTTGATATGCTCACTAAGGCCTATGTCTATCTTCTTAAATGTGTTTGATTTTTAATACTAGTTCTTCATTCACTCATTTATGGTCTTTATTCTTTGTTCAGACCTAGTATTAATCTTTCTTCTTGGAACTAGGTAGAGCTTTTTCTTTTTTACTGTACTGTGTCTTTACCCTCTCTGTATCTCTTTTAGACCCCTGATACATCCTCAGACACAACATGTGTTGAAAGTTACTCAATTACTTCCCAGAAAAGGCACTCAGTGACAACACTGTGCACCATATCACACATCCCTCCATCCTCGAGGCCATCTTTCTTTGGGCCAGTGCAGATGCCTTCTCTGTTGCACACACTGAATTATTTTCTGGGGGATTCCAGGATGAAGGAGAGGTCATGACTCCTGCCTTCAAGGGACTCAGCATAAAGTGGATGATGTACATCTAAAGCACTAATTACAACTGTGAGAAGAGGCCTTACCCTTGGTCTGTTGAAGCATGGAGCTTGTCACCAATTTCGCGGAGGCTTTCTCTAGCAAGTCATGTTTAAAGGAAATTTTTAAAACAACAGAAATAATTAGTTGCATTGGTATAAGAGGGTAAAAGTTACTTAATATAACTTGAACTTTCACAAAACATCTAATACAAATTTGGGTGATTGAATAAAGATGAATCTACATATGTTCCTAGTCTTTTATTTCTAAAACTAGAAGCCTGGTGCACAGATTTCTGTACCACTTGGCCTGGCCTGTGGAGATCGGGCTGAAACTGGCTCTCCGACCTTCTCCGAGGAGTCCCAGATTGCAAGAGGGCGGTTCTTGGGTGACACACCCTGGAATTGGCCTCCCTCCTCTCTGGTTCTGGGTGGTCACCCAAGAACTGCAGCTGCCAAATCACCACAGCTCCTGTGTTGAGTATCTACCTCCTGGTGATCAGTGTGCATCATAACTACTGGTCAGAGTGCCCCCTGGTGGTCATTTCATGCCATAGCTAACAGTAAGACAGTCAGATGGTCACTTAAGTAGATAGATATAGATTTAGATATAGATATAGATATAGATATAGATAGATACTAGATAGATAGATAGATAGATAGATAGATAGATAGATAGATAGATAATTAGTTCAAATATGCATTTATATCTCACAGTTACATTCCTGTGATAATCTTTCTACCTTTAGTGTCTCTTCTTATCCCACTCTATCATCCATCTTTTGGGATGATGTCTGATTAATCTCCAAATTATCACCTTTTGCTTTTATATAAAGCTTCAGGCTTTATTGATAAGCTCCAAACTTAATAGCCAAACATTCCAGGCCCCATACTGATACCCCAATTTACTTCTCTAAACGTTGCATTTCTGGAAAACCCATCTGCATTAGTCAATTTAGTCAATCTTTCCCCTGAGATGTGCTGTGCAGTCCTTTAGAGGTCCAACACTACTTTAAGAAGTTTATAAAGCAGAGGGCTCTATCAGTAAAATAACAGTGGATTCCAGGGAAATTTTTCAAGAATGCAAGTGCCAGAATGTGACAGGGAGGAGCTAGAAATATAAGCAAACAGTGCTCTCTCTATTTACCCAAATAACATGGAACCATAGGGTTTGCAAAATTGATCAAGGATATGTTTTTGCAAAAATTTTAGCACTGTTTAATTATTAGTTTGTGCCGAATACTGCAAAAAAATATATATATATATATATTTGTACTCCCTGCATCCAGAAGAGCAAAGGCAGTATGAAAACACAGACTTCATAGAGGAAAAACATGCCAACTATTTTCAGCCATGCCAGGCATCAATGGAACTGAAAGCAGGGACTTCAAGTATTTTAAGCTTTGATGGTTCATTCTTCTGAGCTTCTGCATTTTTGCTTTGCTCCTAGCAACCTCTTTGTCCTGTTTCCTGCACCATTACTTCTATGAACACTGTAATCTAAAAAGGCATTAATTTTTCTACCAGTTTCATTGACTCGTTTGTAAATGTGGAACTTCGGCCTCTATTAATTCCCTCCTTTTCAGTACTTCCTTAATTGAATTACAGCATGGTTTATGATCTGTCACTTCATTCTCTTGCTTTCAGGGTGGTTCAGTTAAATTAAAATTATTGGGTAGGAATTGAGCACAAATGTTGTAGATCAGTAAATTCAACACAGATTTAGTACACATGCACGCACACACACACACAGACACAGAAAATTTTCCCCAAAAAATTTATAGTTGTATGAAGACAACTAAGAAGAAAGCTGACCTGAAATAAACCCATAACCTGGGTCCTCATTGCACTTCACACTTACTAGTTCTAAAATGTTGAGTTCTCTGTATTGTGCTTATATCTTTACTGTTCACTTTCTCATTTTGACTGTGAACTTCTGGAAGTTAGAAAATAAAACTTTTATTTTTATATCCCAATACCAGACTAGTTGTAATCATATTACAAATGCTTACTAACTATGGACCAAGTCAGATTATTTTTTGGAGTTGAGGGCTGGATATGAATTCATATTTTTTAAAAGTCTCTAAATTAGAGACCCAAAGGTCTAATTTTATAATAATATCTTTTCCATTCTTTAAGGTATCTCCAAATTATTTTAACACATTTTGAGAAATTCTCAAAAGTTTCTCAAATTAGTAAAAGAATGAAAGATAATTAAGATTTAATTATTTTAATTTAGGGAAGTGTGAGCTTTTGCAGAGATAAATTCATAAACACTATGAATGTATTCACATGGCCACACTGGTGTGCAGCAAGTGTCACACACACACACACACACACACACACACACACACACACACGTACATGCACATGTACATGCACACGGTCTTGCATATGCCCTCGGTGCTATCATCAGAAATGCTGGCTTTCCACATGCCTGACTATGTTCAGGACTATGAAAATTGATCAGAAGAAAGCTCACTATTGATAGATTCATTTTTTGGTCAAAAGCATATTAAAGTATGAATTTTGTTCATGGAGTGGGGATTCCCTCAACTCAGCTTGAGCCCTCTCCTATTGAGGACCTCTTGCAGCCAGACATCCCTCTCACAATCTGGGACTTCTGGCTCCTAACTCCTCACCTGCCTGCCTGCCTAATTGTCCTTAACTTCCTCTGTCTGCCAGCATGATCATTCCTAACTGCCCTCCCTGAAGGCCTGATGTCGCCCCCAACTGTCCTCCTCTGCTGGCCAATTTGTTTTTTATTGGCCAGTTCCTATTCCAGTTTCAAAAGCTTCAACTCCTAGGCAGCCATTGGCTTCCCACAGCACCATATTTGGTTCTCATTGGTCAGTTCCTATGCTAGTCAGAGCAGAAGCTCCACTTCCTAGGCAGCCATTGGCTCCCCACAGTACCCAGATTTGGTTCTCTCATTAGTAGATTCCTATGCCAGTCAGCGTCAAAGGCTCCATCTCTTAAGCATCCATTGGCTACCCACAGCACCCATATTTGGTTCTCATTGGTCAGTTTCTATGCCAGTCAGTGTCAGAAGCTCTGCCTCCTAGGCAGCCATGGTTCCCTACAGTACCCACTTTTGGTTCTGATTTTTCAGTTCCTATGCCAGTCAGCATCTCCAGATCTACCTCTGGGCCTGATCAAAGAGGCAAGGCTTAACAGCAACCTACGGAGAAGCCAGGAGAGAAAGAAAAGCCTGGCTGCTGGCGAAGATCATAAAGAAAGAGGAAAAGAAAGAGAGAGGTAAGTACACTGATACAGCTTCCACTGAGGCTGCAGATCAGACCCTGACTCACTTTCTGGGTCTAAGCCACCTGGGCAGTCAGTGCTGGATCACCATCTGGATGGTCTGCGTTTGGTCACAGGCTCAGCCCCTTCCCAAGCCTGAAGCCTCTGCCCTAGGCTTTAGGCTTGGAAAGGGTGCCACTCCATGGCCGGCTGGGAGTGACCTGGGTGCTAAGAAGGTTCCTGGGACCCAGGTATGTATGCAAATTAAGCTCCATTTTTGTTGGGTTCATTTGCATACTTACTCTGATTGGCTGTGGGCATAGTGGAGGTACTGTCAACTTACATGTTTCTGTATTATTAGGTAAGATACTCAAACCTACTAGCAATTAGGAAAATGTAAATTTTAATAAGATGAGATATCATTTTTATGTGTTAGAATCACAAATGAAATATAATACAAGTAGACCTGGTAAGCATAAGACAAAGTAGACACTTCTATAATCTATTGATAAAAATTAATTTTTTGGAAGACAACCTGTGTTCACCCTTTAAATAATAGCTATTCCAAAAAAATTTGCAGAAGAGTCTACATATCTAAAAATAAATACAAATAAATTGCTGAAAGAATGCTTAAATAACGTCACAATGTATCTTTGTGAAGAATGCTATGCAACCAACAAAAAGAATGAAAAAAGTATTTTCATGTTAATTTGTCCACATATATTATCAAGAAAAACACAAAAGACAACAATATGTCCAGAATTATATTTTCTTATATGTATGTGCATATTATTTCTCCATATATATTTATGGAATGGTAAATAGTCAATTTTTACAGTTGTTAATTGTTGATGTTATTACAATGTACATTTAATGTAGAAGGAGGCAATTTAGGCACTTTTATGTATTTCTTTATATGCTTAAATAATAAAAACGTAACAGAGAATAAAATTTTACTAATACACTGCTCCCACTCACCATGGAGTGGATTTAGAGTAAAATGTACTAACAAACTGATAAAAGGAGCTTGCACACGGACAGTTTCTTAGCATCCTGCAGGCCTCACAGCTCCAGCTCCTGCTTGTACAGAAAACAGCCTTGACCTCCACGTCGCTGACATGGATCGCCCAACTGCAGGAGCTTGGCTCACACTGACCTCTTCCAGAATGCTGACCTTAACCATCTATACCGAGTGGCCAGATTATTATGATCTCTGAACTCATAATAATCGGGCCACTCAGTGTATATCCTATATAATAAAAGGCTAATATTCAAATTGTCCCCTCGACCAGCAATTCGACCAGCAGGCAGGCCGACCAACCTCCCATGTCCCTTCTCCCTGGCCAGGTTGACAGGACCCCACCCATGCAAGAATTTATGCATGGGACTCATACACACACACACACACACACACACACACACACACACACACATTGAGTGGCCAGATTATTATGCGTTCAGAGATCATAATAATCTAGCCACTCAGTGTATATCAGGTCCAGCAAGGAGACTGCCTGCACTCCACAGTCCCTCCAGTGACCTCCTTGTCCTGCTTTCCCTCTCTCTCCTATAAACCCTGCCTGCACTGAGATGCTAAGATGGGCTTTGAACAAGAATCCCCCATCCTCTGATATGCCAGCACTCAAAACCACTTTCCTTTTCACTAACAACTGTCTCACGAGTTTGGTTTTCATGGCTATAGACAGTATGTCTGGTTACAAAATCATGGAGGAAAAGTTTCTAAACATTTCTTAGTATGCACACATGTCTGTATTGCTTTTTAAATTATAAAAATGATAAACACAACCCATTAATTGGTTGAAATTTAGGGCCTTTTCAAATTTTAAAAGGCATTTGAATAATATTGTGCTAAGAGCATTGGAAAAGCACATCTACTATTCTCAGTCCAAGTGTAGTTGAAAGCAATAGGCCAGCCTCACATCCTCCAGAGGAGAAAGCCTTGGGGATAGCATGCTGGGCTGCTGGCAGCTGTGCCCAGTTTCTGAAGCTGTGATTTGGGCTTAGATGTGACTCTAAGGATGCAAGGAAATCGATTCCACTAACAATTACCTCCATTGGCTTATCAGCTGTCTCCACATGTCTCTTCATCGCTCTCAGTTTTATCAACTATCACTGATGAAGCAAACTACAAATCTTTAGACCATACATGCTTCTTATAACACATTATATTTAATTTAATGTAAATTACTGATGACTGTAACATCAAATGATAATTCTATAAATTGAACCATGAATGAAGACAGACTGTGTGACAAAAAGCCTGTTCAGAGGAAAAATACCTACATCTAAGTACTTTATACTTATTATTTTCATTCCTTATTCTAACTGGAGAAATTATTTCAGTGCTCTCAATTTTTAGAAAAGGAAGCTGAGGCTGAAGATGATCAAGTGCCTGTACTAAAGTCACACAATCCATAAATACCAGGATTGAATCCAGGTTATCTGACTCCAAAACCTATAATTCCCCCTGGAACAATTTGTTTTCCAAAGCATTAGAATTTACTGAAGAAAGTAAGTGAACTTGCCTTTTCACTCTCCAGGCCTTTTTGTTAGAACCACCAATTTTATTCTCAGTTACCTGTGTTTCTCATTGGGTACACCTCTACCTGTTTCAATTGTATTGGGGATAATTCTCACATTGATGTTACCCTATAAACCCCAGCATTTCCAACCCCGATCTATAGAGTCCCAAATATTACACATTAATTAATGAAGCCACAACTAATCACACCTCAGCAAATCAAAAATATTTGCCAAAAAACAAATTAGAAGTAGACAAAAGATTATGCTAATGTGGGAGTAGGTGCATATCTTTCACAGGTTGACGCATGCCCATAACAGCCCCTGTACACTCTTAAGTTTCCTGTAACCTGAACCAGTGCCCTGTTCTGCCAGATGCAACTGGAAACAACTCAGGTTGGATCTTAAACAGCTGGCTTTTTATTTCTTTAGTGTTCCAATTCCTAAATCGCTTAGATCCATGGAGTCTCAGTTGCTCACCTGGAAAATGGGAGATTTAATGCTTCCACAAAGAGTTTGCAGATGATTAAAGATGTTTCCTTTAAAACACCTACACAATATATTCATTCACAAATTAGTTCCCAAAATTATCCACACAGTCCTGAGCTCCTCCCAGGTGCCTGATGTAGCCTGGGAGGTTAAATCCTAGATCACTGCCTGGGGGCATTGGGTCAGTAGGGTGGGAGGCAAGCACCAGGGAATTAGCAAGTAAAAATATGTTTGACCTATAACACTGATCATGAGGTAGTAGCTATTATGGCTTCCTTTGTATCACACAAAATCCTTACTGAGACACATAAAAATGTATGTATAAGGCTATGTTACTTTACTATGGAGGCCAGGAACAGGAGCAATGGGAGCTTGACGTAAACATTTTAACAAGATTTTCAAAGAGGGAATATTCTTAAAGAACCCAAGCTTAAAACTTTAAGAAATTCAGCTAAACAAGGCCCTCATTCATATTCACCAAGATATTATCAGAACAATCCTATATAATAAAAGCTTAATATGCTAAGTGTTCAGTTGTCTGGTCATCCATTCAGCCAATCAAAGCATAATATGCTAATGATATGCTAAGGCTGTTCAACCACCCACTATGATGTGCACTGACCACCAGGAGGCAGATGCTCTGACTAATAGATTAGCTTACTGCTGAAGTCTGGCTAATCAGGACGGGCTGGACACACCTTGGAGCCCTCCTACAGTCCCTCCCCAGCTGGCCAACCTCCCATGTCCCTCTCCAGCCTCGATCATGCACCAATGGGATCCCTTGGCCTGGCCTGCACCCTCTCACAATTTGGGCTGAAGGACATCCTTCTCCCGGGTGCAAGAATTTTGTGCACTGAGCCTCTAGTTTTTTTTTGTTTGTTTGTTTTTTGTGTTTTTTTTTTTTTTAATAAAAGGCAATTGAAGAAAAATTGTACCTAATGAGGTTGAACCACTTTCCTTAAGTGAAAATGAAATCCATCCTGTACTAAACACATATTATCTTGGCAATTACAGGGGACAAGACCTTTTTCTTTCTACCCTTCCAGGTTCTTTGCCTAGTCTGACATTCAAATTGACATAGGAGTCAACAGAAACAAAGTCTGAATGTACAGGAATCCCAAGATACGAGGCTACTGACAGGTCATTGAAGCTTATATGCTGTGCAGAGCGAAGGAGAATGAGTCAGGGGTCTGGGACTTCAAAAGGAAGGAAGACAATTCAAAGGCAAATGGTAAGAGCAAACATTTGGTAACCATTTGGTAGACATTTCTATGCAGATAAGTCTATCTGATGTAAAAAACTTATCTCTAGTAATAGTGCCCCTCCTGGCATGTATTATTTTAGATAGTAGAAGTCTCTTCTTAAATCTGTTGACCATTGATTATATTCAGCTCAAAAAAAAAAATGCCAAAGTGGCCCTTCCTGGGTTGGCCTGACATGAATCCCATCACAATATATTATATATATGGTGGGTTTACATAAAAAAAAAATAATTTTATAATCTACATTTAGTGTTTTGTGTATACAATTAAAGATTTTTATGTGTCATTTTCATTATACATTTAAATAGTTCATAAAATTATAATCTAATGTATTTACCCATTTTTGTTGTAAATTTTAACTACAAATGCAGTCGGAACAAAGGAACCAGAATGTCCATATTTTAGAGGCTTGAAACCAGCCCCTGCTTCAATTATGCATGGCTTACAGAAATGAATTTGCAGCCTTTTATTTCTTGGTGTAATGGAGCTCAAGTATTTCATAAAGTATAACCGTACAGCAAATGTTGAGCTCATTTTAGAATAATTAGCACAGTGATGTTACTTGTGAAATTAAAAAGAAATGTTAAAATTTTCCAATTGTAAGCACTTTTCAAAGGCTCGCTCTGTTTTCTAAAGTGAATAATCTTTCACTCAGAAGAAGGCTAACAGCTCTCTGTTTCCTGCATTTCCTCTCTCCTCTCTTCCATCTCCATTAAAATACTCGTGCTTATTCAGACAAGAGAAAGAGCCTCTGTAGATTAAGCAGATAATGTTTTAAATGATGCATTTACCTCAAGTTACTCCAGCTCAGTCCTTTGAACTAAAAAATACCTAAAATCTGTACATTAAAGAGTCATCACTTAATATTCTCACTAAAATGTGACATTCTCATATCCTTTTCCCCACCCCTTGTAAAACAGAAGGACACCCTCGGGGGAGAAGGAAAGAACTAACATTTACATAATTTCTACAGTATGTCAGGCATACTACAGTGTGAGACATATGGCATTCTTGGTTCTTTGAATATTCGCAGAGTTCTAAGAATTCAACAATGGCCTTAGTCATGCTGTAGGCAGCAGGGAGAATGGCACGAGGTGCTAGGCCAGTGGAGTGACACTTGACCTCAGTTCAGCAACCTCAGTATATGCGTTCTGCTAAGAAAGAATGCTGGCTAAGATCTAAGACCCGAACTATGAGAGAAAATTTATTTAAAAGTCACAGAGGTGGAAGAAGTGAGCAGTGGGAGAAACGGGCTCAGAAAACCAGTACAGAGACAAAAGAAGGGCCCTTGGAGCTCCGGAGAGAGAGCAGTGCGGTACCATGCCTGGGAGGACGGGGTGGGGGCGGGAAAGGCTGGCGCTTGCTCCTGAGGAGAGCATCCTGGGCCTCTTCCTAAAGGCTCTCAAGGCAGGGCTTTGAGGGGAGTCCCGGGAAGGGTCTCCATAGAATGCCCACCTAGGAGCTTCCAGGAGTGTGCTTTCAGGGTCGCGGTGTCCACTGATTGGTCGGAGCTAGAGCAGGGGGTTACTAGGGAATGCAGCTGGTCCTGAGGCAGCCACAGCATCACTTGTTCAGTTTCATGGTTTTCTGGGCCTGGAGCTGACACACAGCTGAGGCCCAGGTACTATTTCTCGGAGTTCGTGCTTAAAGGCCTACACAGGAGCCATATGAAGATGCTCTTTACATCATTGCTCCTCCTCCTAGGGGGTCTACCATGTGTGCAGCCACATGCCAGGGGAGGGTCCAACCCGCATGACCAGTGATACGTTAGGGGAGGAAAGGTTACCCTGGGAAAAGGTACTGATTCCCCATTTGCCCCTTGCTAGGCACCCCTGGTGACCCCTGTGCCTGGCATATTGCCTTCCTCTGCTCCTGTCTGGGTAACTGTCCACCACAATTCCTGTATGCAAATGAGAATAGTCAGACGCAAGAGCGTTAAGTAAGCTTCCAAAGTGGCATAACCTGAGGGAGGCTTTAACTTAAACTGGTGGAGGTTTGGACTCTGTCTCGCTGCATTCTGTCCTAGCCAAAGGCGACAGGCTGTTTGAACAAGTTCTAAGCAAATCTCAGTACGAATTTTATTTACTTTAACTTAATTTCCTAAAATTACACATGGCAAGCAACCGATGCCAAAAGCCAGCAAAGCTGCAGCTTCTGGACTCGGGGAAGCATGAGGCTGGGAGACCTCCGCGCGCGGAAAGCAGAGGTGCAGCCGGGCCCAGACCCAGCTCTGGGCGCTGCTCCTCTCTGAGGCGGAGGCCTGCACACAGGTTTGCACGGCCCAGTGTTTGGCTGTCGGAGATAGCTCTGTTATTGCACATTGTAGCAAACAAAAGGAAAATGACTGAGTAATTATGTTATTTTAAAACATATATTTGTTAACAAGCATTTACTGAGAGACTACAACACTATAACCTATGCTGGGTCTGTGAATAAACCCCAAAACAACTGGATGGAACCTGCTCTTACGGAGCTGTGGTGAGCATGAGATAAGCACAAATTGGATCTTTGCAATCTCGTGCGAGGCACGTGAGGCAGGCCTTTGTGAGCAAAATGCTCCGGCCAGGATTGTATTTGGTGTGCACAAGCACCTAGGAGCTGGCAAACCCGGCACTCAATAGCCTCTTATTGAACGGGCGAGCCACAGAGCACCGAGGAGCCACATCACTTGCAGACTTGGTGATGGGTAGGTGGGAGGAAGAGTGAAATTTCTGAGAGGAAGTGATGAATAAAGAAAAACCAGAAGAAGTAGAAGTTTTTCTGGTGGTCAGAGACTGCAGGACAATAGCATGTGCAAAGGTCAGCAAGAGGTGAGTGAGTCTGGACTTCCCCTTTAAGGAGAAGAAAATGCTCCCCGTGTTGGTGGCTGGACTGAGAGGCCCCTACGGAGTGGGAGCGGGAGGCGATGTGTGAGGGCGAAGCTTCCGAATTGCGGGACTCCATCCTGGGACATCTGCTGGATTTTCAAACACACTCCAAGGACCATTTTCTTAAGTAAATTTAGAACATATTGGCTTAAACAAAGTCATTTAAAAATATGATAGGGTAATGTGTTTTGTAAACTAATCAGATGGAAATGTTGTTTCATGTTTGACCACAAACTAAGAAAATCAGTTTGAGAAACGTTGGGCTAGAGGCAGTGCACAGATCAGCTTCAAAACTCAATCCTTGTCTCTCTCGTGGTCAGGTGTGAAGTGGCGATGGAGGGATTAAGTTGCCTCTGTGGTGGGAGAGGGTTCTGGACATGCATGTGCCCAGAAATCACAGGTCTTTTCTTTGCACTCTGTCCCGTAGCTGGATCTCTACACCCTGCTTAATGTTCAGATTTCTATTTATTTTCTCCTACATGAAGCAGATTCTTACTGGGAACAGATATTTGGCCAGTCCTACGCCATACTGTTAGAATTTCAGCTCTGTACCTACCTCTAACAAAGTCTTCTTTCAAATGCCTGGGACTTGCTTCCCATATGCTCTTGGAATGGACTTACTCCTGCCTGTGCAGACTATTGACTCATAGCACATGCCCTTCTGCCGAGTCCCCTGTGAGCAGAGCCCCATATACCCAATGACTGCGGATTACAGCCAAACTCACCACCCACCGTTAAATAATACTTTTCCCAATGTCCGTGACCACCTGTTTGGAGTATGGCTGCCCAAAGCCAGGACCCAGCTCTGTTCGGCCTGGCCTCGGCTTCTTCTCCTCCACTTCCGAGTCCACCGTGTTGCCATAAGCTATCCTGCTTTGATGCTAAAACACCCACAACAACCAAAGAGAGAAAATAGGTGTGTTACAAAAATGTAATTTGTAAGAATGCAACGTACTTTAAAAATTACTACAAAATTTGTTTTTGTACGTTTTCCAACCAAGATTCGATTTGCTCCTTCCACATTGGTGTTTGGCTAATTTACACATGATGACACCCATTGTCTTCAAATTCAAATTTTCCTCCAGGAGTGTAACAGCTCTGGTTTTCCTGGAAGAGGGTGACTCTCCCTGTTTGGGTAGTACTAGCGACCTTGGCTCTCTTCATCACAGATGACTACTTTTATCTCTTATCCTAATAACCTTAAGTTCTTTTTACTCCTTATCTTATGATTTATTAATCAAGTTTTCAGCTTCCGGCTACGTTTTGGGCATCTGAAAGAAATGACCTCAAGAGTTGTTGCTTTTAGCTAAACTCCCATTATGTCTCATAATACTGAGATTATTGCTAGAGTATTGTATTATTTAGCCAAATGTAATATAAAATTCACATACACTCTGCCGAAACCGGTTTGGCTCAGTGGTAGAGCATCGGTCTGCAGACTGAAAGGTCCCAGGTTTGATTCGGGTCAAGGGCATGTACATTGGTTGCAGGCACATCCCCAGTAGGGGGTATGCAAGAGGCAGCTGGTCGATGTTTCTCTCTCATCGACGTTTCTATCTCTCTATCCCTCTCTCCTCCTCTCTGTAAAAAATCAATAAAATATATTTTAAAAAATTCACATATTCTCATATTTAAACACATTCACACAGTTCCTCATTATAATCTTCACTAGAGGCCCGGTGCATAAAATGTGGGCACGGGAGGAGGGTCCCCTCAGCCCAGCCTGCACCCTCTCCAATCCGGGACCCCTTGGTGGATGTCTGACTGCCGGTTTAAGCTGAGGATCGGGCCTAAACTGGCAGTCAGACATCACTCTCATAATCCTGGACCTCTGACTCCTAATCACTTACCTGCCTACCTGCCTGGTCACCCCTAACTGCCCCCCACTGCCAGCCAGGTCACCCCTAACTTTCCCCTCCCAGGTGGCCTAGTCACTCCTAACTGCCCCTCTGCTGGCCTGGTCACCCCTTACTGCAACCCTTGCAAGCCTGGTTGCCCCAACTGCCCCCCTCTGCCAACCTTGTCGCCCCTAACTGCCCCACCACTGGCCTAATTGTCCCCCAATCCCCCCACCAGCCTAATTGCCCCCAACTTCCCCCCCTGATGGCCTGGTGCCCCGGCCAACTACCTCCCTCTACTAACCTGGTCACCCCTAACTGCCCCCTCCTGCCAGCCTGGTGGCCCCATGCAGCCTGCTTGTTTAGTCATTTGGCTGTCCCTCACTAACACCCTGCCTGCCTAGTCATAGGCAGCTATCTTGTGAGGGCATGAGGGTTAATTTTCATATTACCTCTTTTTTTATATAGGATCCATTAATACAGTGGTGCCTCGCATAAAGAACGCCTCGCACAGCGAACGCTGCACACAACGAACTTCATTTCATGATTCATACAACGAACTTCGTTTCACACAATGAAGTCGCCCGAGCTTCCACGACCGCTTTGCCCGAGCTTCCACGACTGCTTCGCCCGAGCTTCCACGATCGCTGCCGATGTATTGCATCCTTCCGCGCAGGCACTGCAGGCAGTCGTTAGTCACTGCGCTTAACTTAAGCACATATCGCGGCAATCGTTCTTCATTACGAATTAAATCACGCACGTATCACGGCAGTCGTCCTTTTAAGTTAAACTCAATACACTGTATCCGGATTCAGCTGAAGCAAACAGGATCAACGATCTTTACTCCGATACTCTTGTCCGTTATTTCCGGCAGATGTTGGAGAAAAGAGAAAAACAAATGACTTTGGACAGGTTTTTCATGAAACCATCGGCCAAAAAGCAGAAAATGGATGAAGATGTGCAAGATTCGGTAGACTCTACTTAGTCTGTCTTAAAATTAAAAAATGTGCTTTTTTTAAAAAAAATTATGTTTTTAGATGTATCTAAATAAAAATAATAACAAAAAATTTATCTTTTTTTATGTCATCTTAGCATATTTTATGCTACAGAACGAATTATTTTTTTTTAACATGTATTGTTATGGGAAACACGTTTCACATAACGAACTTTTCGCATAACAAACTTGCTCCTGGAACGAATTAAGTTCGTTGTGTGAGGCACCACTGTATGTATATTACACTAATTAATTTTTATATATGAAACTACCTTTGTATCTTTAGGCAATTTCCACTTGGTCATGGTATAATCCTTTTAATATGCTACTAGGCTCAGTTTGCTAGTATTTTGGCAAGAACATTTTCATCTCCGTGGATGGGACACATTGGTCTATAATTTTATTTTCTTGTGATGTATTTGTTTGGCTTTATTACCAGTTATATAGAATGAGTTAAGAAATTATTGTCCCTACTGTATTTATGAAAGACTTAAATATTTGGTCTTAAATCTTTGTAAATGCTTGATAGAGTGGTCCTGAGCCTTTTTTTGGAAGTTTTTGACAGCTTCTCTATTCCCTCATTTTTAATTGATCTTTGTATATGGGTGAGGTACAAATCCAACTTTATTCTTTTGCATGTGCATATCCATTTGTACCCGAAACAATTATTGAAAAGACTATTATTTACCTACTGAATTTTTTTTTGAAAGTCTTGAAAAACTATTGACCATAAATGTAAAAATTTATTCAGGGGTCCTGAATTCTTTCATATTTTCCTAAATACCATTTCTTATACTATTTTTTAGTTATTTTCTCAAAATTGTCTTTCATAGGGATTACAATTAACATGTTAATTGATAACAATTAAGTTCAGATTAACACTGACTTACTTTCAATATTATACAAAAAGTTGGTTCAGATATATAGATATACATATACATATACATATACATATGCATATACATATACATATACATCTATAAAAATAAAAGCATAATATGCTAATTAGACCAGACAGCCAAATGGCCTTCCAGACATCATTCCCATATCCTTCTGGATGACCTTCCTGATTAAGCTGTTGCATTGGGGGCTGAGGCAGAAGTAGTTAGGGGTGATCAGGCAGGCAGGTGAGCAATTAAGGGTGATCAGGCAGGCAGGCAGAGTGGTTGAAGTGATCAGGCAGGCAGGCAAGTGGTTAGGAGCCAGTGGTCCTGGATTGTGAGATGGGTGTTTAGGCCCAATGGATGTTTAAGGAAAGGTACCTAACTTATCCCCATCAGTCAGATAGGAGTCCCAGATTGTGAGAGAGTACAGGCCAGGCTGAGAGACCTACACCCTCCTACATGATTTTCATGCACTGGGCCTCTAGTATATATAAACATATAGACATGGACATGGACATGGACATGGACATGGACATAGACATAGACATAGACATAGACATAGACATAGACATAGACATAGACATAGATATGGGTATAGATACATAGATATATAATCCATTCTCTTATCATTCTTTGTTCTATTATTGTCATATAAGTTATATCTTTGCTCACCAATACAAATGTGTAACTAAAGACTTAATGCAACTATTTTAAAGTCAGATAGAAATAAAAATGTGTTACAAGCATATAAATACATGAATACTATCTTTTATATTTACATATGTACTCTCAACTGAACTAGTGTAATTTATTTATTTATGTGAGTTCAATTTACTATTTTGTGTTCATTCATTTCAGCCTTAAGGACTCTTTTTAATGTTTCTTTCAATATACATTTTAAGCAATAATTTATCTAAAGTGTTTTAATTTAAAATAATTTAAAGGATAATATTGATGGATATAAATTCTTAGTTGATACAAGAAATTGAGGTTTTCTAGCCTTTAATTAAGCTTCTAGGGCAAGTCATGTTCTTCAGTCAAGTTTTTTGTTTGTTTGTTTGTTTTTGTTTTTGCCTGTATACAAAAAATACTACTGCAGATTCTCATCTGTTATTGTTCCTTCTACTTGCAACTTTGTTTTGGAATCCGGAGGAAAAGAAGGTTGATGGCCCAGCTAGGATTTGAGAAGCTGGCATTTTCTGGTCATAATTCCTGTAGGATAGTACCAATATTCAATCTTGAGCTACTCACACTTTCCAGTTTGGCATCTAGGATAAATAATTACTATATCAAGCTGTCATAACACTATACAGGCAATAATTTATTTTTTAGTAAATCAACTAAAGTAAATATAAGCATGTCATTACACAAATGTTCAGCTTTAGAGGTAATGGATATGTCCCCCAAACCCTGAGCATGTCCAAATATACAAGTCAGCAGCATATAGTGCACATAAGAACAGACACAGCTACTAAACTCAAAAACTAAAACACATCTCCAAAGTCTACCAAGTAAGAAATAAATATTTATTTTAATCTTACATGTAAAAAACAGATTGTAAGTCTACTATATGGAAAATTTTTATAGCCAATTTGTATACATTGGGACTAGGAGAACCATAGATTAAGTAAACATTAGTATAATAATGAGAACATCTATACAACATTTGTAATTTCACCATTTGGACCTCTTTAGCTTTAATATCCATTGAGGTAATATGCTAAATGACTGTTTTGACTTTTTTCTTTTTCAATGGTTCATCTATTCCAGTAAATAGTAAAATTAATCAGCAATGTTATTTCCTTTAATTTATCCAAGCATACTATAAAATGAGTTTTATAATCCTCTTTGTTTAAGGTTCAGATTATATAAGAAATTTGTCTAACATTACACAGTTGATAAATGTCCAGAAATCAGTCTATCATCTTGCTCTTTTTGGGAAAACACACTGCTCCTTATAAATTTTATTGAGTATTCTCCAAAGAGCTATGCTTTATGCTTACATCTTCACCCTCACATTCCTTCAGAAGATGTTATTTATTTTTTTATTTTTTTTAATTCTCTTCCTGAGGAGAAGAAGCTGGAAAGGGGTACAGGTGATCTGACTGGGGAGAGTCTGACATGCCCAAGACCTTGGTAAGGAAGCACAAGATTTCTGTGTCTGAGATTAGTTGAACCTTGTCTGTCTTCTGGTTCTTGTTTGATGGCTGCATGGAATGCATGGTCATCCTTCAGCTGCTGGCTTGTACTTAGGCTAGCCAGAGCTCTGTGCTTTCTGGCCCAGGTCCTTCAACTACCTCTTCCTGGGCCTTCCCCACCCCCTAATGGAAACCTTGAGAATCAGGGGGCATAAACCTCAGATTGAGGTAATTCTCTGAGTTCATGTTTTCTCATTAAAGATGATATTACTATTATACCTTCTGTTGACCATCAGTTTTCTAATGGTATCTTTTAATATTATCAACTCTGAAACAAAGAAAATATAGGTGTGCACCAGTTAATTTAGGAGGAATATAAAACAATAGGGCTCTGGCTGGTGTACGCTCCGTGGGTTGGAGCATCATTCCTGAAACAATACATTGTGGTTCAATTCCTAGTCAGGGCACATACCTAGATTTGTGGTTTGATGTCTGTATGGCAACTGATAGATTTCTCTCTCTCTCTCTCTCTCTCTCTCTCTCTCTCTCTCTCTCTCTCTCTCTCTCTCTCTTTCTTTCTCTCCCTTTGTCTAAAATCATTAAGCATTTCCTTAGGTGAGGATTTAAAATGAAACACAATAGAGACAGTCAATGAGACAAAAGTTGGTTCTTTTGAAACAAAAGGAATCAACACTAATTCACCAACTATCTAAGTTAAAAATAGGGAAGATGCAAACACCTAAGGTCTGATGTGAAAACAAGGTCATTTCTACTAACCTAACAGAAGTTAAAAAGATTATGAAAAATAATATGAAGAATTCTATGCCAAAAGAAATAGTCAAGTTAACAAATTTCTAGAAAAAGATAAGACTAACTCAAGAATGAACAGAAAAAAAACTCTTTAAAAAAACTGAAGATGCAGAAATAATTTTTAAGTTATGACAACAGAATTACCTGTTGTCAAAGCCATATTTAAAGAAAATCACAAAAAAGCACATGTAAATGCAAAAAAAATCAACAAATATTAACAAACTGAATTCAACAGCATATAGCAAGAATATATATAATAACCAAGTAAGATTTATTATTGTAATGCAGGACAGTTCAATACATGAAAATTAATCAATACAATATACATTGATTATACAATATAATGAGTTAATGAAGTGAAGGCAAAAAATACACCAGATTATTTCAATTGATGTAAATGATGCATTTGCCAAAATCTAATACCAATTCATGATAAATTTGTGAAATAAAAGTAAACTTTCTTATTTTAATCTTATGTTAAAAAAAAAAAAAAAAAAAAAGACAACCTAAGCTATCATCATACTCAAGAGTGAAAACTGAAAGACTTTTTCTTAGACCAGGAACAAGACCAGGATTCTTGTTTTTGCCACTATATTCAGCATAGCACCCAAAGTAAAAAGGCAATAAAAGTCATCTAAATTTTAAATGAAGAACTAATATTACCTTTGCAGAAGACATAATCCTACAATAGGAATCTCTAAGGAGTCCACAAAATATCAGAACTAAGAAATGAATTTTAAAAGTTGCAGAATACAATATCATACAAATATCATTTGTTTAAGAAGCAACAGTAAACAACCTAAAAAAGAAATTAACAAAGTAATTTAAGTTATAATAGCATCTAAACAAAAAACACATAGATCAAACTTTAACCAAAGAGGACTTGTAAATATGAAAAGTGAAAACCATTGTAGAAAAAATTTAAATAATACAAACACAAATGGAAAGACATGTAATTGTCAATTAGAAGGCAAAAATTTTAATATGGCAGCATAATTCAAAGTATTTATAGATTTAATGCCACTTTATCAAAATCCAAATATTGTTTATTATATTTTATTCAGAAGTAGAAAAATGTATTCTAAAGTTTATATGAAATATCAAGGGACTTGCAATAGCTAAAATATCATAAAACAAGAAGAAAGTTGAAGAATTAATATATTCTGATTTCTAAACTTATTGCACAACGGCAGTAATAATAGAAGTGTGAACAGGCATGAGTGCAGACATATAGGCTAATGGTGCAAAATAGAAATAAGCCTTTACTTAAATTGTCAAGTGACAAGTGTGCTGTTATGGGTCAAATTGTGTCCCCCAATTCTGAAGCTGAAGTAATAGCCCTCAGTACCATAGACCGTGACTATACTGTGATAAAGAGTCTTAAAAGAGTAATTAAGGTTAAAATATGTATTTGGGATATGCCCTAACCTTCTATGACTGGTGTTCTTACCAAAAGCAGCAGTCTGGACAAGGACAATTACAGAGGGTAGATCATGTGAACACACACTCACACAAAATATGGCTATCTATATGCCAAAGAGACTCAGGAAAAAGTCAGTCCTGCTATTACCTTAGCCTTAGGCTTCTAGCCTATAGACCTGTGAGAAAATAGTTTTTTTGTGTGTGAAACTACCCAATTTGTGGTACTTTGTTCAACAACCCTAGAGAACTTGTACAAGTCCATACTGTTCACTGGGCGAAGGGACTGGGAAGAGTAACAGGGATTATTATTATTTTAAAATACCCAGTTTAAGACTGAGATTTTTTTAAAGTTCAGGAGATGGATAGTGGTGATTGTTCCATATAAAAGGTATATAATGCTACTGAATTATCTACTAAATATAGTTAAAGTGGTAAATTTTATATTATGCATATTTGCCATAATTTAAGAAAACATAACATACCAAGGCATAAATGTTCACACTAAAATTGTAAACCATTGTTGAAATAAACATTCCCTGTTAATGGATTGGAAGAATTAATATTATTGAGATATCACAGCAAAGTACAGGCTTAATATAAATCTGTCAAATTTTAGGCCATATTTTTTTTTCACCAAAGGCACATCCAATCTTTAAATTCATATGAGATTAAATTTTTCTCCAAATGGCCAACAACCTCCCCAATTTTAAAACTTTCGACAAAGCTATAGTAATCAAAATGGCACACAGGCACAGATCAATGAAATAGAACTAAGACTCCAGAAATGAACCCATACACCTCTGACCAATTGATTTCTGACAGGGTGCCAAGATTATTTCACGAGAAGAAATAATCCCTTCAACAAATGGTTTTGTAGAAATAAATATTTACAGGCAAAAAAAAAAAAAATGAAGTTAAACCCAACCTTAGACTATATACAAAATTATTCACAAAAAGAATGTATCAATGACCTAAAAACAATACCTAAACAATAGAACTCTTAAAAATACAGGAGTAAATATTCATGACATTGGATTTGGCAACAGATTCTTAGAAATGACCTTAAATGTACAAGAATCAAAAGAATATATAGATAAATTGGACTTAAGCCAATTAAAAAACGCACACACAAATAATAAGGCATTATCAAGAAGGTAAAATGAAAAAACTACAGGTGGAAATTAAATATTCATAAATTATATTTCTGATAAGGTTTTTGTATCCAGAATATATAATGTAACCTTACTAGTCAACAACAAAGTGACAAATAATCCACTAGGATGACTGAAATCAAAAGACCAGAAAAAACAAAGTACTGGCAAGGGTGTGGAGATATGAAAACTTCATGTATCATTGTTGATATTGTAAAACTAGAGGCTGGTGCACAAAATTCATGCACTGGGGGGAGGGTGTCCCTCAGCCTGGCCTACGCCCTCTCGCAGTCTGGGATCCCTTGGAGGATGTCTGATTGCTGGCTTGGGCCCACTTCTCATGGGGAGTTGGCCTAAGTCGGCAGTTGGACATCCCTCTCACAGTCCGGGACCCCTTGCTCTTCACTGTTTGGCTAGCTGCTCCTTAGCGGTAACACAGAGGTGGGAAAGGTTCCTGCCACCACCACTGCATTCACTAGCCATGAGCCCAGTTTCTGGCTGAGTGGCGCTACCCTTGCGAGAACGCACTGACCACCAGGGCAGCTCCTACATTGAGTGTCTGCCCCCTAGTGGTCAGTGCATATCATAGCGACATTCTGGTCATTCTGCCATAATGGTCGCTCAAGCTTTTATTATATAGATGGTTCCTCCACCATGGAAAACAGTTTGGCAGTTCCTTAAAAGTTATAAGCACCCAATTACCTTTTGACCTGACAATTACACTCTTATATGCCTAAAGAACTGAAAATAGTTAATCAAACAAGTACACAGAAACACTTGATTATAGCACCATTAGTTTTAATAGCCAAAATATAAAAATAGGCCAAATGATCATCAACAGATGGGTGCATATCAAAATTGCGGCACATGTATACAAGAGAATATTATAGAATTATAAAAATAAATGAAATATTGATTCATGCTATAATGTGAATGAATGAACCCCAAAAACATATGGTTCTAGAAGCCATATACAAAAGATTACATATTGTATGATTCCATTTATATAAAATATTAAGAATAGTTAAATCCATAGAAAACAAACAGATTGTGGTCTTGGCCAGAATGACTAAGAAAAACAGAAAGAAGAATCAAGAAAAATCAGAAATAAAAGAGCGGACATTAAAATGATGCCATAGAAATATAAAGAATCACAAGGAACAAATATGAAGAATTATTTATCAAAAATTGGATAACCTAGATAAATGAATAAACTTGTAGAAAGATATAACCTACCAAGAATTATTCAAGAAGAAATATAAAATATGAATAGACCAATAACAAATAAAAATAACCTTTGATACTGAAGTCTATACATCACTTGCTGTATCCCCATTTTTATTAAATTCATTCCTTTCCATTATTAAAAATATATTGAATGAGTCACCAAAAATTTCCCAACAAAGAAAATCCCAGGACAAAATGGTTTCATTGATGAGTTCTTTATTGGCTTTTAACACAAATTAACAGTCTTCATAATCAACATTAATTATTTTTGCTGCATTTTACACTTAAAATAGTAATATCCATTTATAGTTCAACAAAGAGGAAAATTTTTCTATTTATATAATGGCAGAAAAATGCTTACTTCAAGTTATAGTTAAAATGTTTCCTCTATCTGAGAAAAAAATATTTAGGCATTAGCAAATCCAAATGGTATGTTACTTATAGTACTAATAATTTTACTATTTTATATTGATGGTAATATATCTGATCACAGAATCATAAAAATCACATTAAAGTATATATTCAGTATTTGATGACCTACATAAAAACCAAATACCTGATTTGGGTCAAATATCAAAATTAATGCCAAGTTTCAGTGCATTCCTAGTTTGCATTTATTTATATACACTGCGAAGAACAGTGGAAAATTATTCTGTATTGTATATCTTAAAATAGAGCCAAGTTCCCTTGAGTTAGAAAAGATTTGAGTTAAATATTTATATATTGTGTATTTGAAATAGGTATTTTATTTAGTGATTGAACTTCTTGATTAGATTTTGGGGGGGTGGGGAATTATTGGTTTGGTTTTGTTTGCAAAACATTTTTCCTATATATAAGGCTAGGCAGCAAGAATTAACTAAATGGTCTCAGGAATTCATATACTAAAAAATACATTTTATAAAATAGAATGTAATTTTTTAAATTTAAATCATAACATTGGGGACTTACAAAATTTACAGACTGCTTTCTAAAATATTGCTTGGATTATAAATTTTAAAATAAAGTTTACTTAAGTACCACATTGGTAATACACTAGAGATCAATAATGTTTTTCAACTATATCCTTGTCACTCATCTGTTCTTAGTTTTAATGCCTCCACTGATAATAGAAATTATGCTCACTTATGTGCAGAAGAAAAATTGATGCTTTCTGTAGCTTAGAATCTTCTTTTTAAAAGCTGATTTTTAAATTCAGAGTTATATAAAATGTTCTGGAGTGAATGAGTTGAGTTGGAAACTAATAATAAGTATATGCTTTGACTACAACATCAGTCATGCTTTTAGTAAAGTGGTCAAGGTTTCTGACAGAAAAAAAACAAAACAGAAAAACAAAACACTTTAAAAACACTATCACGAATACTCTTCAATTTTTACAAGTCTCTCCCATCATTCTATCATTCTCTACTATGTTATGACAACTAAAACTCTGCCCACTAATTCACAAGAAGCTCTCAGTCTTGCTGTGCCAGCTGTCAATCAATGACATCCAAGATAAGTAAATTAAAGATAAAAATGCTTGTGTTGCTCTCTGCAGATTTGAAGATCAATCACAAAGTGTCACTGTTATAGGCTCATTAGTGGTCAAGGTGAAACAAAATATTTTGGGCAAACCATTAAAACAATCATTTGATACAAATTTCCCAAAGTTGTAACTTAGAGCTGTGGTCAGCATATAAAAACATATTTTGAAGATTTAAATACATGTAACATGAAATACCAATACCTTTGCTCATTATGATATATTTCAAACATTTATAGACAAGATATATCTTTGGACATTGAGCACTGATACTAAAACATTTCTTCATCACAGATTGATGAGACTCAAGAACAAAACCCTTTAAAATTATTTGAAAGAATGTATAAAATATCTACTTGGTCCACAAAAGATATTTTCATGATATTGGAGGTAAAAATATCTGCTAAATGCACAAATGAAACCCTCTTCTCAGGTATAATAGACTACATCTTTTGGGAACTTAGTATGTATTTGCCTTAAACCCTCTCAATCCTTAAAATCTCTAAGTGTCTTACATGTATTATATCCATTCTCACAGGAGCACTAGTTGGAAATACAAGTGTTACTTTTATTCAGGTAAGAAAATGATAGGTTTTTTGGTCAGAGAATTGGTCATAAAGCACTGAGTCTAGAAGTGGTGGAGCCAGGACTTGAAACAAGGCAATCTGATTCCCAGGGCCTCTGTATACCTCTATATTCACCTCTTAGATCAGAGCTGGGGGACCTTTTTTTCTGATAAGGGCCATTTAAATGTTTATAACATCACAAGAGTCCCTGTACAAGAAATTCCTGCATGGAGTGGGGAGGGTGTCCCTCAGCCCAGCCTACACCCTCTCCAATCTGGGAACCCTCGAGGGATGTCTGACTACTTGCTTAGGCCCGATCCCCCGAGGCCTAATCCAGCAGTCAGTCACCCCTCTCACAAATTGGGACTGCTGGCTCTGAACTGCTTGCCTGCCTGCCTGCCTAATTGCCCCTAATAGTGTCTGCCTGCCAGCCTCATCACCCATAACTACTCCCCTGCCAGCCTGTCAATGCCTAACTGCTACCCTGCCAGCCTGTTTGCCCCCAACTGCTCTCCACTTCAGGCCTGGTCCCCCCCCCCCCCCGCAAGTGCCGTCCCTCCCCTGCAAGCCCAGTCACCCACAACTGGGCTTCTCTGCTAGCCCGGTCACCCAAAATAGCCCTCCCCTGCTGATCATCTTGTGGCAGCCATCTTGTGCAAGGGTATGAGGGTCAATTTGCATATTACCTCTTTATTATATGGAATAAGGAACTATAATTTTCTACTTACCTGTGGGTCTAAAAGCTACCAGACTATTAATTTCTCAGACATGCATGTGGGTTTTTTCTCTGGGCCCTCAAAGTATAACATACAACAGAACACAGTCTGTGCTGGACAAACAGAGCTCAACTTTTCTATCCACCAAGTATATCAAAAGCACCTGAAGGCTAGCCTGTTTCTGTCACCTTTATATCTACAATAGTACTTTACACAGGGTCTGGTGTACATTAATTGTTCAAAAAATATTACAGTCATTATTAGTAGTTACCCAATGTATTGATAAGGATCACATTCCATGGAGCTATAAAAATTATTACAATAGTTCAGAAAGCACAGGAAAAAAGAGAGAGGGAGCTTAAAAATGTTAACTAATATTTTGGTCCTCTACTATTTTTCTTGGGAAACACTTACTGCTGTTGTAGATCTGAACCTAGTATAACTTCTTCCTGGAAGCCTTCAAAGAAGGGCCCTCACTTTGTTCCCTACACATATCGCTCACTTTTATTCTCTAGCATTCTATTACAGGCTCTCAAAATTCTCTCATCAAAGCACACAGTCAGCAATGGATCCATTATTCACTGGAAACCCCTGCCTCATTGTACACTGTAAACAGCCCCAAAATTCTTAAAGTTTGATGCTTCTACATCTCTGGATCTATTTTTGTTCATCAGTTTATGTTGTTCATTATATTCCACACGTGATACTTATCTTTTCCTGATTGGCTTATTTTGCTTAGCATACATAGAAACATTGAACAGACTGTCAAACTTCAGAGGGAAGGCAGGGCAGTGTGGGCAGGTGGGAAGAGATCAACCAATGAATTTGTGTGCTTATAAGCATAATCAATGGACACAGACAATAGGAGGTGAAGGTCTGGACTGGGGGGCAGGGACAGGCTAGGAGGGATCAATAAGGGAAAAGGAGACATATGTAATGCTTTCAATAAGAATTTAAAGAAATCCTTAAATAATTTTTTTTTAAATCTTAAAGTTCTCTATTCTGTTGGCTTTCTTGACACTACTTTAACTTTGTTCTATCCCTATGTCTGGCAATTCCTTCTCAAGTTTGTTTTTCTTACTCTCGACTATATTTTCATTCACTCCATTCTTCATTAACAGGAAAATGTATTTATGGAGACCTACTATACAACAGACATTATTCCTATTGGAGCAACATTTCTTGACATTTTATCTATTTGACAGTTATATAAGATGTTATTTACTTTATAGGAAGACCCAACTATGTGCTGTGTGCTCTCTTCTTTGGACGTCATTTCTTCTTGGAAAATTTGTTCAGTCTCATGGTTTATAAAACTCACCTATATGGAAAATACCTGAATTCCAGGCTTTATCCTCACATCCTTAAGCTAGACTTCCCATCTGAGTTTTTTTAAAAGCTTAAAAAGTTTTCCATTAACAAAATATTTTGTTATACCCAACTCAAGTTGTTGTTAAATGCTGACCTCAAGCATTACAAAATAACTTCAAGAGTTTTTGTTAGAGAGGATCCAAGATGGCTGCACAGGTAAACACCTAACCGAAGCAGCACACAACAATTTCAATAAAATACAACTAAAATATAAAATGGACATTACCCAGAACTACAGGAAAGTCGACTGACTGGAAATTCTACAACAAGAAGCAAAGAGAAAACCAGAAGAAATAGCGGAGGAGTTGTAAAAGCCTATGGAGACACGTGTCCCGTGGAGAGGACAGAGCCAGAGAGGAAGGGGCAGCTGAGTGCCTGGCTGGTGTTCCCTAGCGGGAAGGAGATAAAAGCTCTGGACTGTGCTGAACCCCAGACCCGACAGTGCTGAACCCCAGTTCTAGGTCAGACCCTGGAGACCCAGGCTCAAACAGAGATGGAATCCCAGGGGAGCGGCGAAAGGCAGAGCCCCCGGAATCGCGCACATTGGGCACAGAGGACGGACTGTTGACTCTGATGCTAGAGTGCCCTAGCGGGAAGGAGACAAAAGCTCTGGACTGTGCTGAGCCCCAGTTCCGACTGCTCTGAACCCCAGTTCTAGGCCAGACCCTGGGGACCCAGGCTCAAACAGAGGATGCCTGGGCTGTAAGGTGGAAACCCGGGGAAGCTGCGAAAGGCAGAACTCCCGGAAGTGCACACATTGCGCGCAGAGAAGGGACCATTGGCTGTGCTGTGGGATTGCCCTGATGGGAAGAAGACAAAAGCTCCAGACTGCTCTGAACCCCACTTCCAATCCCACTTCCAACTGAACTGAACCCCAGTTCCGGGCTCATTGGGGGAGAGACTAGACTGGTAGCAGGCGAAACTCAAGAGCACCTCACTCTCAGAGGTGCTTGCAGCGAGTACTGAAGGACCCTGAGAAACACTGAGACTCAGGAGCCGCATAGGGCGTGGCTGACTGAAGCCAAGGCTATAGGCTCCACCCTGAAACTCCGCCCCATCCAAGCTGAACACAGAGACTTTTAAGGCTACCAACTCAGGGAAGCTGCGAAAATGCCGAGACAAGGAAATAGATCACAAACAAAAGAAATGGAGGACAAAAAGCAACTGGATATAGAGTTCAAAACCACACTTATAAGGTTGTTCAAGAATCTCCTAGAAAAGGCTGATAAAATAAACGAGACCTATGAGGATATGAAAAGGAATCAACTAGAAATAATAAGGGATCAATGAGAAATAATAAGGGATCAACAAGAAATAATAAGGGATTAACAAGAAATAAAGAATACATTGTCTGAAATAAAAAATATTATACAGAGTCCTAAAAACAGAATGGAAAATCGCAAGAATCAAGTCAAAGATTTGGAACATAGCCAGAAGACACTCCTCCACAGAAGCAAGAAGGCAAGAGAATCCAGAAAGTTGAAGATAATGTAAGAAAATTCTGGGACAACTTTAAGCGAACCAACATCAGAATTATGGGGGTCCCAGAAGATGAGAGAGAGCAAGATATCGAAAACATATTGAAAGAAATAGTGACAGAAAACTTGCCCCACCTGGTGAAAGAATTAGACTTACAAGTCCAGGAAGTGCACAAAACTCTAAACAAAAGGAATCCAAAGAAGACCACACCAAGACAAATCATAATTAAAATTCCAAGAGCAAAATTCAAAGAGAATATTAAAAGCAGCAAGAGCAAAGGGGGTAGTTGCCTATAAAGGAGCACCTATACGATTGTCAGCTGATTTCTCAACAGAAACCATGCAGGCCAGATGGGAATGGCAAGAAATATTCAAGGTGATGAATAGCAAGAATCTACAGCCAAAAATAATCTACCCAGCAAAGCTATCACTCAGAATCGAAGGTCAGATAAAGAGCTTCACCAATAAAAAAAAAGCTAAAGGAGTTCATCACCACGAAACCAGAAATATGAATTGCTGAAGGGGGTTCTTTTGGAAGAGAAAGTAAATAAAGATAAAAACTATGAACAACAAATACATAACTATCAACAAGTGAATCTAAAAACCAAAAAAAATTTTTTTTTTAAATCTGATGAACAATATTAACTGTTGAATATAATAGAATCAGAGGTATGGAAGGGGAGTAAACTGACGATTCTCAGGGAAAAGGGGAGATGGGGGTGTAGGAAGAGACTGAACATAATCTGTGCACCTATGGATGAGGACAATGGGGGTTGGGGAAAGGGCAGAAGGTGGGGTGGGAACCTGGTGGAGGGGAGCAACGGAGGGGGGAAAAAGAGGAACATCTGTAATAATATGAACAATAAAGATTTATTAAAAATAAATAAATTAATTAATTAATTAATAAAATGTTAGCCAAATTAAAAAAAAGAAGAAGAAGAATTTTTGTTATTATTACCTTTATTTAATATATTGGAGTGCCATTGATTAAGAAAATAATATGGGTTTAGCTATACAGTTCCATAATACATCATCTGTACATTGTATTCTGCATTTACCACCTGAAGTCAAGTTTTTTCCCATCACCATTTATCCCCTCTTTACCTTCTTTCTCAATAATTTTGTCCTCAATATTTTCAAGCATAAAATGTCAGCAAAAAGGTTTTGTAATGAAAAATAAGATTATTCATTTTTAATATATTTCCTTTTTCTTTGCTTTCTTTTTTTTTGTTTTGTGGTGTGTGTGTGTGTGTGGCTTAATAGTTACATAGTCATTGTGAGTTTCAGTTTATTTATTTTTTCTTAATTTTTGTTTTTTCATTTTATTGAATTTATTAGGGGCCTAGGGTATGAATTTGTGCACCTTATAAGGAACTGTGGACCACGAGGCTGTGGTAGGCACAGGGCGGGTCTTGGCCCACCCTCCACACTCCTGCCTGGCCCCTCCTGATACAACCCCTGGTTCCCTGTCTGCTGGCAGTCCCACTCCCACCACCACTGCTCCCACGTGCTGATGACGCTGGCCCTGCTCACACCTGCTGATGGCACTGAGAGATTGGGGCCGGCACCAGCAGCTGGTGCAAGTGGGACCAGTGCCATCAGTTGGTGCAAGTGGTGGCTGCTGCCCCAATTGCCCCTCAGGAGCAAGGGAATGTGAAGAAACCCTGAGGGGCAGACGCTGCTCACACCCGCTGATGGCATCAAGTTATCAGGGCCAGTGCCAGGTGCCGGCAGCAGGTGTGAGAGGCACTTCTAGTGCCAGCAGTGGGTGCAAGCAGGGCCAACACTAGCAGCAGGTGTGAGCACCCAGTGGAACTGCAGCACACAGAGCAAAGTATTTTCAGTAACCAACAGAGGCTCACCCTGATGACAGTGACTGGCTCCCTGCTTTGGTCTGGCACACTTGCTCACCTGCTCCACCATCCTGCTGTGGCTGATACCTGCCATTTTCCACATAAACCCCCTGGTGGTCAGCGCACATCATAGCAACCAGTTATTCAGTTGTTCCATTCTTCCACCATTCAGTCTATTTGCATATTTGCTATATGTGTGTGTGTTAAAATTAACCCAACAAAGATGGCTGCAGCCATGGAGAGAGCAGGAGGCTTGGGTTTCCCTAGCAATAGAGGAAGCCAAGCTTTCTGCCTGCCCTGGCCTACTTTGGCGTCCTCTTAAAGCTACAAAGTTTCAATTATAGAAAATAAGTAAATCCCAACAAAAATGGCTTTGGCCACGGAGCAAGCAGGAGGCTTGGCTCTGTTCAAGGCTACAAAGTTTGAATTATAGAAGATAGATAAATCCCAGATACCAAGGCTACCACTTGGGTGGCTGGGGAGTGTGGCTGGCCTTCAAACAACCACAGGCTCCTCGCCCAGGCCATCTCATTCCTCAAGAAAATCCTCACCCTGATCCAGGACACTTTTCAGAGCAAACCAGTTGGCTCCCACCCATGCACTCCCACTCAATCCTATTTAATCCTCCTATCTAATAAAATAATAATATGCAAATTGTCACTATAACACACAAGATGGCTGCCCCCATGTGGTCAAAGATGACTGACTTCATGTGGACACAAGATTGTCTCCACAAGATGGCCAGCAAGGGAGGGCAGTTGGGGGCAATCAAGCCTGCAGGGGAGGGAAATTAGGGATGACCAGGCCGGCAGAGGAGAGAAGTTGGTGGTGGCCAGGCCTGGGAAGGGCAAGGCAGGGAAGGGCAGTTGGGCAGGGACCCAGGCCTGCAGGGGAGAGCAGTTGGCTGGGAACAGGTCTGCAGGGGAGGGCAGTTAAGGGTCACCAGGCCTACAGGGTAGGGCAGTTAGGGGCAAACAGGTTGGCAGGGGAGCAGTTAGGCATCAATAAGTCTGGCAGAGATGTGGTTAGGGGGTGATCAGGCTGGCAGAGAGAAATGGTTAGGGGCAATCACAAAGGCAGGCAGGCGAACAGCAGTTGGGAGCCAGCAGTTCTGTATTGTGAGAGGGATATCTGACTTCCCGTTTAGGCCCAATCCCAGTAGGATCCCCTCAAACTTCCCTTCCTTTCAAGCTTGATTGCCCCCAGTAGGATTGGGCCTAAATGGGTAGTCAGATATCCCTCCAGGGGTCCCAGATTTGAACGGGTGTAGGCTGGGCTGAGGGACACACACCCCATGCACAAATTTCATGCATTGGGCCTCTAGTATTAGGGTGACACTGGTAAACAAAACTATACAGGTTTCAGGCACATAATTCTACATTGCACCATCTATATAATGTATTATATGTTCATCACCCCAATTTGAGTCTTCATCCATCACCATTTATATCCCCTACACCCTCCTCCACACCCCCAAACCAATTCTGCCCTGCAATATCACCACTCTATTGTCCATGTCCATGAGTTTTTCCTCTCTCTTTTTTTCCATTTTGCTCAAACCTTGCAGCCTCTAGACCAGGCTCCCCCACCCCAACAGCTATCAGGCTGATCTCTACTTATGCATCTGTCTCTATTTTGCTTCTTACTTAACTTTGTTCACTGGATTCCACATATAAGTGCAATCTTATGGTATTCGTCTTTTTCCTGATAAGCTCATTTCACTTAGCATAATACTCTCCAGGTCTATCCATGCTGTCCCAAAGGGGAATATTTCATTCTTTCTTATGACTGAGGAGTATTCAATTGTGTCTCCATATCACAACATTTATAGTCACTCATCTACCGATGGGCACTTGGGCTGCTGCCAAATCTTGGATATCCTAAATACTAAAGAGGTGATAGTCAAATTGACTGTCACTCTGCCACAAAGATGGCGGTACCCACAGCCACAAGATGGTGGCCCCAATCCTCTCAGCCCCTACAGAGTCCCCCAGTCCTGGTGGGGGGGGGGGGTGGCACTGACAGCAGGCAGTATAACCAGTCTGGTGGAATATTTGCTTCATTGCCATGGCAATGAGGCAAGTGTTCCACCCGAGCTACGGAGGGCCTTTGGGCAGTAGACTCAGAGTGGCCTTGGCAGGGAGGGGTTAACCTTGTATCATGGCCCCAGCAAGGAGGCAAGTGTTCTTCAGCCAGCACAGAGGGCCTCTGGCCAGACAGGGCATGGAATGCTTGCCTCATTGCAGGCCAGGCTAAAGGATCACACCCTCTCTCCCCCCGCAATGCACAAATTTTGTGCACCAGACCTCTAATCTATATATATAAAAGGCTAATATGAAAAGTGTCCCCTTGGAGTTCAAGCGAGAGACCTGTAGTTTGATTGCTTCCTGTGATGCACAGCCCATCAGTCAGTGGCCTGGGCTTCACTCTTTGTAGGGATCATGGAGCCCCCTGATTTATCAATTGCCCTGCTGGCAGGTGGCCTGGACCTCCCTCTGCCAGGTTATCATAGGATAATGGCAGGGGCCCCTTGACCAATTGCATCACACCCAACTTGGCTGGCCTGGCACCAGTGTGTGTATCATTGTCCAGAAGATCATCTGTTTGTTTGTTCTACTGTTGGGTCATTCGGTCAATTTACATATTATGCTTTTACTAGAGGCCTGATGCATGAAATTCGTGCACTATGGTATGTATCCCTTAGTCCAGCCTGCAACCTCTCCAATCTGGGATCCTTCAAGGGATGTCCAACTGCACATTTAGGCCTGATCCCAGTAGGATTTATATGAAACTTTCACAATTTATTTATCCCAGTAGGATAGAGCCTAAACAGACAGTCGGACATCCCCCTCACAATCCAGGACTGTTGGCTCCCAGCTGCTTGCCTGCCTGACTTTCTGATTGCCCCTAACCACTTCTGCCTGCCAGCCTGATCATCTACTAACTACTCCCCTGCAGGCCTGATCATCCCCAATTGCTCTCCCCTGCAAGCTTTGATCCCCTCAAACTTCCCTTCTTTTCAAGCCTGGTCACCTCCAACTTCTCTCCCTGCAGGCCTGGTCACTCCCAACTTCCCTCTCCTGTAGGCCTGGTTCCCCCCAACTGCCTTCCCCTGCCAAATGCTCTTCCCTGCAAGCCTGGGTCTGCCCCAACTGCCCTTCCCTGCAGGCCTGATCACCCCAACTTCCCTCCTCTGCCAGCCTGGTCATCCCTAACTTTCCTTCCCTGAAGGCTTGATTGCCCCCAAGTGCACTCTTTTGCAGGCCTGGTCCCTCCTAACTGACCTCCCTTGCAGGCCTGGTTCCTCGCAACTGCCCTCCCCTGCTGTCCATCTTGTGGTGGCCATCTTGTGTCCACATGGGGGCATCCATCTTGTGTGTTGGAGTGATAGTCAATTTTTATATTATTATTTTATTAGTTATGATTATTATTGATTTTAGAAAAGGAGAACAAAGTAAAGAGCATAAACCCCAGTAGGATTTATGTGAAACTTTCACAATATATAGGATAGGGCCTAAACAGGCAGTCGGACATCCCCCTCACAATCCAGGACTGCTGGCTCCCAGCTGCTTGACTGCCTGAATTTCTAATTGCCCCTAACCACTTCTGCCTGCCAGCCTGATTACCTACTAACTACTCCCCTGCCAGCCTGATTGCCCCTAACTTCCCTCCAGGGCAGTTTGGAGATTGAGTTTGGAGATTGAAACTAAGCAATTAGGAGAAGAGAGCAAACAGGAAAAAGAAAAACAAAATATAAAAATTTGGCTAGTGAAGTAAGAGAAAATATAAGGGTTCATAGACTTGGAGCATGGAAGAGGAAATTAGATATATGAGTAAGCCAACAGAGACATCTATAAAAGTAGTGCATCTATAAAGCAGATAGAAAAGATCAATTTTCAACAAGGAGTAAAAAGATAGGAGACAAACTAAAGCAGGAACAGAAGAGAAACAGGTTGAAAAATGGAGAAGTGAGGAAGAAAAGGTTGGCAAAAGGTAAAATAATGAGAAAAGATAAAAATAGAATGTAGAACACAAATCCAAAAAAATATAAAAGGTTAAAAAATAATAAAATTAAATAAAAAATAATTTTTTCTGTCCCTTTCATTCTTAAGTTAAAGATAAAAATTAAAAAGTAAAGTTGTGAATTATCATTTGCTTCAAGTGAGCTTTAGTGTCCCATGGGGACTGGATTAAGGCCCCTCTCTACTGTTCTGTCTGTACTTCTCAGTCTCAGGTTAGGTAATCAGCATTATGTTTAAGTTCCAAGGGAATTACTGCTTATTGGTATCTGTCTCCACAGCCTTGGTTTCAGGCATGCAGGACCAATCTGCCCTCTTTGTCTGCCTGCTTTCAGTAGTATTTACACAAGCATCTGTTTCTGACACAGGCTCTAGGTGGCAGTGTTGCTGTATTAGTTTCCGGGGCCACTAGGAGGGACTAGCACTTTTGGAGAAAAATGGCTGTTTAGGGTTGGAAGGATTGCACTGTCTAAGAGCTGGATTTCTGGTCGCCTCTCCCTGCTTTGCTCCTCAGCCTCCACCAAACCATCTCAACCTCCACCACACCCTCAGCAAGTGTTTGTAATGGAAAGATCCTATGCACTGAGTTTAGCAGGTAGAAGCAGGGGAATATAAAGACAGAGCAACTGCACCACTGCTCATATCTCTCCCCCTGGAACTGTGTGGCCCATGCATAACTTCAAGATATCTTTTGGGGCACAGCCACCATGACTGTGGGCTTAGATATAGAGTGCCCAGCTGCCAGCAGACCTGTGGACCCCTTCCACTGTCAGGTGTTAAGAGTGTCCCCAAGGGACATGGACTTTGTGCAGTGCAGTCTCCCTCGGACACTCTAGCCCTGGTGGTAGCACATTTCTCTCTCCAGCCCAGATCCCCTATCTGATCCTACACATCAAAGCAAGTAGTTGTGTGGCCTCAACATATCATTGGCATATTATGCTTTGATTGGTTGAATCTCAAGGCATTCTCTGTCCTCTTCGGCCACAGACTGTCTCACAAGTTGTGTTTAATTTGCCAATTCCAGTTGGATGTTATTTGACTTAGTTGTTTCTTCTATCTGCTCCATAAGAAGGCTCAGGACATTTTGTCTCCTTCCTGGACAAATTTTTTAGAAGACCACAGCCGGGGAGGCTGGAGTCTCAGTGTGTATGAGTTCATAGTCAAGGCACCCGGTCCCTGGCTGGAGTGGCTCTAGTGTCCTACGTGATGTCTGAGGGATCCCCAGGTAGAGATGAGGCTGAGCTCCCAGTCATTCCCTTTCAAAATGACAACTCAGCCTCAAAGTCAGAGCTGGCTGCCCTGGGAACAATTGCAGCAGTAGCAAAGGTTTCCTGGCCAGGGGAGCCTGGTCCACCAGCCCCCAAAAGTCCTGCGAAATATAATTGTCTCTCTCTCTCTCTCTCTCTCTCTCTCTCTCTCTCTCTCTCACACACACACACACACACACACACACACACACACACACACATCCACATACTCCCCTTTCACTCACTCACACTCTGTCCCTCACTGTTGTCCTGTGCTGGAGGCTAAGTACAGTAGTTAACATAATAAAATGTGAGAAGTTCCTCTGAAGGCTAATGGATACCTTCAGCAAGGCTGAAGATCTGCATATTATTGCCTGCTGAGGGCAATTTCCCCAACCTGATGGCCCTTTATTGTTTACCAAACTTTACCTTTAATATGTATATCTGCTTTGCTAAAGGACAAAATGTGCAAATAAAAAGCTGTGGGTTCAGAGATTCAGGGAGCCCACTTCCCTAGAAAATGGAGCCTCCCCCAGCTCCCCCATGCCTCCCAAGTTTATATTTCTTGTCTAATCTAATTCATTTAAGCACTGCCCTCCAGATTTCTGAACCCTAGCTGTGGAAAGACTGGCAGTCCTGCTGGCCACCATCTTAGATTTCTACTATAGTTCTTTATTAACTTTTAATATTAACCCCTTCTTACATGTATCATTGGCAAATATATTCTCCTATTCAGTGTGCTGTCTTTTCGTTTTGTTGATGATTTCCTTTACTCTGCAAAAGCTTTTTAGATTGATATAGTCCCACTTTTTTATTTTTCCTTTTGTTTCCCTTTCTTGAGGAGATATATCAGAAAAAAATTTGATAGTAAAAATATCTGAGATTTAGTTGCCTATGTTTTCTTCTAAGCTTTTTATAGATATGTATCTAACATTTAAGTTTTTATCTATTTTGACTTTATTCTTGTGTATGGTATAAGAAAAATGATCTTTTTTTTTTTTTGCATTTATCTGTCCAATATTCCCAACACTATCCTATCTAATAAAAGGGTAATATGCTAAGTGTCCAGTTGTCTGGTTGGTCATTCAATCAATCAAAGCATAATATGCTAATGATGTGCTGAGGCCACCCAACTACTTGCTTTGATGTGCAGGGGGCAGACAGTTGACCAGTCAACCAGTCACTATGACATGCACTGATCACCAGTGGGCAGACACTCCAACCAGTAGGTTAGCTTGCTACTGGGGTCTAACTGATTGGGACTGAGCAAGATGAGCCAGACATGCCCTGGAGCCATCCTGCAGTCCCTCCCTGGCTGGCCAACCTCCGTATCTTTCCCCCTCCCCAATTGTGCACCTGTGAGGTCCCTTGGCCTGGCCTGTGCCCTCTTGCAACTCAGGATCCCTCAGGGGATGTCGAAGAGCCTGTTTTGGCCCAATCCTGCTGAACACAGGAACTGCCCCCTGGTGGTAAGTGCACTCCCACAGAGGGAGCACTTCTCAGCCTGAAGCCGGGATCACGGCTGGCAAGCACAGCAGTGGTAGTGGGAGCCTCTCTCACCTCTGTGGCAGTGCTAAGTATGTCTGACTGATGGCTTAGGCCAACTCCGCATTAGGGGTGGCCTAAGCAGTCAGTTGGACATCCCCTGAGGTCACCCAGACTGCAAATAGGCTGAGAAACCGCCCCCACCAATCCCCCAAGAGCATAAATGTTGTGCACTGGGCCTCTAGTTTATTTAATGAAACTATCTTTAGTATTTTCTGCCTCCTTTGTAAATTATTGACTATAAATACATGAGTTTATTTCTGGGTTCTCTATTCTGTTCCATTTATCTGTCTATTTTTATGCCAGTTCCATGCTGTTTGGATTACTCTGGCTTTATAGTATTATATAATATCAGGTAGCAAGAGTCTCCCAACTTTGTTTTTATTCCTCAAGTTTGCTTTGGCTATTCAGGGTCTTTTGTAGTTCCATAGAAATTTTTGTAATATTTGTTTTAGTTCTTAGAAATATACCATTGTTATCTAGATAAAATTGCATGGAATCTATAGATTGCTTTGGGTAGTAAGGTTTTTTTAATTATGTTAATCCTTCTGATCCAAGAACACTGTATTGTAACTTCTTTAATTTCTTTCTTTGATGTCATATAATTTTCTAAGTGCAGGTATTTCACATTATTGGTTAAATTGTGAGTGGGTTGTTTTCTTAGTCCCCCTTATGATAAGTCATAATTGGTGTATAAAAATGCTACTGATTTATTGATATTAATTTTTTATCCTTCTACTTTACTGAATTCATTTATCAGTTCTAGCACATTTTTTGGTGGAATTTTTATTGTTCTCTATACAGTATCATGTCTTTTGCCTATAACAACAGTTTTATTTCTTCCTTTCCAATTTGAATGCCTTTTATTTCTTCCTCTTAACTTATTGCACAGCTGGGGTAAGCCACAGCTAGGACTTCCAGTAATATGTTGAATAAGAGTGGTAAAGTGGACATCATGGTCTTGTTCCTGATCTTAAAAGAAATAATTTTAGTTTTTGCTTGACATGATTTCAATTTTCTTAAATTTATTGAGACTTGTTTTGTATGCTGACATGTGTTCTATACTAGAAAGTATACCATGTGCTCTTGAAGATAATGTATATTTTGCTGCTTTCGGGTAAAATTCTCAGAAGATAATTGAAATCCTTTTATCTAGTGTATCATTTAAGGTCACCATCTCCTTGTTGATGTGAGTCTGGAAGACCTATCCATTGGTGTCAATGGGGTGTTAAATTCCCCTACTATACTTTATTACTGTCAGTCTCTCTATGTCAATCAAGATTTGCTTTATATATTTAGGAGCTCCCATGTTGGGTGCATAAATGTTTATAAATGAAAGAATGTTCCCTTTATCATTATTTAATGCTCTTTATTTCTTACTATAGCCTTTTTTTTAGTCTATTTTGTCAGATATAAATATTGCTATACCAACTTTTCTTTTCTTTTCCTTTTTCATGAAATATCTTTTTCCCTAATTTTACTTTTATCCTGTGTGTCTTTCAGTCTGAGGATAGTCTAATATAGACAGCATATATGTGAGTCTTGTTTTCATTTTTGTTTTTGTTTTTAATCTTTATTGTTGAAAGTATTACGGATGTCCCCCTCTCTCCCCGTATTGCCACCTCCACCCAGTTCCAGCCCCTCCCCAGGCCTTCACCTTCCTATTATATGTGTTCATAGGTAAGATCTTTGGTTAATCTATTCCTGCCCCCTTGCCTTCCTTTCCTCTCTGAGATTCATCAATCTGTTTAATGCATCCATGCCACTGTTCATATTTTATTTACCAGTCCATTTTGTTAATTAGATTTCTTATGCATTTTATTTATTTTTATTTTTTTTAATGTATTTTATTGATATTTCACAGAGAGGAGGAAGGGAGAGAGATAGAGAGCTAGAAACATTGATGAGAGAGAAACATCAACCAGCTGCCTCTTCACACCCCCTACTGGGGATGTGCCCACAACCAATGTACATGCCCTTGACCGGAATCGAACCTGGGACCCTTCAGTCCGCAGACCGACGCTCTACCACTGAGCCAAACCAGCTTCGGCTAGATTTCTTATGCATTTTATTCTGTTCTTATATTCAGTTGTTGATAAATATGTATTTGTTGCAATTTTATTGTTCATATTTTTCATTTCTTCTTCGTCTTCTTCTTCTTCTTCTCACCCTCCCTTACTCCTCCCCCCCTCCTTCTCCTCTTCCTCTCTCTCCTTCTCCTCTTCCCCCTCTTCCTCCTCCTCCTCCTTCTCCTCCTCCTCTACCTCCTCCTCCTCCTCCTTCTCTTCCTCCTCCTCCTCTTCCTCCTCCTCCTCCTCCTCCTCCTCCTCCTCCTCCTCCTCCTCCTCAGGCCAATTGGTTGTGAGGACCAGCTATGACTGTAGTGGGAGAGCTGCTGTCCAGAAAACACCCCTATGAAGCAGGACTTGCTTCAGTGGGGCTTTGATGCTCACTGGGTTACCTCTTGAGTGTGTTGTTTGTGGATGTGTAGAGGTTTAATCTGCTTTGGTCTGAAGCTGTCCACTGGTGAAAGGCTCTAGGGCCTCTAGGGAGGTACAAAGTCAGCCACTGCCTGGGGCAACCTGACAGAAGATACATAGGGATTTGCAGATGGCTGCTATTTGCTACCTGATTTGAGCTTGAAGGTGCTCAGTCAAGGCCCAGCTAAGAAGCAAGGCAGGCTGGTTCTATTGCCAAGTCTTGGGACTTTTATTGATAAGTTTATTTATAGGTTATTGTAATCAGCTGAAGTTTGTTTGAGAGATTTTAGCAAAGTCTGAAGCCTAAACAAGACAGGACATTCAAATGGAAAATCTGCTGCAAACAGCTTGGTATTGGACTGCAAATTGGATGGGGCAGGTCTCAGGGCATCCCAAGAGCAGGGCAAACAGTGTGCTTAAGGCCTATGGAGACTCAGATAAGGCTAACAGTCAGCCCTGATACAGGGTAGGTCCCAGCACAACAACAATGACCCCTGCAAGTATCCCATTTGAAAGAAAGCTGCCCCTGAATTCCTATCCCAATGTTAGTCAATCCAGTTCCTCCCCCAAAGCCTCCTGTGCTTCTGAAGCTCAGAGGGATTGAGTCCGAGTATATTAGTGTGCCAGCCTTTTAAAGGAACACTTCAGTTTCCAGCAGCCTCTGAGTCACTCAGCCAAAACCTCTGCTAGTTTTATAGCTCATAGTGACAGGACTTCTCTTCCCAGCTCTGAAACTCTGGGCTGAGGTTCTGGTGTGTGACTGGGAACCCCTTCTTCTCACAGGTGTCCTCTGCTGAAATGGCCTTCCTCACCATATTATAAAAATGACATATGTGGGTGTTGGACCAGCCCATTCCACACCTCCATTCCTCCTACCAGTTTCAATGTGCTTTCTTCTTTACTTCTCTAGTTGTAGGATTTCCATTCAGCCACCTATCAGGTGATTCTGATTGATTATTGTTCAGTATTTTAGTTGTAATTTTGATGTGGTTGTGGGAAGCAGTGACTATAGGCATTTACCTATGCTGCCATCTTGATTCTCTTGTTTTCTTATCCTTTCAACTACCCTACGTGTTTTGATTGGAGATTTTAATCCACTTACATTTAAAGTGATTAGTTATAGGTATGTATTTATTGCCATTTTATTCTTTTAACTATTTTCCTTTTCTTATTATTATTCTTTCTTCTCTTCTTTTTCTTCCCCTCCTTCCCCTCCTCATCCTTATTCTTCTTCTCCTCCTCCTTCTTCCTCTTCTGGAAGAATCTTTAACAACCTATATAATAAAGAGATAATATGCAAATTGACCCTCACACTCTGGCACAAGATGGCCATCCCCATGTGATCAAAGATGGCTGCCCCCATGTGATTAAGGATGGCTGCTCTAAGAGGGCCAGCAGGGAAGGGCAGTTGTGGGCAATTAGGCCAGCAAGGAAGGGCTGTTTGGGTGATCAGGTTGGCAGGGGAAGGCAGTTGTGGAGAACCAAGCCTGCAGGGGAGAGAAGCTAGGGATGACCAGGTCAGGAAGGCAGGGAAGGGCAATTGGGGGTAACCATTCCTGCAGGGGAAGCCAGTTGGGGTTGACCATGCTGACAGGGGAAGGTCCTTGGAAGTGACTAGGATTGCAGGGGAGGGTAGTTGGGGGTTACTGGGCCATCAGGGGAGGACAGTTGGGGGCAATCAGGCAGGGGAGCAGTTAGGCATTGATCAGTCTGTCAGGGGAGTGGCTAGGGGGTGATCAGGCTGGTAGTCAGGCGAGCTATTGGGAGACAGCAATCCTGGATTGTGAGATGTATGTCTGACTGTCGGTTTAGGCCGAATTCCACAAGGATTGGGCCTAAACTGGCATTTGGCCATCCTCCATGGGGTTTCAGATTAGAGATGGTGCAGGCTGGGCTGAGGCAGGCCCCCTCACCTGCCCCAGGTACACAAATTTCATTTACCAAGCCTCTAGTTTCTTATAATAGTCATTTGGCAGTAACAAACGCATTTAGCTTTTTCTTGTCTGGGAAGCTCTTTATTTCTTTTTCAATTTAAAATAATATGGATTTGGGTTGTAAGTCATTGCTCTTCATCACGTTGAATATTTCATGCCAATCCCCTCTCTCCTGAAATTTGTTATGAAAGCAGCTGACAGTATTAACTAAGTTTCTCTTACAGCTTCACTATTTGTCTTTAATATTTTCCATTTTGAATTGTCTTAATGTGGACCTCTTTGGATTTCTCTTGTTTGGTACTTGTGCTTCCTGGACTTAATCATGTTAGGGAATTTTTTGGTTATTATTTCTTAAAATAGGTTATTTATTTCTTACTTTCTCTTTCTTCTGATACCCTTATGATGCAGATGTTGTTAAATTTCAGGTTTTTACACAGGTTCCTTCAAATATTCTAATTTTTTTAAATTCTTTTACATCTTATTTTTGGTTGCTCTGATTGGATGTTTTTTGACTTCTGAGTCACTGTTTCGATCCTCTGCTTCATCCAACTAACCATAAATACATTCCAGTGCATTCCTCATTTCAGATACTGTATTCTTTATTTATGGTCCTTTTATATGGTTTTTATATCCTTTTCTATGTTCTTGAGCTTCCTTGTAACAATTACTTCGAACTCTATATCAGATAAATTTCTTGCCTCCATTTCATTTAGCTCTTTTTTTCCCCCCTGGAAATTACTCCTGTTCTTTCATTTGTGGCCTGTTGTGTGTGTGTGTGTGTGTGTCTCTGTGTGTGTGTGTGTGTGTGTGTGTGTGTGTTTGCTTCTTTTGTTTTGTATCCTCATTTTGTATGTCTTTATCCCCATTTTGTATGCCTTTTTGTTTGTTTCTATGTATTAGCTAAATCTACTATGATTCCCAGTCCTCATGGGATGGCCTTATACAGTGGGTGTGCTGTGGGTTCTAGTGTGCAATTCCTTAATCAGTTGAGCTTGCTGAACCAGAAATTGTGTGTGTGTGTGTGTGTGTGTGTGTGTGTGTGTGTGTGTGTGTGTTATGTAGGCCTTCCTGTTGTAGTTGAGTTGGGAGATGACAGTGGTTGAGACTAGTATGATAATAAAGAAAGTGCTAGAAAGCAATTGATTCAAGGTATATTTAAGGACAGAATCAATAGAATATCCTGAAAATTTTAAATGCAGAGATTCCACCAAGCATTAACCAATTGAATGAACTTCCACCACACACACTTAATCATGTGTCTGAGGCTCTACACAGCCACTTGTACCTACTTAAAAGTCTTTTCTTCCCTTTCCAATGTCTGGGTAGTAAAAGATCACTCACTCTTAAAATTCAGCTCTTTATATATGCCTAAATGTAAAAACAAATTCATATATACACTGACTTGTACCTAATATATAACTATATTATTGTGCATGTTACTCAAATACAATTAAGTTTTTTTGCATTTCTTCTTGCTGACATCCCTGATGATCTCCTTGAGGCTTATTTATCTTTTGTAATTGTGATGGCTAGCACTGGTTCTTGAGTATTGTAAGAGATGTCTTGATGTTTTCTAGTTAAAGGAAATGAAATTAGAGTCATGCACACCTAATGCCTGTTCTGTCAACAACAGGCAGCATATATGATGGTATTCCCATAAGATTATAATGGAGCTGAAAATCTTATATTGCCTAGTGTTGTCAAAGCCATCGTAACATTGTGCAGGCATCCCAAAAATTGCATACACACTTTAAGAGCTGACAGCTCAATTTTGAAAATGAAATGTATTTTAATAAACACTGCCTTTATAATTATTCAAAGTGAGTGTACATGTTTTATAGCACAATGTATTACTCATGTGTTTGTGGTGATGCTGGTTTAAAAAAAACCTCCTGCACTCTGGCTAGTTGGAGTGTTGACCTGTGGAGTTTGGCATGTACCTCAGTTGCAGGCCTTGGAATGGGGCTTGCATGGAAGGAAGCCAATTGATGTGCCTCTATTTACCATAGAATAATTTTTATCACTTTAGAGTGTACCCTTTCTATAATACTTATAGAAAAGTTTGCTTTAAAATAGTAGCCTGTGTTACTCCAGAAGCAGCCTCATACATATTGTGTTTACTCTTGTGATTAGATTATTTTATTTTCTGCTTCATTTAAGCCATGTTGTTTTGTATAGTAGCATGCTGTACAGGCTGCACCTGAGAGAAATTGGCTCTATAATTTAGCCTTCATGTGTAATAGGCTAAACCATCCAGGTTTGTGTAAGTGCATTCTGTGATGGTTGCACAAACACAAAATCGCCTAACCATGCATTTCTCAGCATGTATCCCCATTGTTCAGCAATGCATGACTGGAGATGAATAGCTTGAGTCTCACTTTCACACAGTTGATTTTCCACACCTATTTCAGGAACCTGACCTGAATCATCTGCTCACAATGGACCCAAATCCTTTGTTATGGAATGGCTCTTTCCCTCCCTGGAGTCTACTAGAGCTGTGTTGTGTCACAATCAGTAGGACTCTCAGTTTTATTATGCCAAGAGCCTCAGAAAAATATAAACTGAGACCAGAACAGAATGGAGATGAAAGGAAATAACAAAGAACTAGGTGAAAGTTCAAGTAAGCAAGTCAAACCATCACCTGGCATTTCAGCCATAGTGTGGGTAAGGGCATGTACATGAAGAAATCTGGAAATACATGAAGCTTTTTCCTGTCCCAGCTTCCTTACTTAGGCAGGCTGCTTTCCAGGTCTCAGCTTCCTGTGCATGGTCTCCAACATTAGGCACTGGGTGATGATGAAAAGTAAAGGTGTCTCTAATAAAGAAGACTGTTAATTAGAAATCAGGCCTCACAATTTTATTTTACCTCCACCACGGATTCTAGAGATTTGGTAACAGTCCAGGGTAACATGAATATTAATTATTTTTATGAATTAAAAAATACAGTATTTTTGGATTTTCTTTTCTATTTTTACATTTTTATTATAAAAGTAAATATAATTTTCTATAAAAGGTAGAAACATACAACAGTGTAGAAAAAAAACTTACTCTCTTTGAAAAAAATGAATTGATATATTTTCAAGTACTATTTACAGGTACATTTAATGTAGTTTAAATACACTTATACAGATAACTTAACACCTTATTTTTTCAGATCGCATTATAAAATAACATAATTTTACATCCTAAAAAATCACATGGACAAAACTAAATGAATGTTAACTATCTCCCATGACTTTTTCAAATATTCCCCTAATTGAGGAGGTTCCAACTTTTTGTCGTTACAAATTGTATTGTAATTACCTCTTTTCCCCAAGATTGGAACCCTATTTTTTTGTGTTAAGCAAATGCTTTTTCTCAACAAAACTGGCTCTGCCTTCTACTGTAGCACAGTGTGAGTCTGTTACTCCTATAATATGTAAATAATTTGAAAAAAATCCACTAGTATCTGCTGAGTATATTCTTAAATTAGATTATTGTTAGATTGAAAAGAAACTCTAAAGATGATCTGCCTGTGGACTGAGCATATGTGAAGCCAGAAGGCTTTCCCCAGAAATAACTGATAAGATTTAGTTCAAGGGCCTGAAGATCGGTGAAGGGAAACCACAGCCAGCCAGTCCCCAGAGATGTTGAAGAAGTCAGACAAGCTGAGGCTTCGTATAGGAACAGCACATTCTTGAGAAGACTCAGTCCTGCCTGCTCAGCCTCTGGACTGGCCTGGAAGGATAGCCCTCTGCATGGCTGCGGATCTCCAGGAAGCCAGAAGGTCTGGATACTTGAGCATCCTCTCCTCTGTTCTCCTGGGGCTATGAGAGGCTCAGCAGGAGGTCTGAGGTGTATGCCGGCAATGACACGGGACTGGAGAGCTCAGGAGTTTAAATTCCCAGGTGAGTTAATCCTCACGCTTCTACTTGATTTTAGTAATTTGGCAGTTTGGCAATAATGAATTCATTCTCTTTCTTTACTTTTTCTTTATATTCTAGTCTCATTTTGTAACTAGGGGAAATTAGGTCTATAATAGGACAGTCATCAGGCCCCCTCAACCCTACCCCCCCACACCCATGGTATACATAGTAGTGGCAGAGCTCAGTGGATATGATTGTATTCACAACTCTCAAGCCACATATATATCCAACATGCTGCCTTCTCTTCTCCCTCCCATTCCCTCCTAGCATTCATTGTTCATACCGCGTTTCCTGCCTCTTCAGGGTCTCACTCATCTTCTCCCAAGTAGCTCCAGGAGTATTTCAGTTCACTTGGCCTCATCAGTACAGAGATGAGCCCCCAGTATTTTTATAGGTTTTACATAACACATTCCAGTGAATTCTCACAACCTCACGATTCAGGTTTGTCACCCTCTCTTCACAGAGGAGAGAACTGAGGTTCAGCGCAGGGGTGGGCTTTGCACAATAGAACAAAGATGGTGAACAGTGAAAATAGGGTTTGGTTTCAAATCATTTTTAATTCCTCTAATTCAAATTACATTATTATGCTCTTGGTTGGTTTTAGAAGTTATTGATTGTTGAACATCTAATTAACAGTAGAACATTAACTAGAATTCAGGTCTCCCCGCTCTTAGCCACATTATGACATCACATATCAAAACTGAGATCAAGCCGGGACCGGTTTGGCTCAATGGATAGAGTGTCGGCTTGGGGACTGAAGGGCCCCGGGGTTCGATTCCGGTCAAGGGCATGTACCTTGGTCGCGGGCATATCCCCAGTAGGGGGTGTGCAAGAGGCAGCTGATCAATGACTCTCTCTCATTGATGTTTCTAACTCTCTATTTCTCTCCCTTCCTCTCTGTACAAAAATCAATAAAATATATTTTAAAAAAACTGAGATCAAGATATTTGCACATATTTAGGTCACATTGATTATGGAAGTTATACTACCAACTCTTAATATGGGCACCACACTGTAAATACTTGTGTCTTAATGAAAAAAGTCTGTTTTTTAGCATCTGACTCCTCAATGGTCCCTTTGTTCTGCTGCTGCCTGACCAGTTGACCTGGTGCAGGACACCATGGGCCTTCCAGGGCCAGGTGTGCAAATCTCTCAGGAGGCAGCAGAATTGGTTACTCCGAGGAAATGCTAAATTAGCTTGACTTTTAAATTAGAAAGTGTTATTGGCCTTAAAATTAGGAGTGTCACCATAAGATGTTTGGTTAAATAATAATATGTTACTGATTATTTTAATTTAAAAACATCTACCACATCTAATTAAATGTTCTCTACTTAACAGGTTCTTCTACAGCTTGCTCTTTAAATATAAACAAGAAAAATGGTAGGTAGCAGGGTGCAGACATTCCCAAAGACAACCAGGACAGGGCCCCCGGCATCATTGCTCACAACTGCACATTTGAGAAGCAAAAAATGTGTGTGCATTTTTCTCCCACTCAGAGAGACATTGGCATATTGAATTCATGTTAACAAAAACTCTAGTCACAGAACACAATATATGATGTTTTACAATGTAATTCAGGTAAGACATGTATTATGTACATAATCATTTAGCAGAAAGTAAAAATATTACAGCAGTTCATTTCTTGCCTTTTTTTGCTTTATTGATTGATTGATTGATTAAGGTATCACATATTTGTCCTCAACCCCCCATTACAACCCTCCACCCTTCCGCACTCATGCCCTCACCTCTCTATTGTCCTTGACCATTGGTTAGGCTCATATGTATGCACACAATCCTTTGGTTGATCTCTCCTTTTTATACCCCCCTCCCTTTGAGGTCCAACAGTCTTGCCCATGGCTCCTTATCTATGGGTCTGTTCTTGTTCATCACTCTATGTTGTTCGCCATTTCCCCTAAATGAGTGAGATCATGTCCTACTGGAAATATACTTATAAGAATCAAAAATGAGACAAGCAATAATGATTATGCTGAAAGGCATATGAATCAAAGTTACTTAATATTAAATCTCACTCTTCTAGGTTCTTTGGTTTAAAGAAGCAGTTTGGTGCAGTGGGAATGAAAGGAGCAAGGACAAAAATACTGGAGCTGATGTACACTGGAAACTCAGGCACCAATTCTGTTCAATTTTTTTCAAGTTAGGGAGAGATGAGTTCATTCATCACTTCACTCAGGAACTTTCCATTCAGTCTCCCCTCAGTGTCGTCTCTTCTGGTCCCAAAGATAGTGAGTGCAGCAGTCCCAGTCCTAACCTCATGTCTCCAACATTCTAGAGGAAAAGATGGAGAAGAAATTAGAAGATAAACAAACAAGCTATTGTTAAATAATATTGATTACTGTGAAGAGTGCCAGGACTGACCAGCAGACCCTGAGCAATGGATGAATGACTCTGACACACATTTTTACAAAAGAGAGGGCTAAGGGACTGCCTGGTTAAAGGAACTACACAGCCTCTTTTGCCTGCCTCCTTAGGCGTTTATTGTAGCAACCACTCTAATTAAAATTAACCTTTAGATACTAGAGAAAGCACATGCTTCTACAAGGTCAGATCTAAAGACTAAACATATAGATTCTAGCAAAACATCTGGGGCTCGGACTTGTTTGGAAAAGTTAAGGTCCCCCTAGACATCCTTGAACTTTCAGAGAATCCTCCTTATAGACTTTATAAGTCCTATTATTCCTTACATCTCCCCTCTTTTTATTTTGCTGGCTATAGAAGACAGAGGGAGATGGTAAACATTTTGCTTTGTAATGTCAGGGTCCACGAAGCACATTTGGAATGATTTTGTAGACTATAAGAAAAACAAAAAGTTATGACAGTAATGGTTAGTCTGATCAGGTACTAATTGATTTTAGGAAACTATGTTGTGGGGTTTATCTACTCTAAATGCTCCTTTACCACATTCTAAGCAGTATTCTATTTTTTTTACGTTTATTGATAGTAAGTAAGGTCTCTTTAAATTGCCTTGGTAACATGTTTACTTCTTCAATAAGGTTATTATGAAAAGACTATAGATGCTTTTTAATGGTGACTACTGTTCCATTTAAAAAGGGTGACATATATGTGCTTATGCTCTCAATCATAATTAAGCACTTGCCTGTATTCTAAGGCATCCTGTCTTTCCCCCCTATATTCAATGGATGTTTCTATTGTCTATAGTCTAGCTAATTTTTTTTTTTATCTATGTGCTGTTGTATAGTGAATTCCCTAGTTACATTGTAGGCCATATTGTCTACAAATGTGGCTGTCTGTACAGACTCAGAAAGGACACCACAGCAACGCTGGCAGTAGCAAGAATAACAAGAGCCACAGTGATGGTTGCAATGAGTATTCCTAAAAAATATTGGGCAATAATTAGCTCAATGCTCTTTCTAAAACTTCAATAGCTGACGAGCCTTGCCATTTCCTGGTGAGATTAACAGGTATTAGGATTTCTGCTTGTTTCCTAAGTACTATAATAGTGCTGATGGTCAATGAGGTAATATTCTGGGTGGTGGTACAGGATGCAGAATTAGCTGCTTCTCCAACCTTTACTAGAAAAGATGAATTATGGCTTATTAGTAGATCAGGGCCCATATCAAAGACATAGTGGTGACTGGTGCAAATCAGGCAATTGTCAGTAAGATTATTAGTAAAAGTTATACTATAGTGGACAGAGGGGTTCTGGTAGTCACCATGACACAATTTCAAAGGGCTGAAAACATGGTCTAATCTCTATAAAGTTTCCTGAACTGGCATGCTTAGTATTTGAGGTCATGGGGAACTCATCCCTCCCTCAGTCCAAACCTCAGGCATACCTGTAAAACTGAAGTAACTAGTATCAGATGCACAGTGTACCAGGATGTCAGTGTGGCTGGCTTGTAAATAACTATGTGGGCTCTCACCTATAACCTATTGGTCCCCTAGGACCATCAAATGGGTATGATTTCCTTGACAAACTTCCTAATGAAATGCTTTAGTAGAGGGGTCCTACTGCTATATGGAGGGATGGGAGGTAGAGTAGAGTTAGTTAGATAGCCACAGGCCAGACTGCCTGCTGAGAGAATATTTAATTTACCAAATTACTTTAAAAGTGCTTCCTTATATCTGAAAAACAGGCCTAGCTGTGTCGAACACCTGCCACCCTGGAGGGGCTGAGGGGACTGGGGGATGCCATCTTGTGGCTGTGGGCACTGCCATCTTTAAGGATATGGCAGTCAATTAGCATATTCCCTCCTTATTGGCTGCACATGCTGCCAACTTGTGAGGGAGTGATGGTTGATTAGCATATCCCCTCTTTATTAGATAGGGTTATAGTTTACATTGCATATTATCTTGTATTAATTTCAGGAGTACAGCATAGCAGTAGACAATTATATACTTCACAAAATGCTACCTCCGATATTCTAGTATCCACCTGGCACTATACATAGTTATTGCAATACTGTTGATCCGGTGCACAGATTCCTGCACATTGAAAGGAAATTAATTAGAAGGTGGCTGGTGGGATGGGACTGGGGAAGACAGGCCAGACATACCCTGGAACCAACCTCCCGTGGCCCCTCCCTGTGTCTGTTGAGTGAGCAGGGTCCCTCTGGTAGGTGGGGTCTCTTGGCCTGGCCTGGGGGATCAGGTTAAAACCAACTCTCCAATATCCCCGAGGGGTCCCAAAGTGTGAGAGGGCTCTCTGCAAAGTTGCTGTCATTTAGGGTGTGGAACACAAATGCAAGTGTGCAGTAACCAGATTTGGGGCCGACGGTGACCCGGCAAAACATAACCTAAGGCCAAAGGTGAAATCACCCAGCCCCACAAGGAACTGGGCTCCCTCATCTCTAGTTTTGGGGTGCATCACTTGAGGACTGCCACTGCCAAATCACTACAGTTCAGCAGCTCCTGCATTGAGTGCCTGCCCCGTGGTGGTCAGTGTGTGTCATAGTGACCGGTCAGATGATTGGACACTTAGTATATTAGCTTTTTATATATATAGACAATTGACCTGTTGCAGAACTATTCCTGCAAGACTTCCGGTGGGCTTTCATCACACCACCACCACCTCTCCCGCACCCCCAAGATCTCCCACTGCAGCAGGCAGGGTGGGGCGGGGCAGGCAGGACTGGCAGGGTGAGCCCCACCAGTCCCGCCCACCATGCCCGCTCCACCGCTGCCACCATCTCCACAGCTGTGCATGCTGTTGGCTGCCGCTGCTGTGTGCCCCAACCTACCTCGCCTGCTGCCGCCATATCTGGGACCACGTGTGCCACTGCTGCACGCCCAGACCCACCCAGCCCACCTGCCACCCCCACTGCCCCTGATGCCTCCCACTACTGCAGTGCACCTCACCCTGCCCCACCCCGCACGTGCTGCCAAGTGCTTTATCTCCAGCAGCCTCAGCTCCATTGCTTTCCACATTCCCTCCCTCTTCCTTCTATGCTGTCTTCAGTCTTCACTCCTCCTCCCTCCACATATGCAAATTAACCACTATCTTTGTTGGGTTAATTTTCATACTCGCTCTGTTTGGCTGGTGGGCATGGCTGGTGGGCATGGCAGGTGGGCGTGGCTTGTAAATGTAGTGGAGTCATGGTTAATTTGCATATTACTCTGTTATTAGGTAGGATTGTTGACTATATTCCCTATGTAGTACTTATATCTCTGAGACTATTTTTTTATTATCAATTTGTACCTTTTTTATTGTTATAGATGTCCTCTGCTTAGTCTTCAGTGGCTCTCTATTGTCCAAGATAAAGTATAAACTTCTGAGCATGGCTGAGGATTTTGATGATCTGAGCTTTCCTTCTTCCCCATATCTCCTACTAGTTCCTGCCTCACTACTTCTATTCCCATCTTGAATTACCTGCCATTTTCTAATTCAGCCACCTCTACATACACAGCTTCTTCTTTCCATAGAAAACTCCAGTCCCCACCACTATGACGCCACAGATGAGGTTTCTGGGTCTCATGGTTATTTATACTCATACTTCATGGTCACATGGGATTCCTGGAAGAAAAACGATCAATATTTTCTAGCCTGGCCTTGATTTCCAGGGCCATATATTTATCTGTGTATATTTCTAGGAATGCCTTCATTATATTACACTAGAGGCCCAGTGCATGAGTTCATGCACAGATGGGGTATGGCTAGCTTGCCCAGATGGGGTCCAATTGGGCTGGGCCAGTGGAAGGGATGGGCTACAGGCATATATATATATATATATATATATATATATATATATATATATATATATATATATATATTCTTTTTCTTTATATTTGTATAGCTTGAGTTCTAGATTTCTGTATTCTTAATTCCTGAAATCCAATGAAAATTCAATAAATGATTTTATTAAATAAGTTAATAAATGCTTCAATTAATGGTAAAAACATTATTATGTTTATTAACTCTTCCCAAGGTACCTATTTCCTCTATATAGCCAGAAAACTCTTCCTAGTTGGCTATAAATCACCTAGAAATTTTATTTTCCTTAATGTTTTCTCTGTTTCCTGAGAACTGACTCTGTTAGGGAAAGGAGTAAATGATTTGCCAATCATTGTATTTTAACTGAGCACACTTTTTGGTTCTATGCTGGTTATAAGGTTCTGACTGCCCTTATATCCTAATAATCTCAAAGATGCCATGGTGTTAAATAATGAAAAGGGTTAACTTGAATGTCTCTGTTTTTAAATATCTTAGATGTAAACGTGTTGAGGGCAATTACTAGAAGAGTGGAGTTTTCAAATCCTTTGTATAGATAAGAGCTAGGTTTATTCCTCAATATTCAATGACTAATTGAAGGCATCCTATAGGACCTGCTAGTTTGCAGTTCTGAGATGAGGAAGGTTGTATAATAGTGGGACATATGGGTTGAGTATTCTAGGAATACGTGTGCTGAATTTTTCTAATCAGGTAAAATTCATACAGTGTTTATGTACACAGTACCAGTCACTGTTTCCATAGGAAATAAAAGTATGCAAGAGAGCACCTTTATTTTCAGGTGCACATGATCAACTATGCTAACATGTTAATCCCTTTATTAGAAACCAAGTCGGGAGCTGTTTGTAACTTTCCTAGGTAAAGAGATAGATGGTGAGACACATTCTAAATTATTTTCTTAGAAACTGTGAAAGCCGAGAAATTTCATTCTTTGTGCTTTGAGATTAGATTACCTGTGGACAATAAAAAACATAACCATATAGTTCAAAAGATATAGTTCTTGTTCTTAAGAATAAAAGGAAAGAAAATGCTGGATATGAGAATGATTCTAAGCTGTCAAAGCTAAGTGAGCAGTAATACCTTACCGTCATTCATCTGTAAGCAGCACAGCTTCGATGAGATACTGCCCTTTGACACAGAAATGCTTGTCCTTCTGGCAGTCAATGGCTGAGTAGAATCATAGCTACCATAAAAGGGTAAGGAAAGTTGAGTATGGAGGAGGAATAAAACTTAGAGTATAATCTATTGTTTTCTTATGACACACCTCTATATTCACAAAAACAAGAAAAACAGAACAAAACAGAAATCCCTCCCCAATATATGTGACTTGGAAATTATAGATTATTCATTCCATAAAAGAATCATTTGTGAATCATTTGAGATTTTTTAAAATTGAAAAAACCAGTAGATAGTAAAACTCATGATAGTTTTAAATATATACATTCATACCAAATGTATTTCTGCACACCAAGCACAATAGAAAATGCCAACAGGTTTCCATATTGCCATTGACTTATTTTTCATGAAAATTAAGTTACTTCTCCAAACATCAGCAAGATCATATGTAGAGATCTCCTTCTAATAACAAGGAAAGCTCAGGTAATGAGATGACAAGGCCCATAGACAAGGCTGTAAGGGTCGCAGGACACGCCATTGTGAGGTGCCCCATGGTAGGGGCAATGGGGGCAGGACCCGCCGAAACTAACGGAGGCCCATGGCTGTCCTAAAGAGTGGGGCTGGCTACTCTGCCCACACTTGGGGACATGGGAGGCACGCTGTGAGCAGAGGGCCATGTGCGATGGGGGTTTTAGGCACATAACACCGCTCGGAAAGGTGGGGAGCTACAGGCCTGTGTCTGAGGAGCAGGGCAGCCTGGCCTGTGCTACTCGCTCATTGGTTGATTGAACAAGGGAGCTGGGATTCCAGAACAAGAAGGAGGGCCCAGGCAAA